>NC_080078.1:15676822-16276822 GCF_949987535.1 Balaenoptera acutorostrata | reverse complement strand
CCTCCACTCCCCTTTCCCAGAGCACGAACCCCGAGCTGCCACCACGACTGGGGCCAGTGCCGAGCGGGCTTCCCCAAAAGGGGACACAGGTGAGGGGGGGGGCCAAGGCAGGTCCTCAGGGAGTTGGAAGATCTGTTGAGGGAGAGCAGGGTTGACTTGAGAGTGAACCACTGATTCCTCCCTTTAATATATATGGTCAGGGGTGTCCCTGAGAATCTGAGAAGAGGGAATTTCTGTAAATGAAGGATTTCTCAGGCATGAGAGATAGGAATTTCATGAAGTCGCCCCAGAAATAAGATTCCTAGGACGGTGGTTTTTGTAGGGGTTTTCGAATTTTTTAAGTCACAGCACTCTGTTTTTCAAATGACATCATACCAGGAAGTTTTGTCCATAAAACAATGAAAAGATAAGCTGCTTCTCTGTGAAGTGACGTGGGGAGCAGCCTTAAAGCCCAGGGCTTTGGGAACATCATGAAAAGCACAGGATCTGTTTCCTAAAGGAGAGACTAGACCAGAGGTTTTCCAGCTTCTTTTAACAATAGTAAAGGCTTTTTTCTAAAGAAATCTTAAGCAGATCTTCATTATATAAAGCTGTTTATCAGATAGCTACTCTTTTTCTCTGAGAAACCTGTCCTGCCTGCCCACTGACCCACTCTGCAGCCTTCCAAGCAGGGCACCTCCTTGGAGCCAGGTTCAGTAACTTGGTGCTGGAGGGGAGGTGCCCGGAGTGGGAGAGATGGGGAAAGGAAAGGTTTGAGGGAGCTGCATACAGTCTCAGGGAGGTGTTTGGGGGGGCACTGGGGACTGTGGAGATGAGGTGCCCAGGTCAGTAAACAGGTCTGAACTGCTGCCAATCTCTGCTTTGCTATTCCCAGATCCCTGACCATTTCCGGCCACCTTTGAGGGTGAGTTTGGTGAGGACCTCAGGCTGCATGAGGCTGGGGGCTGGCGTCAGGGTGTTTGCGTGAGGGGAGGGTCTTGCTGGAGGGTCTTGCTTGGGAATAAGCAAGAAGCCCAAGACGTGGAGGCAGCCAGATGTGGAACAGCAGGAAGCGAAAGGCTTGCAAACTGCAGACCTGGGTTCAGACACAGCTGGTCGTGGGACCTTGGGCAAGACAGTTTATCTCTCTGAGCCTCAGTTTCCTAGGCTGTGAAATGAACCTAGTCATCCCTCAGGTGTAGGGGTGATGAGTGGGGACGTTGTGTGGCAAGGCTGGGCCCAGGGCCAGGTCTGGAGTGGGTGACGAGTGAACATTCTTTCCTTCCCTTTCCCTTTGGTCATCCTTCTGGGGCGGCAGAAACCAGGGAAGTGGTGTGCCATGCACGTGCGCGTGGCTTACATGATCCTGAGACACCAGGAAAAGATGAAGGTACTGGGGCCGGAGGGCTGGGGAGAGCGGGCCTGCCAGAGCTCTGGGCGTCTACCTTCAGCAGAGCTTGGCAGAATCTTGGCCAGAAATGTTCCCTCCTGTCCCTGGTCACTGCCTGAGCAATTCCAAAGTTAGCACTAGGTTCTCTTGCTAACTGGGGGGTGGTCAGAGAAGGCTCTGAGAGAGACAGAGGCCCACCCAAGCCCTGTCTTGGCGCCAGGCAGCCCTCGGAGGGGGCCTCGGGGTGGAAGAGCAAGAGCGGGACCACACCTGGCTCCTCACTCACTGCCCCTCTCCCTGTCCCATGCAGGGCGACTCCCACAAGCTTGACTTTCGGAACGACCTCCTGCCCTGCCTTCCGGGGCCCTATGGGGCCCTGCCCCCTGGGCAGGAGCTCTCCCACCCGGCCGCCTCCCTCTTCACTGCGACTGGTGAGTCTGGCCAGCCCTCTCTGGGCCTGAGGTTGCCCACCTGTAGCCCGAGGCCCACCTTGCGTCCACTCAGCCTCATCAGAATCTCCCGCCTCTCTGCCCCAGGTGCCGTCCACGCTGCAGCCAATCCTTTCACGGCAGCTCCCGGGGCCCACGGACCCTTTCTGAGCCCCAGCACCCACATTGGTAAGAGCCAAAGGCATGTTGGGCAACCTAAGCCTTGTCCCTGAGTTCCAGGAGGTGTTAAGCTGGGGATAGAAGTTAGACCTGAGAGGCAGCTGGAATGGAGGGTAGACCTGGTTCCACTTGCTTTGTGACCTTGGGCAGGTTACTCTACCCCCTCTGAGCCTTGATCTCATCCTCTGTAAAATGGGATAGGGAAGGGCAGAGTAATTGCCAATCTCTGACAGCTCAGTCACTGTCTCTAATTAGCCAGTGGTAGTGGGGAGTGTGCCACCTGGGAGAGTGGGGTGGAGGAAAGTTGTGCAGGCCCAGCAGAGAGCGTGGTCACTGGCTCCCAGTGATCTTGGCAGGCTTCTTGGGGAGATTTATCCTGGGTTTGGATGGACGAGGAGGAGTTGAGCCGGCTGGCCTAGGGAAAGGTGTTCCTAGAAGAGGAAATTGTGAGATTCCCATAGCTTGCTAGTTACATGTTCTGACTGGCTATGTGACGTATATACAAAGTTAGGGTCAGGTTGAGAGCAGCCCTGCATGCAGGTGGGAGGAAACTAGCAGAGGCTTTCAGGCGAGTGGCTTGCTGTAGAGCTGGTCTGGGTGGCTGGTGTCGGGGGTTGTGGGGTAAGAGCCTGACCTCTGGAGTCAGAGGCCCTGGATTGGGGGTTCCACTCACTGGTTAGATGACCATTGATTGGCAAGTCACTTCACCTTTCTGAGCCTGTTTAATCATCTTTAAGTGGAAATGTTTCCGTCTGCCTCATGGAGCTTGTGAGGTTAAATAACACGTTGCACCTTAAAGCTCAGTGCTTTTCTGGGGCCTGCTTGGTGATCAGCCTCTTCCCTGCCAGTCCTTGATGCCTGCTCAGAGCTGGCCCCGCCCAGTGCTCTGACCATCCCCCTTTCTCCTACAGATCCCTTTGGGCGTCCCACAAGCTTCGCCTCCTTGGCTGCCCTCTCCAACGGGGCCTTTGGAGGCCTGGGCAGCCCCACATTCAGTGAGTGCTGGACGGGGTGGGGTGGGGGCAGTGGGCTCCTGTGCTCAGGCAGGGGGCTGGGAGGACGCCTGAGTGAGACCTCCCACTCCTGGCTCCCATCAGTTTCTACTTTGTCTTCTGTCTAGACTCCGGCGCCGTCTTTGCCCAGAAAGAAAGCCCAGGGGCCCCACCAGCCTTCGCCTCCCCCCCAGACCCATGGGGCCGCCTGCACCGCAGTCCTCTGGCCTTTCCTGCCTGGGTCCGGCCCCCTGAGGCTGCCCGGACACCAGGCTCAGACAAGGAGCGGCCTGTGGAGCGGAGGGAGCCCTCTCTCACTAAGGAGGAGAAAGACAGGTGTGCTTCCCCGCCAGCCCCCCGCTGCCCTGCCGTCCGCCCTCCCTTATTACCTCGGTCCGACCTCCGGAGTACCTTCATCCTCTCCTCCCTCACCTGCCCCAGGGACCTCCCCTTCTCACGGCCCCAGCTCCGAGTTTCTCCTGCTACTCCCAAGGCGCGGGCTGGCGAGGAAGGGGCCAGGCCAGCCAAGGAATCGGTGCGGGTAAAGGAAGAGCGGAAGGAGGAGGCTGCCGCCGCAGCTGCCGCTGCTGCCGCCGCCGCCGCCGCCGCTGCTGCCGCCGGGCCTCAAGGCCTTCACCTGCTGTTTGAGAGGCCCCGGCCACCCCCCTTTCTGGGCCCTAGTCCTCCAGAGCGCTGTGCTGGCTTCCTGGAGCCAGCCTGGTTGGCAGGGCCCCCTCGCCTCTCTAGGCCACCCCGCTTCTATGAGGCGGGTGAGGAGCTGACTGGCCCAGGGGCCGTGGCCGCTGCCCGCCTCTACGGTCTAGAGCCTGCCCATCCCCTGCTATACAGCCGCTTGGCTCCACCGCCGCCGCCAACTGCGGCCCCAGGAACCCCTCACCTTCTCAGCAAGACCCCGCCAGGAGCCCTTTTGGGGGCACCTCCTCCGCTTGTGCCGGCCCCTCGGCCTAGTTCCCCACCTCGGGCCCCTGGCCCAGCCCGGGCTGACAGGTGAGGGAAGGGGAGGGGCAGGGGCATAGCTCCATCCCCCTTTTCTTTTGACAAGGTTCTAGAGCTGAGGTTTCAAGCCAGGGCTGGAGGGCAGAGGTCATGACCTCACCAGCCACCTCTGAGGTCGTGGAATCTGGGAGCAGTAAGCCCCAACCCCCACTAGATCAAGCATCAGTTGGATCTTGGGGTCACTGGGAGGGCAGAGGTCACAAGCCTTTAGAGAGGTGTGTGTGTGTGCGTGTGTGTGTGTGTGTGTGTGTGTGTACATGAGAGTAGGGGTCATTTCAGAGGTCATAGCTCGTGATCTCCTGAGGTGCACCATCACCCCTTCTGAGGGCCCCTAGGCCCTTGGCCTGCCTCCCCAAGGGCTCACTAAGCCAGAGGCCAAAGTGCCCCCCTCCTCTTCACCTACCACCCAAGTCCTCATGCCCTCTCAGGGCTGGGGGAGGAGGGGCTAAAGGAAGGGGGGTTCCATGTACATATTTATCTCCCCTTCCACATAGCCCCCCAGACCTTTTGTACATTTTTACAGGGGTGCCCCTCCCAATAATCCCCCTTCCTGGTTAATTAAATCCTAAGACTGGTGCTGTGTTCCTAGCCTCTGGCCTCTCTGTGGGGGGAGGGGGGATTGCAGGGGGGAGAGCTGGGAGGGAACAGGCAGGAACCCAGGGCTTATCCCTGGAAATCTGGGGCCCAGCAGGAGGTGGACCAACAGGAAAAGGGACCTGGGTACCTAGGCTAGAAAGAAGGGCAAATGCTTCCTGCTTGGCTGTCAGCCCAGGTTCCCCCCACCTGTTCCTGTTACCTCTGTGTGCCCCCATCCCCAAAGGCACAACCTCTAAGCTTCAGACTCCACCTCTTAGTGGCTTGGTCCCCCCCACTCTATTTCCAAGTGCCCCCAGGAGTCCTGGGCCTTTGTCTCCAGAACCCTGTTCCCCAGTACCCTGCCGCAGGCTCCTTAAGGGGGGCCAGAGAAGGTCACCATGTACCACACACCAAAGAAGGGGGTCGGCCCGGGGGTGGGCCACACAGGCAGCTTCTTCAGCAGCCTCTTGGCAGCAGCCCCAGCCTTCCCAAAGCAGCAGGTGCCCCCAGGCTGGGGCCCAACCTAGAAGGCAGGGGTCGGTTTAACAAAAACATAACATTGACTTTTTTCCCCGGTGGGGCTTATTCTGTAACATGACTTGCAGATATTTATATAAAAATGAGTGTTACAATGAGGCCCCTTGGCTCCTCTTTGAGTGTGTGTGGGTCACCTGGGGGGGATTGGGGTTGGGGAGGGATGAGGACAATATTGTCCATGTCCTGATAAAGGTTTTCTCCTTCCCACCTGGGCAATTTGTTCTACTTCTGGATGGGTGGATTGGAGTGTTGGGCACTGAAGTTTTTCACATTTTTCTACAGTCCAGGAGTACATATTCCAGTTGACCCTTGAACACGGGTTTGAGCTGCACAGGTCCACTTATACGTGGTTTTTTTCCCAATCAATACTTCATACAGTACCACATGATCAATGATTGGTTGAATCTGTGGATGTGGGACACAGATACGGAGAGCCAACTGTGGGACTTGAGCATCTGAGGATTTTGGTATCCATGGCAGGTCCTGGAATCAATACCCCAGGGTCAACTGTGTATAAGATTCAAGCAATAAAAACAGCAAAACTAGATCTCCCGTTCATGTGTCAACATACCCCAGCCCTGCACCCTTACTGAGGTAACCACTGTCAATCATTTGGTATTTGTGTTTACCTGCACGTATATATGAACATGCATAGTAGTTAATGTTAGAAAAGAAAAGATCTATAATTTTTTTTAAATCAGTATTGGTTTTTCTTTTATACATGGTCATTATGAAACAGTTCAAATACACAAATACATAGTACAGAGAGGAAGTGCTTCATAACCCCATTCCTCAGAGATGGCCACTGTTAACTGCTGGGCATATTCCTCCAGTTATTTTACTAACTGTATGTTCAAAATATTACGAAAAAAATGGGATCTTGTGAAATGTACTATTTTACAACTATCTTTTTACACTTAACATCATTCTTTGATGTAATCATTAAAAAACAAGTGACAACTAAACTGAGCTAGAGAAGCTGGCTCCCACCCGAGCCACCCAGAATTGACTTGTTCCAAGTATACCCATTATCTTAAGAAAGATGCATCCAACACTTCTGCTACCACCACACATACCCAAGACTTCTAGGGAGGACTCAAGTCTACCTTGCTCCGACAAGTCAGAAACGGGTTGACCAGGAGAAACTTGGCTTGCAGACAATATTTCACCTGGCAGTCCTTGTTTTCAGCTTCTCTTGAAAAATCCAAAAATCTGTTAACATTGTACCTGCTCTCCCTATGACTGTCACTTGAGATGGGGCATATTCTCTCCAGACTGTCACTGTCCTTTCCACTCTATTGTCTAGGAATGGGGCATTGTCATGATTGAGGGCACTTCCCTGGTCCCTGTAAGCATTTGGGTATGGAATTCTCAGTGAAATATTTTCTAGATACGTATATCCAACCTCTCCTAGATCTCTCCCGCAAGTACCTCAGATCTCTGACGCTGCACACCACCCCACCCCTACTCCATTTCCACCTCTGAGAGTTTCACCAGCACCAAAGTCAGAAACCTCCCTCTGTCTGATTCCCTGTCTGCACTGCCTTTTATTCTTTCAACTGCTGTTCACTTCATCTATCATGCCAGGCGCTGAACTAGTGGCTGGGGATACAGAGGTAAAACAAAAGCCCAGCTTTCCTGGAGCTTACATGCTACTGTGAGAGAGGAGCAATAAACTCATACGAGAAGAAAGAGTAAAGGGAAAGAATCCCAAGGGCTACCTTGTTAGGGCCTATCCTCAATAACCATTGTCTTCCATTGACCCATCTCTGGCTCTGACCCTAACTTACGCAGTTCCTTAGGCAGAGGTAAAAGGGGAGTCCAGAAACGACTGTCAACGTTGGGGAAATACAAAACAAAACCCAAATCATTCACCATCAGGCTGCTATTTGGAAACGTGTTTCTTTGTTCTGAATGAGCTCAGCAGAGTAGCTGTGTAATCTTAAGCAGTGTGCTCATTTCGGTGCCATGGTTTCCTTATTTGCAAAATGGAGGGTTTTAAAAACAAATTTACTGATATATAATTCACATACCCTACAATTCAACCTGTCTTTTATGACTGGCTTCTTTCATTTAGCATTATGGTCTCAAGGTTCACCCCTGTCGTAGCTTGCATCAGTACTTCTTTCCGTTTTTTGTTTTTTTTTTTAAAGAATTTCACTTTATTTATTTATTTTTTGGCTGTGTTGGGTCTTCGTTTCTGTGCGAGGTCTTTCTCTAGTTGCGGCAAGCGGGGGCCACTCTTCATCGCGGTGCGCAGGCTTCTCACTATCGCAGCCTCTCGTTGCGGAGCACAGGCTCCAGACACGCAAGATCAGTAGTTGTGGCACACGGGCTTAGTTGCTCCGCGGCATGTGGGATCTTCCCAGACCAGGGCTTGAACCCGTGTCCCCTGCATTGGCAGGCAGATTCTTAACCACTGCGCCACCAGGGAAGCCCACTTCTTTCCGTTTTATTGCCAAGTAACATTCTCCACTGAATGGATATGCCACATTGTGTTTATCCATTCTTCAGTTGATGAACATTTGGGTTGTTTCTTTTGACTGTTATGATTAATGCTGCTGTGAATATCTGTGTGCAAGTTTTTGTATGAAGGCATGTTTTCAATTTTCTTAGGTATATACTTTGGAGTGGAATTGCTGGGTCATATGGTGGCTCTACATTTAATATTTTGGGGAACAGCCAAACTAGTTTCCAAAGTGGCTGAACTATTTTACATTCCCACCAACAATATATGAACCTGGAGTTTTAATGGTTTCTTCTACCATTACTGTATGAATGTGCTACGTTAGTAAGCGTAAAGTTCTTAGAACTGTGCCTGGCACAGGGTACATGCTCCAAGAACGATTGCTGTCATTGCTGGTGATGCCTTTCTGATCAGAAACCGTAAAAAAGAACTTAAAAGCTTTTGCATGGCAAAGGAGACCATAAATAAAATGAAAAGACAACCCTCAGAATGGGAGAAAATATTTGCAAATGAAGCAACCGACAAGGGATTAATCTCCAGAATGTACAAGCAGCTCATGCAGCTCAATATCAAAAAAACAAATAACCCAATCAAAAAAATGGCCAGACGACCTAAATAGACATTTCTCCAAAGACGACATACAGATGGCTAAAAAGATGCTCAACATCACTAATTATTAGAGAAATGCAAATCAAAACTACAATGAGGTATCACCTCACACCGGTCAGAATTGCCATCACCAAAAAAATTACAAACAATAAATGCTGGAGAGGGTGTGGAGAAAAGGGAAACCTCCTACACTGTTGGTGGGAATGTAAATTGGTACAGCCACTATGGAGAACAGTATGGAGCTTCCTTAAAAAACTAAAACTAGAGCTACCATATGATTCAGCAATCCCACTCCTGGGCATATATCCAGAGAAAACCATAATTCGAAAGGATGCATGCACCTCAGTGTTCATCGCAGCACTATTTACAATAGCTAGGACATGGAAGCAACCTAAGTGTCCATCAACAGATGAATGGATAAAGAAGATGTGGTACACATATACAATGGAATATTACTCAGCCATAAAAAAGAATGAAATAATGCTATTTTGCAGCAATATGGATGGACCTAGAGACTGTCATACTGAGGGAAGTAAGTCAGAGAAAGACAAATATCATATGATATCACTTATACGTGGAATCTAAAAAAAGGGTACAGATGAATGTATCTACAAAACAGAAATAGAGTTACAGATGTAGAAAACTTATGGTTACCAGGGGATAAGGGGTTGGGGGGTGTGTGGAGGGATAAGTTGGGAGATTGGGGTGGACATATACACACTACTATATATAAAATAGATAACTAATAAGGACCTACTGTATAGCACAGGGAACTCTACTCAATACTCTGTAATGGCCTATATGGGAAAAGAATCTAAAAAAGAGTGCATATATGTATATGTATAACTGATTCACTTTGCTGTACACCTGAAACTAACACAATATTGTAAATCAACTATACTCCAATAAAAATTTAAAGAAAAAAAGAAAGAAACCTTAAGAAAGAGATTTTTAGAGATTGATGAAAGAGAATGCTTAGTTACAAGCAGTTTGCTGGGGAGGCACATCTTTCAAAACAGGCTTTGGGATGGGAAGCATCTACCAACGGGCATAGAAGAGGGAAGGAGGGATCTGAGCCAGTGAAGAACACAGGTTTAGAGCCTTTTACATCAGATATAACGGAGTTTGAATTTGGTTTCCACCAACCAAAGCTCTGTGTCTTGGTCTAGTTGCAGCCTCTTTCCATGGTGGACGAAGAAGAAAAATGACAATCTTAACCCACAGTTTCAGTGTGATGGTTACACAGGAATAATGCATGTAAAGGGTGCCTAGCACAGATTTTAGTACACAGTGAACATTCATTCACTAAATGAGAGTGTTGTTATTGATTGTAGTTGGAAGGATTCAAAATAATTTCCCTATTTCAAGATGGGGAAATTGAAGTTCAGAGAAGTTATATGACTTACGGATTCAGGAGAAGAAAGGAGACATTCTTATGTGGAGATGTTAAAAAAATAAACTTTATTATTCAGAAGTTTTAGATTTACAGAAAAATTGCAAAGATTGTACAGAGGGTTCCTATATGTCCCCCCACTCAGTCCTCTATTAACATCTCACGTTTGTTACAATTAATGAATCAGTACTGATACATTATTATTATTAAGTCTATACTTTATTCAGATTTCCTTAGTTTTTACCTAATGCCCTTTGTCTGTCCCAGTGTCATCACGTCTCCTTAGGCTTCTCTTAACTGTGAGTTTTCCAGGTTTCCTTGTTTTCTTTTCTTTTCTTTCTTTCTTTTTTTTTTGGGCATAATGTAGTGGTTTTATTTTTAATTTTATTTATTTATTTATTTATTTATGACTGTGCTGGGTCTTCATTGCTGTGTGCGGGCTGTCTCTAGTTGTGGCGAGAGGGAGCTACTCTTTGTTGTGGTGTGTGGGCTCCTCATTGCAGTGGCTTCTCTTGTTGCAGAGCACCAGCTCTAGGCACGCAGACTTCAGTAGTTGTGGCTCACGGGCTCAGTAGTTGTGGCTCACAGGCTCTAGAGCGCAGGCTCAGTAGTTGTGATGCACGGGCTTAGTTGCTCTGAGGCACTTGAGATCTTCCTGGACCAGGGCTCGAACCCGTGTCCCCTGCATTGGCAGGCGGATTCTTAGCCACTGCGCCACCAGGGAAATCCCAGGTTTTCTTGTTTTTGATGATCTTGACAACTTTGAGGATTACTGGTCAGGTATTTTATAAAATGTCCCTTAATTGAGATTTGTATGTTGTTTTCCCTAGAAGTAGACTAGAGGTTATAGGTTTGGGGAGTAGGCAGAGGTAAAATGCCATTTTCATCTCATCATAATCAAGGGTACCTGCCTTCAAGATGATTTATCACTTTTTTTTTAATTTGCAATTTTTTCAGGTTGTGTTTATTTATTTATCGGCACCACGCAGCATGTGGGATCTTAGTTCCCTGACCAGGAATCGAACCCATGCCCCCTGCAGTGGAAGTAAGGAGTCCTAATGACTGGACCACCAGGGAAGGCCCAAGATGATTTATCACTGTTGATGTTAACTTTAATCACCTGGCTGAGGTAGTGCTGGTCAGATTCCACTGTAAAATTACTCTTTTCCTCCTTTCCCTATTCTCCTCTTAGGAAGGAAGTCACTATGCGTAGCCCATACTACAGGAGTTGAGAAATTATGCTCCACCTCCTTGAGAGCAAAAATATCTACATAAACTATTTGGAATTCTTCTGTACGGTAAGAATTTATTTATTCAACCATTTATTTATATTATGATGGATTCATGGATATTCATTTTATACTTTAGGTTAAACACTAGTACTACTTTAATTATTACTCTCCAGTTTTCAGTTGGCTCCTGTGTACCTTTGATGTACCCCCATCATTGTGTTTTTGTTCTGGGTGTTTTGTTTTTTTTTTAGCAGAGACTTACTTTTTATTATTTATCCTTTTGTGTCTTTGGATTTTTGTCTCATGTGCATGTATTATCTGTTTTTTTGCCTAGGGTAATTAACATAAAAATTTGTAGCTTATTTTAAAAGGTAGAATAAAAAGTCTCCTTCCTTCCCCTGAGGGCTTGTACCCGGCTCCATTTCCCCTTCCCCGGAGACATCATGTTGATTTCTTGTTTGTTTCTGCAAAACAATTCCTTTTTTTCCTTCTTTGAAACAAATGTTTACATATAGTACCTGCTGTTCAGCACACTGCTGTTTTCAACTAACAATCTCTTGTGGGCTATTCCATTTCAGCACATAGAAATCCATCTCCGTTTTAGTCTCTACATAGTATTCCATTGTAAGGCTATGCCATAATATATTTAACCAGTCTCCATCAATGGACATTTACATTCTTTTTAGTCTTTTACTAGAACAAGGAGTGCTGCAGTGAATACCCACATCTTTGTATACTTGAGCAAATAAACCTGCAGGATCAATTTCTAGACAAGGAATTGCTAAGCCAGAGAATATGCTTTCAAGATTTAGATGCTGCTAAATTGTCCTCCACAAACCTTTCACCAATTTTCATTCTCACCAACAGTGTATGAGAGGACCTATTTCTCCACACCCTTGCTAACATGGAGAAGTAACAAGCTTTTTGATCTTTGTTAATCTGATAGGTGAAAGATGGTAACTCACAAGTTTTAATTTGCATTTCTTTTATTATGAGTGAAGCTGAACATCTTGCCAGATGTTTACAAATCACTTGTATTCTCCTTTTCTGTGAATTGTCTCTTCAGATCCTCTGTCCATTCCCCCCTCCCCTGCCCTTTAGACTTTTTCTAATCTTTGTTTTGTGCCTCAGTGAAAGCTACTCATTCATTTAGTCCATCAATATTTATTGATTGCCTACAGTTTTATAGCAACATGCAGTGAACAGAAAAGACAAAGGTATTTTTCTCTGGGAGATTAAAATTCTAGAGGGGGCAGAAAGAGTAAAGAAATAAATATATGTCAGTTGGCGATAACTGTTATGGAAAAAGAGTAGAATATAGGCTAGAAAATTCTGGGGTGCTATTTTCTTTTTTTTTTTTTTTCTAACATTTATTTATTTATTTATTTTTTGGCTGCACTGGGTCTTAGTTGCGGCACCTGGGATCTTTTGTTGCAGTGCGCAGGCTTCTCTCTAGTTGTGGAGCGCAGGCTTAGTTGCCCCTCGGCATGTGGGATCTTAGTTCCCTGACCAGGGATCGAACCGGCATCCCCTGCATTGCAAGATGGATTCTTAAACACTGGACCACCAGGGAAGTCCCTGGGGTGCAATTTTCTATAGAGAGATCAAAGAAGGTTTCTCTAAGGGATGCCAAGGGAGCAGAGTGGGAATGAAGTGAGGAAAGGAATCATGCAATATCTGGGAGAGGAATGCTTGAGGCAGAGGGAGGAGCAGGGTGAAGTCCTTGAGGTGGAAATGTGCTGGGTGAGCTGAAGAATCAGCCAGGGGACCAGCGTGGCTGGAGCAGAGTGAGTGAGAGGGAGAGGGCTGGGAGATGAGATCCAAGAGGTGTGCGGGGACGAGGTCGTGTAGGAGCTGGCAGGCCTTTGTAGGGACTTAAGGATTTTGGCTTCTACTCTGAGTGAGATGCTAGCCATTACAGTTTATTTAGGCTGTACTTTTTTTTTTTTTTTGAGAATTTCAGAACAGTGGAAAGACATTACCGGATTTAGTTTTTTAAAGGACCACACAACGGCACAACAGTAAGGTCTGTGAAGGAAGTCGTTACAGTCCATACGTGATTGGGGCATTTCCCATCATTAGCCTGTTCTAACTGGACTATTTAGGGGCCTAGCCCGCTTTAAGCAAATCCAACGTGTGAAAATCCAGATGGACCTAATTTTCTCTAAGGGACAAGGTGGTCATTGCCATAGGCATGTTCTCAGCGTGGAGAGGGTAATGCAGAGATCCCAAGCCTCTAGGCCTGGGGCTTTTGCTTCTGGGTAATAAATAAGCCCCACCCTTTTTCCCATTGGAAGTAATTATCTCCCTAAAGCTTATCCACCACACCTCTAGAAGTGCCTCCTGCTGACACATTCAGGCAAGGCCATAAAAATATGTGTTCAAGAATGTTCTCAGGGACTTCCCTGGAGGTGCAGTGGTTAAGACTCCAGGCTCCCAATTCAGGGAGCCTGGGTTCGATCCCTGGTCAGGGAACTAGATCCCACATGCATACCGCAACTAAGGAGCCAGAGAGCCACAACTAAGACCTGGTGCAACTAAATAAATAAATAAAGTAAATATTAAAGGGGCTTCCCTGGTGGCGCAGTGGTTACGAATCCACCTGCCGATGCAAGGGACCTGGGTTCCAACCTTGCTCTGGGAAGATCCCACATGCCGCGCAGCATCTAGTTGTGGGCCACAACTACTGAGCCTGCGCTCTAGAGCCCATGAGCCACAACTACTGAAGCCCGCGCGTCCTAGAGCCTGTGCTCCTCAACAAGAGAAGCCACCGCAGTGAGAACCCCATGCACTGCAACAAACAGTCGCCCCTGCTCACCGCAACCAAAGAAAGCTCGCGGGCAGCAACGAAGGCCCAACGCAGCCAAAAATAAATAAATTAATTAATTAATTTTAAAAAAAGAAGTGAGTTGGAACTTTTAAAAAAATAAATAAATAAATATTTTTTTTTAGAAAAAGAATGTTCCCAGAATTAGATAGTAGTAGTAGTTGTACAACTTTGTGAATATACTAAAACCCCAAACCCTTGAATTGTATACTTTAAAAGGGTGAACTTATGCTATATGAATTATAAGTCAATAATAATAGTAATGTTCCCGGAAACCCTGTTTGTTATCGTGGAAAGACTGGAAACAACCCAAATGTCTAGCCACAGGCGTCTGTTAAACTTGTAGGATCGTCAATGGATAAATATGGAACAGTTAACAAGAATCAGGTGTGTCTGTACTGGTTGGCATGGCAGATAAGGAAAGCTCCCTGTGATGTAGTGTTAAGTTAAAAAAATTAAGGGAAGAACTGTGTGTATAGTTTGCTACCATTTATGTGAGAAAAGTATACATCCATGCATGCATAGAGTATTTCTAGAAAGATATTTGAGAATTGCTCAATAGGAACTTCTAGGGAGTGGAGATAGGGTTTCACCTTTACGGATCATGTTCTACTCTTTCTACTTGAAAAAATATATATTTATATGTAAAACTTTTCCAAAAACATAAAATTTAATTATCACAACAAAAATTAAAAATACAAAAATTGGGAGAGGAATCCTTCAGGCCGAAGAGGGAGCAGTGCCCAGTCCTTGAGGTGGGAACATGCTGGGTGAGCTGGAGCCTCAGCGAGGGGAGCCGTGTGGGCTGTTGCCGGCTACCGGGTGAAGAAGAGCCTGGGAGGAGTGTTTGTGGAGCGCTTTCTACATGCCAGGCATTTCGCTGTGGGGTTGTGCGTGGGCAGTGGTGGGTAAGACTGACAAATGCCTTCACCAAGCTCCTAGTTCCTTCCAAACCCTCCCACCAACTGGTGGGAGGCCCTGCCCTGGCTCTTGGAGGGAGTCCTCTCTTGCCTTCCTTCCCCCCTTCTCCCACCTTTTCTCCAGGACCCATCAAATCCAGAGTAGGCTTGAGCTGAGTGACCTTGAGCAAATGACTTTACCTTTCTGAACCTTAGTTCCCTCATCTGCAAAATGAGAATAATAATAAAGCGTATCTCAATGGAGTTGTTGTGAGAATCACTGGTGTTCTAAAAATGGTTAAGATGGTTACTGATATTAGGCTGCCTCTAGCACCAACTTGCTTGAGTTTGTTATTTAATACTAAGAATGTAATGCCCACAAGGCTTGCTTGCAAGGCAGGTAAGACTGGGATGAGTATCCCCATTTTATACTGAGGTGCAACAATGAAAAAGGCTCATGCAAATTTAGTGAAAAATTCAAGAGGGACAGACTTTAGGGTCAGACAAAATATGGGTTTGAATCCCTGCTTTGCTAGCTGTTTGCTTTGTGATTTAGGCTAGTTACCTCTCTGAACCTGAGAGTTAACCACACCTACCAAAAAAGGGACAAGTCCTTGGACCTCAAAAGCCTGGAGGACTAAAATCTGCGGCAAAAGAAGGCCTCACACAGTGCTGGAGACATAGTAAATGCCCAGGAAATAGCAGCTGTTAGGGTCATTATTCTGTTAATGTCCTGAATGATTATAACATTTACGGAACCAGGTGTCAGACCCTATGTTAGGTGCCGAGATCAGATGAACTAGAGACCGGGTCTCGTGGTCTCTAACTCTCTCCCTTATACCAGCCCTTGCCCTCCCAAGCTGTGAAGGAGGAGAGGTCTTCAGTGATGCAAATGAGCATTGACTTTTTTCATTAACGAGACAATGAGCCCTTGATGGAAATGTTTGGAACTTTGAAAAAGGAGAAAGATTGGTTAATAGTGTTTGTTGATATACTCACACCCTGCTTTACTGTCAATAAACATTTCCTGAGGCCAGCTGGGACAACCCCAGCTTGGAATCCAGTTGAGGTCTCTAAAATGCTGGGTGAACTGGGGCCTCAGTGTCTCAGGCTAATGTAGGAATAACAGCGATGTAATGATGCTCACCTCTCAGGGCTGGGCTGGGTGGCTGTGATGAAATGTGTATGAAACACTTGACACACCTTAGAAATGAAGCAATTTTTCTTACCTAACAAAATCACTTTATTTTACTCCAAATCTCCCCACCCCCCCCCCTAGCTTCAGGAGAAGCAATTGTAGACTCTCTACGGGACCCTGACCCCAATACTTAGGGATCACAGAGCCGTTGCCAGTCTCCTGGGGAAGACACAGCGGGAGGAAGACGGTGATGAAAAAAGACCGAGGACATCTAGAGCCATTGTGCTGGGTGCAGAACAGGCTAAAGTTAGCAATAGAGAGAGACTTAAAAAACAAAATCAAACACTGTTTTTCAGGTATGTGAAGATATTCACTACAGGTTTTCCACAAAAATATTGTTCCTAGAGCTAGAGAATGAAAATAATTCAACTGTCCAAAATAGGAGAGTGATTAAATAAATCATTCAACATTCACACAATGGTCTAGTATGGCCTTTTAAAATATAAGGTAAAATAAAATAAAATATAAGGTAGATCCCAACATGCAGATCTGGGATAATCTTCAAGATTTATTATTAATAAGCAAGTGGGGCTATCTTGTGTTCATGGATAGGAAGACAATATTGTAAAGATACAGTTCTCTCGAAATTGATCTGTAACCGTCAATGCAATGTTAATAAAGCTTACAACAGGGCTTTTCATGAAACTCAACAAGCCAATTAAAAAATATATACAGAGAAGTAGGAGCTAAGAACAGGTAGATACTTCCGAAGAAGAATAAAAAGAAGAGACTTGCTCTACCAGAATTGTTAAAAAGCTATTGCCCCAGAGAAAACCGTAATTCAAAAAGACACGTGCACCCGAATGTTCATTGCAGCACTATTTACAATAGCCAGGTCATGGAAGCAACCTAAATGCCCATCAACAGACGAATGGATAAAGAAGTTGTGGTACATATATACAATGGAATATTACTCAGCCATAAAAAGGAACGAAATTGAGCCATTTGTTGAGAAGTGGATGGATCTAGAGACTGTCATACAGAGTGAAGTAAGTCAGAAAGAGAAAAACAAATATCGTATATTAATGCATGTATGTGGAACCTAGAAAAATGGTACAGATGAGCCAGATTGCAGGGCAGAAGTTGAGACACAGATGTAGAGAATGGACATATGGACACCAAGGGGGGAAAACTGCGATGAGGTGGGGATGGTGGTGTGCTGAATTGGGCGATTGGGATTGACATGTATACACTGATGTGTATAAAACTGATGCCTAATAAGAACCTGCAGTATAAAAAAACAAACAAAACAACTAATACTAAACTTTCATTGGGTTATTTGTATGGAAATATGTTAATATAAATGTTTCAGACATTCCATGAAATTTCTAAAAATCTTATATTTGTATTTGTATGGAAATATGTATGGAAATATGTTAATATAAATGTTTCAGACATTACATGAAATTTCTAAAAATCTTATATTTGTATTTGTATGGAAATATGTATGGAAATATGTTAATATAAATGTTTCAGACATTACATGAAATTTCTAAAAATCTTATATTTGTATTTGTATGGAAATATGTATGGAAATATGTTAATATAAATGTTTCAGACATTACATGAAATTTCTAAAAAAAAAAAAAAAAAAAAAGCTATTGCAATGAAGACAAGATGGTGTTGGTAGTGATAGAAATTCACCAAAATTAACTAATGAATATAAACAATTTTGAGGGCTTCCCTGGTGGCGCAGTGGTTAAGAATCTGCCTGCCAATGCAGGGCACACGGGTTCGAGCCCTGGTCTGGGAAGATCCCACATGCCACGGAGCAACTAAGCCCATGAGCCACAACTGCTGAGCCTGCGCGTCTGGAGCTTGTGCTCCGCAACGGGAGAGGCCGCGACAGTAAGAGGCCCGCGCACAGCGATGAAGAGTGGCCCCCGCTCGCTGCAGCTGGAGAAGGCCCTCGCACAGAAACGAAGACCCAACACAGCCAAAAATAAATTAATTAATTAATTAATTAATTAAAAAAAAAAACCTTCCTGGTCCACAAATGTTATTCAGTCTCTTTCTCTCCAAAAGACATTCAGATAGTAAAGGGAATGAAATCAACACCGCCGCCCCCCCACTCCCCAGCTGCCTGGTGCAATACTGACTCATTCCAGATTGAAAGGATAGTTGTAAAACCACTACCATATTAAAAAAAAATTTTTTTGATAAATGACAGGGGCGGCACGGCAGATCTAAGGAGGGACTATCCAATAAATGGAGCTGGAAAAAAGTCCTCCCTATAGGAAAAAATGAAATTAGATCATTGCCTCACACTATACACAAAAGCCAACTCCAGATATAAGGACTTAATTATCAAAGGCAAAACATTAAAAGTTTTAGGAGAAAATATAAGAGAATTTCTTTCTGACCTTGGAGTAATAACGAATCTCAAAACACAAAAGGTTAGTTACAAAATAAAATATTGATAAATAAAACTATATTAAAATTAAAACAAAATTATAAGCTACAAATTTGAAGAAGATATTTGCAAACACATATCACTATTCAAGGATATATATATTGAGATGATCTAAAGACCGTCTATGAACCAACAAAGCATAATAAATCAACAGAAAAATGGGCAAAAGACTCGAACTTGCATTTCAAAGAAGAGGAAGCATGGCTAAGAAACTTACTGAGAGATGTTCAACATCATTCAAGGAAATACAAATCAACATCATAATGAGATATCCAGTCTATGGCAAGAATTAAAACACCAAGTACTGGAGAAGAACAGTAGGTCTTCTATACATTGCTGGTGGGAATATATATCCATACAACCATTTTGGAAAACAATTCATCATTCTTTCTTGTCAAATTGAACATTTACACACCTTAAAGCCTAGCAGTTCCACTCGTGGGCAGGTATCCAGGAACAAGTCTTGCTCAAGTGCTCCAGGAGACATGTACATGAATATTCATAAGAGCAGTGAACAAATGGCCAAAAACCAGAATGAACCCGAAAAGCCCTTCAACAGGAGAATGGATAAATACATTGGGGCACCTTGACAAAATGAAATATTACACAAGAGTGAAATTGGAATTAACCACAGCTACACATAATAGTATGAATGAATTTCATTAATAGACCATTGAGTGTAAAAACAGAAAGTGAGAACCTGAGGACTCCTACACCATGATAACCTTTTTAAAAAATTCAGAAATAACTAAAACTAAACAATATATTGTTTAATCATCATAGATAGGACAAAACTACAAAACTAAAGGCAAGAAAACAATAAACACAAAGTTCCAGATAGTGCTTTCCTGGTGTGGGGAAGGGGAAGCAGCTTGAATAGGACAAAAGTAGAGCCCATCAGAAGATGTGAATTATTGTCAATATTATTGTAATATTAATAAGTAAATATATAAATAGATGAATAAAGAAATAAAAACATAAAACAAGTGGATAAAGAAATAAAAGAGGGCTATAAACAGATAATAACAATGTGTTATTAAGGATTTTAATTAATCCAATTCTTAGTACCTGAAGTCTTTTCTAAAAAAAGCATGTACCTTACACTAAAAAACACTAGTGGGGAAAATATTCACTCCCTATGCACAGAAATTTTTATCTTTATACACCAGCCTTTCACAGGGTATCTGGGTTGGATAGGGTAGGAGGGTCATATAGGGAGACTTTCTCTTTACTGTATACCTTTGTGTAATGTTTGGAATTTTTGTTTTTCTTTGTGCATAGAATGTCTTTTCAACAAGGGTTTGTGTCAAGATGAAAAAATTAAAATAAAAACAAGCTTTTTATTTGGTAGAGTTGATGTTTCACAGGAGATGTTTTAAAAGCCTGCTAGGGCACTATTTACAATAGCCAGGTCATGGAAGCAAGCTAAATGCCCATCGACAGACGAATGGATAAAGAAGATGTGGTACATATATACAATGGAATATTACTCAGCCATAAAAAGGAACGAAATTGGGTCATTTGTTGAGACGTGGATGGATCTAGAGACTGTCATACAGAGTGAAGTAAGTCAGAAAGATAAAAACAAATATCATATATTAGCGCATGTATGTGGAACCTAGAAAAATGATACAGATGAACTGGTTTGCAGGGCAGAAGTTGAGACACAGATGTAGAGAACAAACGTATGGACACCAAGGTGGGAAAACTGCGGTGGGGTGGGGATGGTGGTGTGCTGAATTGGGAGATTGGGATTGACATGTATACAATGATGTGTATAAAATTGATGACTGATTAAAAAAAAAAAAAGTCTGCTAGGGACTTTCCTTGTGGTGCAGTGGTTGGGAATCTGCCTGCCAATGCAGGGGACACAGATTCGAGCCCTGGTCGGGGAAGATCCCACATGCCGTGGAGCATCTAAGCCCGTGCGCCACAACTACTGAACCTGTGCTCTAGAGCCTGCGAGCCACAACTACTGAGCCCACGTGCCACAACTACTGAAGCCCGAGCGCCAAGAGCCCATGCTCCACAACAAGAGAAGCCACCGCAATGAGAAGCCCGCGAACCACAACGAAGAGTAGCCCCTGCTCATTGCAACTAGAGAAAGCTCACGTGCAGCAACAAAGACCCAACACAGCCAAAAATAAATAAATAATTTTATTAAAAAATAAAAGCCTGCTAATTAGTGATATTAATGAGGGAGGGGCAAAGAGGCACCATTCGTACCCTGTTGGTGGCACTAGAAATTAGTGTAGCACCTTAGGAGGGCAATATTTAGTAGTGTCTATGGAAATCTTAAATGCACATATTCTTTGACCCAGCAATTCTCTTCCACTTTAAGAATTTACCTTATAGATTTACTTGTACAACTCAAGATATAAACGTACAACGTTGTCCATCACAGCATGGTACAAAGTTAGCTAGACATCATGTTATACGCACACAATTGACGGGCAGCTATTTAAAAGTAAGAGATATGGACTTCCCTGGTGGCGCGGTGGGTAAGAATCCGCCTGCCAATGCAGGGGACACGGGTTCGAGCCCTGGTCCGCGAAGACCCCACATGCCGAGGAACAACTAGGCACACCACAACTACTGAAGCCCACGCGCCTAGAGCCCGTGCTCCACAACAAGAGAAGCCACTGCAGTGAGAAGCCTGTGCACCACAAAGAAGAGTAGCTCCGGCTCGCCGCAACTCGAGAAAGCCCGTGTGCAGCAACGAAGACCCAACAGAGCCAAAAATAAAAATAAAATAAATAAATTTATCTTAAAAAAATGTAAGAGATAAGTCTGTATGTATTGATGTGGAAAGATGTTACACATATATTAAGTGTAAAAAGGCACGATGTAAAACAATATATACAGTATGATCTCATTTCTAGGTATAAAAGACATACTCATGGAAAATTTCTGAGGAAATACAAGTAACAACACTGATTACCTCTGAGGAGTGAATTAAGAAGGTGAAGGAAAGACATACCTTTTGGCTTATACTTCAAAGTACTGGATTTTATGTTTGACAAAGAGCAAACATTTATTACCGCGATTTAAAAAAAAAAGATTTTAAGAGTTCAAAACACAATGTCAATTATATCTCAATAAATCTGGGGGGGGTAAAGTTCATAAATTAAAAAGAAGCAATGTATGCTCATTGCAAAAAAGTTTTTAAAGAAAATAAAGAAGAATATAAAGAAGAAAAGATCAACAGCTTTTGCCTTCTCATCCTCAACAAGATGATCACATTTAACAGTTTGGTATATTCTTCTAAAAATTTTTGTCTGCTTTTTTGTTTGCCTATTTAGATTTAGTTATTTTTATGAAATGGAATCATATTACATATGTTGTTAGTCTTTTTTTTCACATTTTATCATGTTAATAATATATACCTACAGCATTATTTGTTTCCAAAACCATAAATAATTGTACTTTTTTCTGACTGTACAAGTGTGATTCAGAAACAAAATATCTCTATAACTGTGTTGCTAAATAAGAAATGCAGGTTGTAGAACAATAGGTACAGTGTCCTCTCATTTTTGTTAAAAAAAGAAAAATGAAAACGTGTGTGTAAGGTCTGAAAAAACAGTCGAGGAGAATAGTCATTAAACTCTGTTTAGAGTAGTTATGTATGGGAGATTGGATTGAGGTTGTTTGGATTTTTATAGCATGTTGCTTTTATAATGATGATACATGCCTGTGATCAAAATTCTTTAAAATTCAGACAAGCTCACAAAAAATTGAAATTATCCCAAATCCTACCACGCAGAGATAACCCCAGTCGACACATTGGTGAGCACGCTCACATTTCCTTGTCTGCCTATACAAATATATTCATCCTCTCAATTTATAAGTTGCAATTATACAAAATGCACTACTCTGTACCCTGCTGTTTTCAATATGTTCCATGTCAGTACATCATTCTAATGATTGCACATTATGCCATGTAACAGCTACACTGAAATTTAATCAAGCAATCCCTAGCTGTTGAATTTTTTTAACAAAAACTTTAAAATTGTAAAATACAACGTACATCAGAAGAATGTATAAAGTGTATGTACTTCTTACGAAGTAATTATAAAGCAAACATTAGTGTTACCTCTATCCTAGACACACTTAAAAATTGTTTTTAAGTTAAAAAAAGAACACTAAAACAAACACCTGTGTACCATCTCCTAGAATTAACAAACACACATTTTGTTATTTTTTTGCTTCCATTAAAAAAAATTTTTTTTCACTAACAAGACAACAAAATAGGATGTATTTTATTCTATTCACCCTTTTTAAAGAGTTCAGTACTTTATGTTCACTCTTCTGTGAATACTTTAGTGGACCAAGCCCAATACTGACCTCAGCCCAACAGTTTTTTTAGGGTTTTAATGGTCTTAGCGTTGGCCAGTGGGAGCCCCTTTGTCAAGATTCTTGTCTTTCCAACAAGACTATGTTAATCTTTGAAAATTTCCTTGCTTCCTGTCTCTACAAGATGTTCCAGGCTCATCTTGTACCTCTCAGCCCTAGACACAGACTTGGTCTTTTCTGCAACCAGCCCTAGTTAGAGACCATAATCTGGGTGCTAAGGTGCATTGTTGGGGTGCAGAATTGTTAAATAAAATGCAACTTTACAGGTAAAGGCGAAGTCCTCTTAGTTCTGTGAAATGGTAATGTTATCACTTTTACATTTCCCTGATTATTCATGAGGGTGACCATCTTTTCAATATATTTATTGGTGATTTGAATTTCCTTGTCTCCCAACTACTTCTTCACATACTTGTCTTTATTTATTTATTTTTTCCTCACCTTGTGGTTTGTGGGATCTTAGTTCCCCGACCAGGTATTGAACCCAGGCCCCAGCAGTGAAAACTCCAAGTCCTAACCACCGGACCACCAGGGAATTCCGTATTTTTCTTTTGTTGAACCTTTATGTCATATCCAAATTTTTTTGCCTTTATAAACAATGCTGTGATGGACTTCTTTGTCCATGGATATTTGCTAATTTTTCGGATTGATTCCTTAAATAAATTTCTAAAAGTGTAATTTCTGGGGAAAGAATAGTGTTTTTTTAATTTTTAAAATAAATTTATTTATCTATTTATTTTTGGCTGCATTGGGTGTTCGTTGCTGCGTGTGGGCTTTCTCTAGTTGAGGTGAGCGGGGTCAACTCTTCGTTGAGGTGAGCGGGCTTCTCATGGCGGTGGCTTCTCTCGTTGCGGAGCACGGGCTCTAGGTGCACAGGTTTCAGTAATTGTGGCGCAGGGGCTTAGTTACTCCTCATCATGTGGGATCTTCCCGGACCAGGGCTCGAACCCGTGTCCCCTGCATTGGGAGGCGGATTCTTAACCACTGCACCACCAGGGAAATCCCAAAGAATAGTTTTAAAATTTAATACCTTTATTTTCTTTTTTAAAAAACAGTCTTTTTAAAAAATCCAAATTGGGACTTCCCTGGTGGCGCAGTGGATAAGACTAAGCACTCCCAATGCAGGGGGCCCGGGTTCCACCCCTGGTCAGGGAACTAGATCCCACATGCATGCTGCAACTAAGAGTTTGCATGCCACAACTAAGGAGCCCACGTGCCACAACTAAAGAGCCCACGAGCCGCAACTAAGGAGCCAGCGAGCCGCAGCTAAGACCTGGTACAACCAAGAAAAAAAAAAAAAAAACACCAAATCAAAATGATTGTGCCCATGTACACTCCCCCTGCAGCATGTGAGTGCCTGTCTTCACACCCTTCCTAGAACCGGGCATCATGATTTTAGTTTCCCTCTTTTAGGGTTGGGGATGTTTTTGATTGCTGTGCTTACTTAAGATGTGCTGGAATCAACCCATAAAGTCTCTGTGCTTGGCTGTGTTCTCACAAGTTCCCAGTCCTCCCAGAGACGAGCGAGGTATTCTAGCAGCTTGCCACCCTCTCCTAGGCTCCTGGGACCTCACCCACTGCACAGCTGACTTCTGGAGGCTCCTCTGGGAGGTCCCCTGGAGGAATTATTTGTTAAATCTGGCAACCCTATCCCCGGGTTCCCATTCTACTTAAACATTTTGGTGTCCATCACCTCTCACCTAGGCTACAGCAGTCGCCTTCTAATCTCACCCCTATAATCCATTCTCAACACTGGCTTCTGCTCAGAGCCCTCCTGCTAGACTTATAATTCCAACTAAACTCCTTCAAAACCCTACTAGATCCAAGCCTGACCCCTCTCTCCAGCCTCATCTCCTACTGTTCTCCTGTCCCCTGCAGCATCCTGAGCCTTCTGGTTGTTTCCTGTCAGGATAAGCTGGGCAGCCTCTTTGTATTAACTTACCTTCACTTAGAATGTTCTTCCCCCAAAGCATTCTCTGTTCAAATGTCAGCACACCAGAGATGCCTTACCAGACCGCCTTGTCCAAAAAAGCACCACCCGTGCCCCTCACTCCCTCTCCCCAACCCGCTTTATTTTTTCATAACACGTATTACCTACCGTTATTTTATACTTTTACTTGCTTATAAATTTGTTTTTTGTTTTTCTCCATCAGGAATATCAGCTCAATAAAAACCTGAATGTTGAGTTTTTTACTGGTTTGTTTTTCCAATACTGTCTTCCTGGTGCCTAGAATAATACTTGGAGCTTCATAGACCTGGATTTGTTAGGCTGTGTTGCACAGCAGTTAAGGGCACACACGTGAGCCAGTCTCTCTGGGTTCGAGTCCCTGCTCTGCTGCTTTCCAGCTGTGTCACTTGGGACAAGTTAGTTAACCATCTTTTTCTTACCATCTGTAACATAGAGGATGACAATCTACTCAGTAAGGTTTTGTGAGAATTAAGTGAATTAATTTGTGTAAAAACACAGGTTGGTGCTTACAGTGTTTGTCACTGTTATAATTTTTGAGTGAATCTCACACATGTGGGTCATAGAGACAACAACCGGGCTTCCCTGGTGGTGCAGTGGTTGAGAATCCGCCTGCCAATTCAGGGGACACCGGTTCAAACCCTGGTCCCAGAAGATCCCACGTGCCGCGGAGCAACTAAGCCTGTGCGCCACAACTACTGAGCCTGCGCTCTAGAGCCCGTGAGCCACAACTACTGAGCCCACGTGCCACAACTACTGAAGCCTGTGCACCTAGAGCCCGTGCTCCACAACAAGAGAAGCCACCGCAATGAGAAGCCCACGCACCGCAACGAAGAGTAGACCCCGCTCGCCACAACTAGAGAAAGCCTGTGCGCAGCAACGAAGACCCAAGCCGGCCAAAAAAAAAGAAAAAAAAGAATAAATAAAAAACATAGAGACAACAACCAACCCCTATCCATTGATATTTAGTATGTGCCTGTCACTCTTCCAGACAATGAGTATAGACATGTGCACATAAGTGAACAAGACAGATGTGACCCCTCTCTTGCCATGAGCCTTCAGGAAGTCGAGTAATTATTTCCAGTGTTAAAGTGCTGAGAGGCAAAAAAAAAAAAAAAAAAAAAAAGCACAGAAAGTTATAGGAGATATAATGTAGTCTGAGAACCAGGGAAGGATTCTGGAGGCAGTGATGTTACCCTTTAAGCTTTGACTGGGTGGAAAGGAAAGAGAACCATGTGTGAGAAAGCCCAGAGTAGAGAAAGAGCCTATAAAGGGACACGAGTGGGAAGACCAGTGTGGCTGGAGTGTGGAGGGCTGAGAGAGATGAGGCTGGAGGATTTCGCAAAGGTCACCAAGCAGGGCTTTGTGGGTCTCAGAAAGGAGTTTCATGGGAACCATAAAAGGACTTGAAGTAGAGTGACTCTATCAGCTTTGAAGTTAGAGAAGTTTTCCCTGGCTGCTGCGTGGAGGAGAAACCTTCAAGTCTCTGTTCAACTGCCACCTCACCAGAGACTACCTCGTCTAAAATGGCATCTCCCAGACCCCCCATCTCTGCCCCTCTCCACCTGCTTTACCACGTTATGAGGCCCTGACATTGTACTACACTCTCTCATGCCTGTTCTCTGTTTACCCCCATTGGAATGGAAACCCTGCCAGAGCTGGGACTTTAGCAGGAGGAGAGACTGGCCACAGGGAGACAGACCACTCAGGAGGCTGGTGCAGACAGCCCAAGCCCTAGGAGGGTTAGGAACAGCTGGCTGGCTGGTAGAGAGCAGGAGGCTAGAGGACTAGACTCCCCTAGAAGCTTCATTTGCATATCACTTTACATAAGACTGAGAAAACAGTCATTGTCCATATCAAAGAATGGAGTGGGGAGGCAGTTAGACATACTGGTAGTGGGGCAGGGGAGGACTAAAGTCCCTGCCGTCCCAACAAGCCAGTTCTTGGTACTGTCACTGATTATAAGTCATCAAGGGCTAAGAATTGGGTGTGGGACTGGAGGGAAATGGATAGAAATATCCATTGGAGAGAAATATTTCAGATGTAATGGAAAAGACTCGGTGGCTTGATGTGAGGTGTGAGGGAAAGGGAAGGTGTTGCCTTCCATTCTGGTTTGAACTGGGTGGATAGTGGTGGACTGCAGAGCGGATTTGTGGTTCAGATCATGAGTTCAGTTTAATTAATTAATTTATTATTGGCCGCGCCATGAGGCATGCAGGAGCTTAGTTCCCCAACCAGGGTTCGAACCTGCGCCACCTGCAGTGGAAGCCTGGAGTCTTAACCACTGGACCGCCAGAGTTAGTTTTAAATGTATGCGTCCAAAGTGCCTGGGATGCCTGCAGGAGGAATCCACGAGTTAGATGGGAAACCAAGTTCCAAGCTGGGAATAATCCTTGCGAGTCCTTGGCTTAAGAGGTGGTCATTAGACTGCATGATGAAATCATGACAAATTACTGGAGCCTTAGGGATTAGTGTCTTTTTCTTCTCTTTAGGCAAATTATCAGAAATGCTTACGTGCAAATGCTTTCGGGTTGCAACCTGGCTTTCCCACCTCACCTAGACTGTTCTATAACCCCCAGATACTTCGAGTAATTAAGGGTCCCTGTAAGGGAGGGGTCCTGAAGCTTTGGGGTACCTGCCTCTGCCCTTGAGAACGTGCTGGATGAGAGAAGGCAATTGAGGGAAGTATGCTGAGGACCCCCTACAGTTGATGGAGGTGTCCAGGAGAAGTGGCCTGTAAGCAAGACTGAGAAGGAGCGTCCAGGGAGGCAGGAGGTAGGAGGAGACTGGGAAAGGCTAGCTTCACAGAAGCAAGAGGAACTGCTGTTTAGAGGATCGTTATCACTAGCAGTAAACTGTCTGCCAAATCCTGCTAATTCTTCCTCTGCAGTGTCTCTCCCTCCATCTCCACTGCCACCTGCTGGCCAGTAGCCCCCATTACAACTGGGTAACAGCTCTGGCCTCTCTTATCTCCAGCCTTACAGCTATCTTTACAGCCACCCCATTCATTCTGCTAGATTGTCCTTTGGAAAGTGGAGGCTGGACCATGCCAATTCCTGCTCAACAACTTTCAATAGCTCCCTGTAACCTCTGAACGAATCCCTTACTACCTAGCATGGCATGCTGGGCCTTTGGCAGCCTGGCTCCAGGTGACCTATCTGTCTCAATCTGTTCCCTTATAAAGAAAATAAGCTGATCTACTCACTGTCCCCCACAACCCTCAGCTTCACTGAGGCCATGTCATCTTCTTGAAGTGCCTACCCTTCATGCCTAAATTTTTCAAGGTCAGACTCAAATGATAACTTCCCTTGGAAGTCCTCCCCACTGGATCTGACACAACCCTTGACCACCGTGGCATCAAAACGCTCTGCCCTGACTTTTTACCAAGCTCACAGCTCACTCCGCAATGAGACTAAATTCTTGAGAGCAAGGGCTGTGTCATCTTTGCTCCCGTCTCTCCCACTCACGTGAAGGAACAAGAAGTTGCAGATTCAACTGCCTTCAGGAGCCAGGCAGATATGACGAATGTGTGAGGTCGCCCAGTAAAAGACAATTAGAAATGGTGGGACTTATGGCAAGTAAGAACCTTCACTCCCCTGCCTAAAGTATTAATAATACTCAGAATATCAATACATTATGTAAAGCACATCTGAAGGCTAAACTTGACCTGAAGATCATGAGTTTGAGACTCTGAAATAGAGGTTCAAAATACCCCCTGCATTTAGCTGGTTCTTTAGAGCTTTCAAAGCAAGTTTACATCAGCAGCTCTATCCCCACTTTACAGATGAGGAGAGAGAGGCTCAGAGAGGTGAGGTGAATTGCTCAAGGTCACATAGTAAGGAATTAGTAGTACAAGGCTATGTTCAATCCATTCAGACTCTGGCTTGGCCTCATCTTCTGAGGATGATGGGAGGAGGGTCTAAAAAGATGGGCATCATTCACCTTTTTTAAATTAAGACTTTATTTTATTTATTTATTTATTTATCCCGCTTGTGGGATCTTAGTTCCCCGACCAGGGATAGAACCCAGGTACCTGCAGTGGAAGCACCAAGTCCTAACCACTGGACCACCAGGGAATTCCCCATGACTTTATTTTTTAGAACAGTTTTAGGTTCACAGCATTGAGGGGAAGGTACAGAGATTTCCTATATAGCCCCTGCCCCCCCACATGCATAGTATCGCCCCATTTTCAACATCTCCCATGAGAGTGGTACGTTTGTTATAATTGACATACCTACACTGACACGTTATTATCACCCGGAGTCCATAGTTTACATTATGGTTCACTCCTGGTGTGCATTTTATGGGTTTGGACAAATGTATAATGACACGTACCCGCCAGTAAGTATCATACAGAGTATTCTTTGCTCTAAAAATCCTCTATTTTTAGAGGATTTTGTGCTCCTATTCGTCCCATCTCCCCACCCCCAATCCCTGACAACCACTGATCTTTTTACTATCTCCATAGTGTTGCCTTTGCCAGAATGTCATATAGTTGGAATCATATAGTATGCAGTCTTTTTTTTTAATTTTTAAAATTCATTTATTTATTGGCTGCATTGGGTCTTCGTTGCTGCGCGGGCTTTCTCTAGTTGCGGCGAGCAGGGGTTGCTCTTCATTGTGGTGCGCGGGCTTCTCATTGCGGTGGCTCTTCTTGTTGCGGAGCACGGGCTCTCGGTGCGTGCGCTCCAGTAGCTGTGTCGCGCAGGCTCAGTAGTTGTGGCGCGCGGGCTTAGTTGCTCCGTGGCATGTGGGATCTTCCCCGACCAGGGCTCGAACTCGTGTCCCCTGAATTGGCAGGCGGATTCTTAACCACTGCACCACCAGGGAAGTCCCAGTATGCAGTCTTTTCAGATTTATTTTTTTTACTTAGTAATGCGTTTAAGATTCCACCATGTCTTTTCATAGCTTGATAGCTCACTTTTTTTAGCATTGAATAATAAATAGCCCATTGTCTGAATGTACCACAGCTTATTTAACCATTCACCCATTGAAGGACATTTTGGTTGCTTCTAAGTTCTGGCAGTTCTACATAAAACTGCTGTAGACATCCATGTGCAGGTTTTGTGTAGACATGAATTTTCAACTCCTTTGGGTGTTTAAAGGGAGTGATTACCGGTTTGTATGGTAAGAGTACATTTACTTTTGTAAAAATCCACCAAATTGTCTTCCACAGTGGCTGTACCATTTTGCATTCCCACCAGCAATGCATGAGAGTTCCCACTGCTCCACATTCTCATCAGCATTTGATGTTGTCAGTGTTCTGGATTTGGAGCATTCTAATAGATGTGTAGTGGTATGTCATTTTTGTTTTAATTTGCATTTCCCTGATGACATATGATGTGGAGCATCTTTTCATATGCTTATTTGCTGTCTGTGTATCTTTTTTGGTGAGGTGTCTGTTAAGGTCTTTGACCCATTTTTTTTTAATTGGGTTGTTTTCTTATTTTTGAGTTTTAAGAGTTTTTTGTATATTTTGGATAACAGTCCTTTATCAGATGGGTCTTTTGCAAATATTTTCCCTCTGTGGCTTATCTTCTCATTCCCTTGACATTGTCTTTCACAGAGCAGTTTTTCATTTCAGTGAAATCCGGTTTATCAATTATTTCTTTCATGGATCATACCTTTGTTGTTGCATCTAAAAAGTCATCATTGGACTTCCCTGGTGGCACAGTGGTTAAGACCCTGCCTGCCAATGCAGGGGACACAGTTCGAGCCCTGGTCCGGGAAGATCCCACATGCCATACAGCAACTAAGCCTGTGTGCCACAGCTACTGAGTCTGCGCTCTAGAAGCCTGCAAGCCACAACTACTGAGCCCACGTGCCACAACTACTGAAGCCCGCGCGCCTGGAGCCAGTGCTCCGCAACAAGAGAAGCCACCGCAAGGAGAAGCCCACGAACCGCAACTAAGAGTTGCTCCTGCTCACTGCAACTAGAGAAAGTCTGCACACAGCAACGAAGACCCAACGCAGCCAAAAAAAAAGAAAAAAGTCATCATTGTCACATACAAGTGGTCATCTAGATTTTCTCCTGTGTTATCTTCTAGGAATTTTATAGCTTTGTGCTTTACATTTAAGTGTGTGATCCACTTTGAGTTAATTTTTGTGAAGGGTATAAGATCTGTGTCTAGATTAAACTTTTTGCATGTGGATGTCCAGTCGTTCCAGCGCCATTTGTTGAAAAGACTACCTTTGTTCTATTGTATCGCCTTTGCTCCTTTATCAAAGATCAGTAGACTATATTTACATGGGTCTATTTCTGGGCTCTCTATTCTGTTCCATTGATCTGTCTATTCTTTTGCCAATACCACACTGTCTTGATTACTGCAGCTTTATAGTAAGGCTTGAAGTCTGGTAGTGTCAGTTTTCCAATTTGGTTCTCCTTCAATACTCTTCTGGCTATTCTGATCTTTTGCCTCTCCATACAAACTTTAGAATCAGCTTGTTGATATCCACAAAGTAACTTGCTGGGATTTTGATTGGATTGCATTGAATCTATAGATCAAGTTGGGAAGAACTGACATCTTGACAATATTGAGTCTTCATTATTCACTTTTCATTCAACCAAAATTTCATTTGTCTAATGGAACAATCTCTTCTTCACAGGGTTGTTTGAAATGTTTTTCATATATTAATTATCTAGAGATACTGTGACGCTGTGACAATGTACCTGCTCTCAAGGAGTTTATCTTTTAGTGGGAAGGGGGCAGACAATAAACAAACATACAAATAAATGAATAACTTCAGGTAAGTGTTGTGAAAAAGGCATGTGATAAAGAGCGACAGGCAGTGAAAGGGCTATTTAATATCAGGGAAATTCTCTGAGGAGGCAACATTTGAACTAAGACCTTCATGAAAAGGGAGAGTTGGCCATGAGAAAAATTTTTATTTTTATTATTATTTTTGGGAATCTGAGTTCCCCGACCAGGGATTGAACCCAGGCCCAAGCAGTGAAAGCGCTGAGTTTTAACCACTGGACTGCCACGGAATTCCAAGAAAAATTTTTAGATGGAGGGAACACTGGAGATGAAGGCTCTGGAAGCAGAAGTGAATTGGATGGATGGTTTGGAGAAGGGCATGGTGGCTATAGTATAGTGAACGAGGGGTAAATGAGGTTAAAAAAATAGACAGGGATCATATCCTGTACGGTTATTTTATTGAAAAAAATTAAGTATAAAATACATGTTGTGAGATACATGAAGTGTACAAATTTTATGTGGACATTTCAGGGTATGTTTACATCTGTATACACCCATGGATGTGACCTCATCCAGATCAAGATATAGAACAGGAGTCAGCAAACTTTTTTTTGTAAGATGCCAGATAGAAAATAGTTTAGGCTTTGTGGGCTATGGTCTCTGCTGCAACTACTCAGCTCTGCTACTATAGCAGGAAAGCAGCCATAGTTGCTATGTAATGAAGAGGCATGGTCAGATTCCCATAAACCTTTAGTTGCTGACACTGGAATTTGAATTACTTGTAATTTTAACGTATCACAAAATATTTTTCTTCTTTTGATTTTTTCCTCAACCATTTGAAAATGTAAAAACCATTCTTAGCTTGCCAGCTGTACAAAAACAGGTGGTGGGCAGGACTTGCCCTTTGGGCCATAGTTTACCAACCTCTGATACATTTCTAGTATCCCCCTTGTGCATCTTTCCAGTTAAAATCTTTCTCCCCCAGTGGTTATTGTTCTGATTTTTATCACCATCAGTTAATTTTGTCTGCTCTTGAACTTTATATAATTGGAATCATATGCATTTACTCTCGTGTCTGGCTTCTTCAGCTCAACATAATGTCTGTCCTATGGGAATTGTAAACCATGATACATAATTTTCATTTAAGGGAACTAAGATGATCTTAAGTGTGAGAGCATCATGATCTGATTTATATGAAAAGGTCACTCTGGTTGCTGTGTGGAGAACGGAGTAAAGGGAAACAGGAGTGGAAGTGGGAGGCCCAGTCCGGAGTAATCCAAGCCAAGAGATGACGGTGGCTGGACCAGGGTTATAGTCAATGAAAATGGAAGATAGACTTTAGACTTATCTTGAGTTTGAGCTCACATATCCAATACCAGTTATTTCTGTGTTTCATAAGGTATGATACTACTAGTAAATTTCCTGAATAATCTTTCTGAGACTGGTATAGTGACTGTCAGGTATAAACTACGTCCTTACCCTCAAGGGGTTAACAACAGTTTTGGGTGTGGGGTGGACAGACCATGAATCCAGATACAATGCAATCAGCTCTTTATGAAGCCCAGGAGGCTATGGGAGCCAGAAGGAGTATTAAACCAGACTAAGGGTAGTCAAGAGAGATCATCTGGGGGTTGTGGCCCTTGAGCTAAATTCTTAAGGAAAAATATTGAAAAAGGATAAAAAAGTATATGGGAAGGCCAAGAAATGTTGAGATCTCTTGGGAGCTCAGTGTGGTTCTATGGAGTCTCGGAAATATGTAAGCTTGGCCTGGAAAGAAAGATTTTGAACAGGGCCTAAATGGATGGGCACTTACCCACTTTTTCAATCAAACAATTCATCCTGGATGCTTCTGTGTGCCCTGAGGCTCCAGCATAGGACAGAGGTAGCAAACTGACAGCCTGTGGCTGAATCTGATGTATTTTGCCCCTCTTTGCTTTATTTACACTACCTTCCTGGTCCTCCTAGGTTTTTGAGCTTTCAACCCCTGGTCTTTGCTGTAACAAAAACTGGACTTCAAATCAACAACGCAGAGAGAGAATCAACTCTTTGAGTAGAATGGGGAAGAGCTCAAGTGAGTGGATGAAGAGGAGCTGAATGAGAGCTTTATCTGGGATTCTGTACCTGGCTCCTAGGGTGGGCTTTAGGTGGTAAATTTTGTGTTTGTATCCTGTGACTTAGACTGCTTGGTTATGAACCTTCGTTCTGGACTCTGTCACTGGTTAATCTATGAGCCTCAAATCATTTGTAAAATGGAGCACTGCTAGGATTAAAAGAGATAATCAGTGTACAAAGTGGCCTCAATAGAAGGTATCTGTTATTATTATTATTCTGTTCCGGGGTGAGGGTATCATATTCTCAAAGGGGTTCTTAACCTAAAAAGTTGGCTAACAGATGGCATAAGTGCTTAGGAGTTACTGGGAATACCACCCTTGCGTAAAACGAAGCAGCTCTACATAAGTGGACTGTCGTGGGAATCCAGAGGCCCAGGTTCCACTGCTAACTTGCTGAAAGTACCTGAGAAATTGCTTCAGCTTTCTGGGTGATCTATTAAAAAAAAAAAGTGGGGTGCATCGATCCGAGTTGGCAGCCGCAAAGCAGCCCCAGCGGCAGGTTCCGCCGTGTAGGGTAAAAGCTTTCTGCCGCGGGGCAAGAGCCGAGCCTCCGGGCGGACTACATCTCCCAACCTGCCTTGCGCGTCGGGCAGCGCCCTACGCTAGCACGCGAACCTCTCCGCTCCCCGAACCTCCAGTTACTGTCTCTCGCGAGAGGACGGGCCGCGCCGGCGGTAGCGATAGTGAGCTGTGGTGGTGGCGGTGGTGTTGGTGGTGGCGGCCGAGACGGCGGCGGCCATTTTGGTGAGGCCTCGGAAGCGGCGGTGGCGGTTCGCTGCGAGTAGCGTCTCCCATTTTTCCCACCCACCGCCCGCATCTCTGTGCCGCGAGAGGAAGCAGTGGAAGCAAGGCGGTGGCAGTAACCGCGGGCCCCAGGGGAATTTAAAGGCCGCGAAGGCGGCGGCCAAGAGGGGGCCCTCCCCCCTCCTCGGCGGGAGGGGGGTGGTGCGCACGCCCCCGAGGACGCAGGTAAGGAGAGGGAGACAAGATGGCGGACACCCCACAGCTCCCCCTCCCCTGACGGGTGACTGCGCGCGCATCTTTCCGCCACCGCCTCCCCTCCCACCTTCCCGGGGTGCTGCGCGCGCACCTTCGGCCGGGGCCCCGGGGCCGGTGCGCGAGGCTGTCGGCGCGCGCCCATAGAGACAGGCTGAGGGGGGCCAGGCCGGCCGGCTCTGGGCCCGGGCGCGTCTTCTCTCCCCTCCCGCCCGTCTGCGCACGCGTGCCTGAGCGAGCGAGCGAGCCCTGAGAGGACGGACCCAGGTGCGCTCCTGCCCGCCCACCAACCCCAGTCCCCCCTAAGGGGCGCGCGGGAAGAGGAAGGGGGGCGTGGGACGAATAGTCGGGGCCCGCGCCCACCATATCCAGTCAGGAGCCAGGACTTGGCGGCACGAGCCCTCCCTTATCTCAGCCTTTCGCGGTCTGGTAGTGGGGGCTCCCTGACAGGCAGGGATGAGAGGCTTCCTAGTCCTGCGACCCTTGGGTGCGTGGGTTTGGGTTCTGGCGGGAGCCCCCGGGCGGTGCGCGCAGCCGACTCTCTCCGCCTCCAGGCGCGCACGCGCGGGCCCCTCCCCCAGTCGCGCACGTTGGGTGGGGTGGGAGTCTAGGAGGGGGCGGGGCTATCTTAGGGCTAGTGGCAAGTTGGGGCAGAGGTCAGGGGTCACGCTGGGTCAGGCTGTGGGGACGGGTTGGGAGACGGTAATGAAGCCGGGGGTCGAGAGTTCAAGCTTCTTGGATTCTGGTTAGCTCGATTCCAGTGACTCTGTTGTGGAAGGTGGAGTGAATCGAAGGCTGCACCGTGGTTAAAGAATTTCCTTAAACACTGGGGAAACACTTCCGGGCCTTGTGTGGGTTTACCCTGCCTATTTCCGGGCTATGGTTCTTTGCTGTTCGGGCTTCCTTACCTCTGCTTCTCTAAGGTCTCCTGCTCTAGTTCTGGTGTTTGGGGAAGTGTCATATGGCGCAGGTATAGGAGTCGCAGGGCCTGCCCTGAGGAAGGGTGGATCCTCCTATGTTTAGCCCTCACTGGAAAGGAGAGCCGGCTGCCAGGCAGCCAGCACCTTTTGAGCTTCTGGATGTGACAGCTTTTTTGGCTTTGTTAATTTGTCCTCCATTCAGAAGTTGGAGCCTTTTACCCTTAAGCTTTTTAAACTTGTTTGGGGGACTTCACTTCCCTGCTTCTCCTCCCCAGCCAGAATCTCATGTTATTAGGGAATTCTGTTTTCACAAAACATGGTTTGTTTTTATTTTTCTGAAATGTGATTTTTATTTACTACTGTAATTCACTTCCACCTTTGAACTGGTTTGGGTATATTTAAAAGCCTCAAAAGATGGTGTAAAGAAGGCTTTGATGAGTGTTGGTAAATGTGGATTAGTTCCTCACTGCTGTTTTCTTCCCTGTTTGTTTCAGGCGTGATTCCCCTCAGTACGGCGGCACCGTGGAAGTACAGACTTTCACAGGGGGTGTGGTCTCAGCTCACACAGGTGAGGGCTCAAATACCATTTCATGTGCTGATGCTAATGGGAAAGATGTTTGAGATAATGATTGTGGTGCAACAACAGATCTGGGACTATGGAGAGAGAAAGATCTGATCACCCTGACTCTACCAAGGAGAGTAGCACGTTCTCTTGGTTTTGGCATCAGACTGTCTAGGTTTGTCCTCCTCCTCCTACTTCCTTACTGTGACCTTATGCAAGTCTTTTGGTCTCTTTGTATTCTGATTTCCTAACTTATAAAACAGAGGAAATATTAGAATGTAAGCTACATTTATGTCAGTGGTCTTTCTGCATAACTCTGTTTTTGGTATGTAGAAGGAACTAAATAAACATTTATCATAGCATGAAAAGTATCTGGTTTATAAGGTAGATGTGAGGATTATACAACACATCAAGTAAGTACTCAGTAAAGTATTTGACACATAGTAGATGCTCAAGAAACATAAGCTATAATCACTGTGTTCGGTTATCTTTATTTGCTAGTGTTATCCCTGGTTTTTAAAAAGATTCTTTAATCTTTCTAAATCCCATTTCTACTCTTTTTACCCTACTTTAGGTGCTCCAGAGGCCGGTGAACCTGAGTGGAGGCTGGGACGCCCTAGTGGGCCCCGGGCCCTGGAAGGCGGGTCCCGGTGGCCGGTGGCCCAGAATGAGGCCAGCTCCCAGCATGCCCTGCAGCCGGACGCCAGCCCCTCGGCCAGCAGCAGTGGTGACAACGACCCAGTCGTTCTTCAGGCATCCAAAGAGGAGCCTGGGAGTGGGACCATGCAGAGCAGCCCCTCCCCTGCTCACCCTCAGCTCCCAATCTTGCAAACACAGGTTTGAAAGTGGGGAGGGTTCCTTCTCTGCTTCTGCTTTGTGGGCTGTTGGCTTTGAGGCAGAAAGAATGTGGCAGGTCTTAGCCGTGTTTCCATGATCCTAGCTACCTGGGTAGCTGAGTTTGGAGAATCTTTGATGCTCAGGTGGGCTGTCAAGCCTGTTGGATACTCATATTCTACTTGACATTAGTGTAATGTTGATCTCTAAGAGCATGGAAATTTCTCATTACCTGAAAAAAGTTGAATTAAGCCAGGTTGGAAATGGAGTTTGTGACAAAATGCTTTTAAGACTGCGTACTTTGAGAATAGCTCGGTTTCTTTTGGAACTGGAACGAGGTAAGCCTTATGGATGGTGTGTAGTATTCATTCTTTTCTCATACTGAGGGAGTGCTGGAGGTAGGAGAAGAAAACCATGACTTTTTTTTTTTTTTAAACATCTTTATTGAAGTATAATTGTTTCACAATGGTGTGTTAGTTTCTGCTTTATAACAAAGTGAATCAGCTACACATATACACACGTTCCCATATCTCCTCCCTCCCGCATCTCCCTCCCTTCCACCCTCCCCATCCCACCCCGCCAGGCGGTCACAAAGCACCGAACTGATCTCTCTATGCTATGCGGCTGCTTCCCACTAGCTATCTATTTTACATTTGGTAGTGTATATATGTCCATGACACTCTCTCACCCTGTCACATCTCACCCCTCCCCCTCCCCATATCCTCAAGTCCATTCTTTAGTAGGTCTGTGTCTTTATTCCCATCTTGCCACTAGGTTCTTCATGACCTTTTTTTTTTTTTTTCCTTAGATTCCATATATATGTGTTAGCATACTGTATTTGTTTTTCTCTTTCTGACTTACTTCACTCCGTATGACAGACTCTAACTCCATCCACCTCATTACAAATACCTCCATTTCATTTCTTTTTATGGCTGAGTAATATTCCATTGTATATATGTGCCACATCTTCTTTATCCATTCATCCGATGATGGACACTTAGGTTGCTTCCATGTCTTGGCTATTGTAAATAGAGCTGCAATGAACATTTTGGTACATGACTCTTTTTGAATTATGGGAAAACCATGACTTTTAAAAAACTGGACAGACCTAGGTTTCCCGTACAGTAGGCTTTTGATGGTTATGGGTTTGATATTATTTTCCTGAGTAGCTGGGAAATTATGTGACATAATGTCTTTCTTCATTTAGTTGAGGAAGGAATTTGAGTGGCACGCTGTGAGGCTTGTGTGCCAGAGTGAATTTCATGAGTTCCCTCACTATCCACATTTAAGTAGGACTTTGTTCTCTACTTATTATTGCTTATGCGGTACCTTGTAATAGGTGGATGTTCGAGAACAGTGATCAATCCTCCCTTTCCCCTCCTACCTCTCCAGTAAAGGAAACTACCGAGACTGGTGATGAACATAAAGAGGTTTAGGTGGTCTTGGACTTTTTGATGCTTTTTGAATTTGGTGGTAGCTCAGATTTATTTGCATGGGTGAATCTGCCATACTTGCTGTGAAAGGGAGGGAAAAATAGGGAGTTGTTTATGTGAGTGAAATCATTGAGGTTCTGAAAAGATTATTAAAAGTTGAAGTCATGTGCTATAGTAGTAGTCTTGAATTTGGGAATTGTGTAAATGTCAGGCTCTAATTCCTCTGGCATATGTTTACTGGAAACTTGGCTTTGCCATCTTGAGTACCTTATTAAAACTTTCTCCCAAATGTTGTGTTTATAAAAATGAGGTTGATACCTTACTCCAGAGCTTTTTTTCGTGGAGATAGAATGAAGTAATGTACTTAAAACCCATGGTAGAGTGCTGCTAAGCATTCACCTTATCTATCATTTCTCCCTTTTCTAGATGGTGTCGGACGGCATGACAGGCAGCAATCCTGTGTCCCCTGCCTCATCCAGTTCCCCAGCCTCTAGTGGGGCAGGTGGCATCTCCCCCCAGCATATAGCTCAAGATTCCTCTTTGGATGGACCTCCAGGGCCCCCAGATGGTGCCACAGTGCCCTTGGAGGGGCTCAGCTTACCCCAAGCTGCTGACCTGGCTAACAAGGGCCCAAAGTGGGAGAAGAGCCATGCTGAGATTGCAGAGCAGGCCAAGCATGTACGTATTGGGAAGGCCCATGAGGCTTCTTGGGAGGCTTCTTCCCTGAACTCCTATGTCCCATGGGTATTTTACATTTCTTTCCTTATCTTTGATTTACAATACAGGCTCTGCTTTGATCTTTACGTGATCTTGAGCAAGTTGCTTGAACTCTGAGCCTCATTTTCTTTTTCTTAAAATAGGGATGGTGTAATAGTGAATAGGCTGTTAAAAGGTTTAATTTAAAGGAGAAAATAGACAAAAAAGTGCTTTGTAAGCTCTGAGCCTCCTAAGATTTACTGGTTTCTACTTCATGTTTTTCTTCTATAGTCTCTGTTAAACTTAACCAGAGGTAAATGTCGTCTCTGGGCCAGCAACATCAGCATTACTTGGGAACTTATTAGAAGTGCAAATTCTTCGTACCCTTCTTCTACCTACCCATTTAAAACTCTAGGCATGGGGTCTAGCACTGTCTTAAAAAGCACTACAGATGATTCTGATGCATGCTCAAACTTGAGAGCCGTTGGTCTAATATCCATGTCTGTCTTGGTGTTTCCTTGGTGACCATCAGGCCATTTAGTTCCTTGTCTTATCTGTGGCTGTTAGTTCCTTTGATTTAGTTTTTGTCAGGAGAGGACAAAAATAATGAGGGCAATTGTCCTGAGTTTATAAGTCACCTCTTAAATAAAAATTTCAAGTGCTTTCATTTTTTTTTTATGAGATATAATCAATGTAGAAACAGTGTTATCTTTTTGTAATACTAACCACTGTTAATCTTTTTGTGTATAACTGTTCGGTGTTTTCCACAAAAAAGTACATTTTTATAAAAATAATATTTTTCAAAAGCAGAAACAGGATTGTGTAAATTGGATTTTATAGCATATTTCTAAGTACGAACATATTCTTGTGTAAGTAGAATTCTGCGGCCGTGAAGGTCCCTTCACTGTATCTAGAGTCAGTAAGGAAGCATGCTTTCCTTGTTCTCTGGGAAGCTTCCCTTGGGATATGTTTTCCTAAGTTTTGCCTATATTCATAAGGTATGGAGTGTAAAAAAATGGAAAAAGCATGAAATCTGGTGTGTGGAGTCACACCTATTTTTAATTCCCAGTACTTATCACCTCCTATCTGTGTAATCTCAAGTAAATCACTCAGTCTCCCTGATCTTTTTTTGCTCACCTGAAGAGCATATAATATCAACTCGTAGGATTGGTATGTGGACTCAAGACAAGCATATAACACTCAGTCCAGTCAGTGCCTGTATGTAGTCAGAGCTCAGGGATTCAGCCATGGTCATGAGGTAAAGTATATGTTGAGTAACTTGATTAACCTAGTTCTTCCTCATTAGGAGGCTGAGATTGAGACTCGGATTGCTGAGCTGCGGAAGGAGGGTTTCTGGTCACTGAAGAGACTGCCTAAAGTGCCTGAGCCTCCCCGCCCCAAGGGCCACTGGGACTATCTGTGTGAGGAGATGCAGTGGCTCTCTGCCGACTTTGCTCAGGAGCGCCGTTGGAAACGGGGTGTGGCCCGTAAGGTATGTCCTCAACTGGACCTACTGCCTTCCATTTTGTTTTCAGGTTTGGTTTTTCTTGATGGGTAGGTTGGTTGGAAGGGAACCAAACATAATGGTGTACAGTGCTTGTAAATGCTTCTAGTCTCAAGAGGCAAGCTCTGACTTCCCAGGTTTCTTGACTTTGACTTTTCTCTTTACCCTTGACTTGGGGACGGGCCAAGGGTCTGGCCTTGGAGTGTTTTCACCTCATTCCCACAGGTGGTGCGAATGGTGATCCGGCACCACGAGGAGCAGCGGCAGAAAGAGGAACGGGCCCGGAGGGAGGAGCAGGCCAAGCTGCGCCGAATCGCCTCCACCATGGCCAAGGATGTTAGGCAGTTTTGGAGCAATGTGGAGAAGGTAGGCAGCAGAGATTGGGAAAGGGAAATGCCTTGGGGTTGACTGGTGGGTAGCATGGTAGCAGGAATGATCTAAAGTTCTCCTCGAGAGAGTGGATAATTATTTCATGCAACTCTGATGACATTTCTGTTGCATGCTGGACCTTTCAAGCATTGAGTTCTACGAGGAAGAGAGAAGTACAGTGGAAAAACATGGGCCCTGCCTTTGGGGATTGCTAATAGGACTTCTTGACTCCCCTAGGCCATCTGTCCTTTGCAGCCCATTCAGTATGCTTTTTCATGTGTGTGCCATTTACCTGCTTAAATACCATCAAAGTTCTCATTAATTGTTCTCATTTATTAAGTTGTAATTGTTTCTTTTTTTTTAAATATTATTTTGTTTATTTTTTTAAATCTTTTTGGGCTGCGTCAGGGTCTTCGTTGTGGTGCACAGGCTTCTCTCTAGTTGCGGTGTGTGGGCTTCTCTCTAGTTGTGACGTGTGGGTTTTCTCTCTCTAGTTGTGGCGCCCGGGCTCCAGGGCACATGGGCTCTGTAGTTTGCAGCACGTGGGCTCTCTCATTGAGGCGCGCTGGTGTGCGGACTTAGTTGAACTACGGCATGTGGGATCTTAGTTCCCCGACCAGGGATGGAACCCGTGTCCCCTGCATTGTAAGGGGGATTCTTTACCACTGGACCACCAGGGAAGTCCCTGTAATTGTTTCTTAAGTATTACCTGGCTTCTGTCTATATTTTTATTCTTGTATTCTGCCAGTTCCTTTTCTTCTTTCCACTTCAAACATTCTCTTGTATGTCCGTGGCCATTTACACATGCTTTTTCTGCTGCAGGGGATGCCTTTTTCCTCATCTTCACTTAGGGAACACCTACTTAATCTTTAAGATTCAGCTCCAGATACATTTGTAAGTCTTTCCCCACTGCCTGAGACTAAGCTGGCTCTTCTCTATCCTGTGCTTCCTTTCTGCTTTCCTCAGAAGCACCCTTAAGGTCGTTTAGCTCTTCCTTCCTGAAAAGCCAGCCCAGGGCCTAGCATAGAGGAGGCTTCCCTAAATGTTGAGTAAGAATACATGAGTAAAAGATTATCTTGGTGATCCCTCCATTTCATGCTTGTGTCAGGTGGTGCAATTCAAACAACAGTCCCGGCTCGAGGAAAAGCGGAAAAAAGCCCTGGACCTGCACCTGGACTTCATCGTGGGGCAAACTGAAAAGTACTCAGACCTTCTGTCTCAAAGCCTCAACCAGCCACTGACCTCCAGCAAAGCTGGTTCCTCCCCTTGCCTTGGCTCTTCCTCAGCTGCCTCTAGTCCTCCACCCCCAGTTTCCCGGATGGATGATGAAGGTGTGTGTCCTCTTTAGCTCTGTTACTCTTCCTCATGTACCCTTTCCAGAGCTGAAAACCCACCCTGTGGCTTGCAGGGCCCCGTGGACTTTGTGACCTTGTTCTCCTGCTATAGATGGGGACTTCCAACCCCAAGAGGAGGAGGAAGAGGATGATGAGGAGACGATTGAGGTTGAAGAACAACAGGAAGGCAATGATGCAGAGACCCAGAGGCGTGAGATTGAGCTACTTCGACGTGAGGGAGAACTGCCACTGGAAGAGCTGCTCCGTTCCCTCCCCCCTCAGCTGCTAGGAGGGCCTTCCAGCCCCTCAAGAACCCCCTCATCTCGTGATAGTGACACCCGAGATGGGCCTGAAGAAGGTGGTGAAGAAGAGTCCTCTCAGGTGGTGAAGGTATGGGCAGAAGGGGATAGAAGGTGGGTTCAGAGTGGGAGCAAAGGGAGAGCCTTAAGGACTGAGTTCTTCCGGTCTGTAAGGTTGGTTGTGATTCTTAGGAGTCCTCCCTGGTCTGAGCAGTTGGGCTCTCATTTGAGGATGGATAGGAAAGAACCTGGGTTTGGGGCAAGTTACAGTCTGAGATGGGCAGATTTCTGATGCATGGAAGAGTGTACTGTACTCTTAGAATTGCTGTGTGAGCTTGAAAAAAAACATACTTTGGTCCTTGTTGCTTCTGTGAAATGGCCCTAATACTCACTTGCTGGTTTGTAGGTTCGGAGCTGAGATGGTAACCTTGAAGTCTCTTTTGGACCTAAGCTTTCTGTTTCTCCATGTGTCCGAGTGCATGGGGTTGGTGTTGGGGGCCTGTGTTTCTCTTCTAGCACTTTCACAGGTCCTCCCCTGGGCAGTGGGGCCAGGATTTGGTAGCTGGTATTGAAATTGAAAACCCTTGATTGTATCCTTGCCCTGGGACTGTGTCAGTGGCAACTGTCAGTGGGACAGAGACTATTCTGTGACATCTTATTCAACGTTGTGTCTTTCTCTTGCTGCTCTAACCATAGGCCTTCTCCTTTTTCATCCTCTGCCAAACAGGTAAAGCCCCCACCCTCCTCTGTCACACAGCGCAACAAACAGCCTTGGCATCCAGATGAGGATGATGAAGAGTTTGCTGCCAATGAAGATGAAGGTCAGGCCTGTTCTCAGTCCCCTTGCCTCTTACCCCTTGAATTGTCTGGACCTAATATTTCAGGCTTTCTCACCTCTTCCACTTGGACTGTGTTCTGAGCCTCTGTCCCCATTGATCTTGGTTCATTCTCTTTCCTAGCGGAGGATGAAGAGGATACCATAGCAGCTGAGGAGCAGTTGGAAGGGGAGGTGGATCATGCCATGGAGCTGAGCGAGTTGGCTCGAGAAGGTGACACCAGACATTTTACTGAGTATCCACTTGGTGTCTCTGTGCAGAATGCCAGAGATAAAGAAATGAATAAGACACTTTTATCCCTCCTGGAGATACTCCAGATCTAATGACAGAGACAGATTTATAGATGGTTATAAGTAGAAAATTATGATTGGTTATGATGGAAGTTTGAACAAAGTGATGGGAGAGCTGAGTGGAGGGAAGAACTATTGGAAGAGGATAGTGGCCATGTTTGATCTGAACCTTAAAGGGGAGGTTCCTCAGATTGATCCCGTCCTTCCCAATGGAAGGCAGGGCCATCCACAGTTCTAGCCCATGTTACGGGGCTTGGCTGAAAATAGCTGGTGCTGAAAGTAAACTCTTTTGCCTCCCCTCAGACCTGGGCCTAGCAGTGTCTGTAGAAGCTGAGGTAAAATGAACTGGCACCACTCAGACCTCCCCTTCTTCCCCATGAAGCACGTAAAGGCTTACCCTTCACTTCTCTTCCAGGTGAGCTGTCTGTGGAGGAGCTACTGCAGCAGTATGCAGGAGCCTATGCCTCTGATGCCTCTGCCCCAGGTTCTGGGAGTAGTGAAGAGGAAGATGAAGATGAAGTTGAGGCTAACAGCTCTGACTGTGAAGCAGAGGGGGCCACAGAAGCTGAAGAGGCTACTCAAGAGGATAGTAGCAGTCAGTCAGGTGAATGTGTGGTCATGAGGCAAGAGCTGGGGAGGGCAAGACTGGAGGAGTAGGTATGGTGAACACTAAGCCTTGATCTGTGCTTTAGACTCTGCTGAGGAACAGAGTGAGGATGAGGAAGATGAGCATTCAGAAGAGGAAGAAACGAGCGGGAGTTCGGAATCGGAGGAATCTGAGTCTGAGGAATCTGAGGAGTCCCAATCACAGAGCCAAGCAGATGAGGAAGAGGAGGAAGATGATGACTTTGGGGTGGAGTACTTGCTTGCCAGGGATGAAGAACAGAGTGAGGCAGATGGGGGCAGTGGACCTCCCACCCCAGGGCCCACCACCACTCTAGGCCCTAAGAAAGAAATTACTGACATCGCTGCAGCAGCTGAAAGTCTCCAGCCCAAGGGTTACACCTTAGCCACTACCCAGGTATTTCCAGGCCCAAGCTTCTGCTTTCTCATATCTTTTTTTTAAAAATAAATTTATTTATTTATTTATTTTTGGCTGCGTAGGGTCTTCGTTGCTGCGTGTGGGCTTTCTCTTGTTGTGGCGAGTGGGGGCTACTCTTCCTTGTGGTGCGCGGGCTTCTCATTGCGGTGGCTTCTCGTTGTGGAGCATGGGCTCTAGGCACGCGGGCTTCAGTAGTTGTGGCACGCGGGCTTCAGTAGTTGTGGCACTCGGGCTCAGTAGTTGTGGCTGGCGGGCTCTAGAGTGCAGGCTCAGTAGTGGCACACGGGCTTCGTTGCTCCACGGCGTGTGGGATCTTCCCGGACCAGGGCTCGAACCCGTGTCCCCTGCATTGGCAGGCGGATTCTTAACCACTGCGCCACCAGAGAAGCCCCTGCTTTCTCGTATCTTGACTCTCCTGTTTCTCAGTGACAGATTCCTCAATTCCATTGTGTTACCTCTCTTCCTACCTACTAGGTGAAGACACCCATCCCCCTGCTCCTACGGGGCCAGCTCCGGGAGTACCAACACATTGGGCTGGACTGGCTGGTTACTATGTATGAGAAGAAGCTTAATGGCATTCTTGCTGATGAGATGGGGCTAGGCAAGACGATCCAGACCATTTCCCTGCTTGCCCACTTGGCCTGTGAGAAAGGTAACTAGGCCGGGCCCTTCTTCTTGGGTCTCCCTTGGCCAATTTCCTGGGAAGCTTATTTAATGACTTCAGCTGTAGCACGGTGAAACAGTCTCTTGCTGCTAAGTAGCTTCATTGACTCTGGTCAATAACTGTATAGAGAGGTCATTGTAGGCACTAGGATTAACCCCACCACCCCCACCCCAGAATTTTGACTTAGTTGATTTACAATTTTCGGTTAGTTTCAGGGGATACAGCAAAGTGATTTGGTTATACATATGTATGTATATGTTCTTTTTCAGATTCTTTCCCTTTTAGGTTATTGTAAGATATTGAATGTAATTCCCTGTGCTATGTAGTAAATTCTTTTTGTTTATCTATTTTACATGTAGTAGTATGTATCTGTCAGGCCCATACTGCTAATTTATCCCTTCTCCCCTTTCCCTTTGGGTAACCATAATTTTCTTTTCTGTGTCTGTAGGTCTGTTTCTGTTTTGTAAATAAGTTCATTTGTATTATGGTGCTAGGATTCTTAGGAAGGGCCATTAGGACAGAATCGTCAGGGTTTTATACCTTAGTTCCAGAACTCCAAAGTTTGTATTTCTTTACTATCTCTCATCTTTTTTAAAATTGCTCTGCCCCACATCTCTCCGAATCTTACTTTATTTTTTAAAACTGAGGTATAATTGACATTTAACACTATATTTCAGATGTACAACATAATGATTTGGTATGTGTATACACTGCAGAATGATCATCATAGTAAGACTAGTTAACATCCATCATCATACATAGTTACAAAACGTTTTGTTTTTTCCTGTGGTGAGAACTTTTAAGATTTACTCTCTTAGCAATTTCACATGTGCGATACAGTATTATTAACTGCAGTCACCGTGTTGTACATCTCTCATTCTTTTGCTAAACAGGTAACTGGGGTCCCCATTTGATCATTGTCCCCACCAGCGTGATGTTGAACTGGGAGATGGAGCTGAAACGTTGGTGCCCCAGCTTTAAAATCCTTACCTACTACGGAGCCCAGAAAGAGAGGAAGCTCAAGCGGCAGGTTTGCTTCCCCATGTGATTGCTCCCCTCCCCTATTGATGTTTCCTATATTTTTAGGCCCTTTCCTCAAGTGAGTTCCTTTCCCTTCCCTTTCTGTTACCCCATTCTGCTCCTGGGACTTTTCTCCTTTCTCCCAACCTGATTTCTGTCCCTTGAAGATCTTAGGATGTCTTCTTTTTGCTCTTTCTTTTCACCCCACTTTCTGCTACTTTCTCCTGATACTGCAGGGCTGGACCAAGCCCAATGCCTTCCATGTGTGTATCACATCTTACAAGCTGGTGCTGCAGGACCACCAGGCCTTCCGCCGTAAGAACTGGCGCTATCTCATTCTGGATGAGGCTCAGAACATCAAGAACTTCAAGTCTCAGCGCTGGCAGTCATTGCTCAACTTCAACAGGTGGAGATGGAGATGTCTGAGATTCGTGGGAGGGTTGACTTGGCCTGACTGGTGGGATGCTTGGACAGTTGGGACTTAGCTGACCATCCTCCCTTTAATTCCCTCTGTCTCTTTGCAGCCAGAGACGCCTGCTCCTGACAGGAACACCCTTGCAGAACAGCCTCATGGAACTGTGGTCCTTGATGCACTTTTTGATGCCCCATGTCTTCCAGTCTCATCGCGAGTTCAAAGAATGGTTCTCTAATCCCCTAACTGGCATGATTGAGGGCAGCCAAGAGTACAATGAAGGTCTAGTCAAACGCCTTCACAAGGTAGGGCCTGTACCAGTTTGTCAAGGGCATTGGGAATGGCAAGGAACTAAGGGCAATACCCAGAAAACCCTTAGGAACAGGGAAGTCAGTGCTAGGCTGAATTTACCCAGTTGTCAAGCTGCAGTGTTCCAGTGACTGACTCATTGCCAGATTGAGTGACCTCATCTTAGTCATCATTCTGCTTGTTTTCTTTAATGGTAGCATTTCTGTTTTTATTCCTTGAGTAGAATGATAATGCTGATCAGTTCCTGGCTTGGGTTTTTCTTTACCTGACTGACTTTACACAACTACATATTTTTGTTGTGTTCTCTTTTTCTTTTCATTTTTTGTTTTTTAAATTTTTTTATTTTTGGTCTTCTCTGGTTCCTCTTCCTTTGTCCAGTGTCCAGCTTTTAAATAACATTTCTCAGCATTCTGATCTTTACTTTTTTTTGTCACCCAATTTACTTATCTCATCGGCATACTGATTTATATAATTCCTTGACTCTGTAGACCACTCAACCTGTAGTTAAATTTCTGATAACGTCTTTAATTGAAAGTTCCTCTTTTTTTAAAATTTTATTTATTTATTTTTGTTATCTGCCCCCAACCTCTTTGACCCCCATCTGATGGACATTTTTATACAGAAAACAATAAAAATTTCCCTCTCAGCTTGGTGCCTTCAGCCTGACATTTTTGGAATGCAGGGGGCACTTCCCTCTCTCCTTAGCCCCTGGGGCTCAGCCCTGCCTTGGCAGCTGTCGCCTACCCTGCCAGAAAGTTCCTCTTGAACTCACTCTGTTATAAGCCAAACATCTGAAGCCTTATAGCCTATTATTTCTACTCCAGTTTGGTCAATCACACCATCATTTTGGTAAATCAAACTATCAGTAGAAACCAAGAAGTCTTAACTATACTTCCTCCTTTTTAAAATTTTAAAATATTTTTAATATTATTTGTTCCCATTTTATTGAGATATAACTGACATATAGCACTGTATAAGTTTAAGGTGTACAACATAATGATTTGACTTATATACATCATGAAATGATTACCACACTAGATTTAGTGAAACTATATCTCTTTCTTTATTTTCTCTTTTTTCACTTCTTCCATGTCAACTTGATGACTATGTCATATCAGATTTTATCTCCTGAGATCTCAGATTTGCCTTTGGTTTTCTGTGCTGCTGTCAGTGCCACAGATTTGTTCTCAGCTTCTTGGCTGGATTTACTTTCACAATCTTGTAAATTTACAGTTACTCCTTGGAACTGTAGTTTGACTCATCCCTTCTGCTTAGTTAGTTGCTCTGTCCTCAGTGCTTTATCACTTCTTGTGTTGTGGTATTATCTTTATGTTCGTCTTTTTCATTATAGTAAATTCCTTGAGAGGAGGGCTTGCATCTGATTCACCTTTGTGTGTTTGGTTCCCGGCATGCTGCATGGCTCCATGAGAGTTTACTGATGGGCTAAGCCAGCGCTCTGCTGGTCATCAGGCCAAGACCCAGGTAGAGGGTCTAGGCGCATAGTGCCCGCTGTTCTCCTGTCAGCCTTCTGCTTATTTGCTTTTAGGTTTTGCGGCCTTTTTTGCTGCGCCGAGTTAAGGTGGATGTTGAGAAGCAGATGCCTAAAAAATATGAGCATGTTATCCGCTGCCGGCTCTCCAAGCGCCAGCGCTGTCTCTATGATGACTTCATGGCACAGACCACGTAAGGGAGGACTGAGGGTGGGCCTGGGACCCTACAATGGAGCTGAGGTGACTATCAAGATGTCCCATTTATTTCTCTTTTCTCCCAGAACTAAGGAGACACTAGCCACGGGCCATTTCATGAGCGTCATCAACATTTTGATGCAGCTGCGAAAAGTCTGCAATCATCCAAACCTGTTTGACCCTCGACCCGTTACCTCCCCCTTCATCACTCCAGGCATCTGTTTCAGCACCGCCTCTCTGGTGCTAAGGGCCACTGATGTCCACCCTCTCCAGGTAAGCAGTTGCCTCCAAGGTTATTGGCCCTACCCAACCCTGCACCTCTTTTCTTTATGCTGGAGTCTGACCTTCTGCATCCTTACTTCCCCTGTCACCTCAGCACTATTCCAGTTTCATCGTTTTCTAACTGTGTCACTTTGGGCAAGCTAATTATTAACCTTTAACCCTAAATTTGCTTGCCCTTCAAAACGGGGGTTATAAGGCCTATTCTGCAGTATGTTTGTGAGAATTGTGTTAATATTTTTAGAATTGCCTGGCATATTAATAATGCTTAAATATTTTAATCATTTCTAAGCATATGGTACAGTGGCACTGAGTACATTCACATAGTTGTACAGCCATCACTATCATCCATCTTCAGAAATTTTTTCATCTTTCTAAACTGAAACTCCATACCCATTAAATAATAACTCCCCATTCTCCCTCTATTCCCAGCACCTGGCAGCCACCATTCTACTTTCTGTCTCTATAAACTTACTATTTTAGGTACTTCATGTATGTGTGATCATACAGTATTTGTCCTTTTGTGACTGGCATATTTTACTTAGTAGAATGTCTTCAAGCATGTGTCAGGATTTCCTTGGGTTGGGTAATATTCTGTTGTACATGTTTTTGTGTATGTGTATACATGTATGTGTCTATGTGAGTATACACATGTGTACATTTACATACATAGAGACAAATACCACGTTTTGTTTATCTGTTCATCAGTGGACACTGCAGTTGTTTACACCTTTTGGCTACTGTGAATAATGCTGCTGTGAGCATAGGTGTACAAATATGTGTTTAAGTCCCTACTTTCAATTCTTCTGGGTATATATACCCAGAAATGGAATTGCTGGATCATATGATTATTCTATTTTTAATTTTTTGAGGAACCGCTATACTGTTTTCCATAGCAGCTGCACTATTTTACATTCCTACCAGCATTTTGCAAAGGTTCTGAGTTCTCCACATCATTGCCAACACTGTTTTCTGTTTTTTTGATAACGGCTGTCTCAGTAGGTGAGGTGGTATCTCATTGTGATTTTGATTTTGATTTCCCTAATGATTAGTGATGCTGAACATCTTTTCACGTGCTTATTGTATATTTTCTCTGGAGAAATGTCTGTTCAAGACCTTTGCCAATTTTTAATTTTTTTTTTTTTTTGGCCACGCCGTGGGACCCGTGGGATCTTAGTTCCCCGAGCAGGGCTGGAACCTGGGCCCTCAGCAGTGAAAGTGCAGAGTCCTAACCACTGGACCGCCAGGAAATTCCTGCCAGTTTTTAAATTGGATTGTTTGGTTTTTTTGTTGAGTTGTAGGACTTTGCGTGTTCTGGATGTCAGCCTCTTACCAGATACCTGATTTGCAAATAATTTTGGTCCTAGTCTATGGGTTGCCTTTTCACTTTATTAATAGTGTCTTTTGATGCAGTCTAATTTATCAGTTTTTTTCTTTTGTTGTCTGTGCTTTTGGTGTGATATCCAAGAAATCATTGCCAAATTGGCTCCTTTGACACTCTGCTCTTGTGTTCCTTCTTATGTCAGCGGATAGACATGGGTCGATTTGATCTCATTGGCCTGGAGGGTCGTGTCTCTAGATATGAGGCTGACACATTTCTACCCCAGCACCGCCTTTCCCGCCGGGTTCTGCTGGAGGTGGCTACTGCTCCTGACCCCCCACCCCGGCCCAAGCCAGTCAAGATGAAGGTCAACAGGTACCAGGGCTGAGGAATAAGGAAGTGGGTTCCTAGAAAAAAGTGGCTGCAGCTGGCTGGGGGGAATTGGGGTGGAAAGGAAAGAGTTGGAGGCTAGGCTGGAATGTTCATATGGATGGATGAAAAATACTTGGAGGGATCGGGGGATAGAATAACCAGAAGATGGTTTCGGGAGAGGCCCTTGTGCTTGTCATTGATTTTTTTTTTTCCCTCCTCTCTCTGCTTCGTGCTTTTTTTTTTTTTTTTTTTTTTGCTTTGTGCTTTTTGGTTATCGGATTTCTTTCCCTCTTTCTCCATTGGGTCTTACCTTTCCCTCCTTTGCTTTTATAATCTGTCTGTTTTTCTGCCTCATCTTCCTTATTAATTTCTTTTCCTACTCTTCACTCTCCCTCCTTCCCTACCCATCCCCTTGTTTTTTCCTCATAGGATGCTGCAGCCAATGCCCAAGCAAGAAGGCCGGACAGTGGTGGTGGTGAACAGTCCACGGACTCCCCTGGGCCCTGTCCCAGTCCGACCCCCTCCAGGCCCTGAGCTCTCAGCCCAGCCCACCCCTGGCCCAACCCCCCCAGTGCTGCCAGCACCACTGATGGTGTCGGCCTCCCCTTCCGGACCCCCACTCATTCCGGCATCCCGGCCTCCTGGCCCTGTTCTTTTGCCCCCACTGCAGCCAAACGGTGGGCCTCTCCCCCAGGGTGAGTTGCAAGGGAGCCAGGATGCTGGGGGGTACTTTAGGCAGATTGTTCGGATTGGAGGAGAAGTAATGGTTTGAGGAGCTGGGTTGGAGACGGGTGTGGTGTTTGATGGGCTACAAGGGATTATGTATGGAGGTTTCTAGGACCAGGCTGAGGCTTTAGTCAAGGTGTATCTGACAGGTGTTTGCTTTGTGTTTACAGTGATGCCATCCCCTCTGGGGGTCTTGAGTGGGACCTCACGACCTCCCACGCCAACCCTATCCTTGAAGCCGGCCCCACCTGCTCCTGTTCGCCTGAGCCCTGCCCCACCCCCAGGCTCCTCCAGCCTGTTGAAGCCCCTTACAGTGCCACCAGGCTATACCTTCCCTTCTGCTGCTGTCACCACCACCTCTACCACCACAGCCACGGCTCCCACCACGGCAGTGCCAGCTCCTACTCCTGCTCCACAGCGCCTCATCCTGTCTCCCGATATGCAAGCTCGCCTGCCCTGTAAGTTCCCAGGGCTCTGTGAGGGTGAAGGACTTGAGATGGGAGGAAAGCCTATATGCCATGGAGCTGGAGAAGAAAAGCTCGGGACCATGAGTGTATCAAATTCTAGGTAGCTAACATATATTAGGTATTTTGCCAGGCACTGGTAATTCATAATCAAGTAAGAGCCCTCAAGTAGTTCACAGTCTCTAGTTGGGGAGATGACCCATAGATGAATAAATAGTGGTAAGCCTACCAGTAAAAAATTATTTGGGGTAAAAGGGCAGCATAGTGGAGGCAGGTGGTGATTAGCTCAGTATGGTGGAAAGCTGTTAGAGGATGTAAAGGAGATTGCAAAGCAAACAGGTGGGATTGGAAGGAGTAGCATGTCAAAAGCTCAAAGGCTGTAGGTGGAGGCTAAGTTTATTGGAACATGGTAAGTTGAGGGGGAGGGTTGGAGAAACTGGAGACTTGTGCCTCATGAAGGTCTGTGAAGTGAGGTTGAGCAGAGTGAGCCCCATGTACATTAAGCCTCTTCTTTATTCATAGCAGGTGAAGTGGTCAGCATCGGGCAGTTAGCCTCACTGGCACAACGGCCAGTGGCTAGTACAGGGGGAAGCAAACCTCTCACCTTCCAAATCCAGGGCAACAAGCTGACTTTGACTGGTGCGCAGGTGCGCCAGCTTGCTGTGGGGCAGCCCCGCCCGCTGCAAAGTAGGTAAAACCCACCCCCTGTCCTGCCTTTTTCCTCCTCTTCTTTGTCCCTTTGTTTTTGTGGCTCTTTTCAGATGTCAGCCTTTATGTTTCTTTCCCTACCTTTTGGTGGGTGGGGCCAAGGGGAATGGTTGGAGGGTGTCTTTTGATCAAGATAGGTATGAGTTTATTCTGGAGAAGTTATTCCCTCTTCGTTCTTTCTCTCTTCTCTTGCCTCTGCCCTCCTCCGGCTGATAGCTGCTTCTTTCTTTCTTTCTCTCTTCCCTTAACCCAGGGAATGTGGTGCACCTGGTGTCAGCAGGGGGGCAGCACCACCTCATCAGCCAGCCTGCCCATGTGGCCCTCATCCAGGCCGTGGCCCCGACCCCTGGCCCTACCCCTGTCTCTGTGCTGCCTTCTTCGACCCCCAGCACCACCCCTGCCCCCACTGGCCTCAGCCTTCCGCTTGCTGCTAACCAGGGTGAGGCTTCTGGCCTTCCTACTTACTTAGCCCTGCTGGCCTTGGTCCTTCCAGGCATGCCCTGGGCTACTGTCTGTCTAGCCTTCCCTCAGTGTTGTTTTCCTTTGCCAGTATCTCTGATATCTGTCTGCTACCCTCTCCTGCCCTTGGACTTCTTCCATCCTTTGGGTCTCTTGTTTCTTTTCTACCTTCCCCTCAATCTAGCTTCCTCTTGCAGTGCCACCAACCATGGTGAATAATACAGGCGTGGTGAAGATTGTAGTGAGACAGGCCCCTCGGGATGGACTGACTCCTGTTCCTCCGTTGGCCCCAGCACCCCGGCCTCCGAGCTCTGGGCTTCCAGCTGTGTTGACTCCACGCCCCACATTAACCCCTGGCCGGCTACCCACACCTGCTCTGGGTACTGCCCGAGCCCCCATACCCACGTCCGCTCTGGTGAGGCCACTTCTCAAGCTGGTCCACAGTCCTACGCCTGAAGTCAGTGGTGAGTTCAGGTGGCTGAGGCCAAAAATTTTTGCCAGGAATGGAGATAGGGTGGCCCAGAGGGTTTCTACGTCACAGTAGATCCTTTCGTTATCAGTATACTGATTTGCATTAGCCCCCAAAATGGTCTGCTGAGCCCTTGCCTAATTCCAAGATACATAAGTTGGAACTTTGGAGGGAAAGGAAATGTTAAATTGTTAGATTCCTTGAATCTTTGATCTCATGGTGTGGGAATGAAGGTCTTCTGGGAAACAGGTGAAGCTTGGGGGTAAGGGAAGGGGTCGGACAGGGTAATAGAAGGAGCAAAAAAAGAATTTTGGGGCTAACTTATCCTCTGTCTCCACAGCTTCAGCACCCGGAGCTGCTCCCTTGACCATCTCTTCTCCTCTCCCCGTGCCATCCTCACTCCCTGGGCCAGCCTCTTCTCCAATGCCAGTTCCCAACTCCTCTCCCCTTGCTAGTCCTGTGTCTTCTACAGTCCCAGTTCCGGTATCATCTTCACTCCCCATCTCTGTCTGCACAACGCTTCCTTCCCCAGCCTCAGCTCCACTCACCATCCCCATCTCAGCCCCCTTACCTGTTTCGGCTTCGGGCCCAGCTCTGTTGACTAATGTGACTCCAACACTGGCACCTGTTGTCTCAGCGGCTCCTGGACCTCCCTCTTTGGCACCAGTTGGGGCTTCTCCATCAGCGTCAGCCTTGACTCTAGGTTTGGCCACAACTCCATCCCTGTCCCCATCTCAGGCACCTGGTCATCCTCTGTTGTTGGCTCCAGCCTCTTCACATGTTCCAGGGTTGAACTCAGCTGTGGCCCCAGCATGTTCACCTGTCCTGGTGCCAGCTTCTGCTCTGGCCAGTCCTTTTCCGGCAGCATCAAATCCAGCTCCAGCTCAGGCTTCCCTTTTGGCTCCAGCACCTACTGCATCTCAGGCTCTAGCCACCTCTCTGGCTCCCATGGTGGCTCCACAGACAGCAATCCTGGCTCCTTCTCCAGCTCCTTCTCTGGCTCCTCTTCCAGTCCTGGCTCCATCACTAGGTCCTACTCCTGTCCTGGCTCCATCGCAGACTTCGGTTCCACTTCTGGCTTCATCATCTACTCCAGGAACTCCTTTAGCCTCAGCTTCCTCACTGGTGCCAGCCCCAGCTCCTGTGTTGGCTCCATCATCAGCTCAAACTATGGTACCAGCCCCGGTTCCGTCACCTCTCCCGAGTCCAGCTTCTACGCAGACACTGGCTTTACCCCCAGCTTTAGCATCCACTCTTGGCGGCTCGTCTCCATCTCAGACACTGTCTTTGGGAACTGGGAACCCCCAAGGTTCTTTTCCAGCTCAGACATTGTCATTGACTCCAGCAGCATCCCTAGTACCAGCTCCAGCCCAGACACTGTCTTTGGCACCAGGTCCACCACTGTGTCCATCTCAGACGTTGTCTTTGGCTCCAGCACCCCCTCTGGCTCCAGTTTCTCCGATGGGCCCGGCCCCAGCTCACACACTGACTTTGGCTACGGTGTCGTCATCTGCTTCACTCCTGGCCCCAGCTTCAGTGCAAACACTGACCTTGAGCCCTGCCCCAGTGCCGGTGCCCACCTTGGGCCCAGCGGCAGCTCAGACTCTGGCGCTGGCCCCAGCCTCAACACAGGCCCCAGCTTCCCAGGCATCTTCCCTCGTGGTTTCGGCAACCGGTGCCGCTCCCTTGCCTGTCACCATGGTATCCCGGCTGCCTGTTTCCAAGGATGAGCCTGAGACACTGACATTACGCTCTGGTCCCCCCAGCCCTCCCTCCACTGCTACCTCGTTCAGTGGTCCCCGACCTCGACGCCAGCCCCCACCACCACCTCGTTCCCCTTTCTATCTGGTAAGTTTTACTGCCTCAAAGGAGAGGGAACAGGAAATTGAATTTCTTTGGAGTGTTGCTACAGAGTGGATGGAACAAAATAATGTCACCTTTATCTTGGTAAATTACAAAGCCTAGTTTTGTGGACCTAATACTTGAATGCCACTGGACAAAGCCCTTCCCTGGGCCTTTACTCTTACCTGTAAAATGGGAAGAATAATCCATGTCCTACTTTTCACAGAGGAGTAATTGAGGACATAATGTGCTTTTAAAACTATTACTCACTGATGTGTTCAAGACTTGTTAACATTTGGTCTCGTTGGTTCTTGCTTACTCTTTTGAGTTAGTGTTGGCATCTCATTGCCCCATTTTACAGATGAAACTAGCCTACTAAATGATGTTTTAAAATTCATACAACTTGTGAGAACACAGATGTGCTGACTCCATTGCTTTCTCTTCTTCCCCACAAGAGGCAGTCCTCAGAGACAGGAGGATTTTTCTCAGTTGCTGAAACTGTCACCATTAAGTATTTGAACTTCTAGGGGAGAAAGGACACCATGGAATACAGTTCCCTGAAGATCATGAGCGTTTGACTTTGACGGTCATTTGCTGTAGTTTTTTACCTCCATGGTGATTAAGTGGGCAATAAAAACTCTTCTCTGTCCCTTCATGAGCTTTCTGGTAGCCACTTTTTTCTATCATATATATAGTTGTATATATATTTGGTTAAATAAAAGTTGCAACTCAGAGTAAGTAACCCAGGACCTAATAATGAGAAAGATCTAGTGAGTCCTTCTAGGCCCTCTTGTCTTTTTCTCACTCTGATAATAGAGCTGCTGCTTATTCTCGGCCCCAGTCCCCCACCCTCCATCTTTGCCACTTGCCTCCACCTTTGGTCTTTCTCTAATGCTGCCAGGTTGGTCTGGCTTTTTGGAAGTAGAAGAGAGCCTAGATCCTAGCCCAAGGGTGCAACCCCATGGTCTGTGTTAAAATTTTCATTGCTCTGCAAGTAGGTAGCAGCTTCTTGATCCTTTTTCTTTAAACAGTTTTGAGATATAAATCACATACCATACAGTTCACCTATTTAAACCATACAATCCATTGGCTTTTAGTATATTCACAGAATTATGCAACCATGACAACAATCAACTTTAGAACATTTTCATGGCCCTAAAAAGAAACCCCACACCCTTAGCCATCATCGCTGACCTTTCCATCCCTCCTAGCTCTAAGTAACTTGTATCTGTAGATTTATTTATGGAGTCATATAATAGATGGTTTTTTGTGACTGGCTTCTTTTTAATATTTTTGAGGTTCATCCATGTTATGCTATAACTGACATATATATATGTATATATATCAGTACTTCATTTTTTTAAAAATTGTTGAATAATATGCCATTGTATGAATATACCACATTTTATATATCTATTCATCAGTTGATTGGGGGACATTTGGTTTGTTTCTTCTTTTTGGCTGTTATGAATAATGCTGCTGTGAACATTCATGTATAAGATTTTGTATCTTTTCATATGTTTTCGGTTATATTGGATGTAAATTTAGGAGTGGAATTAACTGGGTTATGGTAACTATGTTTGACTGTTTGAGGAACTGACAAACTGTTTTCCAAAGTGGCTGTACCATTTTACATTCCCACCAGCCCTTGTGAGGGTTCCAGGTTCTCTACATCTTTGCCAAAAACTTGTTATTATTTGTCTTTTTTGATTATAGCCATCCTAGTGGGTTTGAAGTGGTATCTTGTGGTTTTTAAATATTTATTTATTTGGTTGCGCCGGGTCTTAGTTGCAGCAGGGGGGCTCCTTAGTTGCGGCTCCAGGGCACTGCAGTTGCAGCTCGCCGGCTCCTTAGTTGTGGCATGCGAACTCTTAGTTGAGGTATGCATGTGGGATCTAGTTCCCTGACCAGGGATCGAACCTGGGCCCCCTGTATTGGGAGCGCAGAGTAGAGTCTTATCCACTGCACCACCAGGGAAGTCCCTTTTGTGGTTTTTTTTTTTTTTTTTTTTTAAATTTTATAGCTACTTTATTTATTTATTTCTTTATTTTTGGCTGTGTTGGGTCTTCAGTTCGTGCGAGGGCTTTCTCCAGTTACGGCAAGTGGGGGCCACTCTTCATCGCGGTGCAGGGACCGCTCTTCATCGCGGTGCGCGGGCCTCTCACTATCGCGGCCCCTCCCGTTGCGGGGCACAGGCTCCAGACGCGCAGGCTCAGTAGTTGTGGCTCACGGGCCCAGCTGCTCCGTGGCATGTGGGATCTTCCCAGACCAGGGCTCGAACCCGTGTCCCCTGCATTAGCAGGCAGATTCTCAACCACTGCGCCACCAGGGAAGCCCCCTTTTGTGGTTTTGATTTGCATTTTCCTGATGGCTAATGATATTGAGCATCTTTTCAGTGGTTGTTAGCCATTTGTATATCTTCTTTGAAGAAATGTCTATTCAGATCCTTTCCCTTTATTAGTTGGGTTATTTTATTCTTTTCCTTTTTGTTATTGAGTTGTAAGAGTTCTTTATATATTCTGGATAGAAGTCCTTTTTCAGGTAGATGATTTGCAAATATTGTCTCCTTTGCTGCTACTTAATGAGAGCTGTCCTTAATGATTTTTCCCTCTGCCAGGATGCTTTCCTTCCTCACTTAGACCACCAGGAGCCAAGAGGTCAAACTTAAGGTAGCAGTCAGGAAGGGAGATTTGGGACACTGCTTTTTTTCAGGACCATCTTGTAGGGTCCAGTCTCCTTCATTATTTGTTCATTCTAATAACATATTTATTGAGAGCCTACTTTGTGCCAGATACTGAGTTGGATACTGGATGATTACAGTGAGGGGCTTACAGTTTAGTGGGTAGAAGATGTTAATCAAAGAATCCTATACATGTAAAACTACAAGTGTGATAAGTGCTACAAAAGAGTTAGGTGGTTTTATAGCCTGTGAAACTGGAAGCACAAAGATGGGAAACAATTGGGTCAAAGTCATACAGGTATCCTGTCAGCCAGGGCACTCCACTTTTCTCTCTCAGGGTTACCTAGATGTCTGGTTAGCTGTTCCCATCCCACCCCATTCCAGTCTGACCTTTGACAGAAACCTGCCATGGATTTGATTAGCCTCTCTGTATCCTGGTCAGTGATTTGAGGAGGGATTTTAATAATTGTTTTGGATCTACTGCAAGAAGATAAATTAACTTGGATGTTCTGGATTTAAGTGTTACATGGGAAAACTCACGCAAATCATCCATTCTATAAGTCTGTCAAACATATGGATCTTAATTTTGAATATTCAGGCATCTGCTTTGGTAGCATACAGGGAAGATCAGTTTTCTTTTGCAGAGAAGTTATTTCGTTTAACATTGGAAAAGAATAACTCCCATTATTGACAATTTGGAAGAACTAAAATAGTGTATTTTTGAATCTTATGGTTTCCACAGATTATGTTTAATTCTGGAGGAACTGCCAGGTTTTCTATAAGGACGCTGATTACTTTTTCTGTGTTTTTCTCCTCTTATCCTCAGGACTCTCTGGAGGAAAAGCGGAAGCAGCAGCGGTCTGAACGCCTGGAACGGATTTTCCAACTTAGTGAGGCTCATGGGGCCCTGGCACCCGTGTATGGGACTGAAGTCTTGGATTTCTGTACCCTGCCCCAACCTGTTGCCAGCCCCATCGGCCCTCGTTCTCCTGGCCCCAGCCACCCCACCTTTTGGACTTATACCGAGGCTGCCCGCCAGGCTGTACTGTTTCCCCAGCAGCGACTAGACCAGCTGTCAGAAATCATTGAGAGGTTGGCAGGGCTAAGTGCTTAATGGGAAGTGGGTCTTGGGGCCTCTGAGTGGATATAGTGGTTAGGGCTGGTAAAGGTGCTAACTTATGGGGCCATTCAGAGTTCCATATTTTATACTGCTTGCCTTCTTTTTACAGGTTCATCTTTGTCATGCCTCCTGTGGAGGCACCTCCCCCTTCCTTGCACGCCTGCCACCCACCTCCTTGGCTGGCCCCACGTCAGGCAGCCTTTCAGGAGCAATTGGCTCGTGAGCTCTGGCCCCGGGCTCGTCCTTTGCACCGTATTGTGTGTAACATGCGTACCCAGTTTCCTGACTTGAGGCTTATCCAGTATGATTGCGGTGAGTTCATTGGCCAGTGAGGGTCTCTTGACCTCTTTTCTTGTCTTAGCCTGAAGACTGTTATATCAAAGGGATGCTGTACATAAGGTCTCTGTGGATTTCATTAAACATTAGATAGTCTTTTAGGTTATGCTTCTGGGTGAGATGAAGAAATGTAGGCCTCATGATAGAGTCTTGGCATTCATGAATTTGACTTTGATGAAAGTTGAAAATGTTTGCTAACTCATTTATTCAGTGATTATTTTGTGAACATCTGTTACATCATTTGGGATACAATGGCAAATGACATAGCACAGCGTGGAGTTTTCAGATTTATGGGGAAAGGTGTGTGGTGGTATAAGACTGCACAATAAATAGTAGATTTGGGGGAATTCCCTGTCGGTCCAGTGGTAGGACTCCACGCTTTCACTGCTGAGGGCACAGGTTCCATCCCTGGTTGGGGAATTAAGATCTCGTAAGCCACGTGGCCAAAAAAAAAAAAAGTAAATAGTAGATTTTGTTTTGGGGAAAGATTTGAACAAGGATGCTTGTCTTTTGAATAGAATCTTATTGGTTAGAAGGAATTTGGCTGCAGGTAACAGAAAACCAACCAACGGCTTAAACCACAAGATCTTTTTTTTTTTTTTTTTTTAAGGACTAATCCAGGTAACTTTTTATTTTACTTAATTATTTATTTTTGGCTGTGTTGGGTCTTCGTTTCTGTGTGAGGGCTTTGTCTAGTTGTGGCAAGTAGGGGCCACTCTTCATCGTGGTGTGCGGGCCTCTCACTATCGCGGCCTCTCTTGTTGCGGAGCACAGGCTCCAGATGCGCAGGCTCAGTAGTTGTGGCTCATGGGCCTAGTTGCTCCGCAGCATGTGGGATCTTCCCAGACCAGGGCTCGAACCCGTGTCCCCTGCACTGGCAGGCAGATTCTCAACCACTGCACCACCAGGGAAGCCCCACACAAGATCATTTATTGTTTACTAAATGAGAAATGCCGAGACCGGTGGTATATGGCTGGTTTAGCAGCTTAGTGGTGTCTTCATGGACCCAGGACTTTACCTACTATCCTTAGCTTTTTTTTTTTTTTTTTTTTTTAAATTCTTTTTTTTTTATTTATTTATTTACTTATGGCTGTGTTGGGTCTTCGTTTCTGTGCTAGGGCTTTCCCTAGTTGCGGCAAGTGGGGGCCACTCTTCATCGCGGTGCGCGGGCCTCTCACTATCGCAGCCTCTCTTGTTGCGGAGCACAGGCTCCAGACGCGCAGGCTCAGTAATTGTGGCTCACGGGCCTAGTTGCTCCGCGGCATGTGGGATCTTCCCGGACCAGGGCTCGAACCCGTGTCCCCTGCATTGGCAGGCATATTCTCAACCACTGCGCCACCAGGGAACCCCTATCCTTAGCTTTTATCTTTTTATTCTCATGGTTATTTCTTCATGGTCTTAAGATGGCTGCTATAACTCCAGGGAGCACACCAGTGCTCCAAGCAGGAAGCAAGGGGTTGAAACAAAACACTTCTCGCAAGTCTTTCATTTTTTTCTGTGAAAGAAAGCCCTCCCAGTTGACTTTGATTCAAAATTCATTGGCTCAGATTGGGCCATATGCCCATCCTTAGAGTAATCACTGACAAAGGGAAAAAGGAACTGTGGCTTATTTAGAACAATAATGATTCATCTTCTGGGGTTGGTTTGGGGTGCGTCTTCCCTGGGAATCAAGGGATCTCTGCCAGGTGTCCATAGGATTAATCGGGTTCTGTTAACCGAGAATGGCTGTTGGACAGTAGTGAATATAGTTTCTGCCACAACTGTGCACAGGTATTTCCATAGTAACATGTTTGCAGATTTCTTAAATGTCTTAGAACATAAGAAAGTCAGCAGAATTTTTATTAATATGTGTTAAATAAATATTTTAGCAAAAAAATAATTTTGTAACATTTGAAACCATTCAGAATAGGTGAGTTGAAAGTCTTTGTTAAAAGTGTTCAAACTGACTGAATCACTATTTTCGTGTTTGATGGGAGGTTAAACTAGATAACCTCATAAGATCCTGCCTCTCTGGTTCTTATCTCAGTGACCTTCCATCCCAGTGAGCTATGACATAAGTGGATTTGTTGATGTTTATCTTGTGAATGGCTTGTGCTGCAGCTGGTATAACTCAGTGTAGTACTTGAAGGTCTTTTCTTGCTCATACACCATTGAGGATTTCTTTTTTCCCTCTGAGGGTCTGTATTACCCTACCCCTAGTTAGACTGAAAGAAGTCAGATCCAAGACAGGAGCAGACTGAAGAGGAAGAACCCTTAAGGGAAGAAAATATATAAAGTTAAATATTTTTGATTCCCCTGGGTTGATCGAAACCCGGGCGTAAAACTTGATCTTTCAACTACACAGGCTTCCAGTGCTGTGTTTTTCCCACTCCAGTTTATAGCTAGCTTCCTGTACCCCTTCATATCTCTTTAGGAAAGTTGCAAACGTTGGCAGTGCTGTTGCGACAGCTCAAGGCAGAGGGCCACCGGGTGCTCATATTCACCCAGATGACCCGAATGCTGGATGTGTTGGAGCAGTTTCTCACCTACCATGGCCACCTCTACTTGCGTCTGGATGGGTCTACTAGAGTTGAACAGAGACAGGTAACCCAGGCATCTCCGGCCCTTAGAGGCTCGCCTCAGCTCTGTCTCCTTTTTCCAGGGCTCAGAGTCCCAGGAGGGGCCCCCACTAAGCCTTGGTCTGTTTTTGGGGATATGTCTCCCAATACTATCTTTTTTTCCTTTTCCTCTAGGCCTTGATGGAACGATTCAATGCAGACAAACGCATATTCTGCTTCATCCTTTCAACTCGGAGTGGGGGTGTGGGCGTGAACCTGACGGGGGCAGACACTGTTGTTTTTTATGACAGCGACTGGAATCCTACCATGGATGCTCAGGCCCAGGATCGCTGTCACCGAATTGGCCAGACCCGAGATGTCCACATATATAGGTATTGCCTAGTCTCCCCTTACCTTACTTTCCCTTTGCTAATAGGGTTTTATTGATGTATTTGGCTGTTTATACATGTCCTTTATCACCCCCTAGGCTTATCAGTGAACGGACAGTGGAAGAGAACATCCTAAAAAAGGCAAACCAGAAGAGAATGTTGGGAGACATGGCAATTGAGGGAGGCAACTTCACCACAGCCTATTTTAAACAGGTACTAAGACCGTCCAGTCTGTGCAAGAGAGAACTGCTATGCCTGTAGGAGTTACTGCTGCTTATTAAAAAGGATGCTTTGGCCTCCACAGATCTGCCTCTTCAACCAGTGGTACTTCTGATACTACTAAGAGCTATCAGCTTCATAGCTCTAGACCTGGGACCAACATTCTGTTGGCTCTGACACTTTTCATATGTTCTTTCCAAAGCAGACCATCCGAGAGCTGTTTGATATGCCTCTGGAGGAACCATCTGGCTCATCTATACCCTCTGCCCCTGAAGATGAGGAAGAGACTGTGGCCAGCAAGCAGACCCATATCCTGGAGCAGGTGAAAAAAGAGTGGGCAGGGACTTCACCGGCCGTCCAGTGGTTAAAAGACTCTGTGCTTCCACTGCAGGGGGCACGGGTTCGATCCCTGGTCGGGGAACAAAGATCCCGCCGCAGAAAAAGAGTAGGCAGTCCCTAGAGTAGAGCTAATGGTTGCAGTGTCTGTCGTCTCTCAGTCTTTTGAGTTTGTCCAAGGGGAAAGAACTATTTCTGCTGCTTCCCAGATTACAGTTGGCCTTTGACCGTTGTGAGTAGATTGCTTATTGGTTCACGTGATTTCATAGATAGAAACACAGGATATGGAGTCCACGGTTCTAGGTTTGAACTCCAACAGTGCTTCTTTTTTTTTTTTTAAGCAACTTCGTTATGGGCCTGTTGTCTTATTATTATTATTTTTTTTTAATAAATTTATTTATTTATTTATTTTTGGCTGTGTTGGGTTTTCGTTTCTGTGCGAGGGCTTTCTCTAGTTGCGGCGAGTGGGGGCCACTCTTCATCGCGGTGCACGGGCCTCTCACTGTCACAGCCTCTCTTGTTGCGGAGCACAGGCTCCAGATGAGCAGGCTCAGTAGCCGTGGCTCACAGACCCAGTTGCTCCGCGGCATGTGGGATCTACCCAGACCAGGGCTCGAACCCGTGTCCCCTGCATTGGCAGGCAGATTCTCAACCACTGCGCCACCAGGGAAGCCCCAACAGTGCTTCTTAATAGTGTTCGTTAAGCCACATCCATTTAATCTTCTGAGCCTCACTTCCCACTTTTCTGAAATGCTAAATTAGAAGGAAGTAACTGAAGGTTAAATAGCATAGTGGATGTAAGAAGTGCTTTGTATATGGTGTAAAACTCATTTCCCAAACATTAATGCATACTAGAATCACTTGGAAGGCTTTGAAAAAGATTGATTCCTGGGTCCCATCTCACAGTCTACTTAAATCATGATTTTGAGTGGCATCTGTATTTTTTCAGAAGTAGACAGATGTTTAGGAACTATAGGTGTGGATTATCATGGAGAAATTTTCCCCTACCAAGTGCCTTCCTCTCATGCTCTGGGCTACTTCCCTCAGTGACTTTGGTGTGATCTCCCTGGATATTCATCTCAGGGGAATGATCATATGTTAATCTGTTGTCATGAGGCATCTCAGTGCAAAAAAGAATTGTGGATTATTTTGTATTCAAAACTTCTGGGATTGCTTTTTTAAAGAGATTTGAGGCTGACTTGAATAGAAAGTAAGTGGAACTAGAGGTCTCTAAAACAGTTATTTTGTCCCTGGTGGCACTCCTGGTTGAATCTGTTCCATCCTATGTGGACCACTGTGTTGCTTTGGTAATTTTGGGGGCCCAGAAAAGAGTTGAGTTCTGATTTAAATCTGGTTTGGTGTAAACGTGGCCTCAAACATTTGCCAGAATCAAATCACAGGATGTAAAGTTCTTTAATTCTCATGGTTTTTCTTCCCCACACCCTCATAGGCATTGTGTCGGGCAGAGGATGAAGAGGATATCCGTGCGGCCACCCAGGCCAAGGCTGAACAGGTGGCTGAGCTTGCAGAATTCAATGAGAATGATGGGTTTCCTGCTGCTGACGGAGAGGAGGCTGGTCGGCCTGGGGCTGAAGATGAGGAGATGTCCCGAGCTGAGCAGGAAATTGCTGCCCTTGTAGAACAGGTCAGTGTTGGATCCACTAGTTCTCAACCTCACCCTCCACAACTCCTTCCTCTGGACTCTGCGACCTTCTTTCTGTCTTCTCTGGTGAAAATAATCAAGGGTGATGGGCCCTGGGCACCAGGTCCCTACATTCATCATCGCTGCTCTTCCCCACAGCTGACCCCCATTGAGCGCTATGCCATGAAATTCCTGGAAGCCTCACTGGAGGAGGTGAGCCGAGAGGAGCTCAAGCAGGCAGAAGTGAGTATGGGGGTGGGGATAAAAGTGGAAAGTGGCTGCTTTCCACCCACTCCCCATGCCGCTTGCCTCCCTCTGACCACTCCTTGGGCTCTGTTTTTGGTAGGAGCAAGTGGAAGCTGCCCGCAAGGACCTGGACCAAGCGAAGGAGGAGGTGTTCCGCCTACCCCAGGAGGAGGAGGAGGGGCCAGGGGCTGGGGATGAGGTTTCCTGTGGGACTGGTGGAGGCAGCCACCGGCGCAGTAAGAAGGCCAAGGCCCCCGAAAGGCCAGGGACTCGCGTCAGTGAGCGTCTTCGTGGAGCCCGGGCTGAAACTCAAGGGGCAAACCACACTCCTGTCACATCCACGCATCATACCCGCAGCACCTCCACACCCCCCCGCTGCAGCCCTGCCAGGGACCGAGTTCCCCGGCCAGCGCCTAGGCCTCGACCCACTCCAGCTTCAGCTCCTGCTGCAATTCCTGCCCCAGTCCCTGCCCCAGTCTCTGCCCCAATCCCCATTTCAGCCCCAAATCCAATAACCATGCTTCCTGTCCATATCTTGCCTTCTCCTCCTCTTCCTTCTGCACAGATTCCTCCCTCTTGTTCTTCTGCCTGTACCCCTCCTCCTGCCTGTACCCCTCCACCAGCTCATACCCCACCTCCAGCCCAAACTTCTCTCTTAACTCCTTCCTCCCCTCTCTTGCTTGGTCTACCTTCTGTGCCCATTTCCCCACCAGTCACCAACCTCCCTTTGGGCATGGGGCCTGAGGCAGAGCTGTGTGCACAAGCAATGGCATCTACTGAGTCCCTGGAGCTGGCTGATATGGCCAGTTCCGAGACTTCCCCAATTACTCTTGTGCCCCCTAAGGATCTGTTGCCAGTTGCTGTTGAGATCCTGCCTATGTCAGAGAAGAACCTTTCTCTCACCTCTTCTGCACCTAGCCCAAACCTGGCAGCTGGCAGCGTCCCCAACGGTCAAGAGCAGGAGGTGCCCGAGCCTGCCGAGGCGACCATCCTCTCAGTGCTGCCTGATGGTGAGGAAGTGGCCACGTGTCTGAGTGAGAGCAATAGGCTGGAGCTCCCACCCTCAGCAGCATCTGATGAGCTACTTCAGGAGCCACTGGAGGCTGACAAGAACTCAGAAGAGCTGGTGGAGGCCCAGACCCCAACGTCTACCCCAGAGAAACCACAGGAACTTGTTTCAGCTGAGGTCGCAGCCCCATCAACCTCATCCTCGGCCACCTCCACACCTGAGGGTCCTTCGCCTGCCCGGCCCCCTCGGCGTCGCACCAGTGCCGATGTAGAAATTAGGGGTCAGGGGGCTGGTCGGCCAGGGCAGCCTCCAGGTCCCAAAGTGCTTCGCAAGCTGCCAGGACGGCTAGTGACTGTGGTAGAGGAAAAGGAACTGGTGAGGCGACGGCGACAGCAGCGGGGAACTGCCAGCACCCTAGTGCCTGGGGTCTCTGAGACTGGTGCCAGCCCGGGAAGCCCATCTACCCGCAGCATGTTGGGGCCAGAATCCTCACCTCCCACCAGTGGTCCCTGTGAAGCTGCTCCCCCATCCACACTGCCCACCCCAACCCAGCAGCCCTTCATAGCTCGCCGTCGCATTGAGCTGGGGCTGACCGGTGGGGGCAGCCCAGAAAATGGAGAAGGGGCACTACTTGCCATCACCCCTCCTGCTGTGAAACGTCGCAGGGGGAGGCCCCCCAAGAAGAACAGGTCTCCAGCAGATGCTGGGCGAGGGGTGGATGAGGCACCTTCATCCACCTCTAAGGGAAAAACCAATGGGGCTGACTCAGTCCCTGGGGCTGAGACCCTTATTGTTGCGGAGCCTGTCCTGGCACCCCAGCTTATTCCTGGGCCCCAGCCTCTTGGACCCCAGCCAGTTCATAGACCCGAGCCTGTCATCCTATCACCTGTGGAGAAAAGAAGGCGTGGGCGGCCCCCTAAGGCCCGAGATTTGCCCATTCCTGGGACCATTTCCTCTCCAGGGGATGGCAGCTTAGAGAGCCGGACACAGCCACTCCCGATACCGCCACCCCTGCCACCACTCCCACCACTCCTAGCCTGTCCCACTGCTACTGTCGCCAACACTGTCACCACTCTCACCATTTCAACATCCCCACCCAAGCGGAAGCGGGGCCGACCTCCCAAGAATCCACCATCACCTCGGCCCAGCCAGCTCCCTGTCTTGGACCGCGACAGCTCTTCTGTCCTTGAGAGCTGTGGATTGGGGAAGCAGCGGCAACCCCAGGGCCAGGGGGAGAGCGAGGGTAGTTCATCTGATGAGGATGGAAGCCGCCCCCTCACCCGCCTGGCCCGCTTACGTCTTGAAGCAGAAGGAATGAGGGGACGAAAGAGTGAAGGGTCCATGGTAGTAGCTGTAATTCAGGATGATCTGGATTTAGCGGATAGTGGGCCAGGCGGGTTAGAATTGACACCTCCCGTGGTTTCATTGGCTCCAAAACTGCGCTCGACCCGGCTGCGTCCAGGGTCTCTAGTTCCCCCACTAGAGACTGAGAAGGTGCCTCGCAAACGGGCAGGAGCCCCAGTTGGTGGTGGTCCTGGGCTGGCAAAGCGGAGCCGCCTGCAGCCCCCAAGTCCCCTGGGGCCTGAGGGTTCAGTAGAGGAGTCTGAGGCTGAAGCCTCAGGTGAGGAGGAGGAAGGGGATGGGACCCCACGGCGCCGGCCTGGCCCCCGCCGGCTTGGTGGGGCCACCAACCAAGGGGACCAGCGTATCTTGCGCAGCAGTGCCCCTTCCCACTTGGCTGGCCCTACCATTAGTCACAGAGGCCGTAAAGCCAAGACGTGAGTGGGCTGCCCCCCTTCACCTAGGCTTTCTGCCATGGCCCCTCTCCCTCCATGACCAGGCCTGGCTCTTAACCACTACTTGAAGTCTTTTGAGGGGGGAATCCTCCAGGGAGACATAGGGGCCTTCTCCCTTCTTTCCACCAAAGTAGGGGGTAGGCAACTGGTTGTCATGGAAACGGGGCTCTTCACATATCCCCTTCCCTTCCACCCCACATGGCTGGGCAGTGTTAAGGGTGGCAAGATAGTCTTTGTCCCCACCCCCTTGTACTTGATTTCCCCAGCTATCTTTCACAGCCCCCCACCCTTAGGGGAAGGGGGAGGGGCTTCTCTCTACAATGAGTTTTTTTTCTTTTTTTCTTTTTCTTTTTTTTTTTTTTTTTTAAGAAGAAAAAAATAATAAACTTAGTTTCTGTATGAGCATCCGCGTAAGGAGGCTTCTGATTTTCTGGTCTGGTGGAGGGTTGGGTGGGAACTTGGGTATCATTTTTCTCTTCTCTCTTGCTCTTGCTAAGACCCTAGTACCTGATCTCTAACTCAGAATTATGTATCTTTGAGGCAGAAATCTCCACGCAAGAAGAGGGAAGAATGGCAAATCTTATCTGGTAGGGTACCTTTCCCTAAAGTTTCAATTTTAAGTCATTCAGACTCATACTTTTCCTCTCCTCCCTTCTATTCCCTTGGTTGCTGGACTTTCCTTGGGAGCTATCTGATGCCTCAGACTTTTCCCTGCTTTAATCCCTCTTGCTCAGGTGCTTTCACTCCCTTTCCAGAAGGCAGGCATTCTACCTCCAGTTACTCCATCTAGCCAGACTGGTTTGAATCAGCCACACCCCCTTCTGAGCTTCTGGGGCTCTTCGGATGGTGGCTGGCCACCCAACCCCACCCCTGGGCTTGGCTTGGAGCCCTGAGTCAGCTCCATCTCCACCCAAGCCAAATCAAACCTGAGGCAGGAGCCGAAACTCACAGTTCCTCAAGGCCTATAGCCAGGTAAGAGTCCCCGTTTGTTTTTACATTTTCTCTGATCTCAATTCCCTGGACCCTCTCCTTGTGTTCTCCCCTGATGACTGTACTGTTTACCTCATCTCAGTTCTTTCCTCATGTCCATTCTCCTGCAGCTTTGTGGCACATATTATTCTTGGCTTTTGTCTTGCCTCTTCTCTTTAACCTTTCCTATCCTTTGTTACTTGTGTTCTGAGAACTGCAAATGTTTTCATTTTGTCTAGGGTGAAGGGGAATGGTTGGGGATGAAGGTAGAAAGGCAGTTTGATGCCAGGGCTCTGAGGGCTTGGGAAATAGGGAGATGAGAAACGATTAAGTAGGGCATCATTATGCAGGTTTCTGTGTGGCTTATGAGGTCATTTGGACTCGGTGTTAATCTGATTGTGTTGTATGACCTGGGTAAAATGGAGAGAGGAGGTGGAAGGGAGCATAGCAAGGGAAGCTCTGATTTGGGGAGGGTGAGGTGTTTCTGAAGTTGAGTTTCCTCAGCTACCAAGAGAGCTTAGATGGGTACTTTTCCCCTCCTTTCCCCCATCCCCAGGACTGTGTTTTCACATGAAATGGCTGATTTTCTTAAAGTGGAGTACAGGACCTAGGATGCCATTCTCTGATTCCTCCTTAATATTTGAGGGCAGCCTCTAAGGAACTTCAGGGCCCTTTGAAATACAGTTTAAAATCACTGAATTGGGTAGTCTCAGACTCCTAGCAGTTTTTGAGATTCTGTGTTTTTCTACTGCCTCTCAGCATGCACCTGTCATTTTGCTTTTCCCCACTTGCCAAAACAGTAAGTAATACAGATAATGCTACATTCACACCAGCTTGCCTTTAAAGACTGGGAACCTTAGGCTGAGGAAAAAGGATTCCAGACACACATTTCCTCTCAGTCTATGAGTCACTAGGGGAATTCCCCAGGTAAGGCAGCATTCCTGAGAGTTCGACTAGGCCATGACATGATCAGAGAGACGGGTAGAGTCTGAGCAAGACTCTACCAGTGGTTCAGTTGTTGGGCTTACAAGTATCTTGACTGTATCGCCCACAGGTGATGGAGGACGAGGAGAAGGCAGTGGAGAGCTTGGTGAGCAACACGGAAGCTGCTCGTTCTCCATCCCCCATTCGCTGCTGCTCGCTCCGCCTCCGCTACTTGGCAGCTACTAGCATTATATGTGGCTGCTCTTGCCTGGGAGTCGTGGCCCTTGTGTTTGCCATCAAGGTGAGGAAAGCAATTCCTATGGGAGCAGGGGTGTGGGTGTAGTAAGGCAATGGTTCTGTATACCTGATCTATCTACACTGATCAAACAATAAGTACCTGCCAGAGCCTGGCTGTGGGCCTGGTGCCAGAAATAGGAATAAGACATGGTTCCTGCCATCAAAGGGCCCACAGTCTAGCAAAAGAGATGGCTGTGAAAGTAGGTAATTATTAATGGAATACAGCTCATCAGTACTATGATAGAGGAAGCACAGGGTATTCCAGGAGCTATGTAGGTGTATGTATATGTATGTAAGTACATGTACGTGTATAATAGAGTAGGTGACAGGAAAGGCATCCTAAGGGAGTAAAAAGAAAGTAATCTTAAAGGATGAGTGAATAAGGGTAAAAGTGCATTCCAGGCGAAGGGAGCACAGGCAGCCTATACAAAGGCAACCTGGACTGTTAGTTCAGCATGACTGAACCAGTAAGGAATAGTGAGAGATGAAGCCAGAGGATCCAGATTCCCAAGAGCCTCCAGTGCTGTGCTTAGGAGTTTCAGCTTTATCTGGGAAGTACTGGGGAGCCTTTCAGGGATTTTTGCAAAGGAGAATGACATGGTCAGATTTGTGTTGCAGTAAGGTCCACTCTCAAGGCCTATAAAGAGGAAGAATGGGAAGGGGCAAGACTCAGGGCAGCCGAGCAGTAACTAGAACGATCTATAGGAGTTCAGAAGAAGCTATGAAGTTTTTGAGAGGGCTTCACCATTTCAAAACATCTAACAGAAACCGCACGTGTACCTTTTGGAATTTCCTCGACCCTAGTTGTATTTTTATCAAACTGTTTTCTTATCATCATAATTTCTGGGTTTCATTAGGGCAAAATCATAAAAAGAATCCTTAATGAAAAAGATGAGGCCCATTGGGCTAATGAGAATGGAGTGCTGTTTGGTTGGACATGAGTGAAATACTCCAAGATTGCTGTTTCTTGCCAAGAATTCCAAATTCTGAATGAATCTGAAATGAGTAGAAAAGGATGGAGAATAAAATGAAAAGTATTTTCCCACATGTGATCTTCTGAGCAAACAACAGCCGTCCTGAAAAGGAGGCAGAGCAGAGTGGGTACCTTACTTTGCAGTTGAGACATGAGAGTTAGAAACTGGAAAGGGAGGTGGAGGGTTTGGGTGTGAGATTTTGAGCCAAGACGAGGATATAGGATTGGAGTGGGGCAGTGGGCATTTTGGGGCAGAAGCAGGGGGAGAACCTAACCAAAAACCTGCCCCCACAGGCGGAAGAGCGGCATAAGGCAGGCCGGTTGGAGGAGGCAGTGCACTGGGGGTCCCGGGCCCGGAGGTTCATCCTGGCCAGCTTTGCCGTCTGGCTTGCTGTCCTTGTTCTGGGCCCGCTGCTTCTATGGCTGCTCTCCTACGCCATCGCCCAGGCTGAGTGACCCTGGCTGGCCTTTGCTGAGAGTCAGACGAGACATCCTGGATCCTGCAATGCGGCATTGCTAGGGTCTGGTGCCAACAATGGTACTTCCTGGCTGGAAGGATGGTGCCTCTCTCAAAGGGCTTTGGAAGAGAGAGGCAGCAGCTGAGACTGATGAGGGGAGGTCAGCCTGCTCTGTTCTTTCAGTGTCCACCATCCCCTATTCCCCCCAATCTCCTCCATCCTAGGGGCCTCTAGGAGGTGGGGTTGAAGCCCAGGCCTGATTTTATTAGTATTTGTTTTGTAATAAAAATCTTTTTTAGTGGCGAAATGCTCCTGTCTAATTGTTCTTCCCCTGCTTTTCCCTGGGCCCTTAGTGAGAGCCAGACTGGACATCTGACTGATGGCAGAAGCCTGCATCTCCCCTTACCTAGGAGCTTCAAGAGGAGGAAAGGATTTTTTCCCCCCTTTTTCTTCTTCTTCTGGAAGTTTCCCTTCTTGGAAAGACCCAAGCTTCTCCCTTACCTATCAACAGAGACCCTTAGGCCACAGAGGAAAAGTCGTAGCAGCAGCTACTAGTTATTGAGTGCTTACTATATTCCAGGCTGTGTGCTAATAAGCATTTTATATTTCTTAACTTCTTCAGTCCTCAAAATCACTCAGTAGTAGGTTCTACTGTTTTTATTTTATAGTTGAGGAAACAGGCACAGATTATCCAAGGTCACACAGCTAGTAAGTGGCAGAGCTGGAATTCAACCTAGACAGTTAGTTCCAGAGCTGAGAGAGGAGTGAAAGGATTGGATAATAGCAACCACCACCCTGTATGTAGAAACTTGTATGATTATAATGAATTTTCATATCCTTTATCTTGGGCCTTGTGATAATATTTTAAACATTTTTAAAACTGTGAGGTACATAAAGCAAAATATCCAAAACAGAATATACAGCTCAATAAGTTAACACAAAGAAAACATCTGAAAAACCACCATTCAGTCAATTTAACCAATTTAACATTGCCAGCACTCCAAAGCCTCCTTTATACCCTTTCCAATCACTACACCTTCGTTTCTTCCCAGAGGTAACTTTCTGTTTGTTACCCACAAGTATTCTGACTTCTAACAATGTAGTTTAGTTTTGCCTGCATTTGAACACTATATAAATGGAATCATATGTATTCTTTTTATGTCTTGCTTCTTTTACTTAACATTGCTTGTGAGATTGATCAATATTTGGTGTAGCTGTAGTTTTCATTACTGTATTGTATTCCATTATATGGCTATATTACAATTTACCCATTTTCTGTTAGTGGACTTTTGGAACGTTTCCCATTAGGATATTATGAATCATGCTGCTTTGGACATTCTTGTACATGTTTTTTGAAGTACATGTACCCTGGGAATGAAATTTTGGGGTTATTTCACCAGCAGAGAGACCAAAAGAGCACCTAAAGGAATCAGAGATGTTGCACACTGAAGATTAAAGGGGAAGAAGGGGCACATGATGGTTGTTTTCAGTGTTCCAAAGTGTTTCAGGAAGGAAAAGTGAAGGGAATCCACTGTTGGTCCAGAGGTTAGAACTACAACAATGGGTAGAAGCCATATAAACAGCAGTAGTTCTGAACCTTGACTTCACAATGGAACCTCCTGGGGAGCCTTAAAAAGTAACTTATGTCTGAGCTTTACCCCCCCAGAGATTCTGATTTAATTTGTGTGAGGTGCTGCCTGGGCATCAGGATAACTCATTTTAGAGAGATTTTTTACAAAAAATTTTTAAAGCTAGTATTTGATTAATTAGCAGCTTCAGTTTAACTAGAATATCCCATTTCCCCAAACTGATTACATGAGGTCTTGCTATTTTTTAACTCTTTATTTTGAAAAAATTTCAAATCTATAGAATAACAGTACAATGAACTCGTGTACTCTTACCTAGATTTATAATGTTTAACACTTCACCACATTTGCTTTATATCTTTCTAAATATACATAATTGTTACTGCTGAATCATTTGAGGGTAAGTTGAAGGCCCTTCATCTCTAAACACCTCATGATCTATATCTCCTAAGAACAAGGATATTCTCTCACATAACTACAGTACAATTATATAATTCAGAGAAGTTAACATCAGTACAATATTATCTTCTAATATATAGTCCATATTCAAACTTGCCAGTTGTCCCAATAATGTCCTGTATAGCAATTTTGCTTTAGGGTCCAGTGTGGGAACACTTAACTGCATTTAGTTTGTCATATCTCTTTAGCATTCTTCAATTTTTAGTAGGTCCTCACCCTTTCTTTTTTTGTCTTTCATGACATTTTTGAGGTGAGGCCATTTCTAGAACGTCTCTCAGTTTGGGTTCTTATGACTGAATTCAGGTTATGCATTTTTGGCTGAAATATTACATAAGCTGTATGTCCTCAATACATCACATCGAGAGGCATATGTCAATTTGCCCTTTTATTGGTGGAGGTAACATTGACAACTTGATTTTAAGGTAGTGTCTGTCAGATTTCTGCAGAGGTAAAGATACTTTTTTTCCTTTGTAATTAAAAAGTTATCTGTATAGGGACTTCCCTGGTGGCGCAGTGGTTAAGAATCCGCCTGCCAACGCAGGGGACACGGGTTCAAGCCCTGGTCCGGGAAGATCCCACATGCCGTGGAGTAACTAAGCCCGTGCGCCACAGCTACTGAGCCTGCGTGCTGCAACTACTGAAGCCTGCGAGCCTAGAGTCCATGCTCTGCAACAAGAGAAGCCACCACAGTGTGAAGCCCATGCACCGCAACGAAGAGTAGCCCCTGCTCACCGCAACCAGAGAAAGCCCGCGTGCAGCAACAAAGACCCAACGCAGACAAAAATTAAATAAATAAATAAATAAATAAATTTACCAAAAAAAAAAAAGTTATCTGTATAAATACCTCAGCAAATTTTTACCAGTAACTTTAATGCCCATTTTGCCCAAGTCACTTATTCTGAGGCTTACAAAATGTTGATGATTTAACTTTATCATTCTTTCTATACTTATTAGTTGGCACTCTACTATAAAGAAGGTCTTTTTCTTTATTTATTTACAATTTTTAGTGTCAGTATGGTCTCAGATTGTTTTTAAATTCAATTTGTTATATCCATTACTGTCATTAGCCTTCTTAAATTGTTTTGTTGAGGTATAATTTACTTACAGTAAAGTACACAGATCTTATGTGTGCCGAATGGTGAATGTTTTTACACGAACACACCTGTGTAATCACCACCTAGGTGAACAGAACATTTCTAGTACATCAGAAGGCTCCCTCATAGCCCTCTCAGTCTCATTATCGTTTTTGTCCCTGATTTCAACCTGGTTCTTGTGTCTAAGTCCCCATCTTTCTTCACTTGCTTTCTGGCACAAATTATTCCAGGCTCATTTTGTACTTTCTCTGCTCCAGCCTGGGAATTGGCCATTTCTCCCAAGGAGCCCTGGTTTCTTTTATTGAGGACTGTTACTTTGAAATCAGTATCTAGACACTAGCTTTGCTCACTCTGCTGGGACATTATTGCTTCTAGGCCCTTTCAGAGGTTAGAGCTAGAAAATATCTAATTTTATCTAAAGTAATTTCTTAAAATCATACCTCCAATTTCAATCAATCATAAGGTGCTCTCCTTTCCCTATTCCAGATTCCATATTCCCACAGTAAGAATCTAGGCTGCCAACTACATCAATGTTTATTCATTTGCTCAATTTCAAAATAATTATCCCATTATGCTACCAAACAACAAGTCTACTAAGTAAAGTACAAGATTTCTTTGCAACTATTTTGTCTTTAGATTAATGGTATAAGGTCAAAGTACTCTGTTAAAAAGTTACTTGGATTCGTTTTTCTCCTCTTACATGCTTGCAATCCCAAAGTGACATTTCTAAGATAGCTAGAAGATTAAATGAATTCATTCTCTGCCTCCTGGAACACAACCTCCACAAGGGTAGGGACCTTATTTTTTTTTCATTGCTATTAGTCTAACTCTTAGACGCTCAACAAATATTTGTTGAATGAGTAAGTGAATGCCAGGGTTGAGCTGTGCACTGAGAAGATTTATGAAGTGAGTCGCTCCTGGCAGAATCTCATAACCTGGTAGGCTTCGAACCAAGTGTGATATTCCCCAAGGCTTTCGGGAGGTGGTGGTGGAAGACTGGGAAAATGTATAACCCCAGATGGTGAGCACTAGGGCTTTGGAGGTATTCAAGAGTCGGAGCAGCCACAGGACGAGAAAGCCTCTTCTGGCTGACGGGCCGTGGCTCGTACAAGCTCGTACCAAGTAGCCAAGTTGAGGTCCAAGTTGCATGCTCTGCCCCTCAAAGCAGGCGCTTTGGACTAGGCTGCTAATATTTTTAAAAGCCGAATTCAGATAGAGATTCTGAGAGACTGAGGGGACCATGCCCAAGTCCGGGAGTCGGAGGCGCAGCGCGCGAGTCCCGCGTACCGGCTACCCGGAGGCCACACTTACCGGTAAATCTAACTTCCGGGTCCCGTTCCAGGCCTCCAGCCCCACTGGCCAATAAGCTCCGCCCCCTGCTGGCCCCCGCAGATGCCGTGCCCTGATTGGCCGTATCTGAAGCCCCGCCCTAGCGTCGCAACCTCAGGTAACTCCGAGCTCCAACTCCCGCGCCAGCCTCGGGACTGTCGGCTTCTTATTGGACTACCAGTTTCCAATCGGAAGGGTGTTTGAACCTCAGTCTTCGGGTGGCGCTGGCCATTGGCGGACAGGATGGGGGCGGGGCCTGAGGTCGTCGCCGGCACTGCCTGTGGATAAGGTAAGGGACTAGAGGCGAACCCGGCGACAGGGCGGCCTCGCGTCGACTCTGACTTCTCTCCCCGCTCCCGCGGGTGAGCCCGCGCGAGACCCCGCGCCCCCTCCCAGCGCCCGCCCAAGTGCGCCTGCGCAACAACAGCCCCCAGCCCGAGTACCCCTTCCCCTCTTCCTCCGCACCTTTTCCCTTCCTCTCCCCCGCCCCCCTCCCTGCCTTGCCATCCCGTCCCGACCCCTAAGGCCCTTTCGTGGGGTCTCCCTAGTCCCTGTCCTTCCCCCACCCCGTCCCCATCCCACAGGATCCTGGCTCCCCAGCCGCAAGGGCTGCGCCTCCGCGAGCCGCGATGTTCGTCCTCTCAGAGCCTGTGGGCCTCCCTGCCTTCACTGCCCTCCGTTTCCTCCACACAGGCCCCCACCTACTTCAAAATGACGCTGGACGTGGGGCCGGAGGATGAGCTGCCCGACTGGGCTGCGGCCAAGGAGTTTTACCAGAAGTACGACCCTAAGGACGTCATTGGCAGGTGAGCCCACGGCAGGGAAACAGAGGTCCAGAGAGGTCAGGTCCTAGCCAGGGTACACAGTTCCCTCTGAGGGGTGAAGAGTTCTAAATGGGAAGGGTCAGTGGTGAGTGGAGGAACATTTGGTGGCTAGACTCTTATTCTGGGTCAGCCCCCATTTTTTCACGAATTCATTCATTTATGTGTTCAACAAACATAATTCAAGCACCTACTGCGTGGCAGACACAAAGGTAAATATGGGGAGGGTAGAAGAGATGTTTATGCCCTGGAGGTACTCCAAGTGATGTGACTGAAGGAGACACATGAACGCATAAAAAGTATCAGGCTGTGTAAAAAGTGCTGCTGGGTCTCAGAAAACTACAGCTTCCCAGAAGTGGTGATATTTGGGTCTTGAAGGATGAGCAGGAGTTCAGCACACACCAAATAGAAGGAAGCCGTCACCTGTAGAGGCAGTGGCCGATACATTTATTCATCAAGGTTTCCTAAGCATGTACAATGTGCTGGGTGCACTGTGCTAGGCACTGGAGATGTAAGACCCACACCTTAACATCTTACAAGGTTTCTGTTCTCCTGGAGTTTATGTTCTAGTGGTAGAGAGAGACAGTAAACACGAAAACAAGTTAAAGTTCATTGTAAGTGCTAGGGAGAAAATAAATAGGGTTATGGAACAAGAGTAATTAATGGAGCTGAGACTTGGACGATGAGAATGAACAGGTCATGAGCTGAGGCAGGATATATTCTGAGCAGAGGGAACTGCCGTGTGCAAAGGCTCAAGATAGGAAAGGGTCTATTCAAGCAATAGATAGAAGATCATAGTGACTAGAATGTTGTAAGAGTGGGAAAAAGGTGGAGGAAATTAAGTTGGGGAGGTAAATAGAGGTTGGATTATGTAGAGCCTTGGGCCAGGATAAGGAATTTTTTTAGAAATAAACTTATTTATTTATTTATTATTTATTTTTGGCTGTGTTGGGTCTTCGTTGCTGCCTCGGACTTTTCTCTAGTTGCGGCGAGTGGGGGCTACTCTTCGTTGCGGTGCACGGGCTTCTCATCACGGTGGCTTCCTTTGTTGCGGAGCACGGGCTGTAGGCGCGTGGGCTTCAGTAGTTGTGGCTCGTGGGCTCTAGAGCGCAGGCTCAGTAGTTGTGGTGCACGGGCTCAGTTGCTCCACGGCATGTGGGGTCTTCCCGGACCAGGGCTCGAACCCGTGTCCCCTGCATTGGCAGGCGGATTCTTAACCACTGCGCCACCAGGGAAGTTCCAGGAATTTTTTTTTTTTAAGCAGATATTCATATTTTTAATTTTTATTTATTTATTTATTTCTTTTTGGCTGTGTTGGGTCTTCGTTTCTGTGCGAGGGCTTTCTCCAGTTGCGGCAAGCAGGGGCCACTCTTCATCCCGGTGCGCGGGCCTCTCACTATCGTGGCCTCTCTTGTTGCGGAGCACAGACTCCAGACGCGCAGGCTCAGTAGTTGTGGCTCACGGGCCTAGTTGCTCCGCGGCATGTGGGATCTTCCCAGACCAGGGCTCGAACCCGTGTCCCCTGCATCGGCAGGCAGATTCTCAACCACTGCGCCACCAGGGAAGCGCCAGGAATTTTTTTTTAAGATTTTTTTTGATGCGGACCATCTTTAAAGTCTTTATTGATTGTTACAATATTGCTTCTGTTTTATGTTTTGGTTGTTTGGCCACAAGGCACGTGGGATCCTAGCTCCCCAGGGATCGAACCCGCACCTCCTGCATTGGAAGGCAAAGTCTTAACCACTGGACCTCCAGGGAATTCCCTAGGATAAGGAATGTAAAGTTTATTCTGGTGATACTGGTGGTTTCCAGTAGGGTAGTAATATGATCTGATTTACATTTCTGTGATTTGGGGCCTAGGAACCTAATCTTTCTATGCCTCAAAGTTTCTCCATTGTAAATGGGAGAATTAGAAAAAGAGCCTACCTTGTAGGTTGCTGTGAGGAAGGAAAGAGTTAATATGATACTCTTAGGACACATCCTGGCACATGGTGAGTGCTCAATACAGATGTGTTATTACATTTAAAAAAGATCATCTGGCTCTTATGTGGAGAGTGGATAGGAGAGGGGCAAGAATGGAAGCATAGAGACCAGCTAGGAAGCTACTGATTCATTCAGGCTAGAGATGGTGATGGTTTAGACTAGAGTGGTAGTGGTAGAGATGGAGAGAAGTGGATAATTTAGGTGATGGCTAGAAGGGAGACTTGGTACAATTTCCTGAAGGACTGGATATGGACCACAAGGGAAAGGGAAGAAAACAAGAATAAATTCTAAGGTTTGGATTTGAGTGCTTGAGTACCGTTTACTGAAATGAAGAAGACTGGGGAAGATCAGTCTGGAGGGAGGTGTGAGCAAGTCAAGAGTTCCACCAACTGGAGCTGTCCAGTGGGCACGTGAGTCTGGAACTCAAGCAAGAGCGCTGGGCTAGAGCTGTTAACTTGGGAGGCATCAGCATATAGATAGTAGTTAGCAAGAGAAATGTAGAGTAGTGAAAGAGGCCTAGGCTCAGACCGTGGGGCATGTCACCATTAAGGAGTTAAAGAAGGAGGAGCCAGCAAGGGAAACTATAGAGATGCCATCTGTGAGTTAAAAAGAAAAACACAAGAGTATGTTTGGAACTTCCCTGGTGGCTCAGTGGTTAAGAATCTACCTGCCAGTGCAGGGGACGTGGGTTCGATCCCTGGTCCAGGAAGATCCCATATGCCACAGAGCAACGAAGCCCGTGCGCCACAACTACTGAGTCTGCATTCTAGAGCCCGTGAGCCACAACTACTGAGCCCACGTGCCACAACTACTGAAGCCTGCGCGCCTAGAGCCCGTGCTCCACAACAAGAGAAGCCACGGCAGTGAGAAGCCCGCACACCGCAACGAAGAGTAGCGCCCCCGCTCGCTGCAACTAGAGAAAGCCCGCGCGCAGCAACGAAGACCCAACGCAGCCAAAAATAAATAAATAAATAAATAAATTAATTAAAAAAACCACCAACTTTTAAAAAAAAAGAAAGAGTATGTTTCTGGAAGGTTGGCGTGGTCTGCTGTGACACATGCTGCTGAGGCCAGGAAATCCAGTGGGGGTGTGACCATTAGATTTGTTCAGACTCCTTTTAGATAGCACATGGAGATGTCAAAAAGGTTGTTGGAATCAGGAATTCTGGAGAGAAATCAAGGCTTGAGACAGCGTAGCAGGAAGCATTTGCACATAGTTGGTATTTAAAGCCCCTGGGGGGAATTCCCTGCGGTCTAATGGTTAGGACTCTGTGCTTCCACTGAAGGGGGCATGGGTTTGATCCCTGGTCAGGGGACTAAGATCCCACATGCTGCGCGTGGCGTGACCAAAATTGAAAAAAAAAAAAAAGCCCCTGGGTCTGGATGGAGGTCACAGGGAAGAGAGAATATTGGGAAAAGAAGAGAGCTGAGATCCAAGTCCTGAGATGCTGCAAGGTTTCAGGACCAGGTGAGGGAAGATGCACTGAGGCTAGGAAGAGCCCTTAGGTAAAAACAGTGGTTCCACTGCCAAGGGCACAGAAGGACCAGTTTTGAAGAAGGCAGATCAGAGAGTAGGGTCCTTATCATTTCATTCCAAGATTACTGTGGTAGCATCATCCCTCGTCTCTCTCTTCTACCTTTTCCCTCTTGTTTTTCCTGCACAGTAAATTACCTGCACACTCTAACTAAATTACTTTTTCCAGAGTACCAATTTCAGACCTGAAGCTTTAAAAGAGCTGGAAATCGGTGATAAGTTATAAGTCACTGAAACAAAGGTTGAAGAGCAGGGTTATAGCCAGGGATGAGGCTGAAAAGAGACTAAGAAGTTGGTGAAGGCCTTGAGTGACAGATGAAGGAATTCGGATTTGATTTTTATCTTGTAAGTAATAGGGAGGCAGTATGGAAAGAAAACAAGAATTTTGAATGCATTCCACAGGTAACTGTAAGGTTGAAAGTATTAGGTATCATTTAAAAAGAGGACAGTTGCTTTAGAGGTACTGCTGAGGAATGAGGGGACACAGAACTTAGTAAAGAATTTAAACAGGGAAGTTTTTAAGCAGCGAATGACACGATTGGGGCTGTTTTAAGAAGCTAGTTCTCAAAGCAGTGTGGCAGATAGGTGGCAGTGGTTGAGATTAGCAGCAGGGAGATCAGTTAGGAGACCACTGTGGTGGTGGGGATGGAGTACTAGGAAACAGATTTGAGAGATAATACAAGATGGGCTGGACTGGTTGGATGTGGTAGATTGTGAAGGAGAGGGCGAAGCCAAGAATGGCACCAGGGTTTCTAGTTTGGGAGTCGGATTGAATGGCATTGCTATTAATTGAGATCAGGAATTGAGGAGCTAGTGTCGGGAAGATGAAGTGTTCAGTGGTCATGATGACAGTGAGAGGTCTCTAGGATCCTTGGGAAGCAATTCATTCAGTAAGATGTGTTGGCGTGACATCTGGGGGAGTTCCCTGGTGGCCTAGTGGTTAGGTTTCTGGGCTTTCACTGCCATGGCCCGAGTTCAATCCCTGGTTGAGGAACTGAGATCCCGCAAGCTGTGTGGTGCCGCCAAAAAAAAAAAAAAAAAAATGGCGGGGGGTGGTGGGGTAGACAATCTGGGCATGAATGTTGAAGTCATGGAGGTGGATAAGATTACTGAGAGTGTATATAGCCTGAGAACAGGGCCAAGGATGGGATCCTGGGGAAGTCTTAACATTTAAGGGGTGGGCAGAGAACAAGGTACTCTGTTTGGACTTTGAAGACCCAGGTTTCCCATGTAGATAGTCATGACACATAGTAGGAAGGCTTAATTAAAAGGGAATGCTCCTACAGGTAGGGGCTTCCCTGGTGGCACAGTGGTTGAGAATCCGCCTGCCAATGCAGGGCACATGGGTTCGAGCCCTAGTCCGGGAAGATCCCACGTGCCAAGGAGCAACTAAGCCCATGCGCCACAACTACTGAGCCTGCTCTCTAGAGCCCACGAGCCACAACTACTGAAGCCTGCCTGCCTAGAGCCCATGCTCCGCAACAAGAGAAGCCACTGCAGTGAGAAGCCCGTGCACCACAATGAAGAGTAGCCCCCGCTCGCCTCAACTAGAGAAAGCCCGCGTGTAACAACAAAGACCCAATGCAGCCAAAAAAAAAGAAAGAATAAATAAAATAAATAAATTAAGGGAAAAAAAGGGGAATGCTCCTACAGGTAAAATGCTATAGGATACCAGCGAAGGGAGTGGTCCCTCCCTCCTGGAGAATAAACAAAGAATTGGTAGACGCAGCATTCATTTTGGGCCTTAAAGCAGGGTTTCTTTGCTCTATGACTTCAAAGGATCTTTGACCACCCCCCCGCCCCGAAATAATAAAAATGTTGGCTATATGTGGCAGAGGTCTCCAGCTTTCCACAAATTCTCAGAGGTTCATTAAAAGATGAGTAATAATTAGACCAGGGACCTCAAACTCAGGTGCCCTTAGTAGTTGGGCAGAAAATGAAAACTGTGAAGTGACCAAGAGTAAAAGAGTAGGAAGTGGTGAGCATTGTGGCAGCTGGAGCGTTCTTGTTCCAACTAAGGTATGTGAATTCAGACTTGTAAATAACAATGCACTGACCACAGTGTAATATATCTGTGGGCTGTGTTTGCCTGGAGGGTCAATAGTTTGCATCCACTGATTGAACCAGAGATGTGGGTGACAGGCATTTCAAGCAAAAGGAGTTACATAAAGGCAAGGAGGCCCTGGGAGCACAGCAGTGAGGTTATGTGAAGGGCAGCCAGGGAAGCAGCATGCGAAATGTCGTATGAGGTCAGATCCTGGAGAGATTTGCACCTTAGCCTGAAATACTTGTAGGGTCACACAGAGTTGGTGACAGAGCCCAAGCAAGGAGATCCCTGTCTAGGACTTTGTCTTTTTTTCTTTTTTTCGGCCATGCCATGCGGCTTGTGTGATCTTAGTTCCCCAACCAGGGATCGAACCCGAGCCCTCTGCAGTGGAAGCGTGGAGTCCTAACCACTGGACCGCATGGAATTCCCTAGGACTTTGTCTTTACAAAGCCAAATGGGCTTTCCTGTCTCTACCTCATTAACGCCTTTCAGCATCCCTTCAAGATATTGTTGGCTACATTTCAGAGCAGGTGAAGTGGAAGCCCAGAGACCTTATGTCAGTGGGTCACTTGGAGGTTAATTAGTGACAGATTTGGGGCCTAAACCAAGATCTCCTACTTCTCAACTTTGGTCTTCTGGTCAGTGGCCCAATATTTATTTGGAGCCTCCTTCACTTGAGGTATTGTAGGGGAACTTTGGGATTTAGATGGGGTAACCGTGGAAGTGGGTAAAATCTGGAGGGAGCCTTCCCACTTTCTCCTTGTGGGGTTCTAGGGCAAGGGGCAGGTTCTGGGGCCCAGTGCTTAGGCTCACCCATGGAGGGAGTGGCAGAGACTGGAACCCAGGACCCCTGCCTGCCTGCCCTATGAGCTTTGTGTAGCACCTTGCTGGGTGCCCAGGTTGCTTGCTGAGGCTACTGTGAAGCTCCTGCAGGCCAGGCTGAGCTCCTTGGGAGCTCGCCCTGTCGTCTAAATGGGTTTCCAGAGTCTGGCGTAGTGGGTGTGAGGCTGCCGAGGCTCTACTCTGCGTGGAAATGAGAGAGTAGGAGGCCCTGACTTGTGTGTTGTCTGACTCTGGCAGAGGAGTGAGCTCTGTAGTCCGCCGTTGCGTTCATCGAGTTACTGGCCGTGAGTTTGCGGTGAAGATCATGGAGGTGACAGCTGAGCGGCTGAGTCCTGAGCAGCTGGAGGAGGTGCGAGAAGCCACGCGGCGAGAGACACACATCCTTCGCCAGGTCGCCGGCCACCCCCACATCAGTGAGGCTGCATTCCCTGCTCCCGTTAGCCCTGCCCACAGCCCACTTCCCCCAGCACTGCCTCCACGCCTCTGCTCCCTTACTCCTGGCTCTGCTGCACCTCAAAGTGTGGCCAGCCTTTGGGTCCCTACTGCCTCCTTTGGTTCTCCTTCCTTCCCAGTAACAGCCCACTGCTGCCTCAGGGTGGAAAAGGCCCTTTAATGTGCATCTGCTCCTTTCCATCTCTGTCTCTCTGCCTTTCTGCCTCTTTCCCCAGTCACTCTCATCGATTCCTACGAGTCTTCTAGCTTCATGTTCCTGGTGTTTGACCTGTGAGTATCTCCCGGCCCCAGTCGAGAAGCCTCCTCCTCACCTCCATGCATGGACCCAGCCTTACAGCACAGTGGGCTGAAGACCACCCTGCTCACACCTTCCTCTGCTCCCGCTTAGGCGTGCCTGCCAGCTCAGGGCTCTGGCCCTTCTCCCTAGGTGCCCAGATTGAGGCAAGTTCTTCAAGAGTCGTAGTGACCAGCTAAGTACAAAGGGTCTTCATGAGACCCTGTTTTAGGAGGAGAGTGTTCATCTGTGAGCTGACCACTTATAAACAGACTCTCCCTCACCAGTCGCCCGGTGTTCAACACCCTCCACTGGAGTCTCTCTCTGCCCATCAATTCTTTTTCTGGTCGGTCTAAAGCTGAATGTCAGATATTATACAGTGCTATAATGCAAACCAGTTGCAAAGGTACTTCAAAAGAGAATGGTTTGGATACCAGATGTTTAAGAGAGGCCCTTGGAAGAAATTTACAAAGTCTTCAGACAGAAATGACCCTCTGCAAGAGTCGTGGGGAAGTGGGAAGTATTTGTTACACCACCATGCAACTTTGCGGAACCTGATGTGTTCTTTATTTCAAGGATTGATGCAGAGTTGCAATTATAGCCTCAGTTTTTAAAGACAAGATAAAATAAGCAAAATTCAAAATAAAGTCCCATTCAACTTTCTTGCTACTATTAACTGTAAAATTTTGGTCCGTGGTCTAAATAGATTCACTTCAAAAGGCGTTTTTTTTTTTTTTTTTTTTTTTTTAAAGGATTTTCTTATTTATTTATTTATTTATTTATTTATTTTTGGCTGTGTTGGGTCTTCGGTTCGTGCGAGGGCTTTCTCCAGTTGCGGCAAGCGGGGGCCACTCTTCATCGCGGTGCGGGGACCGCTCTTCATCGCGGTGCGCGGGCCTTTCTCTATCGCGGCCCCTCCCGTCGCGGGGCACAGGCTCCAGACGCGCAGGCTCAGCAATTGTGGCTCACGGGCCCAGCTGCTCCGTGGCATGTGGGATCTTCCCAGACCAGGGCTCGAACCCGTGTCCCCTGCATTAGCAGGCAGATTCTCAACCACTGCGCCACCAGGGAAGCCCTCAAAAGGCGTTTTTTGAGTGTATTCTCAGATAACACAGACTTCCTGTAAATGATTATTATCACAAGGCACTTATTCTTGCTAAAATAGCCCCCTTGTGGCACAGTGCAGATATTTTGACGGCCACCCCATTGGGCCAAAGTGCCCCTGACATCCGGTTCACTCTTGGAGTGCTCTGTCTCGAGACCCTTTCATTTGTCTACAGAGGGATCTCTTTACTGGCCTTTTCCATGGTATTTTCTGTGAGCACTGGCTTCTTTTCTCAGCCGCCACTGTGAGGTGCACCTATCTCCCAACCCCTCCTATCCCTTAGGATGCGGAAGGGAGAGCTGTTTGACTATCTCACAGAGAAGGTGGCCCTCTCAGAAAAGGAAACCAGGTAATGGCTGAGCCTGCAGCCCCTGGGATGAGCAGGGGTGGGGCGGGGCAGGGAGAAGCAAAGGAGACTGTGCCTCCCTCAGGTCCATCATGAGGTCTCTGCTGGAAGCAGTGAGCTTTCTCCACGCCAACAACATTGTACACCGAGACCTGAAGCCTGAGAATATTCTCCTAGATGACAATATGCAGATCCGACTTTCAGATTTTGGGTTCTCCTGCCACTTGGAACCTGACGAGAAGCTTCGAGGTGAGGGAACCTGGTACCCTGAGAGGCTTGGGAGGGAAAGAGGCTCAGGCCTGGGGCTGGTTGGCTGGGTCTGAGAACTGGGTCCCAAGTACCAAGGAAAGGAAGGTCATTGAGCGCTTGCCAGGTCCCCACTGGGTGCAGAGCCTTGTGTGCAAATCAGTGTGGGCTTCCTGACCTGGAGGCAGACAAGTGAGCAGATCATGGCACACAGCAGGCAAGGGGCCATGCCAGGAAGGAGTACCTGATTCAGCTGTAGGGACCCACAGAGGAAGGGGCTTGGACCTCGGCCTGGGGAGGCTGGGCTTGTCGCAGGAGGAAAAAGAGGGAGCGAGGGATAGCAGGGCTCAGCTGTGCCTTTGGGGTCTGGCGGAGGCAGGTCCACAGTGTGCTGCTTAGGTGCTATGAGGAGCCTGGTGTGGCGCGACAGCCCTTCTCACCTGGTGCCCACACATTTGTTGTGACAACCATTTCTAGTGCAAGTGGAAAACTACACAAAGTTCAACTGTGAGACTCCTCAGAGCCTTTAATATACTACTTCCTCTCCTTCAGTGGCTCTGCATTGGACTTACTAATAGCTAACATTCACTGGGCACTTATTGTGAGTAAGGCACCACGCTGAGTCTACATGGCTTATTTCTCTAGATCCTCTCAACAGCTCTGAAATAGTATTTGTGTCTCTATTTTATAAGTGGGCTTAATGAGGTGAGGTGACTTGCCCAAGGTCACGTAGGTGTGATTTGAACGTGGGCAGTGTGACTCCAGAGTTCATGGTCTTAATCTGTGGACTTACACATCTTCCAGATGCTGTGCTTTGTGTCCCTTTGGGCTGCCACATACACTTCCCTGTTCTGAATCATTTCTGCCCCTGCCCACTCCAGCCTCTCCCTTGGCTTGGATAATTCAACTTTTACTTTAAAGCTCTATGTCTATGTCAGGTTAGAGCCCTTGCTTTTTGCTCTTATATCTCCCCCACTTCATGATACCTGTCTTACTCTGTTATTTGTTTGCTTTCTGGTAGGTGGTGAGCTTGGTAAGGGCACATCAAATTCGCCACTGTGTCTAGTGTGGTGCTTGGCACATGGTAGGCGTTCAGTAAATAGTTTGAGTTGGAATGAATTTCCCAAGAGAAATTCAATTTCTCAATTCAGGCCTGTTAAGATTTCTTGGAAGTGTGCCATGGATCACAGTTTGGAAATTGCTGGGATGGAAGAATCGGTGCCAGAAGAAACTAAAAATATAGGATTAGATCAAGTCATGGAGGGCTCTGTGCTGTAGGAATCTAGACTTGATCCTGAGGCCATGATGGGAAGCCAGGGAAGGGTTTTAAACAAACAATTTGCCCAGAACGTGCCTTAAGAAATCCCATATTCCTACTCATTCCCCTTGGTTGAGTGGTGGTTCCACTAACTGCAGTAGAGATTATAGGAGGAGGAATAGATTTGGGCAGAAAGGAATGCAGAAAAGATTTAAGTTTTGGTTTCTATGTGTGTATATATGTAAAAACGTGATAAAAAGTTGTGTAAGGAGTGGGTTGGCTGGAGGGTTGGGGGAGGCAAGTGGTACAGTTGGATAGCACCTTGAAGTCAATCTAAAAATCAGGTTTTCCCAGGAAGGCCACCAGGAGCCTTGGTGGGTCCTTGAATTGTTCAGCAGGGCTAGGGTCTACTATCGAGACTTGGCAGAAGGCAGGCAGGAGCAGCATGGGAACACTTGGGGCCCTGGTGGTGTTGAGGCTCCAGCAGAGGTCTGGTGTTAAGGGTCCTTGAGGGGGCTGTGACATCCCATCAATCTCAGGCCTCTCTCCCCAGAGTTGTGTGGGACTCCAGGGTATCTAGCACCAGAGATCCTTAAGTGCTCCATGGATGAAACCTACCCAGGCTACGGCAAGGAGGTCGATCTGTGAGTTTCTGGTCTCCCCCTTCCCTCCTCCTTCGTGTAGTGTCCTTCAACACATTCGCTCACCTAGTCCTCCCTGCCTGTGGTCTCTTTCTCAGCTGGGCCTGTGGGGTGATCTTGTTCACACTTCTGGCTGGCTCACCACCATTCTGGCACCGACGCCAGATCCTGATGTTACGCATGATCATGGAGGGCCAGTACCAGTTTAGTTCACCTGAGTGGGATGACCGTTCTGACACTGTGAAAGACCTGGTGAGCTGGGGCCATGAGAGGGCAAGGAGGGAGGCCCAAGAGCTGCCCCTCATGCTCTGGCATTTCCCGTAGATCTCGAGGCTGCTGCAGGTGGATCCTGAGGAGCGCCTGACAGCTGAGCAAGCCCTACAGCACCCATTCTTTGAGCGCTGTGAAGGCAGCCAACCCTGGAACCTCACCCCCCGCCAGCGGTTCCGGGTAAGCCTGAGAGTGTCAGGGTCTGGGCCTGCTCCTCTGTCCCATGATTCTTCTTGTGGTGGATGTGCCAGTGGAGCTCACACTGCCCCCTTTCCCAGGTGGCAGTGTGGACAGTGCTGGCTGCTGGACGGGTGGCCTTAAGCACCCACCGTGTACGGCCGCTGACCAAGAGTGCACTGTTGAGGGACCCTTATGCGCTGCGGCCAGTGCGGCGCCTCATTGACAGCTGTGCTTTCCGGCTCTATGGACACTGGGTGAAGAAGGGTGAGCAGCAGAACCGGGCAGCCCTCTTCCAGCACCGGCCCCCAGGGCCTTTTCCCATGATGGGCCCTGAAGAGGAGGGGGACTCAGCTACTGTCACTGAAGACGAGGCCATGCTGGTGCTGGGCTAGTACTTCAGCCCTGAGGAATCCCAGGAAGCAGAACTCTCCAGGAGGAGGATTTTTATCATTCCAGCTCCTCTGGGCTCTGGCCTCAGGCCCCCCCCCCCCCATGCCTGGCCAGGCCCGCCACTGATCAAACTATCATAGAGACCAGCCCTGTACACCTACCCCCACTGGCCAGGGCTTTGAGATCAGAGCTGAGGTGGAAGAGAGCCACCCAGAGTGCCATGCCTGGCCTTATCCATGCTGCCTGTGCCACGTATGCAATAAAACCTGCTACACGCCAGGGAGAGCCAGCGTCCTGTGTCTGGTGCCTGGCTTCGGCAGGGAAGCCCAGAAGGTGCTCAGGAGGGGGGTGGGGTAGGGCCACTTTGGTCCAGGCCTTTATTGGGGAAGATGCTGGGGGTCACTTGGTCTTGTTCTTGCCTTTGCCTGGAGGTAGCTGGAGGGGCCGCTCGAGTGCGGTCAGCTTGCTGCCGAGCCTTTCCTCACTGGCCTTGAGCCGTTCCTCCACCAGTTGTTGGAGCTGCTCCAGTTCCTTGTTCATCTGGGTCTTGATGTAGGCCCGGAGGACGGAGACCTGGCCTGCAGGGGCAGGGAAGAAGGGACGGGTCAGAAGAGATGCTGTCTGGGGCTGAGGGATTGCTCCTAGCCAGGCAAACACAACCTTCCAGGGTGCCCCTGGGAGCTACACTAGTGGCAGTGTCGCTTCAATTCAGGAAATGTCAGCCAGCCCTTCTGTGAGAGAAAGATGGGCAGAGTAGCTATGCTGCTGCATTTTCTGGATTGCTACTTAGTAGCCTTGTGACCTGAGGCAGGTGACTTAACCTATCTATGCCTCAGTTTCCTCTGTGTAAAATGCAGATAGTGATAGCACCTAGCTACTAGGATTGAGAGAGGATTAAATGGGTTAATATATGTAAAATGTGGGAATTCCCTGGCGGTCCAGTGGTTACAACTCCACAATTCCACTGCAGGGGGCACGGGTTCGATTCCTGGTCGGGGAGCTAAGATCCTGCAAGCCACATGGCACAGGCAAAAAAAAAAAAAAAGTATATATATATATGCTTAAAATGGGGCCTGCCTGGCACATAGTGTTGTCAAATGTGTGCTGGCTATTGTCATTGGGTTGGCTTTTTTTCTAATTTTTATTTATTTATTTATTTATTTTTGGCTGTGTTGGGTCTCTGTTGCCGTGCGTGGGCTTTCTCTAGTTGTGGTGAGCGGGGGCCACTCTTCCTTGTGGTGTGCAGGCTTCTCATTGTGGTGGCTTCTCTTGTTGTGGAGCACAGGCTCTAGGCACGCGGGCTTCAGTAGTTGTGGCTCACAGGCTCTAGAGCGCAGGCTCAGTAGTTGTGGCGCACCGGCTTAGTTGCTCCACTGCATGTGGGATCTTCCCGGACCAGGGCTTGAACCCGTGTCCCTTGCATTGGCAGGTGGATTCTTAACCACTGCGCCACCAGGGAAGCCCTATTGTCATTGGTTTTATAATCCTTTTCTGGGATTCCTGCCTCACCCCCAGCAGCTGTGCTTTTATCTGTTTGCCATCTTGGACTTCTGCATAAGGAATCATTTGGAGAAAGGACACCATGACTAAAACAAAAAGTCTGAAGTCCTGATATGGTCTAAACCCTTCATTTCACACTTGCCCAAAGTCACAGGGAACCCTAACCCCTCCAGGTCCTCACTTGGCTCTGGCTCTGGCTGGACCACTGTTTCCGGTTCCTCCTCCTCTGGGGTGACTGCCTGCTCCTCCACCTCTTCGCCCTCTTCTTTCTCTGCAAGCCAGAAGGCAGGAGGAGGCTTCAGCCCCAGCCCCAGCGCAGTCCAGCCCTCGCCCCGGCATTCTCCCTTACCCGTCTCATCCTTTGGCCAGAGCTTGGGTGCCTGTAGCCCCACGTAAGTCAAAGATAGATCCAGCCGCACCTGGGAAGAGGGAGGAAGACGTCTGCACTGAGGGAAAGGGGGGAGATGAGGGGTGGCCTCTTGTAGTCCATGGCCCAGTACCTGGGGTGTGAAGACGTATTTGTAGAGCTTGAAGTGGCGGAAGTAGGTGTTGACCACATAATCTGCCAGGGCCAGCAGCTGTTCCTCCTTAAAGAGGTTGATACTGAAAGGGGGCCGCTGTTGGGATGATTGGGAGTTAGAGGACTGACCACCTCCTGAAGCCCTCACCTTTTCTCCAAGTGCCCAGCAATCCAGGAGCAGGAAGAGCCCACTGTGGCCTTCAGAGGAAGATGAGGGTCATGTGTGTAAGACAGGGTGGGAGGCTGGGCTAGACCTTATCTGGGGGGAGAGTGAAACTGACCCTGATTCCATGGCAAAAAAGAACACTGGTGAAGTAGCGGTAACATTCCTCCACGTTGCCCAAGGGGGTTGCTGGGAGGGAAGGCAAGATGTGACAGTGAGTACCCTCCCTGATAATCATTCATTTTAGTCACTCAACAGCTACTTATTGAGCATGAGCTTTAGAAGTAGAAAGATATAGGCAACAAATATTGAGTACCCACTATGCACTGTTCTGGGCACCGAACCAGACAAGTTCCTGCACTTAAGAAGCGTATATTCTAGTGGAAGTGACGGACAGTAAACCAAGAAATACATAGTTTAGCCCTCGTTAAACATTCTGTAGAAAATTAGTTCCAGGAGTAAAGCAAGAGCTGTTTTATTGAGCACTGTGCATATATCTACATATATTATATATAATATTTCTCAGAACAGTTTCCTAACGTTAGTGCTGTAGCCTTATTATAGATAAGGAAATAGAGGATTTCAAAGGTGAAATAACTTGGGTGTGATACTGCTGCTAGTGATGACGGAACAAAGATTTCAGGTGCTAATCCTGCTTTTACTTCCCCTGGTCACTTGTGCCAGCCTTCTCCTCTCCCCTGGACTCAAAAAGCCTTCGGGGGCCTCCTCTTACCAATACAGGCCTTGTGAAGATCTTGGAGCAGGGCACAAGCCGTTGATGTCTGCTCCAGGGAGAAGCCTTGTTGGCGGCAGAAGATGAGTGCATGGGAGAAGAGGTCCAGGGTGATGGCGTCCCGAAGGCTCTGCGCAGGAGAGCCTAGCCCCAACAGCTCGGCCAGCACCCTTGGAAGGGAGAGAGGAAGGAATGAGTGACAACCAGAGCCTCCCTTCACCGCCCCACACTAGTGTACAACAGGCTTTGGAACCAGGCATTCCTCATGCCTTCCCAGCCCACCCACCCCCAAGCCTTCCCCAAGAGCTAGCTCTTATTCCCCTCCCTGCTCCCCCTGCATACTCCCTCATCTCCTCAACGTTGGCTGTCTTCTCCAGCCTGTGCATGGAATGGATGTCCAGGTACTTCCTGTCATAGGAAAAGAGGGGAAAAGGTGTTCGTGGCCATTATGCATTAATCTCATGACAGGGCTATGATGGCTAGAGCATTGGACTGGGAACCAAGACACCTGAGTTAGAGGTTTGGCCCTTCCACTAAATTGCTGTGTAACCTTAGGCAGGTCACTTCCCTCTCTGGGCCTCACTTTCTCCATCTGTAAATAGAGGGTATGGCCAAAATGAACTCTTATGATCCTCTTCATTTCTAAAGCGTAGGGTTAGGAAACGAGTTCTGGTCTCTGCCACTCCCTTACTGTATAACTGGTCAAGTCTCCCTCTGTGAACCTCAGTGTCCCCATTTGTGCAATGCTCCATAGAGGCGCTGATACTACATTTACATTCTCAGTCTTTGGCTCCCCTCTTCTCACACTCTCTTTGGACTGGGGCAGCAGGAGACCTGACTTAGTCATCTCGGGTAATTGCATCTCTGGGCCTCAGTCTCCTCATCTGTAAACTGAGGATACCGTCGCTGTTGACAGGATTGTGGGGAAGCCCTAAAGGAATAATACTAGTGTGAAGGGTAACTTTCCCCCAAAGCTCTTCACACTCACCATATGCAGATCCGGGTCTGGGGCAGTGGCGGCTGCAGAGAGAAAGCGGATTGGGAAAGGCAGAGCTGTGTTGTTCATGGCCCCTAGTTCTTGAGCCGTTGCGAATCTCTAGCGGGCCTAAGAACGCGCTAACTTGCCTTCTCATCTTAAAGACTAGCTACGAGCAATGCTGGCGGGCTAGGCTTCAGCGACCCCTAAGTACTATTCATGAACATATTAACAGGGGGTGTCACACACCCCTGTCTCTTCACCAAGGCAGCCCGGGAAACGTCTTGAACGTTAGAAAGCATAACGACGGGTGGCGCCCTGCTGGGGAACCCTTTTATAAACATTCATGAGTGGACCACTCTGTCCAGTCCTCACCGGGAACAAGTTGGCTGCAGGATCTTCATCCGCATTCACCGAAGCCACGGTCCCCGACTCGGTATGCACACCTATTCCCATCCGCGTGGCCGATTCATCCAATGATCTGAGGTCTTTCTTGGGTTCTCTCCGCAGTTCGTAGTGCTGTTCAAGCTCCGACTGCATTTTCAGTCCCTGGAATTGGCTGGACTTCCGGCGGATCATCTTGTCGCTCCTCTGTGCCGCGGGGCACCACGGGTTCTGTCCTGCCTCGGTTCTGGGACAGCCGGTTCTCCGGCAGCTGCTGCCAAGGCCCGGCCCTCTACCGACGCTTCAGCCAATCTACGCTGCAGAGAGGCCCGGTGCAGCCAATCCGCTGGGGGCGTCTTCCTCCGTCTCAACAGTGACCGTTGCTAAGGGGGTTCTTGGAGCAAGGGAGAAAGCGTACGGCGCTCGCCAATCAGTGAGAAGGGAATGCGCGTGCGTAATAAGCTGCAAGGCCCGCCCCCGTGCCCTCGCTTCAAAGTTGCTATTCTGAGGCAGGCGATGTCATTAGGACTGGAGAGTAGAAGTGTGTTGTCGGTTACCATAGGAACTGCCTACTGGCCAATCACTGAGAGAAAGAGGCGGTGTTCAGAAAGACACCAAACGGGACCCGAAAGGCGGGACAAAGCGCGACCAATAGAAACAGGAAGTGGAGAAGATTTCGCCACATCCGGTACTGCCTGTGGCGCCTGCGCTCTGTGCTGGGGAGGCTAGTGACGTCCAGGGGAGTCCAAGATGGCGGCCTTGGGCTGATTCTGCTGCCGGTGAGGGGCCCGGGGCCGGCGGGGCGGGGTCCAGCGGGTGGGTGCGGGGGAGGCTCGGGGCCGCGGAGCTTCGGCCGCTTCCACATCTCTGCTGTCTGTCTTCTGCAGGTGACGGAAGCGTCGCCTTCGCCTGCCTGACGTGCCTCGGGAGAGCCTGCGCCGCTCCTCGCCGCCGCGGCCATGTCTGGGCCCGGCAACAAACGCGCCGCCGGCGATGGGGGCTCGGGGCCCCCAGAGAAGAAGCTGAGTCGCGAGGAGAAGACCACAACCACGCTTATAGAGCCCATTCGTCTTGGGGGCATCTCTTCCACGGTTCGTGGGCTCCTGTTTCAGGCCTCACAACTTGCCAGAACTCCCATCTCTGTTCTCCGTCCACGTCGTCCAGAACCTTACTCCCAGTTCCCCAGGTTTAGCAAGATCCACTTTTCAGAAACTCTGTTGAAAGAAACCGAGGACACGACGTCTGCCTTCCCTTTACAGATAGGAAAACAGGTTCCCAGAGGGCGTGTGACTTGTCAAAGACTTCAGAGTTAGGAAGAGGCAGAAGCAGAACGTGACCCTCCTCACAACTGAGACGCTTTCTCTGTGGGTGTCTGAGCCTCTTTAAATCCTGTTAGCAGTTAGTCTGGGGATACTCCCCTCTCCCACCCATTCCATTTTGCTTTTCTTTGTCTCTTGCTGTGATTGGGTTCTTGGTTCCTGCTTGACCATCTCCTCGGCCCCTTTGTTTCCTTGGTAGGAGGAGATGGACTTGAAGGTTTTGCAGTTCAAGAATAAGAAACTGGCAGAGCGGTTGGAACAGAGACAGGCTTGTGAAGATGAACTCCGAGAACGAATTGAGAAGTTGGAGAAGCGGCAGGCCACAGATGATGCCACACTCCTCATTGTCAATCGCTACTGGGCCCAGGTGGATGCCCTTCTACTTTCCAAGACCTGGCCTTGATCCAGCTGCCAATCCTCAGACTCCTCTGCTAGGAAAGGAGTATCATGCTGGGAAGCACCTGAGGGATTCATAACATTTTTGGTGCTTTCTCCCTTCAGCTGGATGAAACTGTGGAAGCCCTTCTCCGACACCATGAGAACCAGGGGGACCTGTCTTCAGGGACAGAGGCGCCTGGGACCCAGGAGGGGCCAACACGTGATGAGACCCCTCTCACAGAGCCAGGGACATCGGAGCTGAGGGGTAGGGCCAGAGCCCTGGGATCTGGGAAGCTTAATTAAGTTCTGGGGAAGGTCCTGGAGAGGAGGGGACTTTGACATTAGGCTACTGAATTCTCTGCCTACACACACATACACACACACACACACAAATTGATTTCATATCTGGTCAGCAAAGGGCAGTGGGTAAGAACACACGTTTTGGAATCTGAGTGACATGGTTAAGAGTGCAATTCATGTTTTGATACTCAGTTCAAAAAAGTATTAAACGTTGACTGTGTAGTTGACGTTGTTGTAGATTTGGAGGAGACAAACAAAATAAAAAAGAAATACTTACTGCCCCAACCATTAGGGAGAAAGTGATTATAAACCAAAAGAAAAAAGTATAGGGGTCTCTGAATGGGAATTAGTGTGTGTGCACATAGTTTAGCTTGGGAAGGCAGAGAAGACCTTCCCTGAGGAAGTGATTTGGTAGTTCTCTGGCTTTGAGGAAATTACCTCACTGAACTGTAGTTATTTCACTTTTAAGACGGGGATAACATAGTATTACAGGTGTTGGTTATGTTGACTCAGTGAGCCATAGAGAGTTGAAGGAGGCGATCTGAAACTTGATACAGAGTGGTGGTAACTGTTACCATTATCCTCATGAGGGTCTGTCCGTCCCTCCCAGAGCCCCTGCCAATGCAGCTGCGGCCACCTCTCAGTGAGCCAGCCTTGGCTTTTGTGGTGGCCCTGGGTGCGAGCAGTAGTGAGGAGGTGGAGCTGCAGCTGCAGGGCCGCATGGAATTCTCCAAGGCAGCTGTGTCCCGTGTCGTGGAGGCCTCCGACCGCCTACAGCGCCAGGTGGAGGAACTCTGTCAGCGAGTATACAGCCGAGGTTAGTTCTTTGTGCCCCCACCCCAGAGGTGTCCAACTCCATTTGCATCTTTATGGTATCCCCTCCTCAGTGCTTCTGGCCCAGAGGCAGCCACAGTTCCGCAAGGAATAAATCAGCCATGTTCTCAGGGGAAGGGTTAGGCTTGATGGTGGCTCTCGTTTTGATTCCTGGAGTTGAGCTCTAGAGAGATGGGTGGGAGGAGTTGTTGGTGCTGGGGGAGCCTCCCCCTTGTGGCTGGAGACCTCTTGGGAGCATTGTGCACAAATCTTGGCGGCAGTTGCTGATCCACGAGTCATAGCAGCAAGTGCCCAGGCTTTGCAGGCAGACTGACTTCTCCCAGCCTTAGTTCTGTCAGTCCAGCCTGGGCGTTCTGAGCAGATGGCTCTCCTCTCTGAGCTGGTTTCCTCCTTTGTGCAGTGGGGACAAAGACTCCTGGCTTTGTCATGAGAAAATGGCAAGACAGCTGGTGGATCACACTGGGCACATAGCAGACTCCAGAATGAGTTAGTACTTTGACCCATTGCCCTGGACTTGGCTCTTACCCGAGCCCTGCCTTCCCAGGGGACAGTGAGCCCCCCAGTGAGGCGGCTCGGGCACGCACCCGGGAGCTGGGCCGTGAGAACCGACGACTACAGGACTTGGCCACCCAGCTACAGGAGAAGCACCACCGCATCTCGTTGGAGGTGGGAGTTGGGCTTTTAGGGTGGGATTAGAACCAGGGCAGGGTTTGGATTAGATGGGCACCCGAGGATCTCAGGGAGCCGGGTCTCTTATCTAAGCACCTATCCCCTTCCTTGTCCCCAGTACTCTGAGCTCCAGGATAAAGTGACATCTGCAGAGACCAAAGTGCTGGAGATGGAGACGACAGTAGAAGACCTGCAGTGGGACATTGAGAAGTTGCGGAAGCGTGAGCAAAAGCTCAATAAGCACCTAGCGGAGGCCTTGGAGCAGGTAGGGTCAGACACTGGGTCAGATGGAGCCAGAGCAGGGTACTTGGGGCCCTCGCTTCTCTCCTCCACACCCGTCTGTTCCTCTGTCTTCTCTCCACAGCTCAACTCTGGCTACTATGTATCTGGGAGCTCCTCAGGCTTTCATGGGGGCCAGATCACACTCAGCATGCAGAAGGTGAGCAGCAGCATTCTTCTTAGTCCCTCCCACAACCTTTTCTCTACCCTACCCTTGAACGTCCCCTCAGAATTAAGGACAGACGTCCAACTGTGGTCTCGGAGGTCTTTCCTCGTTACTCACAGTGCTCTTTATTTTATTGTTTCATATGTGTATTCAGTAAATAATTGCTGAACACTAAGTGCCAGGTACTGTATAGGAAGCAGGCATTTTGGAGAACGAAACAGGAATTAAACCTTTCATGGAGCTTAAGTTCTAGTTTGGGTAACTGACAATTAGGTAAGGTCGTACGTTAGCTGGTTAAAAGTACCACTTAGAAAAGAGATGTTGGGGTATGTTGGAGTCAACTGGCATTCTCAGTTGTGTAGCTGAGAAAGGGCCTTGCTGCCGCTGTCTCATTCCTTGTCCTGCTTTTGCTCTCTCAATTCTTGGTCGTTGCACACTTTTTTGGTGCTGCAGGGTCACTGGGCCCTGTCTCCCCTTGCTCAGCTTGCTCTTCAGGTCTTCCAGGAAGGCTTCCCTGACCCCCTGTCAGTTACAAGCCTTGCTTCCCAGCACTGATCAGACAGTACTGAGTTTTCTCCTACTTGCCTGGGAGCCCTTAGGAAAGGGCCTGGGTCCGGCTTGTCCCTGGGCCTTCAGAATACATCACTGCTCTGCAGAGGGGAGCGTGGGTAGGGCATATGGTGGGGCTATGAGGGAAGCATGCATCCTGGCCTGGCTCTTCCCACTCCACAGTTTGAGATGCTGAATGCGGAGTTGGAGGAAAACCAGGAATTGGCCAATAGCCGCATGGCAGAGCTGGAGAAGCTGCAGGCCGAACTTCAGGGGGCTGTGCGGACCAATGAGCGCCTCAAGGTGAGCTGTGTTTGGGGCTGGGAGGGCCTGAGCCTACACGGTAGGAGCTGGCTCTGAAACCTTTTGCTGATTGCCATTGGACATCCCTACCCCTAGGTAGCCCTGCGGAGCCTTCCTGAGGAGGTGGTACGGGAGACAGGGGAATACCGAATGCTGCAGGCGCAGTTCTCACTGCTCTACAATGAGTCTCTGCAAGTGAAGACCCAGCTGGACGAGGCCCGTGGGCTGCTGCTGGCCACCAAGAATTCCCACCTGAGGCACATTGAGCACATGGAGGTATGCCCTTGGAACAGGGGCTGGGGACAGGGGTAAAGACCAGACCCTTAGGGTCAGGTTGTTCCTGGGTTAAGGGTGTCAGAGGCCCTATGTGCCTGCCAGAGGTCCCTTGGGAGTAAATCCTTCCTGAGCTGCTGAGGCCTGAGGTAGGGGGGGCTTGCCGGTAGCTAAGGGGTTGTGTGGGTCCTTAATGCCTCAACCCACAGAGTGATGAGCTGGGGCTGCAGAAGAAGCTGCGCACAGAGGTTATCCAGCTGGAGGATACGCTGGCCCAGGTACGCAAGGAGTACGAGATGCTGCGCATCGAGTTTGAACAGAACCTGGCGGCCAACGAGCAGGCGGGTATGTGGTGAGGACAGGGTTGAGGTGGGGCCTTATCTGGGATTGCTGGCCCCTGGTGTGGCCAGATGCTTATCCAGATGTAGGAGATTAAGTCCTTTCTTCTCTCAGAGCCTCGTCTCTCTGTGGAAAATGGGGACCACACCACCTGGCTCAAAGGCGCAGTGAGGCTTACAGCCAGATGAGGTGGCTCATGGAGCAGACTCAGCCAGAATGGGAGCTGTCACCCTCATCCATGCTTCTCTGGCCTTATGGTGCCTCTCTGAGATACTAATTCATTTTTCACAGATTTATTGAACATTTTCTATGATCCAGGCTCAGTTCTAGGCTTTGGGATGATACCAGTGAACAAAACACGACTAATCCCTGTTGTGGAGCAGTGTTATAGTGAGGGAAGACAGACAACAAAGGAGGAAAAAATTAACGTGTGTATTAGGTTGTGACAAATATACCAAGAAAAATAAAGCAGGGAGGGAAGACAGGAAGTATTATGAGAAATGCCAGGGAAATGTAACTAAGAAGATGATATTTGTTTAGAAAGTTAAAAGAAGTGGACTAACTTACTTTTGTGAATTTACAGTTAGTTATGTGTTCCTTCGAGAGGAAATTTGGAAATATTTTAAAAATCTGTATTAGCAGAAATAACACACATAGGCAGTGTCAAGTTATGTTCAGGTGAATTCTCTTCATTTATTTGATGAGATCACACACTCTACATAAGGCTTCAGTTGTTATCTTCTTTGTAATGAGAGTGATGGCTCTGGTACTGCCTCTTCCCCCGCTGAGGGGCTGGGCCCCTAACCCAGGGACCAACCAGTCCAGCCTTGGTTTCCTGTCCTCTTCCAGGGCCCATCAACCGGGAGATGCGCCACCTGATCAGCAGCCTCCAAAACCACAACCACCAGCTAAAGGGGGATGCTCAGCGATACAAGCGGAAGCTGCGGGAAGTGCAGGCTGAGATTGCCAAGGTGAGGAGGGGGCTGCTTGGGGAAAGCTGCGGCTAGACCCCAGTGAGCACGTCTCACCTCAGCCCTGTTCTGTCTCTGCTTTGCAGCTCCGGGCCCAGGCCAGTGGCTCTACCCACTCCATCCCCACCCTGGGCCACCCAGAGGACTCTGGCCTGAGTGCCCCAGCTGCAGGGAAAGAAGAGGGTGGGCCAGGCCCTGTTGGTGCCCCTGACGCCAGAAAGGAGATGGCTTCAATGCCTGGCGCTGCCATTACTACCTCCTTGGTGAAGAAGGAAGACCTGGTCCCTTCTGAGGAAGAGGCCCAGGCCCTGACCCCCGGGGCCCAGGGCCCCTCCTCCCGGGGCCGAGAACCTGAGGCCAAACCCAAGCGGGAGCTTCGGGAGCGGGAAGGGCCTGGGCTGGGACCCCCATCTGTAGCCTCAGCTCTCTCAAGGACTGATCGGGAGAAAGTCAAGGTGGAGGAGGCCAAGAGGAAGGAGTCAGAGCTCCTCAAAGGTCTACGAGCAGAGCTCAAGTGAGGCCCTATTCCTTTCTCCTTCCCACCCCTGCCAAGTGGCCTCCAACCCTACTCACCAAGCCTTCCTCCTGTGCCTCCCCCAGGAAGGCCCAGGAAAGTCAGAAGGAGATGAAACTGCTGCTGGACATGTATAAGTCTGCACCCAAGGAGCAGCGGGATAAGGTGCAGCTCATGGCAGCGGAACGCAAGGCAAAGGCTGAGGTGAGGGCAGGCAGGGCCTATGGGGTGTGCAGAGAGGCTGCCCAGGGGGGTTGTAACCAGAGCAGAGCCCTAGGTCAGCAGGAAGCAGTGACAAGAGAGCTCCCTCCTTCTGGTGGTTATAGGTCGATGAGCTACGGAGCCGTATCCGGGAATTAGAGGAGAGGGATCGGAGGGAGAGCAAGAAGATCGCGGATGAGGATGCCCTGCGGCGCATTCGTCAGGCAGAGGAGCAGATAGAACACCTGCAACGCAAGTTGGGTGCCACCAAGCAGGTGCAACCCCGTTCTGGTCCCCTTGCTTCTGAATGTTGAAATTCCCTTAACCTCCTGTTCTAGCACATGGCCTGGGTCCATTCTGTGATTCTTTGCTCAGCCACGTTTTCCTGTGGTTTCCCCACTGTCGTCCATCTACTACATTCCGTCTTGTCCCTGCCCACTTGCTGCAGGAGGAGGAGGCTCTGCTCTCAGAGATGGATGTGACAGGCCAGGCTTTTGAGGACATGCAGGAACAGAATGGGCGGCTGCTACAGCAGTTGCGGGAAAAGGACGATGCCAACTTTAAGCTGATGTCAGAGCGGATCAAGGCCAACCAGATTCATAAGCTACTGCGGGAGGAGAAGGATGAGCTGGGCGAGCAGGTTCTTGGCCTCAAGTCCCAGGTATGGCTGCCCTGGGCTTGTTAGGGTGGAGCTGGAGAGGCAGGGGCTCCCTAGCACTGAGTCCCCACCCCTGTCCTCAGGTGGATGCCCAGCTGCTGACCGTGCAGAAGCTGGAGGAAAAAGAGCGGGCCTTGCAGGGCAGCCTCGGGGGTGTGGAGAAGGAGCTGACACTGCGCAGCCAGGCCCTGGAGCTCAACAAGAGGAAGGTGAGGCCAGACCTATGGGAGGGGACAGTAACCTGGGATGCTGGCTCACAGCCTCACTTTGTGACTCTGCCTAGAGAACTTGAAGCAGATGACCTGGGCCAAAGTCTGGCTCTGCTTCATCTCACAGCCCAGCTCATGTCTCAGACACTTACTGTGTTCCAGACTGTGTGCTGGAGGACTTTCCATGCTTGGTCACATTTCAGTCTGAAAATAATCCTACAACAGTTTTTGTTGTTACCTTTCATAAGTGAGAAGACTGAGGCTCAGGGAGGTAGTTGACTTGCTCAAGAGTGGAACTGGAATTTGGGCCCGGGTCTCCTTGGCTCCACAGCCCCACGTCCTGACCACTGCATTGGTTAGCTGTGAAATGGGCATGGTGGTCTCTGTCGTGTAGTTGTATTAAACCTAAGAAATGTTTAGCTTGTGGTAGTTGTTCTTCTTCTGAGGGTAACAGAGTTAGGAATGACCTGTGGCACCCTCTTGGTGACGTCACTCCTCTAGCTTATGGTAAAGGCTTAAGATTAACATTGACTTTCATCTTTTTTTCCCTCCTGGAGTTTTTTTCTTCTCCATTTGGCTCATTCATTTAAGCAGTATTAGTCATACCCTTGCTACATACCAGGACCTGCACTGAGTGCTGGGGAGATCACGGGAACAAGAACGCCCTGCTGGAAGTAGGAACTTCCAGTTTTGAGGGGCAGATAGCAAGCCAATAATCCCACAGATAAAGTAACATTATTACAGCTCATAGCATGTCTTTTTTGGCGGGGGAGGGCCACGCTGCACAGCTTGCGGGCCATGGCAGTGAAAGCCTGGAATCCTAACTACTAGGCCACCAGGGAACTCACAGTATGTCTTATGAAGGAAATAGAGGTGGATGAAAGAAAAATAGAACAGCCTGTCTCAGGAGGTGACATTTGAGCTGAGGCCTCAGGGGGTTGCAGGAAAAAAATACGTGTGTTGAGGGAGTTGAGGGGAGCAGAGAGAGGAGCCCGGTGAAGCCTCAAAGACAGGAGAGAGCGTTATGCAGGTGAGGAACTGAGAGTGTTGGGAATGAGGTAGACTAGTAGGAGGTGAGGGTTCAGAGGTCGGGAGCCAGAACCAGTTCCAGTGAAGATACTGGACTTATCCCGAGAGCAGGAATCACTGGATGGTTGACACAAGCATCTGCGGGCCATGGCTCCACATGCCTGACTCCCCAGGCTCAGGCAAACGGTGCCCCTCCTCCCCGTTCCACCCACCTCAGGCTGTGGAAGCAGCTCAGCTGGCCGAGGACCTGAAGGTGCAGCTGGAGCACGTGCAGACACGGCTGCGAGAGATCCAGCCTTGCCTGGCAGAGAGCCGGGCTGCCCGTGAGAAAGAGAGCTTCAACCTCAAGAGGGCTCAGGTGTGTGGCGGGCAGGGGGTGGGGGCGGGGTGGGGGCAGGAGGTTCAGATTGAGGACCCTTGCACTCAGCCTAGCCCCTCTCCTGCCCCAGGAGGACATCTCACGGCTGCGGCGCAAGCTGGAGAAGCAGAGGAAGGTGGAGGTTTACGCAGATGCCGATGAAATCCTCCAGGAGGAGATCAAGGAGTACAAGGTGGGGCCTTGGGGCTGGGTTGTGCTCCAGGAATCTTAGATGACCTAGGAATCTTAGATGGGGGGTTGGTGAGAACTCTGGTGGGTAGTCTGGGGAACCCAGAAATAAGGTAGGATGGCAAAACCTGGGCAGAACCCGTTGTGGAGAATCAGATAACTATCAAGTATGGTACACATACTATGTGCCAGGCAGAGTGCCTGGCTAGGTGTGAGAGGGCTAGGCACTAGACCTGGTCTTAGATCTCTTGAAAGTGACAGTCTGTTGGAGGAGGCAGCCAAGGAATTCTCCCATCTGAGTGATGAGCAGTGTGATGGCAGAGGCCAGAGGGGCTGTGGGAAATCAGGGGAGCCCCTTAACAGCCCTGGTGGTCAGCAGGCTTCCTGGAAGGAATATCATCCAAAGGAAAACTGAAGAGTGAGTCAGGGTTGGCCGTGATGAATGGGGATGAAAGGGTTCCAGCAGAGGGAAAGGCAGAGGTGGAGGCCCTTGGCTGAGAGAGGCGTGCTGGAGGACAGAGCTGGACAGTCGTAGTTGGAGGACAGAACATGGGTTTTGTGGTGAGTGACAAGCCTGGTGGGGGTTGGGCAGTGTTAGATCCTGAAGGGTTTGTAAACCAGGTTGAGCTGCTTGGCGTATCCTGTAGTCAGTGTGGAGAGAGCGACATCTCAAGGATGTTGAGGATGAGGTGCCTGTGGGACTTCTTGGGAGGCTGTCTGGGAAGGCACTCAAAGCAAAAGGGCTGGTCTGGAGGACAGGAGTTTGTGGGGGATTGTCAGCAGAGGCAAAGGTAGAAGACACATATAACTGTGGTCACCCAGGGAGGGTCTGTGGCATGACACGGAACAGGGGTCACTCCCCCTGAGGAGCCTGGAAGCTTAAATGATGGACAGAGGAAGAGAAGCCTCTAGCTTAGGAGGAAGGAGAGCGATCTAGAGGGAATTGATTGGGGAAGAGTTTCAGGGAGGCAGGGGTGAGCTCAGAACTGCCAAGAAGGCAAATGAAGCAAGTGTTGAGAGATGCCTCTTGGATTTGGCAGTCTTGGCGGGAGTTCTTGGGCAGAGGTGGAGGTGGAGGTCGGATCACCTGGACCCTCACCTACTGGAGTGAGGAAAGGGTGGAGAGTGAGTCAGTAAATAGACAACCTGTTGAAGCAGTTTGGCCTTGAAGGGGCAGAGGCAGCTCGAGGCAGCTCGAGGCAGCCATGAGGGAGCAGGGAAGGGTTTTTGGAGAAGCAGCAGACTTTGCAGCCTGTCACATGCTGATGGGTAGGGTTCTGAGAGCTAGGGAAGAGGTGATGCTTGTGGGGAGTTGCTGAGGTGGCGGCTGGGCTAGGATTTCAGGCAGGGCAGAGGATGAATGTTGGGAATGCTGAGTTGAGGGAATTTCCTGTCTGGAGTTGGAAGTGAGACCTGGTGGCAGGTGGGAAGTTTCAAGATAGGAGAGTAGATTTGTAAAACCTCCTTAGAGAGAAATGAATCCCGGGACCCACAGCAGGATCTCTGGGCAGCACTAGGGATGGGCCCAGTTGAGGGTTGAGAACAGCAGATTTCTAGTGGCACTGCCATGCCCAGCTGTGACTTACCAGGTGCAGGTGGAGAGAAGGTAGACAGTCGGCTTAAGCCAGGATTGGGGTTTTGCCAGAGAAGGCCAGAGGGGCAAGAGATGAAGCCCCAGGGCAGAGGAGCTCAGGTTGGAGCCTGTGGGTCATTGACCTTTAGAGGGGACATGTGACCACTGGCCATCACCACCCAGGTTAGAGTCTAGACTGTGCTACTTTCTAGTTTTGAAACCTGGGCTTTTGAGCCTCAGTTTCCTCATCTGGAGAGTGCTTATCCCTACCTCCTAGGGCTATGGTGAGAGTTAGGTGCAGTCTGCTCTGTGGTGCCTTAGTCTGGACCACCTCTTGCTATCAGCTTGGGATCCGGGCCCTGTCAGGATTGTTCCTGATCTGATGCCTTTGCCCTGCCCAGGCGCGGTTGACCTGCCCCTGCTGTAACACCCGCAAGAAGGATGCAGTCCTCACCAAGTGCTTCCACGTTTTCTGCTTCGAGTGTGTACGGGGCCGCTATGAGGCCCGCCAGAGGAAGTGCCCCAAGTGCAACGCAGCCTTTGGTGCCCATGACTTCCACCGTGTCTACATCAGCTGAACCCATAACTCAGGGGACTTTGGAACACCCATGGACCCTGGGGGCTGTGCCTCCAGTCCCTCCCCACCCTACACCCAGTGGCCCCCACCCTCCATTCTGGACCCTGTGGGCCCAGCCCCTCCCCATGTAGTTGGTTTTGGGGGCCCCAGTGCATGCTAGTGGGAGTGGGATTAACCAAGCTCAGTTTCACCTTTTCCCCAAGGTCAGAACTACAGCCTAGGGGGCACTTGCCCTGCACGAAAGGTCTGCTGTGAGAGGCCTGAGGGGCCCAGAGCACTCAACGGAACTTCCTGGGACCTGGCCCTAAACTTTCTCCAACTGACTCCACGGGCCCATCCCAGCCCTAAAGGGGAAATTCCCCAGGCTGTGACTTCCCACACAAGTGGAAGTTCACTACCTGCTTACACACCCACAAGTAAGGAGCAGGGGTGGGTCAGATCCCAGCTCCTTGCTCTGAGACTGGGCTCTGGGGCCCAGGGAGTTTCTTTACCCTCTGCTCCCCAGACCTGGGCAGACCTTCCCTCCTGTGGAGTTCCTTGGGCTCTTTGGTCTGGTCTTATACTAAGAGCACCTCCTTGGTTGGGGCACTGTCTTCTTCTGGGAAGCTGTCTAAGGTTGCTGCAGTCACCTTGCACTCATCTTGGGAGTGCTGAACTAAGATCATCAGTTTCTATTCTAATCAGACCCCTCCCAATCTCTACTTCACTCCCAGGCCCCACTTAAACCCACCTGATGCTTCCCAGGGCTCCGCTGGGTCCCCAGCCCTGACCCTGCTTTCATCCTGGTGGCCTTAACTTTAGTGGAGGCAGAACTTCCAGGGGGAAAGGGACAGATGTAGCCTGCTGGGCCAACTTCCAATCATTCCAGGTAGAAGAGCTTCATCTAACACCCTGTGACTGAGCCTATACCCACGATGCTTCCTGTGCTGCCTGCCCAAGCAAACACTATGGGCTGTGAAGGTAGTATGCAGGGACCTGGAAGGTGGAGCTGCTGAGAGGTGCAAGGCTCCACTCGGACCCACAGCCCCTGCTCTAGAGATGTCTTGTATAGGCTGTTAATTGTTTTGAATAAACGTCCAACCCTCAGCCTATAGTCCGAGTAGCCAGGCTTCCTGACCTAAATGTGGTTCTGGATTTTGGCTGTTACACTTGTTCCCGGCGCTGCCCTGGCTGGCATGTGAACCTGGAGGGCCTGCACAGATGAGACCCCACTCCTGCCCACCCCCAACACCTGGTTATACTGTCGTCCGTCATCCCAAACTGGGCCGGTGGGAGGGGCGCGTCTGCAGGGAGAAAGCGTCTTGGTCAGCACTCTGTCGCCAGCCGGCCCCTCCTGTTCCCGTGGGAAAGGCTGACACACCCTGGATCTCTGCAGCTCTGCCGGCCCGGTCCGTGCGGGCTCGCCACAGCCCGCGCAGTCATTGGCGGCAGGGATGCTGGGAGCCCCGAAGTGCATCCTGGGAAGTGTAGTTCCGTATTGGCACCTGTAGGCAAGATTCTCGAAGGGGAGAGCCGGGTCCCTGGTTGTGCTGGCCAGAGGCGGGCCTGGGCCCAGTCTGTGGGCCGTCTCTCCCCAATGGCTTCACCCGCCCTTCCCCGTCGGACGGCCAGCCAGGACGCCTCAGCGGGTGACTTATTTCATTGCGACCTGCACTGGCCACTGGCCTTGTTCTCGGGAACCGTGTGTCCAGCGGCGCCTGTGGGTTCAGTGTGCTGTCGGGTCCGCGGCCGGAGCCTTCACCGAGGCTGCACTGGGGCTCGCGCTTGGGCCGGTGTTGACCGGGCTTGGTGCCGGAGCTGGAGCTGGAACTGGAGCCATGGCGGCGGGAGCGGCAGCCGACGTGTCAGCAGTCACGCCCTTGCGCGACGCTGCGGCTTTATCAGAGGTCGCACCTTCGCTGGGGCTCGCGGCCTTGTCCGCCTTCGGGCTGCACCTGGCGCCCAAGGTTTCGGCGGGGCCGCAGCGGTTGGACCAGGTCGGACCGGAGACGGAGACGCGGGCTACAGTGACTTCCGGCGCAGGGCTGGCGGCAGAGGATGCGCTCGCCGAGGCGCGAGCCGTGGCGGGAGATGGCATCGGGCCGTCGAGGAAGTGTCCGTGGCCCCTGGCAGTGGTGGCCAGGGTGGGAAAAAACGCAGCATATTGCATCATAGAGATGCCGCCTGGCTCTGAGAGGATCGCTGCGCCCTGGAGCGGGTCGGAGTCAGCCAATCTTCTGTGAGCACTACCCTCTTTCCCGGGAGTCATCTCCACGTGGGCTCCTTAATAAATGCAAGTGACTGCAACACCTTCCCAAATATCTCTCCTGGGCTAGTCTCCATATCCAGAAGGGCTAAAATCTCTGAGTCCCCATGCTTAATAAAGTCGGCACCAAACCACTTTCTCAAGCTCCAGACCAAGGGAGTGGAATAAAAATCCCAGAATTTGTGGGAGGAGCAAGCACTGATGCTGCAGGAAGAACAGAGTAAACTCACCATAAACGTTGGTTTGCAATGAGCCTGCCCGGTGCTGGGGGGATCTGCCTTAGGGGCTGGTCAGGCCCTTCCACTCAGGATGTTTGATCCCTTACAACCCCCAGTAACCTCAGTGGCGGTGTGATACCCTGGGCCCTTGAGATGGGCAAGCCAAAGCTCCTCCTGAATCTTGACCTTGGCTGGCCTCTGGGGGTAAGCAGATGTTTGGCCTCGGTGGCAAAGTTACGTGTTTTAGCCAGAATTAAGGCTACTGTCTGTGATTGGCCACAGGGTCCAGGAGAGCATTTGACATTAACCACTCTCTTTAAAACTTCCCTTGGGCCCTGTGGTGCTACACTCTCCTGCTTTTCCTCATACTTTTTATGTTCTCATGGTCCTCCTCCTCTACCTATAAGCTAGACCCTCTCCTTTCTACTCTACTGCTCTCCCTGGGTGTGTTTATCCAGGACCATGGCTACAGCTAGGCTGCTAAGGCCCAACTCCTCCAACCCAGTTGTCTTTCCTGAGCTCCAGACCTGGTAAATCACCATCATTCGTGGCCAGGGTTGGGGGAGGGGGATAAGATCATGTCACTCTCCTTAACACCCAGCCCCCCACACCGCCCGCCAATGGTGCCCTTATTCCCAAGTTACTCAAACAGGATGCTCTACACTCCAGGCTCTGCTCTCTCCCTTTTCTCAATTCCCACTCCACTATGCTCTAAGCCTACACCTAACTGTTATGCACCCTCTATCCCCCACCACACCCCTGGCTTCTACACTTACTATTTCCTGTTCCTGCAGCCCTCAACCTTCAGGTCACTTCCTCTGCCAGTTTCCTGACCTTCTGCTGTGGCAGGTACCACGTCTGGATCCACAGCCCCTTCTGCTAAGTATGAACCAGTGTGCTCCAGTGTCTGTTCTTCCCCTGTAGTCCCCTCACTTTGCTGAGGATCCTCCTGTGCTGAGGCACCTCAGTGTCCCCAGGGAATATAGAATAGCCTTCATTACTCGCTTCTACATGAAACGCAATTCCCTCCTCTCTTTCCCCCTTCCCCACCGCCCCCTCCCCTTGCTTTCCAGATGGAAAAGGGGAAGGAGAGACAATTGAGTCTGCCTTGGGAGTCTGGGTCAGAGAAGCACAGGGAAGGTGGGGAGACAGCTTCCTGGCTGGGGCAGGGCCCCCCGGCAGACTGGGGCAGAGGCAGGCAACGGGTCAGAGCAAGTATTGACCTCAAGCAGCCACTCAGGGGCCATGGCCAGGTCTAGGCTCAGGAGATAGCGCTGAGGCAAGCCTGCAAGGCGGATTCAGCGGAGCAACCCCTGCCTGGCCCAGATAGTGTGGAGCCCAGGCCAGGCCCAGGCAGGCCCAGCGGTGGGGGAGGAGAGGCTTGGTTGGGTGCAGAGCTTGCTCCTGGCCATTCTGGTTTCCCTCACCACCTTGCAGTAGATCTTAGGCAAATGGCTGCCTCCTGTTAGCCTCAGCCTCTCCACACATTGGGGGCTCATGGGCTACATCCTGAGAGTGAGATGACGAGCCAGGTCTCCACCCACCTCTCCCCGGGGTCTAGGAGGCTCTGGTCCAGAGGAAGAGCTGGGCCAGGTCCAGGACCCAGGCGAACCACGGGAGGTGGCTGCCGGCTTCTGGAACTAGAATCTTAGGCACTTTGCCTTGTGGCCATCTGGGGAGGGTGTGGGTGTTGGGGCCCGAGAGGCCTCCCTGGGGCAGCACAGCTGGACCCGAGTCAGCCAGTGCCAGAGTCACCAGGCTGCCATCCAGAAGTCGGCATGTCGTGCTGCTTGGCTCTGCCACCTTCTCAACACATTTCTCCCCCTGTCTCCCAAGGGGGCAGATTTTAAAACTCCATAAACCCTCAGGCTCCCACCAGCAAGCTCTGGATGGGGATTTTAGGCCTCTGGGAAGAGGGTTGCAAGGGCGGCCTGGGGTTGGGCTGAGCTTTTGAGGTTACACATGGAAGCTGCCCTGGGAGAGGACGGGCTCTCTCCGCCGGCTCTAGGCTTGAAAGAGAAGACAGAAAACACCTGGGAAATCTTATTCCCTTTATTCTCTTCAACTAATCAACATGACCACCAGTGACACAACACTGTTATTGACACACAACACTCAAAAGTGGGGCCTCTCTTCACTCCAGGGGGACAAGTCAGGTGAGTGGGGCTTCCCTCACGGGGGCAAAGGAGTCGGGGCTGCTCACCTGAGGGGCGGGTGCCATGGAACCCACCTCTTGGTTGTGATGGTTTCGAGTTGCCCCACCATTCAGGATTCATGCCCATGCTCCCTTGTGACCTCCATATCCATAGCAGTTTCAAGTTTCAGCCTAAGCTCAGATCAGTTTCTACTCTCCCCTCTGCTTTCACCAATGACGCTGTGACCCTGTGTCGCACTCCTCCACGAGGGCACTTCTTAAGAGTCAGGCTTGCGTGGAGTTGAACGAGAGGGTTTGGCTACACTCTGCCTTCCAGACCCAGTTCTGGTGGGAAAGTGCCACGACCCCTGGGCCTTGGCCTGAGCTGGTCAGAGGGACTCTGGACACTGCCACCTCCCCCAGCCTGTTCCCTGCTTAGTTCCTCCCAAGATGTAGCTTGCTCTGGGAGGAAAGTACCCAGCTAAAAGAGTTTGGGGAGGTGGGCAACAGAGAACAGGTCACACCCCAAAGGTCTCTGACTCTGCCCCTTTTCTTGCTATGAAACCCCAGACCCCAACTAATTGTGTCCACATCATCCATTCAGTACCGGAGCCAAGACCCCTGACCCTCACCCTACAACATGCGAGCATCCTACTACGTATGCTACACCCTAGTCCTCAATTGGCCTTCAGTCGGCCTTTGACCACACTGACCATCTTCCCCTGGACTGACCCTGGAGCCCCAAGGGCTCTCCAGGACCCTTCTGGAGACAGATTCCTCAGACCTGTTTCTGAGAGGATCTGCTTCTAGCTTTACAAGGGGTTTGTCTCTACAACTGAAGTTTCTTTCTTGCTGCCATCTTACAGGGAAAAAAACCTGCTTGGAGAATCGTCTCCTCTTCCTCAGTCTCAGAGGGACACCGTCTTGGTCCATGCTGTCAGTAGAGGCAGGCAGCCTTCTTCTCCCCTCTCGGTGGTACTCTCTGACCTGGCACTTGGGTGGGGTGGGGCTTTATGCAGGTGTTAACAAGGGTCTCCCCGTAGTCATCCAAGGCCTGCCTTTTCCTTCTCCCCAGCAGGCCTCCCTTTTTCCTCCTACAGCGTTCTAGATTTCGATCTTTGAATTTGAGGGTCATCCCTTTGGGAACAGGATAGACGAAGGGTGAAGGACTTTCACCTTTTGAACTTTTAGGTAGTGGAATCAGAGGCCTCTTCCACAGGTTTGTAGGAAGCTGGGTCACCCTCTCCAGGGATGTGACTCCTCACCTGGCATCTCAGTCCTCTTACTTCAGGACCACAGTGCGTTACTGGGGCCAGCTTGGGGTCAGTGGGCACTTCCTTTGAACCCAGCACTGGACGGAGTCCTCTCCTTCTTTAAGGGTATCCAGGGTTAGGGGATGGGGTTCTCGTTATGGATGTTTCAAGAGTTTTCTCTCTTCAACCATTTTAGAAGAAAACCGTCTTGTTTCCCCTGCCACACACTCGCAGTCATGTGAGCGGGTTTGGCTGGGTTAATGAAAGTATGTCACTGTGTGTGGTGTGTGAGGACTGGAGACAAGCCTGGCCAGGGGGTGTGTTTCTCATCCTTCCATTTCCCTCTGAAGGTTTCTGGCTAAGGAGGAGAGGAGCCAAGTGGGTGGAATCTGTCCCTTTGCAAGCCCACAGTCGGGCTGGGTTGTTAACAACCTCAGAGGGCTCCAGGTACCAGGGTGAGGTGGCCAGGTGGTCGGGTCTCCATATACTCTTCAGAGACCCACAGTCCAGTCTGTGGGGTGTTTGGACACCCATCACAGTGTGCAGGCTGGCTTGTCCTGCCAGCAGCCTTGCTAACAGCTCAGATGAAAGAGTGAGGTTTAAAATCAGGTTGCTGGCTAATGAAAGCTCTCTATTCTGTCAACTTGCTGTCCCTCGTTGCCACAGAGAGCCCACACATAGCTCTCTTGACTTGGAGAAGAGAAGTCTGGGGAGCATTTAACCACACACAGGCCTTGAGTCTCTGAAGGGCTTTATTCTTTGGAGGTCGACTAGCAGCGGTTCTCCCTCTCCGACTGAGGACAGAATTTGAGGAAACGGGCTGCCACGCAGCAGCAGGACTGGTGGCAGTTAGATTTCAGGAGAAGCCTCCTGACAGTGAGACCTGAGAACGTAGCAGGAGGGACCCTCCATCCCTGGAGGCCTCTGAGAGTAGATGTCCCCAGCTGGGCTGGGGAGAGGGGAGTCCTGCCTGCTTTGGGGGTGGGGGGAACCCTGATGGCCTGAGCTGGGATCTGCTTGTACTTGCAGTTTAACAAGCTCCTGGAGACAGGGAAGACTGGGCAGCCTGGAGTTTGTTGGGTTCCATCGGAACAGTTTCTCCACCTTGGTCTGCTTTCCTCAAAGCACTCTAACAAACCCCCTACTCTTCCTCCCTAATTTTTCTGGTCTCCTTATACTTAAAGCTTTTATGCACCCCAAACTTCAGCCTTTAAAAAGGCTGGATATTTTTTTCTTCCCCATTTTTGGGTTCTTTCTGATTAGGAATTCCATGGGCCTCTTCCTTTCACACACACAATCATCTAAGACTGCCCTCGTACCCCAAGGAGCCCCCAGTGTCCTGAGCTACACCTTCTCTTCCTAGTTCCTGGGTCATTTCTCCTCTGTGGATCTGAGGGCTCCTCATCACTTATTTTTCTCCTCTGTTTTCTTCCTTTTCTGGTTCCACCCCATTCCCGCGCTCCTCCCCAGACGAGCAGTTTCCTCAGTGTAATTGTCCACGGCTCTGGGAGAGAGGTTCCCTCCCATACTCCAAGGGGAGAGAATGCTGTGGAGCAAGTTCATGGGAGGTTCTTCTACACCTTCTAAGGGTCACTCCTCCCAAGTCAACGCCATTGTCATATTCCCTGCACTTCCTTGACCCTATAGTTTCACAAGGATTTCAATACAGTTTTATAGGGTTGTCTAGAGACATATTGGGACCTCTTCCTACAATTAATAGGGCTTTTATCCACTATGGTTTATAGGGTTTTTCTGCTACAGACTTAAAGGGCTTTTTTTTTCCTACGTATTTATAGGGTTTCTAACCCAACAGTTTTTCTCTACTGCCTTATAAGTGGTTCCCACCAACAATTTTAAAGGGTTTCTCATCACTGATGTAAAAGCACTATTTTTACCCACCATTCTTTATCCTCTGCCTCTCTACAATCTGATAGAGTTTTCCTCCTTTCCCCACATAATTTTTGGGGAGATCCAGTGTTCCTCTCAGGAGAGAGAGGCCCCTGGTCTCCAGACCCATTTCACAGGGTGACCCCTGGGTGGCAGCTCCTATGGAGGAGGAGGGCTGCGACTTCTGTGAAGCCGTCTCCACACTCGGGGCACAAATAGGGCTTTTCTTCCAAAAGGGTTTTGGGGCTTCCGCCTTCCCCATGGCTGCTGCTCTCTGTGGGGACAGGGGCTTCCTCCTCACTTTCCTGGTTTGTGGACAGGGTGCCTGGCTCTGGGAGGGGGTCCTCAGGTTTGGGGGACTTTTCTTGGCTATGGGTCTCCTGGTGCCGGATGAGGGCTAGGCGATCGAGGAAGGAGGCCCCACAATCTGAGCAGCTGTAGGGTCTGGCCCCCAGCGGGCTCCTGAGGTGCTCCAGGAGGACCGAAGAGCTCTTCCCCAGCTCCGGACTCTTCTGGGGTTTCCCGCCGGCGTGGACTTTCTGGTGCAGCAGCAGCTCGGAGCTGAGGCCAAAGCTTTTTTTGCATTCGGGGCATTTAAAGGGCTTTCCACTTAGGAAGGGACTGGGCCCTGCCCCTTCCCCTAGGCCAATCCTATAATCAGGAAAGAGAAAGGGCTTTTCGTTGCCGTGGGTGAGCTGATGCTGGAGGAGCACAGCGCGATCCAGAAAGCTTTCTCCACAGTGGGAACAGATATAGGACTTGGAGGACAGCAGACCCAGCCTTTGGCTGAAGCTCTCCTGCCCATCAGGCATTTTAAAGGGCTGTCCTGGGGGGTCAGCTCTGCCCTCCGCAGCACCTGGATAGGAATTTCCTCCAAAAGGGAGCCTGGGGGGTCGAAACTGAGGCGGCTTGGGGGCGGGGTGTGCAGGGAGGCCATCTGAATTTTTGTAGGGGTTTTCTCCAATATGGATCCTCTGATGCTGCATGAAAATGCCCTCGTCATTGAACCCCTTTCCGCAGACGAGACACTTGTGTGGTTTGGCTCCGGGGGGTGGGGTCAGCAGGGCAGGGTCCCCGAGCCCCAGGAGGCTGTCGCCCTGAGCCCTTCGGGCGGGGGTCTTGCCCCTTTCATGGATCACCCGATGCTGCTCCAGCTCGTGCGCCTCCAAGAAGGCCTTCCCGCAGTCGGAGCACACGAAGAGGTTCTCATCCATGTGGGTGCGCACGTGCGTAATGAGGTTCGAGCTCTGGCTGAAGCTCTTGCCGCACTCGGGGCACTTGTAGGGCTTCTCGCCCGTGTGCGTGCGCCGGTGCTGGATGAGGTGGGAGCTGCGGATGAAGCTCTTGCCGCAATCGGAGCACTTGTAGGGCTTCTCGCCGGTGTGGATGCGCTGGTGGCGGATGAGGGTGGAGCTCATGATGAAGCTCTTGCCGCAGTCGGCACAGATGTAGGGCCGCTCGCCGCGGTGGATGCGCTGGTGATTGATGAGGTTGGAGCTGACGCTGAAGCTCTTGCCGCACTCGGGGCACTTGTAGGGCCGCTCGCCCGTGTGCGTGCGCTGGTGCCGCAGCAGCGTGGCGCTCAGCGTGAAGGTCTTGCCGCACACCGGGCACTTGAACGGGTCCTCGCGCAGGTGAGTCCGCTGGTGCTTGATGAGGGTGGAGCTGTGGCCGAAGCTCTTGCCGCACTCCAGGCACTCGTAGGGCTTCTCTCCGGTGTGTGTGCGCTGGTGCTGGGTCAGCTCCGAGCTCTGGATGAAGCTCTTGCCGCACTCGGTGCAGCGGTACGGCTTCTCGCCGGCGTGGATCTTCTGGTGCTTGAGGAGGTTGTGGTTCTGGCCGAAGCGCTTGCCGCACTCGGGGCACTTGTAGGGCTTCTCGCCCGTGTGGGTGGCCTGGTGCTGGATGAGGTCCGAGCTGCGGTAGAAAGCCCGCCGGCACTCGCCGCACTTGTACGGCTTCTCGCCCGTGTGAGAGCGCTGGTGCTTGATGAGGTTGGTGCTCTGGGTGAAGGCTTTCTCGCACTCGGTGCACTTGTAGGGCTTCTCGCCCGTGTGCGTGCGCTGGTGCTGCACCAGGTTGGAGCTCCAGCTGAAGCACTTGCCGCAGTCGGGGCACTTGTAGGGCTTCTCGCCCGTGTGCGTGCGCTGGTGCTGCACCAGGTGTGAGCTCTGCGTGAAGCTCTTGCCGCACTCGGAGCAGGTGTTGGGCCGCTCGCCTGTGTGGATGCGCTGGTGCCGCAGCAGCTTGGACCACTGGCTGAAGCTCTTGCCGCACTCGTTGCAGATGTAGGGCTTCTCGGCCCCAGAAGGGCGGCCTTGCACCAGCTCCCGCAGGCTGGGCTCGTTGGCCGGGACCACCGGGGGGCTGTTCCAGGTGGTCAGAGTCCCCCACTGCCAACTGGCCTCACAGGCCTTGGTCCAGTCAGACGGAGTCGGGACTACCTCGGGGGTGGGGGGGTCCAGAGGGGTCTGGTGGTCTGAGGGGTTGGAGTGACCCAGCGGGGCCGGGGGGTCCTGGGGGACTGAGGGATCCTGGGAGGGTGTCTCCAGGGGCATCTCTGGTGGGTCCTTGAATTCTGGACTCTGAGTTGGATCTCCCAAGATGACCTCCTCCCCAGAACTTTCCTGCTGAGGGCTCTCCTCTTCGTTCCCACTGTCGGCACCTACAGAGAGAAAGGGAGTCTCCAGCCCCCATTTCCTTTCAGAACACGGGCCGAGCGTCACTTCCCTCCCCTGGGTTTCCCCCAGAGTCTGCGCCCCTCCCTGAACTGGGGCCACTGTCTTGTCAGGACCGCAGTCCCTTCTTGTGTCCCTCACCTCGATGAGCATCGTCGGGGCTCAGCTCAGGACCCTGCAGATCAGGGCCCCACAGCGCTGCCTCGGGCTCCATCCCAGAACTCAGGACTGCCCAGTGCTCCAGGGACCCTGGGGAGGGGAGGGGAGAGAGCACACCATGGGAGCTGACCTCCCGCCTTCCTTTACTCCCCCAGCCCCACTTCCCCACCTGGCCACCCTCCAGCCCCTATTTCTCCTGATCTGAACTGCAGTCTCCTACCTCCCCATTTTTCTGGGCATCAGTTCTCACCGCACCCACCGCCCCCCCACCGCCCCCGCAGGCCAGATTCCTGCTCCAGATCTTCAGATCACAACTAAGCAAGTAGGTGAATTTAAGAGTGTAATTAAAAGCTCATCAGTCATAACCCTTTGAACCCAGACTGGGGGCTGGGGAGGTATTATCTGACACCCACAGGGGAAGCAGGCTCTCACCCTACCCCTCTGATGCCCAGAGGCTGGGAAACCTGTTATTTTGCTAATCAGAGGAAGTTCATTAAAGACTCTAATTTTCCTCCTTAATGGGGCTGCTAATTGGGACCAATAAACTTTCCTTATGAGCCCCATAGACAATCAAGACTGCCTGGAACACTTAAAGAGTTAAAAAAAGAAAGTAACCACCCTGATTTCCCTGAGGGGACAGGGCCCTCCAAAAGACTGGGGCACTTTCCCGTTATCCAAGCACAGAAAGAAGGTCGAAGCTCGGGCCAGAGGTAGGGAGAGGGGGCAGTTTAAAGCCATCGGGGGCTTCTGCAGGAACTACCTTGAGAGGGAATTGGAAAGGAAAAGAGAGACGGGATGAGTGTGTGGAGACCACCTGGCAGCTGACAGCTAGCTGACACAGTGCCTGCTGTGCTGTCCTCATTGTCTCACCCGATCCTCCCCACAGTCCTGTGAGGAGACCCAGGAATCAGGTTGTCCATTTTCCAGATGAGGAAATCAATGCCCAGGGAGATTTCTCCAGGGTCACAGGCTGGGAAGTGGCAGAGCTAAGACCAGATATGCCAGGCTCTGTGTCTGGCTTGTCGCAGCCTCTAAGAGAGGGAAATGACCTTGAAAGTCATGTGAAACTCATAAACGTGGGCAGCTGGGGAAAGAAGCTCAGACAGAGCCTGCTGGCCATGGGAACGGGATGGAGAAATTCCTGGGATCAAGAGGTTTCCCTGGCAGTAAAAGGAGGGGTTGGATCCTGACAATCTGTAGCTGTGAACTCGAAACAGAGTACTGCCCCACTGAAGCCTTCCACTACCACTCCCATCCTGGTACCCCTTCTTCTAATCCATCTTTTGTTACTGCTGTTTCCCATCCCTAACACGTAATAAGTGCTCAGTAAATTTTGAATGAACGGAAGATGAATGAATGAGATGCCCCTTGCTCCTAGAAAACCTGTTTGGTCCAATGCCTTTAAAGGGGATGGCAGCAGAGGAGCAGGAGTTCAGAGTAAAACATAGGCAGCTGTCACTTCAGAGACAGTGATATGATTCCATGATGAGGGAACAGGGCCACAGGAGCTAAGTGCTAGGAGGAGAACTCCCCACAAAGTTTAGACCCTTAAGAGAGACCCTGGGGAGGGCCTGGGCTTTGAGTGGCCATGTGGGATGACCACTGTGTGTATGAGGGCGGTGGTGCAAGGACTTGTGAGAAGGCAGCAGCGTGGTGACCAAAGTGAAGCAGGAGCTAGCTGAAGCCTGCCAAACAGCAGTAGGAGAGACAGGACTTAGATGTTAGGAAGTAAATGAATTTCTTCATCTCCGCAGCTCCTTAGGCTATGAGAATCCCCCACCCCCATCTGTAAGTGTCTTTGGGAAGGTGGAAGCAGGGACTTCTGCCAAGCTGGGGGCTGCCTGACTATGTTGAAGAGGCCTGCTGTGTTTGCTGAGGACAGGTAAGAATTTATGTACCATGATCGTCTCTCGAGAAATTCAAACTCAGCGGTCCAGGGTAGAAGGGAAGGGGTTAATGACAAGGCCGACATCGAGTATGAAAGTGGGGAGACCGAGGGAGGCAAGAAGTGCTTGTGCCTGCAGCGGCCTCGACCTCAGGCCAGCCCCACTGCGGAGGGAGGGAGGGAAGGAGAGGAGGAGGCTGCCTCACAGAGAGGTGTGGAGAGCGGCCCAGGGTGACCCTGACATGGAGGCAGCCGCGGGAATACAGCCACCCTGGCCCAGGCCCCCCGACGCCCACACCAGCCCGGACCCTGGACTTCTGCTCCAGCCGGTCCCCACGACCCTCCTTCCGGCTCCCAACCCCGAGCCTGGCATCCTCCCCTCCCCCGCCCGGGGCACCCAGGATTCCCGGCTCTCCCGCGGCGCCCCGGCCCCCGGCCCGCCAGGCCGAATTCCCTCTTCCCAGAATGCTCACGCCCTCCCCTCCCCCACAGCCAGACCCTCGCGCTCTTCCCAGAATCCTCGGCCCTCACGGCCCCTTCCCGGCCCCCACCCCTAACCCGGGCGGCCCGGGAGCGGGGGAGGGGGCTCAGTCCCGCGCCCGGCCCCTGCCTCTCGCGCCCCATTGTTCCCCGGCGGCCGTCCCGGGCCCTCCGGGCCAACCCCCCGGGAACCCAGGCGCCCCCAACTCACGGCTCTGGGGTCTGGGAAAGGCCGGAAGGCAGAATCCAGCCCCAGGGGACTTAACCCCTTGAATGCCCTGCCTCGGGGGGCGGGCTAGATGCCGAGGACTCTGGGGTCCTTCTCAAGGGGTGATCCCAGGCTGAGGACCCGGGGACCAGTTCAGGGTGACTGGGACGGAGCAGGAAGTGACCCCAGCTTCCCGGGCCCCTCTAGCCTGGAGTCAGAGCATCAGCTCTATGGGATTTAACCCTTTGCCTCCCACAGCCTGGGAGAAAAAGAGGACGGGGAAGCAGGGAGGTGGCTGAGACGACGCCCCTCTCTCCGTCTCCAGTGGAAGACAGTTCTCGGGGGAACCCAGATACCAGTGAGGGGCTCCGGATTTCTGGCCACCCTCCATTTCACAGGGGCTCCGCCTGCCGCTCCCAGAAAGCCCTATCTCAGATTTGTTGGCTGCTGGTCTCCGGGGCCTGCCTTTGTTGGGACTCAGACCCAGGCATGGGTCCTGGATGCCTGGATTGTGGGGTGGGAGCCAGGGCTAGCAGGACAGACCTGGAGACGGAACATCCTACAGACCAAAAATGGCTTAGGTGAAATAAGAAGTCACAGCAACAAGCATTTGGGCTGAGGGGACCAGCGCAGCCAGGAGAGATTTGTGGCAGCCTGTGTCCCTAGCCCCAGCCTCACTGGGACGTGTGTGCTGGCCCCTCTTCCCCAGTTAGCTCCCTTCAGAGGAGGAAACTGAGGCCCCGTGGTGGCAGGAGGGAGGAGGGCAAGAACGTTTCCCAGTAGCTCCAGTGGCACCCAGCTCAGAGCAAGAGAGAAACCCTGGTGGCCTCAAGTCCAGGTTTTCTAGGCCCCCAATTTTTATAGCCTTTTTCTCTTTTCCTCCTCACCACAATCAATGATTATCCCCATTTTACAGGAGAGGAAACTAAGGTGTGAGAAGGGAGGGAACGTGCTTAAGACCATGCCATTATTTCAGTTTAACACATTGGTATATGGAAGCCTGTTATTTCTGGGCACTGTGGGGAACATAACGGCAGGGAGACCTCAGAGCTGAACAAAAATTGGGCTCTCTACCCTCAAGAACTCAAGGGGTTTGATTGTGTGTGTTTGTGTGTGTGTGTGATAAACACAAAGGAATTACAAATCACATTCACAGAGAGAATGTGAAAAGGGCTATCTGTCCAGAGATGTGAGGGAGTGAGGGGAGGAACAAACTGTCAGAAATTACTAAGGGCACGCAACTCCTCTGGGCCTACATCTGCAGTTTAGAGAGTGTGACCAGCCGAAGAGGCCCTGCTGGCCCTGCCTCTGCTCCTTATCAGAGCTGTCTCCTTCCACCTTCCCTAGCAGGCATATCTCCATCTTATCCTTGGCTTCTGTCACCTTTGACACTTCAGTCTCGCCTCAGGGCCTTTGCTCCTCCTGGTCCCCCTTCCCCTGCTCTGTTTCTCGAAGCATGTATCACCTCTGGCACTGCCTTCCCCTCCCGCACACACAGGGCTTAAGATCAGCTCCATCAGGGCAGGGGCCTGGCCTCTTGTAATCACTGCTGTCTCCACTGCACCTAGAACAGTAACTGGCAGGTAGTAGGTGCTCAGTGCGTGGAATGAAGTCGTCCTCCTGCCTCTTCCATCTGTTTCTGTTTTAATCCCTAGGCTGGACAGATGGGGCAGAGTGGGGCAGAGCCTCCACTGCACAATCACATTCATTCCCAGGCATCCCCACTCTCCCCTTTGCTCTGAGGGACAGGTGAGAAGGAGGCCGACTTGGGATCAGAGAGGCTTGTGGGCAGATCCGGCCCTCAGGGCTCTCTTCTGCCCTCCCAGGGCTGCAAAAGCCTGACCTGGCCCTGGGGCAGTAAATCAACAGGAAAGCTGTACCCTGGAGGCTCACAGAAGAGTTGAATTTGGCCTACAAGGTTTTGGGGTTTTTTTAAAACTGAATTAATTGCCACATTTAAAAATTGGTACATTTCATATAAAAATTCAAATTTTGGAAAATCCAAAGATGTGGCAACATCACCCAAATTTTCACATGGCAACAACTGGCTGGGCGGTAGCTTCCTTCTTTAGAGAGGCACTGGCTTTCCAGTTTGTCACAGTACTTGTCACTCCTCTTGTGTTCCCCAACCGTGAGGCTGAAAGGTGGTTTCAGTATATTAATCATCTTTCACTGTTGATGCTCCAGCACCCACTTAACTGTAGCTATTGATTCTGTACCCCTTGATCTGTGTCTACCAGGTTCAGAGTAATAAATAGGAGGATGATGTCTGCTGACGTAGTTCCTTTGATTATTCACTACGTGCTGGGCACTGTTCCAAGGGTTTACATGTAGTAACTCCATGAACCTTCAAAAGAGCTCATGGGGCTTCCCTGGTGGCGCAGTGGTTAAGAATCCACCTGCTAATGCAGGGGACATGGGTTCGAGCCCTGGTCCGGGAAGATCCCACATAAAAAAAAAAAAAAAAAAAAAAAAAAAAAAAGAGCTCATGAAACCAATATAATTATTATTTGAGGATAGAGTAAGTCACTTGTACACAGCTTACTAGTGACAGAGATGGATTCAAACCCAGGCATGCTGACTTCAGAACCATCAGGGCTCAGGTTGGCTGCGTGTGTATGTGTGTCTGTGTGTGTGTCTGTGTCTGTGTGTGTATGTGTTTCTGGGACCACAGGGTAAGCCTCTCAGCCCCGCCATTCTCTCCTCATCTTGCTCCAGAAGCTGGAGAGAGGAATCGGGAAGGGCAGGGCACTCCGGGTGGGCCAAGCCATTTTCCAGAATGTTTCCTGTCCTGCTTCTAGGGAGGCAAAGGGCGCTCTGACTATAGACGACAGTGTGCTGTCCTGTTGCCTATAGTCAGATGGCACAGTGGCCATGAAGGAGACCCTCCTGGCAGGGGGATTCCTGGAAGGATGAGGATTGGATTGACTCCCTGCCTTTCATGGACAACCCACCGCCATGTTCTTCTTGGTCACAGCTCACGAGCCTCCCACATGGCCCCTTAATACAGGGCCTTGTGCCCCGAGGCCCAGGTTGCTTTGAGAGCAGTGAGGTCCTGAGGTAGATCCTGATCCAAACCCTGCTCCATCCTCACTGCCAGTATGATCTTGGGCAACTCACTTTGCCTCTTGGAGATTTAACTTCCTCTTCTTTGGAAAGAGGATGAGCCTTGGTTTCCAAGGGACGGGAGGGTTAAATGAGATGATGCAAGAATTTGGAGCTGACCAGCTCTAGCCAGGTCTGCCTCAGTCTTCCTCATCAGAGGGCACAGCCCTCAGCCTGGTGGGCAGGAGAGCCAGGAGTCTGGAAACCATGTCCTGAGTAATCTGGGAGGACTTGGGGCCACGACTAGACACTCCAATCCCCTGCTTTATGGATGGGGACGCTCTCAGGGCAGGATGCAAGGACTGGGAGGGTGAAGCCAGAGGAGGCCACTCACCTCACCACCCCAGGCACCTTGTCACCAGGACAGCTGTCTAACCACAGGCAGAAAGGCTGCCAGATGCTGCCACCAGGAACAGATGGGGCCTTGTTCCCCGGAGATGTGCATGCCCACAGGGAATATTGGGAGCTGCTATTCAGGAATGTGGTCCTCAAATGTGGGACAAGAGCTGGGTCTGGGGACCTGGGAGGTCCCTTCCACCTCTGAGAGTCTGAGATTCCAGACGCAGGAACTGCTCAAGAGCCAATGGCGGCTCCTAAGCCTTGTCACAACAAGTCCTTCCCTCCTGGTGCCTCCCGACCACCGTGTCCCCTAAGGCTCAGAACCAAGTCCTTCCTTTACATTCTCTTCCTCAGAAATCTCCTGTTGCATGTGGTCAGTTCCAAATCCTTAGCTGTTAGCTGCCCAGCTCTGCCCCGTCCTCAAAGCCTTAGCTCTTTCTCTCCATTTGCTGAACAGACCCGTCCACTTTGCCCTCATCCCAGATTCACCGGCTCCTTTTCCCTACACAATACCAAGCCTGGGGGGTGCCATCTTCTGTACCCCTTAGCCAGTAGGTCCTCAGGCCTCTGGCACCCCTGCTGAGTCCATCCCCCTGCCCCAGGCCACTGCAGCCCCCTGGTTCTCATTCCTGAATTACCACAGTGACTTTCCAGGCGGCTCTCCTGCTTCCAGTGTCCTTCACTTCTCCCCGCCCATCTGGTGCCCATGGGTCTCCCCAAAGGCACTGCAGTGTTTGCCCTCAGAATGACTCCATGGTCCTCATTCTCAACAGAGATGGTTTGTTTTTTTTAATTTTTGGAAATTACAGAACTTTTCTATTTTTATAAAGTTAAAATAACTTTGATTAAGCTACTGAAGACCACATATATCATTGCATAAATAAAATTAACTTATATATTAAGTAAATGTGTATATTATATATATGTGTATATTTTATATATATATATAATACAAATGAAGAGAAACGAAATCTTTGTATACTGTGTTGAAACCAAATATTTGCATTAAGGTATGATCTGAACTAACTCTAGTCGCTAAGCTTTCAGGGCCTCAGTTACCACCTCTGCAAAATGACATGGTCGCTCAGATGTTCTCCAACCGCAAGAGTCCGACTCTGTGAATAACTTTTGTGTATATCTTGACTATTCTGGGGAGTTTGCATAAGTATCTGGAAGTAGTTGCTTCTGGGGAGGAGAACTGAGAATCTCAAGTAAGAGCAAGATTTAGCTTTGTAATCTTTTGTTCTGTTTGATGATTTCCAATTTAGAGAAAAAAAAAAAACAAGCACTTTTTGAATGGCAAATATTTAGAGTATAAGGTTAGGAGTGGAGATTGTGGGATTCAAAAACAAGTTGATTTCCTTTTCAGGTTTGTACTAATCCAAGTCAGATTAAGTCGATTCAACTGATTTCCTACCCATATGTGACGCATGGACTAACCTTCTGGAGAGGTTCCCGTCAGCCCTGGGAACAAATGCTCTACTGGGGCCTAAGCAAGGGAAAGGAGGCTGAAGACAGATGGAGGAGAGTATTATATTGTCACACACATTAAAATGCTTTTAAAAAAATTGGGAAGCTCTCAAAAGCTTGAAGCCTGATTCCACCATTGACATCCCTCAAGGAACCTAGAACTGTGCCTGTAGAACAGTGAAGTTCAAACCCCTGGAGGGCCTGGCCCTATCCTAACACAGCCTTTCTGCCTCCCTCACAGGTCATCCCCACCCAAGGGCTCCACCTCACCCATCCCCTGACAGAGTAAGGGCTGTCCTGCTTCTGGGCCTTTCACCAAGCCCTGACTCCCTCCCCCTCCTCTAAAGCGCTTCCCCTCCTCCTGTCCACGTAGCTGAGTCTGGTCTGTCTGCAGGGTCCTGATCAAATACCAGCCAACTTGAATCTAGGCCCTGATAGTAGCTCACATTGAGTAAGCATTTTACAACTTACACTTTCATTCACATGAAGGCATTTGTTTCTACTGATACCTTTGAGAGGCAAGTATTATCATCCTCTTTTTACTCACAAGGGAATGGGACTTCAAACAAGTCAGATAACATGTTCTAGGCCACAGATCAACTGTGAAATCTTGGGATCTGGGGGTCTTGGATTTCCCAGCTTTAAGACTGGGGCTTCTCTCCTTTGAAATCCAGCTAAATCCTACCTCTTCCTTCCCTGACTACAGTGTCTCCTAGATAACTGCCCTCACCTTTGTCTGGGTCTGACCTCAGGGATTCCTAAGTTCTACTTAACATCTTTGCCACATCTGGGTACCCACTGTACTATTATTTATTTGATATTTTTCCTTCAATTTGACTCATTTTTCTTTTTCTTTTTTTGGCCACATTGAGCGGCTTGCGGGCTCTTAGCTCCCCGACCAGGGATCAAACCCAGGCCCCCTGCCGTGGAAGCACAGAGTCCTAACCACTGGACCACCAGGGAATTCCCTGACTGATGCCTTCTGACTGCTGAGAGGTTCTTGTTTTGCTTTGTAGGTCTGTTTATTTCCAAATACAGGTTCATAAGCAGAACTATGAAGTCAAAGATATGCAGCCTTTCTCTAAGATTTATGGCCTCAGATATTAAAACGACCCCTTTAAGTTGGTACCATAAGGGAGATGAGGGAATCTGGCAGTTGTGTTTGTTTCTTTATTTGTACCTTGCTTGGTTTCAACAAAGACTTGAAGCATTGCAACAGGTGCCTGGCAGCTAGTAAGCCTCACAGCCGCTAAAACGCTGGCCATAATTACTGACAGTAGCAGTAGTAGAGTATCACGATCAAGATAAAAAATAAAATGGCAAAGGGAAAATAAGGGGTGAGATGATAACATGAATCCAGGGTTGGTATACAATACATATATATAAAGCTCTGTTTGCAACTACTAAAAGTGGGTTACAGATTTGCTGAGCTTTCTAGAGGCCCAAGCAAATATTGGTTACAAAACTCACGTGAGGTTTGGGAGAAAGTTCTCCTGTGAGTCCTCATCAAGATGACATTTTGAGATGCCAAGGGCCATGTCTTCAACCCATCCCCTAATTCTGGATCCAGTCCAACACAGAGACAGATGGCAAACAAAGCCCCAACGGGGCATGATAAGCAGCATGGCTGCCATAAATTCAGCCGGTTTTAAAGACACTATTACAAATTACACATCCCAGTCATAATCCCAATAAGGGGATTAACTACAACATGCGTCTTTAGGCTTTCTGGGGTTGGTAGATTAGATACACAGTATCTCTTCCTTGTCATCTCCAGGGGCCATTCACAAAGAATGAAACATGGTGGCCCTAGAAATACCCAACTGATAAGAAGATGGTTTTGTTTCAAGCTTTAAGGGGGATAGTATTTGGAGGTTTTGTTTGTCTGGTTTTTCACCCTTGAGATCTGATCACTAGATTTGGAGAAAGACTGCCTTTTACAGGGGCAATCAAGCTGCTCTGGCTTACAGCTGTTCTATCTCCAGATCATCTGTCCAGCTTTCTTCCCCTTTTCTCAGATGTCTAGGGCCTATAACCTCAGAGGGCTCAGGTTTGACCTCCTTCCTTCCGTTTTAACTAATATCTTTTTTTTTTTTTTTTTTTCCAGCCACACTGTGCAGCTTGTGGGATCTTAGTTCCCGGACCAGGGATTGAACCCAGGCCCACGGCAGTGAAAGCCCCAAGTCCTAACCACTGGACCGCTAGGGAACTCCCACTGATATCTTTTGTGCCAAGCATTTTCCATGAGTTATTTTAGTTTTTGCCATAACTCTGGCACATGGCTATTACTGTCCCTATTTTATGCTGAAGAAGTAGAAGTTCAGAGATATATGAAGTAGCTTGCCCAAGGTCACCCTGTTAGGTAAAAGCTGTGATTACTGCAGTCTGATAGGACTCACTGTCCTTCCTCTTCCCTACACCATGCCATTGTACTCACAAATCATCCATTTGATGGTCTGGTTTAGAATTCCAGCTGAGTTAAACATCAAGATTCCTGGCCGTTGGTTTGTGTTACTGATATCTTTCCCCTTTTTTGAAAATCGTGATTTCATTTGTCTGTCTTTTGTACCTCTTCTCCAAGGAGTCAGGTGGCTTAGAGCTCACTGGCAAATTTTCTCATTCTCTTCGTCCAAGTCAGATCAGATGTGACTTAGTTCAAAGCAGCATGATGCTTTCTTAAAATCTCACACCTCCAATGTCAGGTTTCAATTTTCTCTCACCAGTGTTGGTTATAAAACAAACCTCAGGGACTTCCCTGGTGGCACAGTGGTTAAGAATCCGCCTGCCAATGCAGAGGACATAGGTTCGATCCCTGGTCCAGGAAGATCCTACATGCCGCGGAGCAACTAAGCCCGTGAGCCACAACTACTGAGCCTGCATGCCACAACTACTGAAGCCCGCTCACCTAGAGCCCGTGCTCCACAACAAGAGAAGCCACCGCAATGAGAAGCATGTGCAGTGCAACGAAGACTAGACCCTGCTCGCTGCAACTAGAGAAAGCCCGCGCGCAGCAACAAAGGCCCAACACAGCCAAAAATAAATAAATAAAATAAATAAATTTATTTAAAAAAACCCTTGTAATGCAAATAAAAACAACCATGAAACACTGTTTTTAACCTAAGAAGTTATCAAATATAAATAGTCTGATTATATACTTTGTGGAGAAACAGACACTCTCAAACATGATTAATAGGAGGATACATCTGCACTACCTCTTTGGAGGAAGGAAAAATTTGCTACACTGATCAAAATTCAAAATGCCCACACCCTTTGACGCAACAATTCCATTTCTAGATCCTACAGGCTTGGTGACACGTGCACACAAAGATGTATGCACAATCATATGCACTGAAATGTTGTTTTTATAGCAAAAGACTGTGAATAACCTACATGTCCACCAATAGGGGAACAGATTAAATAAATTATGGTGTATCTATATAATGGTATACTCAGCAGCCGTGAAAATAAATGAAGTAGTTATGTACAAACTGACTCAAAACATTCTCCAAAATATGTTGCTATGTGAGGGCTTCCCTGGTGGTGCAGTGGTTGAGAATCCGCCTACCAGTGCAGGGGACAGGGGTTTGATCCCTGGTCCAGGAAGATCCCGTATGCTGCGGAGCAGCTAAGCCCATGCGCCACAACTACTGAGCCCACGTGCCACTACTACTGAAGCCCACACGCCTAGAGCCTGTGCTCTGCAACAAGAGAAGCCACTGCAATGAGAAGCCCACGAACCGCAACGAAGAGTAGCCCCTACTCGCCGCAACCAGAGAAAAAAGCCCGCGCACAGCAACGAAGACTCGATGCAGCCAGAAACAATAAATAAATAAAATTTAAAAATTTATTTAAAAAAAATGTTGCTATGTGAAAAAAGCCAGGGGAAAAGCAAGTATCTACAGTGTGCTATCATTTTTATGTTTTTCTACAAGGAGATGCTTGCATACGCATAAAGTATCTCTAGAAAGATACATAAGAAATTGGTAACATGCTCACCTCAGCAGATGTTGGTAGGGGATGGGGCAGTCAGAGGCAGGAGGCCGGCTGGCTTTGCACTTTTATCTTTTTATACCATTTGAATTTTTTCAAAATATAAAATGAAGTGAAAAGGAAAAATGTAAAAGAAATCTTATTAGAAAACATCTCCCCTGTATTGTATGGACATGGTTTTCCTTACTGGAGAGAGTGTGTGTGGTCTTTGAACCAGTGTGGCCTCACGCTCCTTTTCCTGCCTTGGGTATGTTAAATGAGATATTCGTGTCCTAAGCAGTCCTGACTAAACCATTAACTTGTGGAGTGATGCTGGGAAAGCCCCACACTTTCTCGCAGAAGCGACAGGATGGACAATGTCTAGCTGTCTCAAAGCTTCAACCAGGCAGAGGGAGCAGCGTGGCTAAGGACATGGGGAGGCGGAGGGGAAGAAAGTTGGTGCCCACCAACTCCTGTTCCTCATCTCCCATTGCCTCTCACCCCTTTCACTCACAGCTTCCAGGCCCACCCTCTCCTGGGCTGCTCTCCTGCATGCCTGTCTAGTTGCTAAATCCCTAGAGCATGAAAGGAAGAAAGAACAGCCGCCCACGTTCTCCAGGCTTCCACACACTCTAGGGACCTTTAGTAGTACTAAGTGCTAGAGCCCAGTGAAAACTGCCCAGAGGGACCCTGAGGAGTTGAAGCAGGAAGAAATGGCCAGTCAGACTGGCCCCTGAGGTTTCCACAGGGTGTGTGAAAGGTCGGGCTGGATGGTAATCGTTTTTGAACATAAAAACATGGTTTTAATTTATCCTTAAAATGTATGCTCAATGCCTTTCTTTCTTTGGACGTCTACAACTTGCTTTTTTTTTCTCCTATTTTTTGGCCGCACCACATGGCATGTGGGATCTCAGTTCCGGCACCAGGAATCGAACAGTACCCCCTGCAGTGGACCTCCAGGGGAATCCGCACAACTTGCTTCTTTCTAAGGTCACAAGATCCTTTTCTTTAGGCAAGGATGGTGTCCATCCTGGGGCAGTACCCTTCATTATTGACTTTTGTCCTGTCGGAGGAATTAGGTGATTTTGCACAGCCTCCTCAGCTCTGGACTAACTAGACACCCATGTCTGTTTTGATGCTTTAGTTTGGAATTCCCAGAAAAAGTTTTCAAAATCAGAGACACAGTGTGGAGAAGAAGAGCATGTGCCCTGGAATCAGAGGGATCTGAGTTCAAATCAGACTCTGACATACACTCAGTTACCTATAAAATGGGACAAAGAATAATACTCCCTTCACAGAATTGCCCTAAGGCCATAGAGATAAGGTCTGTAAGTAACCTAGCAAGAAGGTCCTCAATCAATAGCAGCCCTTACTATTGTCTCTACCGTGTTCCTTATTCTTGTGTCACAAAACTGACCCTCTACCGACAGACCTTTTTAAAAAGACAGCAGTAATAATAGTAATAATAATGACGTTGGCTAGCATTTATTGAGCACTTATTATGTGTCAAGCACACTTTTAAGTGCTTACATGTATTAATTCATTGAATCCTTACAGCAAGCCTTTGAGCTAGCTTGGTTATGTTTGCAGATAAGAAAGCCAAGGCTCAGAGAGGTGAAATGACCTCAGCCGAGCTGGGATAGAAACTGAGGCAGTTGGGCTTCGCCCTCCTGATCTGGGCACCAGAATCATCAAAACGTCCCCCAGGGTGAGCACCAGGCAATTCAGCCCTTCTCAGGGAGCAAGTGTACCAATTCCTCCAGAAGCCGATTTCACTTGCCGGGGCCGAAGGGGTTATTCCCACTGAGAAGCCCGCACCCCGGGTTCCTAGAGAGGCCGCGCTGGGGGCGGGAGGAAAATGCGCTTCCGGCAGTGTCGGGACTCGGGAATCGGGCGGGCTGGCTCCGGGCTGCGGCGCTCGGACCCCGCCTCGGCCTGGGCCTCCCCGCGGGGAGGATGAGCTGCGGACGGGAGGAGGGGCAGGGCTCCAGAAAGGGGGCACTGAGCTGGGGAGGGGAGGGCCGGCCCGCGCAGACCAGGGGCCCCCCGGGGTGCGGGGAGTGGGGGGTGGTGCCCCTGAACTTGGCCGCCCCGGAGGCTTGTGGTCTCTCCGCCGCAGGCTGGTCGGGGGAGGCGCGGGGCGGGCGGCCGTTTCTCCTGGAAGGGCCAGCAGCCCGGTCGCCCGCCGGGGCCCTCGCCGGCCTCTCCCCAAGACCTCGAACGTTCCAGAGCCCGGGGTAAGAATGCGCTCGCTCGTTCCTTCCCGCTCCCAAGTGCGGCCCCGTCCGCCTCCTGCTTAACGCGCACAACCGCCCTGAGAAGCCGGCGGCATCACCCCCATTTTGTAGGCGACTGATTTATAAAGTCAATTTATAAACGGGCTTGTCCCAGACCCTCAGGGGGCCAGGAGCGGAGCCAGGACCGCGCCGCGGTGCTCTGGCCCGCGGACTCATTACCGGCTCAGCATTCGGGTGGTGGGTTAGCATCAGGCTAACTTCTTTCAACTCAGCAGGCCTGAAACCAAGCTGGTTGGCCTTTTCTCTTTGCGAGAGAGCTGGTTCATTCTAAGTCGAGTTGGAACTCCCAGTTATCTTTTCTCCTGCCACCCCCTCTGCTTCCCCCATCTTTTCCTTATCATCTTGTTAGTCTTTGCCTTTTTTTTTTTCCCCCAACCTATCTTTCCAGTCCCACTGCCACCATCTTTCAGCTTTCATTGTTGCAAACCTGCGTTGTTGCAGTAACCTTCAATCCTGACTGCTTCCCCTGTTATTTCATATGCCACACCTCCCCTCTTTACTCCAGTTGCCCCGAAACCCTTGCATCAAGCCACTCCCCTGTTCAAACAACCCTTTTAGTCTATTAAACTGAAGTCTATAGGCTCAAGTCAGACCTCTATAAGCATGGCATTCAAGGCCATTTGAAACTTCACTTCAGCCCATCTTTCTAACCTGATCTCTCTTGGTTCCCTAAATAGAGGTTATAGACTGGTAGCTACAGTTGGAAAATGTGTTTCAATGGTCACAGAGTTTCTTTTCAAAATTCAAGTTGGGACTTCACTGGCGGTCCAGTAGTTAAGACTCCGTGCTTCCAATGCAGGGGGCACAGGTCCTATCCCTGGCCGGGGAACTAGGATCCCATGTGCTGCGTGGCACGGCCAAAAAAGAAATAAAATTAACAAAATTTGAGTTGATACTTAACATTGGGAGTTTCCATTAAAGAAAAAACCAAACAGGTTTCCAGCTTTCGATCCATCAAAAGAGCTGGAAACAGTCGGCCCAGGTTCTTGCCTCCAACATCTAGTTTGAACCGAGCAGTGGCTGCCCCCTTTTAGATAGGGCTGTGTTTGCCAGTTCACCCTAGTCCCGTCCACTCCCGAATCCTCCCTGTCTCTGAGCCTGAGGATCAAATGTTGTGCTTGCACTGTTGTTTTTCCTAGAATAGAGAAGTAGGTTTTGGCTCCTGGGTTTCTATCAAAAGGACTCAAATGGAAAGTAAACCCAGAGGGACCTTTGTGTAAAGACAACAGAGAGAGTAAGCTCCCAGCATCCTTCATGCTTTTCCTTTTCTTTCTTGGACCCCATTTCCATTTGAATTTTCCACTTGCCCTACAGGAACCCTCACATCCAGCTAGATTGCCTCACAGCCTCTCAGATGAACCGGAGGACCATATCTTTGCAGTATCTTCTCCAGTGAGTAGATTCTATTCAGCAATGTCCTCGGCTTGTTCTCCTATTCTGTGAAACCTTCCCTGACAACCAAACATCCAACCAACCCCATCCGTCTCATCATTTCTGGAAGCCACGCACTAGGTTAGATGAGTATGACTAAACCACCATCATTTCTCCCTCCCCTGGATTTCTATGGCCGTGCCTGAATCAGTGTCTTATACAGCATCTTGCACATGGTAGGCAGTCAATAAATAACTATCAACTGATAAATGGCCCAGTCACACATGTCTTATCCTCCTGGTTGAACTGTAAGATCTTCGAGGATGGGGTCTAAATTGGATCTATCTTTGCACTGCCCTAGCAACCGTTACAGTGCCCGGCACATAGCAGACACGTGGTAATGGCTAAGGAAATAGGTGCCATAAGGAGGTGCCCCAGACAAGCAATAAATACCGAGTTTCAGTCCAGTCCCATGGCTGGAAGCAGCACCCCCTGCTCCCCCAAGCCCCAGAGGAATGGAGAGACAGCCCCAGAGAAGAGAGAGCAGAGGCTTACTCAGTCCTGAAAGCCAGGAGCACTTCACAGACCCCTCAACCTGGAGGCTCTGCTCAGGATTCAGCTAAAGCTACATCTAGGACCGAGCTGTATCCATGTGACCTTGTGAGTGAAACCCAACCTGATTCTGATTCTGAATTCCAAGCTCTAGAATAACAACAATGGTTCACATGTACTGAGGCTCCCTCTGAGCCAGGCACTGCCCCGTGCTTCACACCCATGGCCTTCCAGCCTCTCCAGGGCCATGGCGTCAATACTGTGAGTATCTCCTCTTCACAGAGAGAAGGCCGAGGCTCTAATGCCTGAGTAACTCACCTAAGGCCACATAGTAACAGGCTGGCCAGGAGCTAAGTCCACGTGGGTTGATTCCAGGGCTTCTGAGCTTAGCACTGTGCTCCTTCCAAACATCTGAGGCTCTATTGAATACCAAGAACTGCACATTTCAGAATGGTTAAGATGGTAAATTTTATGTTGTGTGTATTTTAACTCAATTTTTTTTCTTTCTTTCTTCTTCTTCTTCTTCTTTTTTTTTTCTTCCTTTTTTTTGGGCACACCACAGCATGTGGGATCTTAGTTCCCCAACCAGGGATTGAACCCATGCCCCCTGCATTGGAAGCGTGGAGTCTTAACCACTGGATGGCCAGGGAAGTCCCTTAGCTCAATTTTTTAAAAGAAAAAAAAAAAATCTGAGACTGAGGAGGACATTGGGCCAGACCCAGGGACTCAAACAGATAAAAAAATAAAAAGTCCTGCTCTCACAGAGGTTAAATTCTAAGGAAGACAGAAAAACCAAATAACAAAGTGGGAAGGGGGCTAGGAAGTGTCCGGGTCAGGGAAGTTGTTGCAGTTTTGGAGAGGGAGGCTGGGCGGGGACTTCTCTAAGAAGATGAGCTTTCATGTGAAAGACTGACAGGAAGCAGATGCGTAACGACTGCCTGTCTGCTGCTGCCTTCAAGAACTCTAGAAAGGAGACAACCTAGACCAAGGAAAGCGACTCAGGTGCTATCTGCTATCCTTGAAGTATTCCAGGAGGGGGAAAAGAAAACACAAAAAGTGAAGTTGATTCTTTTCCTTCTCAACATTCCCCTTTGTTTCTTCTCATTTTGCCCTAGATTGATTCTCACTTCTCCAATCTCCTGCAAGACTCACCTCTATTCTGCCTTGTCTGTCCTTCCTTTCTTTATCCCAGCGCCATCCAGAGTGGCCAAGAAATGAGGTGGCAGAGGAGGGGGGTGAGCAGGTGGTCAGGGGAACTAGCATGCTTCCTTCTATTACATGGAGCCTTGCAGAATGTGAAGGGGTGGCAGGAACAGGAGGCAGGCAACCCTGGAGGTGACACATTTGGAGATTCAGGAAACATCTGCAGGGCCAGATGGCCCAGATCCCCTAAGAGTGAGAGGATTAAACACACAGAACCTAGGGAAGAAGCAAAGGCACATGTTGGTTGGTTTTAGTTTTGCTTTTTGATATGCCTCTTTTGTCATAACAGCTTAATTGAGGTAGAATTCACATACTGTATACTTCACTTAAAGTGGACAATTCTGTGAATTTTAGTCTAATCACAGAGTTGTGCAACCATCACCATAATTTTATAACGTTTTCATCACTCCCCAAATAAACATCCTATCTATCAGGAGTCACTTGTCCGCCCCCTTCCCAATTTCCCCCCTGCCCTTTCACTCCCACCTCCTCCACTCTAGGCAACCACTAATGTACTTTCTGTCTCTGTAGATTTGCCTAGGCTGGACATTTTGTATAAATGGCCCACTTTGGTTTTGGTTTTAGTTGGCTTTTTTTTTTTTTTCCCTTTTTTTTGGGAGGTGGGTGGGTGACCACTGAAGAGTCTTACAAAGGTGGGTTTGGAACATTAGAAGTTGAGAAGCTCTTCCAAGGAGACAAAGGTGACAGGAAAAGCAGAAGACGGAAATAACTTGCTTCTGTTTTATTTTTTATTGCTCTGTTTCTTCTTTGTAAGTCACCCCAAATGTCAGGAGGAGAGGAATCCTAAGTAAATGAAAGTGGGAAGTGCTGCAGATTACATCGTCTGCTTTTATTTCTGTGAACAATTTTTTTAACCTGTTTTAACACAGTTATGCCTTCTCTTTGCCAACACTGTAAAGTGTAAAGGGACCAATCATGGAGTCAAGTCAGGAAACCTGGTTCTTCCCATTAGCAGCCTGACTCAGCTCTTCTCAAAGTTTTTTCTTCTGTAAAATGAGGGGGTTAAAGATTATTCCACCCTCCTCTCCAGCATCATCTCCTGAGCGGCAGGCAGTCAGCCTTTTCTATATCTGTTGACAGTCCGTATTTCATTTTTAGGTGCCACCCTAGACTCTTCCTCCAGCCCTGGAACCGCTGGGTACAGAAAGTAAGGAGGATGAGAAGATAGTGACGTAAATTGCTTACAATTTATATAACGGGTCAAATATTTATGAAGAACTTTTATACGTGTTACCTGGGCTGTTTCATAGCTAGGAAGGAATACTAGAAGGGACCTTGGAGAACATCTAGTCCAGTCCCTTCACGTCAAGATGAGGAAACAGGCCTAGAAATAGGATATAACTTGTCTAAGGCCAAACAGCAAGTGACTGCCATAGCGGGGCACTATTCATTTACACTTGAGGAAGCTGGAGCCCAGAGACTTCCATGAAGAATAGGGACTGTCAGTCGGGGAAGGCTCCTTGGAGGTCATCTAGAATCCAAAACCTCTTTTAACAGCGGTTTAGAAGAGGTGCCGGCCCCGGCCAGGTTCCTCGGAATTTACTGGACCTGGATCCAGACCTACGGTCTCGCACTGTAGCATGAATGAATGTGATCTTAGGGGTTCCTGCCGGCAGAGGCACCTCTACTTGCGTCGGGCCGGGGCGATTACTCGTGGCGGGGTGTCCTGGCCTTTGGGGTCCCCTTCCCAGGGAGGAGCCTTCAGGATCTCCTCGTAACCCGGCCCGGAGCAGCAGACCGCTTGGGGCGCGGTGCGAGTCCGCGTTAGGGGCGTGGCCCTCAAGCTGCGAATCAATCCCAAGCCAGGTCGTGAATAGGGGCGGGGTGTCCTCGCTCCGCCCATTTTTCTCAGCTTCCGGAAAGCTGGGCGGTGACCTAGGCAACCGCCCTAGAGTAAAACACCCCCTTGCCAAAATTGCTTCGTCCCGCCCTTCTTGGCACAACCAATCGGAAAGCGAAGTCCTTTACGGGGGCAAGAGAAAAAAAGGACGGCGATTTTTGGAAACCGTGAGCCTGGGACATACACTTTCGAGAAGCTGAGCAGAGAAAGAACTTTGGTGAACTGAAAATTCCGTGTTTCCAATTCGAAGTAGCTGCTCTCCTAGGTGTGGGCGAAGGTAGTGGGAGTCCAAAAACCACCCGATGTTGTTAGTTATACTTCTCGGTGGTAGTAGTATTGCGAGGAATACAAGCATTTAATGTTTAAATTGAACATTTATTGAGCGCCTGCTGGGTGCCAGACACTGGTCTAGGTGCTTGGGCTCAGTGAGCAAACCTGATTATTGCCTTCTTGGAGGCTGTATTCTAACGAGGGGAGATCATACCTTACGTAGTGTGTTAGAAGATGGGACAAGGCTGTGGGGGAAAAAAAAAAGTAGAGCAAGGGGGGACTTCGCTGGCGGTCTAGTGGTTAAGACTCCGTGCTGCCAACACAGAGGGTGCGGGTTTGATCCCTGGTCGGGGAACTAAGATCCCACGTGCTGCCCGGCCAAAAAAAATTTAAAAAAAAAAAGTGAAAAGACAACCTACAGAATGGGAGAAAATGTTTGGAACTCATATATCTGAAGGGACTTGGAGTCATAATAAATAATTAATTCTTACAATTTAACAATAAAAAGATGAATAACATCCCCTCCCCCCCCAAAAAAGTAGAGCAAGGTAAGATGGAGCAGGTTGCATCATTAACGAGGTGGCCAGGTTGGACACCAGTGCAAGAGTGAGATCTGAACAAAGAACTGAAGGAGGCAAGACGGTTTGCCAGTGGGCTATCTGGGAGAGTATCCAAGGCAAGAGGGAACATCTGACTGGTATTACTGAAAAACGGCGAGGAGAAAACTGTGGCTGGAGCGTGTGAGTGAAGGGAGAGTGGTGGGAAACGATTGAGGGGACAGGGAGCGCAGATCTTACAGGGTCTTGTATGCTTGGCTTTTGCTTTGAAATAGGGAGCCATTGCAGGGTTCCTGGCAGAAGAGTGACATTACGAGACATATTTTAAATAACCCTTCTGGCTGCTGTGTTGGTAATCAATCGAAGGTGCAAGGATGGAAGCAAGGAAGTCTGCTAGAAGGTAATTGCAATAATGCATGTTAGGGAATTCCCTGGTGGTCCAGTGGTTAGGACTCCACACTCCTCGGGCTGCCGAGGGCCCAGGTTCATCCCTGGTCGGGGAAATAAGATCTCTCAAGCTGAGCAGCATGGCCAAAAATAAAATAAGGGACTTCCCTAGTGGTCCAGTGGTTAAGACTCCGTGCTCCCAATGCAGGGGGCTAGGTTCCATCCCTGGTCAGGGAACTAGATCCTGCATGCCGCAACTAAAGATCCCCCGTGCTGCAACTAAGACCCTGTGCAGCCAAATAAATAAATAAATAAATAGACATTAAAATAAAATAAAAGCAGCTTGGTTAAAAAAAAAAAAAAGCATGCTAGTGTGTAAGAGATGAGGGTAGTTTGGACCAGGGTGGTGGTGGTGGAAGTGGTGAAAAGTGGTCAGATTCTGGATATATATTGAAGGTAGAGCCCAAACGGTTTCCCCCCAAATTGGAAATGGGATATGAGATAAAGACAGGAATTAAGAATCACTCTAAGGATTGTGGCCTGAACAACGGAAGAAATCGCCATCAATTGACATAGAAAAGGCCGGGGGTGGACCAGACTTGGGGTCTTGGGAAAATCAATATTTACAGGTGGAGTTTTTCAATCAGAGAAACACAGGGGTGACCAGAGCACATAACAGGGTTCAGTTAACTTAGTTGAGAGTCAAGAAATCTTCCTCTCACCTATGTAAGCTACCCCAGTGATTCTCTAATTAATGATGAGGTCGTATCAGAATCACTTGGGAAATCTTTTCAATCTAAACCACGGAGGCAATCTTTATTCCCCCAAATCTTGATTATGGTGAGGGGCGGGGGAAGGAGTGGTGCGAGCAGTGGTGTGTGCAGTCAGTCCAGCAAGGAAGACTGAGGCTGATAAGACAGAGGGAGGGAAGGGTATCTACTCTCTAGTAAAGGGCTCATCTTGTGGAACAACTATTTCCTTCCCCCAAGTTGAAATTTAGCCATCAGGTGACAGGACCAGAGAGAAGCATCCTGTCCAGCCTCTAGAATTTTATTATTTTATTTGTAAAAATGATATAACAATGACGTTAATGGGAGACTTCTGGTTAAATATGGTGGTCTGTAGGCACTTTATCTCTGACTTTTCTTAAAACTCCTTTAAAATGAAAGTAAAGACCTTTTCAACAGGTTGAAGTACACAAGACAAAGAGAACTAGAGAGGAAATGAGAGAAGATAAGAGATAAATAATATTTTTTGAAGCTTGAAAGCATAGAACGCTTTCTGGTAAATATGGCAGGCTATTCAGAGCAATCTATTCGCTGAATACAATACAAATGTGGAATAATAATAATAATAAATTTTCTTAAAAGTACTGAAGAACAAAGAAGGAATTATCAGACTAAAATTTAGCTGAAAGTGTGAACCCAGAGAGGAACTTGAACACAAACTGCTTTTACACTGAAAGCATTTGCCAAACTAGATGAACTTTGGCAGGCTTCACAGAACAGAAATTCAAGCCCTGCGTCTGCCCGGTGCTTATGGAGAGACACCCCCTGCCGTGATCAAACAGGAGTAAACCAGGAGCTGGGAGAAGAAACTACTTGTGAGAAGTTGTGATGACAAGCCAGCCCTGGGGTGGATATGTAGCTCCAGATCACCTCACTTGTGTGGTCAAAAGCAAAAACATCAAGCTGTAAATTTAAATTGGCTGTCGATTGCCTGTGTTTGGGCACTGGCAGAAGCAAATACAAATTCCCCCAAATAAGTTTTCAAGGAGAATATACTGATAGAAATATCCAAGGATACAGAGAAATAACCAAAAGAAGAAACCAACCTGCAAACATTTCCTATATTGGAATTATCACACCCAAATTATAAAATACCTCTGATTATTATGTTTAAAGAAATAAAACATAGACTTAAAATATCTGCCAAGGAGCAGGAAATAATAACGCCACCAAATGACCAAGCAGACTTGAAAAGAATCAAATAGAACTTTTAAAAATTAAAAGTACAATAACTGAAATTAAAAACTCTTCACCAGGGCTTCCCTGGTGGCGCAGTGGTTGAGAGTCTGCCTGCCAATGCAGGGAACGTGGGTTCGAGCCCTGGTCTGGGAGGATCCCGCATGCCGCGGAGCAACTGGGCCTGTGAGCCACAACTACTGAACCTGCGCATCTGGAGCTTGTGCTCCGCAACAAGAGAGGCCGTGACAGTGAGAGGCCCGTGCACCACGATGAAGAGTGGCCCCCGCTCGCCGCAACTAGAGGAAGCCCTCGCGTAGAAACGAGGACCCAGCACAGCCAAAAATGAATAAATAAATAGCGTTCCCTTTAAAAAAACAAACAAAACAAATAAACCTCTTAACCACTTCCCTGGTGGCGCAGTGGTTAAGAATCTGCCTGCCAATGCAGGGGACACGGGTTTGAGCCCTGGTCTGGGAAGATCCCACAGGCCGCGGAGCAACTAAGCCCGTGCACCACAACTACTGAGCCTGCGCTCTAGAGCCTGCGAGCCACAAATACTGAGCCCTTGCACCACAACTACTGAAGCCCGCGCACCTAGAGCCTGTGTGCTGCAACTACTGAACCCATGCACCACAACTACTGAAGCCTGTGCCTAGAGCCCATGCTCCGCAACAAGAGAAGCCACGACAGTGAAGCCCACATACTGCAATGAAGAGTGGCCCCCGCTCACTGCAACTACAGAAAGCCCACACACAGCAATGAAGACCCAACACAGCCAAAAATAAATAAAAATAAATAAGGAAATAAATACCCTGTTTAAAAAAAAACAATATATAATGTCCTTATTTGTCTCTTATTACCTTTTTTTGATTTAAAGTCTATGTTTTCTGATAATAATACAGCCAATCCAGAGCTGTTTTGGTTACTACTTGCATGGAATATCTTTTTTTCCATTCTTTTACTTTCATCTAAAGTGAGTCCTTATTTCTAAAGGACTCTTTGTGTCCTTATATCTAAAGTGAGTCTCTTGTAGAGAGCATATAGATGGATCCTTGGGGGTTTTTTTTGTTTTTGTTTTTGTTTAATCCAAGCTACTGATCTGTATTTATTTATAAATTTATTTATTTATTTATCTATCTTTGGTTGCGTTGGGTCTTTGTTGCTGAGCACGGGCTTTCTCTAGTTGCCGTGAGCAGGGGCTACTCTTGATTGCGGTGTGCCGTCTTCTCATTGCGGTGGCTTCTCTTGTTGTGGAGCACGGGCTCTTGTCGCGTGGGCTTCAGTCGTTGTGGCACGTGGGCTCAGTAGTTGTGGCTCACGGGCTCTAGAGCACAAGGCTCAGTTAGTTGTGGCGCACGGGCTTAGTTGCTCCGCGGCATGTGGGTTCTTCCCAGACCAGGGCTCAAACCTGTGTCCCCTGCATTGGCAGGCAGATTCCACTGCGCCACCAGAGAAGTCCTGATCTGTGTTTTTTTTTTTTTTTTTTTTTTTTTTTTTTTTTTTTAAACTTATTTATTTATTTATTTATTTATTTATGGCTGTGTTGGATCTTCGTTTCTGTGCGAGGGCTTTCTCTAGTTGCGGCAAGCGGGGGCCACTCTTCATCGCGGTGCGCGGGCCTCTCACTGTCACGGCCTCTCTTGTTGCAGAGCACAGGCTCCAGACGCGCAGGCTCAGTAGTTGTGGCTCACGGGCCTAGTTGCTCCGCGGCATGTGGGATCTTCCCAGACCAGGGCTCGAACCCGTGTCCCCTGCATTGGCAGGCAGATTCTCAACCACTGCGCCACCAGGGAAGCCCCTGATCTGTGTTTTAATAGAAGGGTTTACATTTAGTGTGATTGCTGGTAAAGAATTTACTTCTGTTATTTAGCTATTTGTTTTATGTGTGTCATATGTTTTTTGTTCCATGATTCTTCCAGAGTCAGACTGGAACTTACACCACCAGCTCTCCTGGGTCTGGACTCCTCAGCCTCCATAACTGCACGAGCCAATTCCATATAATAAATCTCTTTATATATATTTCTATCCTACTGGTTCAGTTTCTCTGGAGAACACTGCCTAACACCTCATTTTAACCCTTTTGAAGTGCACAATTCATTAGCATGAAATATATTCACAGTCTTTTGCAACCATCACCATTATCCACTTTGAAACTTCTTTTTTATCACCCCAAACAGAAATTCTGTCCTCATTAAACAGTAACTCCCTATGCCCCTTCCCACTATCCCCTGGTAACCTTTATTCTATTTTCTACCTCTATGAATTTGCCTATTCTAGGTACTTCATATAAATGGAATCATAACAAATATTTGTCCTTTTGTGTCTGACTTACTTCATTAGCCTAATGTTTTCAAGGTTCATTCATGTTGTAGCATGTATCAGAATTTCCTTCCTTTTTAAGGCTGAATAATATTCCATTGTATGTATATACAACATTTTGTTTATGCATTCATCTGTTGATGGACATTTGAGTTGTTTTCACCTTTTGGTTTGTGAATAGTGCTGCTGTGAACATGGGTATACAAGTAAGCCATGCCTTTTTAACTTCATTCTTCATCAAAAGAACTGTGTGGTGGGCATCTAGGTTTTTGTTTTTGTTTTGTTTTTGTTTTGTGTCCAGCACCCCTCCTTCCTTCTGGTCACAGCCCCTCTTTCACTAGGAATAGAAGAGATTCATGGGGACTAGATGACTCCTTATCCCCAGTTGTGGCCATTTGGTAGCATGCTGGACAAACCAGGGGCAGAGCTGAGGAAGGTGAGGTGGAGATGCTCTTTGCAGCCTCATTTCCAGCTATTTGGAAATACAACTCTCAGGGAATAAAGCAGACATGAGTAAAAGCATAAGTAAAGTTGGAAAAAGGGGAATTTCCTGGTGGTCCAGTGGTTAGGGCTCCACACTTTCACTGCTGAGGGCACGGGTTCAATCCCTGGTCAGGGAACTAAGATCCCGCAGGCCACGTGGTGCAGCCAAAAAGAAAAAATATGTTGGGGAGAGAATGTCCTGATTCCAGATGCTTCTGTGGCCCAGGTGTACTCATTTCCTCCTTGTGATTACTTAAGATATCCCAGCATCCTTCTAACCACTCCCCCCTTTTGTCTAAGCTAGTACCTTTGGGGTTTATGTCCCTTGCAACCAAAGGGACAAAAACTGACTACTATGTTCTCTCCACATCCGAATTCCTCCTGTTAGGAGGGAGTGAAGCAGTTTATCTTAGGTCAGATTCTCCCGGAAGCTTAACCTGGGCCAAGGATTAAAGTACAAGTGATGGGGGCTTCCCTGGTGGCGCAGTGGTTGAGAATCTGCTTGCCAATGCAGGGAACATGGGTTCGATCCCTGGTCTGGGACAATCCCACATGCAGCGGAGCAACTAGGCCCGTGCGCCACAACTGCTGAGCCTGCGCTCTAGAGCCTGCGAGCCACAGCTACCGAGCCCACGTGCCACAAGTACTGAAGCCCACGTGCCTAGAGCCCGTGCTCCGCAACAAGAGAAGCCACCACAATGAGAAGGCTGCGCACCACAACAAAGAGTAGCCCCTGCTCGATGCAACTAAAGAAAGCCCGTGTGCAGCAACAAAGACCCAACGCAGCCAACATAAATAAATAAATAAATAAAGTACAAGTGATGTATTAAGGAAGTGTTCCCAGGAAAAACCAGTAAGGGAGTGAGGTAGGCAGGTTAGCAAGTGTGTTAGCAGCTCTGGGATATAAATAACACCTTAGAGTTTGTCCTACTTCAGGCCAAGGAGCTGGGCTTTTGTACTTCACACCAGTCTTTGGCTATAAGCTCCCTTGGGGGAGGGAGGGCATGGTGACATGCAACTTCCCATGGGGAAAGTGGCTGCAGCATTGAGGGCAAGCATCTGAAGGTTGCAGGTGGAAGCTATTGACAGGAATCCTATAGCGTTCCGGCTCACAGCCCTGGTGGAAGAGATGTGAGGCTCTGAGGGCTGGACAGTAGTGTTCAATACAATATCCAGGGAAGGCTGGGTCCTCCCCCTCTTCTCCCGTCCTACCTGCCCTCCCCACCCCCACATTAGTGGCAGCAGGCCACTGACACTCACCCAGTGATCCCACCATCAAAGCCAAAGTGTGTCACTGCATTTGCATGCTGGGAAGTTGTCAGCTTTTTTTTTTTCTTCCTGTTTTCCACAGTGCCTCCTGGCCGCATGGCGCAGCTTGCAGGATCTTAGTTTCCCCCACCAGGGATTGAATACTCGCCCCTTGGCAGTGAAAGCGCAGAGTCATAACCACTGGACCGCCAGGGAATTCCCCACAATGTCTTCTAAAGTTCTGCATGAAGAAGCATTCTGTTTACCAAATGTTTACTGGATGGAGAAAAAGAAAGAGGTTCCTAGAGACCTTTTCTCCACAACAGAGACCTCGAATGCCAGGAATGGTCAGCCAGGCAACATAACAATGATTGTAACAGTGAATTCTGGCTTTATTGAGTGCTTACCTTGTGCCAAGCAGCATTCTAAATGCTTTCTATTCATCATCTCATTTAATCCAACAACTATACAAGAGACAAGGGAAATACCATTTTTTAAAAAACAAATTGCAGGGCCAAGCAAAGAGAAGAGGCAGCTTGTGCTTAAAAAAATCCAAACTTGGAAATACCATTATTAGCTCCATTTTGCAGATAAGGAGTCTAAGCTGAGAGATGGTGGAGCTGGGGTGTGAATCCAGGCTGTCTTGACTCCAGAATATGAGCTCTTAACCTCACTCTCTAAAAGGTATACTTCCACAACATTGTAAATCAACTATACTTCAATAAAAAGTAAAATAAAATTAAAAATAAAAGGTATACTTCACAGTGAAGGGGTTTAATTTCTTATGTGTTAAATAACAACAAAGATCCATGCAATCAAATATTTCATAATACAAGAAGAAACATGAGAAACAGTTTTATTGGAAATATTCTAACACGTTTTCCAAACAAATAATCAAAAAATAAATAAGGACATAAAAGATATGAACATATAAACTTTTGACCCTGAAAACAGTGTACCTTCATTTCAAGTTTCATGGACAGTGACAAAATTCAATAAATATTAAGCTACAGAGAATATTTTGGTAAATTTTTAAAAGTGGGAATTCTAGAAGTCAGTCTCGGATCAAAATGCAGTAGAACTAACAATAACATAAAACACACCACTCAGAAATTGAAAAACATAAATACCATCTCAAATTACCCTTAGGACAAGAAGTAAATCAAGGATAAAAAGCAAACTATTTAGAAAATAATAATAATTTTTAGAAAAGGATACAGTCAAAGCTATCTGCAGAGGCATAATTAATAGCATTAAATGCTTTTAGTGTCAAAAAGAGAAAAATAAAACAAATGAATTAAGCATGCAAGTTGAGATTTTGGAAAAGAGTATAAAACAGTCCCCCACCCCCAAAATGGGAAAGGAAATATTTGAAATAGAAAACAGAAAAAATGAATGCCCAGGAGCCTAAGAGTAGGAGAGATGTGCCTTCCGACCTGTGGACAGAGAAGTACGTTGCTGTGCTCCACGTGAACTTGGTCCTCTGACGTGTGTCCTCCGACCTCCCCCCCTTCTCGCTGTGCCGCTCTGCCTGATATACTCATCTGCTCCCAAGGCCTCAGCTCCCTTCAGCCACTTTCTGTGTGTCAGCACCGCTTCTTGTATGCGCTGTGCCTCTACGGCAGCATGTACCCGCGCCCTACAATAAATTCTCTCCACTTGTGACGCCCTTTCTAGCGACGTGAGGTCTTCAGAACAGGAACCACGGCCTCCTCATCGTCGTCGTAGCCTCAGGGCCTGGGATGTGGTGGGTCTTGCTGAATGGAGGAATGAGCGGGTGGGCTCAAGCACTGATTCCTGAGTTGCATTTGGTCCCAAGTTGCTTCTGTCCCCACTGCCCAGCCCCAAGCCCCAAGCCAATGTCACGAGGCCTGGTATGAATTATTCCAATAGTCAGAGAACTAACAATGGAGGATCTGCCTAACAGGATATTTATGCAACCAATAACGACTGTGTTGACAATGTCAATAAAATATGGGGATGCAGGACTTTGATTTTTTTTATTTCCTCTTTTCCACTGAATAATCCTCTACCCTCAAGGCCTGATTCAAATGCCACCTTCTCAGGGGACCTTTCCTGATTTCTCCAACTAGAAACAATCTTGCCTCTCCTGGGCTTCCAGAACATCTGCCCCTCCCTCTGGCCTCTTAAAATGTCCGCTTTTGGTTGTTTGTGTCTCCATCCAAACAGGTGCTGACACCCTTTGGGCAGAACTGCAGGTCCCCTGCATAGCACCACCCCTGCTAAGGAGAGGATGCACTGAGATGTTCTTCCAGACGTGACCCACCTCCCCCTGCATGTGTGGGTGTGGGGAGGGGACAACATACAGGTTTAAATGGGCAGTTGCCCGGGGGACAGAGACCACGCTAAACTCAAAGCAGGCCGGGTCAGAGGATCACGGTCCCTAAACAGACTCTCACCCTCAGAGACCATCCCCTGCACACCTACACTTTGCCTGGCTCAAAAGGTTCAAACCCCCCACCCCCCAAAAAAAGCCTCCAGCCAAAATGAGGCAAGGAGATGGGGGTTTGCTGTCACATTACCTGGGACTGATAAGAGCAGCTGGGGCAGATGTTTGGATCATCTTTTTTTGTGCCCAGATGGACAAGGAGAGGACATTGAGGTGCATGTGGCCATCTGAGCAAGCTCCAGTGGCAAAAGAGAAACCGATTTACTTTAGAAAGAACTGTAACATTAGCTACTGTCATGACCTTCCAAATCATCCTCACTTGGCTCTCAGAACGATCTTTCTAAAACTCAAATCATTCCCTGTCACTCACTTCCCTACTCAGAACGCTTCAGTGCTTTCCCAGAGCCTTCAGGATTTGGCCTGACATTCCAGGCTCCATGGGATCTGACCCCACAGACCCGTCCATTGCCATCTCCTGCTGCGCACCTCCAGACCCCTAAACAGTGAACTCCCTCAGGATTCTCCTGCCTGATCCCTCTCTCTCCTCTACACTTCCCTCTCACAGCATTTCATCCAGGACCGTGGATTCAGAAATCATCCATCTGTGGCAGTCCTAAATTTTCTTCTGGTTTGGACTTCTCTCGTCAGCTCCAGAACAATATATTCAATTGTCAACTTGGCTCCTTCACTCAGATGTCAAAGACATCTCAAACTCAGCTGTCTAAAATACCCATCCCACCCGACCCCCTTACTCTGCTTGTCTTCCCCGCGTCAGTAAACGACTCCACCATCCCCGCAGCCACTTCGGTCACTCCTGACTTCTCCCTCTCTGACCGCTCACACATTCACCCCCCAACTGCACCCGCTAAGTCCTGCCGATTCTACCACCAAAGTTCCTCCAGCGTCCATCCATTCTCTCCATCCAATATGTCACCACCCCAGTCTAAGCCACGTCTACCTCCTGAACTACACAAGAGTTTCCCATCAGGTCTCCCTATGTCTGTGCCCCTACGACACACTGTCACACAATAAAAGGTGGTCATATGTGCAAACAGAATCATGCTACTCCACTGAAGTGGGGATAAAAACCAGGCTTCTAGTTTTAAGGGGCTCCCACTGCCCAGACCTGGAGCAATTTGAGCACCAAAATAAGTAAGGTTAATAACTATAAAACTATTGGAAAATAATATAAATCTCAAAGTCCCTACTAATAATAAATATTAAATAAGTAGGCAGAAGAATGTCAAGTGGAGGGAGTCCTGGAGTTGAAGTCATCATTTTGTAACCATCGTAATAAAGACTGATCTGATTCAGGCAAGAATCATGAAGAGACAGTCAATCTCATCTATTTAATAATCTATGGAATAGGGCAGCTGCATGGTTGTAATGTATCTCCCGGACGGCTTATCAGTTATGAGGGGAAAATTTAAACTAGAGATTGGAGAAATCAGACAAAATCACTAAGGAGGAGTAGACAGACATGGTGTGCCTCTTGCTGTCACACTGAGAAGGATATGACAACATTTATGCAGTCTTCTGGCCGGGAATTCTTAACCCATATATGATCATGAAGAAACAGTAGACAAAGCTCAAATGAGGAACATTCTATTAAAGGGGAAGACAGCATTTTTCCACCATGTCAATGTCATAAAAGACAAAGGCTAACTATTCCAGATTAAAGGAGACTAAAGAGAAATGACAATTTAATGCAATACATCGTTTCTAGCCTGGATTCTGGACTAGAGGGGAAAATAGTACATCAAGGATATTATTGAGACAATTGACAAAGTGAATGGTAAATTAGGTACCATATTGCATCAATGTTAAATTTAGTGAAGTGGATATCTTTACTGCACTGGGGCAGGAAATTCTAAGTATTTAAGGGTAAGAGAACAAGATGTATGCAACTTATTCTCAAATAGTTCAGAATAAAAGTCACATGTATATACTACATATAGAGGGAGAACAAGTAATTTTTAACAGATGAGTTTGGAGTAGAGGACATACGGATGCCCTTCGTACTTTTCTGTAACTTCAAAATTATTTCCAAATAAAAAGTTAAACCAAAAAATCCAGGCTCCTTACCATGGCCCACAAGGCACCTGCCACTGTCCCCAGCCAACCAGGCCAGTCTTGTCCTGCCCACATGCCCCAGCATACTCAGAGCCATAGACACGGGTTGCCTTTCAGTTTTCCCAACACACCGCGTTCTCGTCCACCTCTGGGTCTTTGTGCGTGTACCTACAGTTGCTTCTATGTGGAATTCTCTTCCCTCAACTCAGTTCTCAGGAATATAGTAATTGTCACTTTCTCCAAATGGCCTTTGACCCCCTCCCCCCACCCAGTATAGATTTACCACGTTCTTTCATAGCACCCTGAACTTTTCCTTCATGATACTTGTTACAGTTTGTAAGAGTTGGTATTTGGGGAGGATTGCTTGAGGTCCGTATTCTCTAGTGGCCTGAAAGCTCCCTGAAGCCAGGGATCCTGTCTGTTTCATTCATGATTGTGTCCTCCACCCCTGCTATTAGACCAGGCCCACTGCCGGGCACTTAGCAGACAGTTGATTAAACGATGCATTCTACCCTCCAAGTTCACCCCCAAACCCATGGCAGCTCTCAAAACACACAGCCCACAGTCCCTCTCCAACCCCAAGAACTGACTCAAGAGGCTTTATCTAGGAAGACTTCTAGGGTTCCTCACCACTACAGCAGTATTTGAAACTAGGAGGCCATGGTAAGGAGGAAGGGGAACTCAGGAGGCGAGGCATGTTAAGGGGGAGAGGATGAATTCGGTTGGGAGGCTGGAACGTCAGAGGGGATGTCAAGGAGGCAGTTGGCTGGATTGAGCTGGTGCTCAGAGGGGCAGTCTGGATTAGGAGAGACGGGGAATTCCCTGGCGGTCCAGTGGTTAAGACTCTGCGCTTTCACTGCCGAGGGCCCAGGTTCGATCCCTCGTCGGGGAACTAAGATCCCACAAATCGCATGACGCAGCCAAAGAATTAAAAAATAAATTAAAAAATAAAAAATAGGAGAGATGACTGGCAGCTGAAGCTGTGGACATAAAGGTCTCTCACAGTCCTGTACAAAAGAAAAGAGTCCAAGGATGGTGCCCAGAAAACCTGGACTTAAGGGCTAAGCAGAGAAAAACATCCCTGGAAGCAAAGAAACAGTGTCCAGAAAAGTAGGCATAGTATGGGGAGAGAGAGTTGTTACAGAAGGCAAGAGAGGAGGCCACTTGAGGCACTAAATCCTATACGTCTGTGTTTCCTTCTTCCTTGTTCAAGCTCAGCATCTGGCACCCAGTGAGTTGAGGAAGACTGGCGGAGGCTAAGGGTTTGGACTTGGTCTGAATCTTGACTCCACAACATATAGGCTTTGTGACTTTGGGCGATGGACTTAACTTTCCCAGACTCCAAGCCCTCAGCTACAGAACGGGAGTAATGCTAGTATTTACTTTATGGGGCTGCTGTCAGGATTACACAAGATCATCTTTGGAGAGCCCTTTGATTCGTGTTTTGTCCACAGTCTAAGAATGAATGAGCATCGTAAGTGCACACATGGCAGGAGCAGGATGCAGTGGTTCCGGCTAATAGAATTGTTTCCTAAGTTCAGCCAATAAGAGGGCTTCAGACAACAGTCAAACAGCCCCTCACCCCTTCTATTACACGCCCCCTTCTCTTGATTTGATCCCTATTAAACAAACCTATGGTGGGCAGGCTCTGTTAAATATTGTCCTTTCTCCAAAGCTTCCTTCTGAAAACTGGCTTTCCCCCAAGTGTGCCCGCAGTCAGATGATGCTGGAGTTTGCCTATCTGATGGCAACTAAACCTTCTTTCCCAGGTAACCATGGTGACACTGCCTCCTCAACACAGCTACCTTCTGTGGGTACAGGTAGGTATTCTTGGGCTCCTTACTGGGAGAAACCACTGATGTCTGCCAGGAGCTTCTGGCCATCTCATCTCTGAAGGAAAGGGAAGTGTGTGGATGACCATTTCACAGCTTAGAAAGCACTTCCACAATATAACCTCCCTTTCATCCTCACAACTGCCCTGTGAGGTAGTAGATACAGCAGGTAATAACTATACTGGTCCACACACATCAAGCATTCACAGTGTACCATGCTCTGTGTTAAGTGTTTTCATAGGTGATCTCATTTGAACTCACCAAAATCCTATGAAATGGGTTCAATCAGTTTTTCCATTTTACAGAAGAGAAAAAATGGGGCTCAGAGTGGTTAGACCTTGCCCCAGATCAAAGAGGTAGTAAGCAGTGGATTCAAACCTCAGACTGTCTGACTCCAAAGCCACACTTTTAACCCTTCTTCAGTACCGCCTCACAAAGCAAGCATGTTATTTCGCAGGTATCATTCTATCCATTAGATTGAAGCTCAGAGAGGTAAAGTGACTTGCCCAAGGTCTCACAACCAGGAACTGGCAGAGCTGGAATCCATAACTGGATCTTCTGATTCTGAGGTTCCTGAAACCATGAAACTTCAGTGACTGGGCTTTATGCTATACAGGATAATTATTTCTGCAGCATATTTGCCTTGCCAACCCTACTCAGCTCAGAAGAGCATTTTGATGCAGGAAGTCCTTCCCGACCATTTTCAGGAAATTTTTGTTTTTGTTTTTGTTTTTGGCCGCACCCCGCAGCATGCAAAACTTCCCTGAAAAAAACAAAACAAAACAAAACAAAACTTCCCTGACCAGGGATCAAACCTGCATCCCTTGCAGTGGAATCGTGGAGTCTTAACCATGGGACCACCAGGGAAGTCCTGAAATTTGTGTTTTTCTGAATCCCAAAAATAATCAGTCAAGAAATTGGGAAAACAGGAAAAACTATTATAATTCTCCTGTGAGAACGAATGCTTAATAATAAACATCGAGGAATTCCTGGTTTGAAGGAATCCACTGATGTCAAGTAAAAAGCACGGCACGAGAAGGAAACGCTGACACAGAGTCCAAGGTTAAGGTAGACATTTCTGGAACTTGGGACCAAAGTACATAGGAGGTAAGTGATCACAACTAATCAGTCTTTTTTTTTGTAGCTGTTGCCATGTAAAAAACGTATTCGTGGGAATTCCCTGGCGGTCCAGTGATTAGGACCCCACGCTTTCACTGCTGAGGGCCTGGGTTCGATCCCTGGTCGGGGAACTAGGTTCCCACAAGCCGCCACAAACAAACAAATAAAAAAACGTATTCGTGGCCCTACTTGTTAACAGTGAGTCATTCTCACAGATTAAAATATTAACCTGTTTACATGTATTGTATATCTTATACAAATTCTATGAATGATGTTCTGAGAAGTAAAAAGTTTTAGAAACAAGTCCTTAAATTGGCAATTTCAACACATGATTCTGTGTAGTGTAGTTGATCTTGTTGAAGGTTTAAACATTTTGTTATCCAAATACTACCCAGTAATGTTCTCTGGTATTTTCCTGGTTTTGAATATTTGCTATAGCCTACAGTTCTTTGTAACTACTACTAAATGTTTATTTCTCATTAAAAAAAATATAGAAAGTTATGAAAAATACAGAATAACATGACTTCAGGAATTCCTAAGAATTCTAATTTTTCAATCCCCAATCCTAGATTGATATGTGTGGGGAATTTAGAAACCTTAGCCCAGAGAAACTCGATGACCTTCCTAAGCAATTCAGTGGGATGGCAAACTGGGGAGAGGCCATCTTTCTTGGCCTCCAGGAAGGTTCCACACAGAAGCTGGCCCTGCAGCAGAGCTTCCCTGGTCAACATCCCTCCAAAGGCAGAGGTCTGAGAAGAGGTCAGTTCAGGGAGTAAGGGGCTGAGCCTGAAGCCTTGACCTTGGCATGGAATATCTCCGACGTCTCAAGTTGCATTTCCATCTTGGCACAAATGTTCACTTTCATTCCTGGGAGTATCTGCTCACTTTAGTATAAAAAGTGTTTTAGGTAATTACCACGAGAAAAATGAATGCTTCATAAGCAGATGTCCAGTCAAACCTGCACCCTTCACTCGTGTACCGGCAGGAGAAGCAGTGCCGTGGGGCGGGCTGCGGAGTCAGGCAGGCAGACCTGGGTCTGAATGCTGGTTCTGCCACATACTGGCTGTGTGACTTTGGGCCGGTCCCTTAACCTCTCTGAGACTTAGTTTCTCCTTCTGTAAAATGCTGATAATGAGAACCCCAATGGCACAGGACTGTGGTGAGGATTGAATGAGGTCATTCCCATAAATCACAAAGCCTGGCACGGAGTAAGCCCTCAACCAATGGGAGACGTGATTATTTCGTAGTACGACGGGCCCAGCAGTGGAGTGGGCAAGCAAGAACTCGGTGACGGCCATTGGAACCGCTCAAAGGGCTCACTCGCCCCGGGCCTTCTCCAGGTGGGGATTTTCCGGGTCTGTTGGGGGTGGCTCAGGGTTGTGCCAGAAGCTTCGTGAGCTCCCCGCCAGCCAGCCCAGGCCACCTTCCGCATCCCCACGTGGGCGAGGCGGGCGCCTGGGCGGGAAGGTCTCCGGCCCCGTGGTCTCCCGGGGAACTAGCGAGGCTGGCCCCGCCGGGAGGTCTTGCTGCAGGTCCTCCAGCGATCAACGGAACTCACCCGCAGGCGGAGCATCCGTGGGCCTTCGGGGAGGCAGGAGGGAGGCGGTGGGGAGATGGGCGTGTGACGCAGGGTCTCTGCGCGTGCGCTGCCTCCCCGGGCCTTGGCCGGAGGCTGGCGGAGGCCCCGGCGCTTCCCGTGCAGCCCCTCCCCGGGTGGAGGCCGGGCGCGCACCCACCACTCCGGACCCTCTGGCTACGATGCGTCCTCAGGCGCTCGATGTGGTCCGATTGTGCCCGAAGCCCTTCCCACACTTGGGGTGTCGTCGAGCCCGCTCTGTGCGGGTGTCGGTGGCGAGCCAGATGGGTGCTGTGGCCTTAGGTTCGGGTCAGGCTGGGGCCGCTCGCCCCCGATGATCCCGCGGTGGCTGTGGAGCTGGGAAGCTCTCTGCACCCTCGGGGGCACGGGTGGGTGGCTGGATCTTGGGGCGGCCAAGGGAAGCCTAAGGGCTTCCTCTTGCCTGGGGAGCCGGCTCACCTCCCCTTCCCCTGGGGGGTCGTCCTCGGTGCCCTCGGGGCCTTGCTTCCTCCCACGGGAGCTCTGGGGTCCTGAGGCACCGTAGAACTGGGCCGGGCGTTTGTCCGGAGACCCCTCCTGGGAAGGAGCCGCCTGAGGGGCTCTGTTTTCAGGCCTTTCTCGTGGAGGGCTCTCCTGGTCATCCTCACTCCCGAATCCTGCAGTGAAGAAAGAAGAAGCTGTAGTGTTTTCCCTTCTCCTCACCCCAGCCAAGACTAGGAAGACCCCGCCTTGGGAGTTCTAAGTGGGGCAACTTGGTGGAAAGTCTTTATAAACGATGCATTTCTGACATCGGGCAGAGGTGGAGGCCGGGCCCTGTGGGAGCTCAGTTTCTGAAATTTGATAGAGCCGGGCAGCTCTACACTTATTTGCAGTGTGATTTCAGGCAAGTTACATAACCTCTTACAAAGTCTCAGTTTGTTCAGCTATCGGGTGGGGATAATAGTAAGGGCAGCATCATGGTAGCCACAGACCGCCAGGAAGGCAGGGCACAGCAGCGATATGTTAAATTGGAAAGATCAATATAAACGTGTAATGGGGACTTCCCTGGTGGTCCAGTGACTAGCACTCCACACTTTCACTGCCGAAGGCCCTGGTTAGTCCTTGGTTGGGGAACTAAGATCCCACAAGCTGCCCCGCACAGCAAAAAACAAAAACAAAAAACAAAACAAAACAAACAAAAACCAAAAAACCTGCACCTAAAAGAACACTTCTTTCTACCAGGTGAGGTCCAGTACCCCGCTACTAACTCTCATGTATACCCCTAATGCCCAGATGTTGGTGTCATATTATTTACCATTAAAATAACCAGGAGTCCTAGGAGGGTAGTGGATTCCATTTCTTGATACAAGAAAAATCAGGATGGGTCTACAAGCATCCTGTTGAGGCCAGAAAGCAAGGATATTTTCAAGGATATCAGGGGTAGTGTTACAAAGAGAAAGATGCTAAGTAAATGGACTGCCATTGTCCAAGCTGTAACGATTTGAGCACCCTAAAAAATATGATGATCGTTATGCTTAAGGGAAATATCTGGGAAAGGCTGTGAGACCCTAAGCTACCCAAAAGTATAGTTAATATCAAGTCTTCAAAAAGGTAGTTGTACTACCTTTCTTACATAAAGAAAGGTGATGAGAATAGATATGTATAATTTTGATGCTTTTTATAAGTAGGAGAGTGTTAATATATGGATATTTTGTTTCTTCTATTCTTCCTCTATTTATAAGGCATAAATATGAACTCATTTCTATCTGTGCAAGGAGGAAAGAACAGACCCAGGGAACTGTGAGTCCAGTGACCCTGGAAGAACAGGGTTACCGTGACTGGACAGCACTGATGGATACATACAGTAACCAGGTAGGAAATTTCAACACTCTTCCTATAGGATGATATACCCATTTGTCCTGATGAGAACTAACTTAAACACACTGTCTCATTTCCTAAGAGATGACATGCGAAGGAGCTTTAAAAAATACCGATCTACAGGTCTCATCAAAAAGATCCCTAGATTCTATGATAAGCGATTAACATTCAGGCTATCTAAAGAACTCCCACAATATAAAAACAATAAAACAAACAACCCGACTGAAAAATGGGCAAAGAACTTGAAAAGACACTTCTCGAAAGAACATACACAAACTGACCAGCAAGCATATGAAAAGATGCTCAACATCACTAATTATTAGGAAAATGCAAATCAAAACCACGAGATGCCACCTCACACTCATTAGGATGGCTACTATTAAAAAAAAGAAAAGCCAGAAAATAAATGTTGGTGTGGATGTGGAGAAATTGAAACCCTTGTTCACTGTTGGTGGAAATGTAAAATGGTGCAGCTGCTATGGAAAGTATTATGGTGGGCCCTCAAAGATCCAGCAGTTCCACTGCTACTGGGTATATATCCAAAAGAATTGAAAGCAGAGTCTCAAAAAAAGTATTTGAACACCAATGTTTATAGCAGCATTATTCACAATAGTCAAGGGATAGAAACAACAGATGAATGGACAAACAAAATGTGGTATATACATGCAATGGAATATTATTCAGCCTTGAAAAGGAAGGAAATCCTATCTGACACATGAATTAGCATAGGTCCGTACTTCTGGCCATTTCTCATGCCGGACATAGTCAACAGCCAAAATGCACTGCTCGAAGTTCTGTCCACTGTGAGGATTCTTTTTCACCACTGTCCTCCAGGTTCACCCAGCTGGGGAGCGGGGGCTGTAGCTGTCCACTGTCAGCTCATAACGGCCTATCAGCCAGACTCATCTGTAAACAGGCTTGAGTCTTCATCAGTCAGCTGGGCGTAAGGGACACCCCAGAAAGTCATAGCCAGTGATTGAGGGAGAGAAGACCATGCAACAGGAGCCACCTGGTCCTGTAAATGGCTCACACCTTCTGGACCTTTCCAAGCCTGGTCTCTTATATCAAGTGATGATAGATTGCTGCTGTGCACACCCAACCTCGTGGTTGGGTTGGTCAGACAACACCCCATTCATGATGAGAAGCTCAGGTTGCATGGTCACCTGATGTCACCTTGTTAGGTGTTCAGTTCCTACCAACTCCCAATGGCAAGCCAGAGACTGTTGCTGAAAAGCAGAATAGTTATCTATAGAAATGAGCCTACACTTATCAAAAATCCTATGAGTCTGTGCTTTGATTCTGCTTTTGGTGCTTGCTGGAGTATCACTGGCTCTGGGGGATCATAAATACCAAGAGATAGGGCAGCTGTACTGCAGCCTGAACATGTCACAGAGCCTTCTCTTGCTCTTGTCCCTACTCAAAACTGGCACCTCCCAGGTGACTCTATTGTTGAGATACACTGCCTCCAAAATTCAAATAGGCCTACCAAGCACTGGGCCTCTTTTAGGGGGAGTAGGTTGTATGAGGAGCAACTTGTCTTTCACCTTGGAGAAGATACCTTTTCATACTCTAGGCCACTGCATCTCCAGAAACTTCACTGAATCTTTAGTGGGGCTTATCTCCCACTTTCTAGTTTGCATATGTCTTATTAGGGCAATTAAAGTACTTGTTACTTGCTGCTCATCAGATCCAGTAATGTTGTCAATATAATGGACCAGTGTGGTGTTTTGTGGGATGTTAATGATTAAGATCTTTGCAGACTCTATTACGGCAGAGCAGAACTGACAGAGCCCTGAGGCCACCTGAAGTTACACGGTGGCCTTGCCAGCTAAAAAGGAAACCGCTCTGGTGGACCTTGCATACTGGTATGGAAGAAAAACCAAGTTGATAGCTGCATACCAAATACCAGGGGAAAGGTGCTAAATTTGGGACAGCAGCTGCAATTGGAAGTGTCACCTGATTAAGTTCATGAAGGTCCACCGTCATTTTCCATCTGACTCTTGCACAGGTCAGACTGGCGGGTTAAATGGGTATGTGATAGGTCTCACTACCCCTCTTCTTTCAATTCTTTGGCATGAATCTCTGCACTTCTCCCAGGGATGTGGTATTTTTACTGGTTTGCTGTCTTTGTAGGAAGTGGGACTTTCACTTAGCCCTCCTTGCCATATTGGTCCCCAGTCTGTGGGTCAGAGACCCTATGTGGGGATTCTGCCACTATGACAGTTTTCAATTTATTGCCTCTCAGCTCCAAATTCAGGCTCTAGTATCTGCTCTGAGATACTGGACTGGACTATTTATGCATTTCTCCTTGCAGTTAAGCTTTGTCAGTAGAGGGCGCTAGAGGGACATTGAAAGAGGAAGGGGATGATTTTCCTGGCCCTGGTCCTGTTGAGGTTTGTTTTTTTTCTTGCGCTTGCTGCACAGTTTTGCAGGGGCACATCCAGTGGTTCCCTGCCTTAGATGTGTGTGAAAGTGAGGAGTCCCTTGAGGAGCTCGCAGCCCCCAACTTGCAACCACCTTGCCGCACCCTCTCTACCCCCACGTGGTCACCACAGACCCCAGACCACAAGCTGACTTTGCAGTGAGTGGACTCAACACTTCAGACTTCTTTTGCACCTCATGAGGCTTTCTCTAGCACTGATCTCTGGCAGAGCAAGCTTTCTCCAACACTTGACTTTGGTAGCAGTCTGGTTTTCTCCAGCACTCTGCTCTTACCGAGTGCACTTTCTCTAACGTCAACAGTGCTTGATTCTTGGGGCAGCTTTCTCCAGCACTGGGCTCTCCCTGATTATACATCTAGCTCTTGACTGCACAATGGTATGACTTTCTACAGTGCTTGATCCCTGTACTGGCAAAGCTCTCTCCAGCACTGGGTTCCTGTAGAGAACACTTCCTACAGTCTTGGTTCCAGCAGTGCTCCGTGATTAGCATGACACCCCAGAGGGCAAATTTCCAGGAAGTCCCATTGGTGAGGCAGTCAGCGACTTCTCTGCTACGCCCTTTCAAGTGAAGTCTGGATCTCAGCCTGGTGGGAGAGGACTCTTCCTTGGGCTCTCTATCTCAGTCCTAGGGAGAGTAGCTGATCTTAATACCTCTGTTTCTGTATTCTTTAGAATTGTCTTTAGCTCTAATTAGCCAATTCCCTATTATTCCAATCCCCTGTTAATAATGCTTTATGTTAAACTTTCCCATTGTGGCTTCTTTCTCCTGGTTAGACCTTGATTGATATAATAATTGGTACTGGGAGTGGTCCCAGGAGAAAGACTCACAAAGATGCGATTTTGCAATGATATGGTCATACCCTTGAGTTTGAGCACAGTGCTGAGCTCCTAACCAATGGGAAATGGGATGCCAGCAATCCATGGTATGCAGTGGCATCACAGTTAATCAGACTGTCGCCTGTGGTTGATTGTGATGAGGTGCCAACTGAAGCTCATGCGTTGGGAGCCCAACTGGCTGCTGCCCTTGACTCCTACAGCAGTAGTAATGACTCAGACCTGTGGTGTAGGATGGATTCTTTGCAGTGCACTTGGGTGATTACAGAGAGAAAATGACAAACTCGGGTCTCTTAACTTCCAGCACAAGTCACAATCTGAGAACCAGGATACTTATATGACAGTCCTAAAACTATCTTTTAATTATGTAGGCCCAGAGCTGATATTGCTAAAAGTCAAATACAAAATTTAATTGTGTAAGTTGATGATTTATAATGACAGTTGAATTCACACTCTTATCAAATTTGTCATGGGAAAACTAGGGCATCAATCAGGAAAGAATAAGGTCCAGAAATTCGGAAGGGTGCATCTGGTTGGAATCAGATGAAGCAGACAATATTGAACTCCCAAGTCATTCTGAGGCTCCTTTGCCAGTGGAAGTAGCTTGCTCTTCTGTGTCTGATGAGACTAGCTGTTCTCTGTCTGAAAACCCTGTGATAACCTCACCTGGGGCAAATGCCTTGAAAGGGGGTGCTCATTCCACTCAAAATTCACCACAACTACCCTGTTGCCTCTAAGCCTTTAACAAGGGTCAAGTCTCAACACATTTCAGGAAGACAGGTACACACCATGATCCAGGAAGAAACAGCTAATACATCAAAAGAATAGCAATACATTGCTAATATGTTGGCAGAAACCTAAGGAGTGTGTGAGAATGGATTCTAAGAGTGTTAGACCAATGAGGGTAGAATATAACACTAGATAGGGCCACATTCACTTATATGGGTGTATTTACTAAAGATCCCATATTTAATGTGCTAGCTCACACACCTGAAGTTGGCACTAAGAAGTTATTTGGTTAGCTGACTGAAATTTAGACCTAATAGTGGTCTACATTTAGTGAAGTTGAGATACTAGAGTTCTCCTGGCATCACACAGAAGAGAGAATCCAAAGGCTTGGGTGATAGACTGATTTATCACGTGTAATCTGTCAACTGTATTCAGTGAGAGGACCCAGAGACAATTCCTTTGCTAAAACATTGAAGGGAGCATCTCCATGCTTGAAATAACCATGCTCTGGTTATTCTCCTTTGTAGGCCAGGTATGACTGTAGGGGGTATCACCATTTATTTGGACTCCCTGCTATCAGTGGGTATGAGGGGATCCAGATAAGGTGGACACATTAACTGTAAAGGGCAGCAGGGACCACCAAGCAATCTGATTTCTTGGCTAGCAGAGATATTTGGCAGTGGTATTTGTTCACTGTCCCTAGCAATGAAATAAATGGGAAACCTACTCCACTATTGTTGGATTTGTTTCCTTCTTGACCTTCTGTCTAGTTATTTCGTCCATTATTGAAAGTACAGTATTAAAGTCTCCAACTATTATTGTTGAATTGTCTATTTCTCTCCTCAATTCTGTCAGGTTTTGTTTCATGTATTTTGGGGTTCTGTTTTTAGGTACATATATGTTTATAATTATAATGTCTTCCTGAGGGATCAACCTTTTTATCATTATAAAATGTCTTTTGTCTCTAGTAACAAGTTTTGTTTTAAATTCTGTTTTGTCTGGTAATTAGTATAGCCATTCCACATCTCTTATAGTTGCTTTTGCATAGCATATCTTTTTGTATCCTTTTACTTCCAACCTACTGATGTCATTGATTATAAAGACAGCATATAGTTGGAGCATGTTGGGTTTTTAAAATCTGTTCTGCCTCTCTATCTTTTTTTTTTTTTTTTTTTTTTTTAAAGGATTTTCTTATTTATTTATTTATTTATTTTTGGCTGTGTTGGGTCCTCGGTTCGTGCGAGGGCTTTCTCCAGCTGCGGCAAGCGGGGGCCACTCTTCATCGCGGTGCGGGGACCGCCCTTCATCGCGGTGCGCGGGCCCCTCTCCATCGCGGCCCCTCCCGTCGCGGGGCACAGGCTCCAGACGCGCAGGCTCAGCAACTGTGGCTCACGGGCCCAGCCGCTCCGCGGCATGTGGGATCCTCCCAGACCAGGGCTCGAACCCGTGTCCCCTGCATCAGCAGGCAGACTCTCAACCACTGCGCCACCAGGGAAGCCCTGCCTCTCTATCTTTTGACTGCAGTGTTTAGTCCATTTACATTTAATGTAATTGCTAATAGATAGGATTTATGTCTGTCATTTGGCTATTTGTTATTTATAATTCTTTTCTTTTTTGTTCCTATGTTTCTCCACTACCACTTTCTTTTTGTGTTAAATGTTTTCTAGTATTCTATTTAAATTCCCTTGTTGTTTTATTCTATTCTTTTGAGTTACTTTTTTAGTGGTTTTCCTGGGTATTACAATTAACATCTCTACTTAAAACAATCTAGTTGGGCTTCTCTGGTGGTGCAGTGGTTAAGATTCCGCCTGCCAATGCAGGGGACACAGGTTTGAGCCCTGGTCTGGGAGGATCCCACATGCCGCGGAGCAACTAAGCCCATGCGCTACAACTACTGAGCCTGTGCTCTAGAGCCTGCAAGCCACAACTACTGAGCCCACGTGCCACAACTATTGAAGCCCACGTGCCTAGAGCCCATGCTCTGCAACAAGAGAAGCCACCGTGATGAGAAGACTGCACGCTGCAATGAAGAGTAGTCCCCACTCACTGCAACTAGAGAAAGCCCGCACGCAGCAACGAAGACCCAATGCAGCCAAAAATAAATAAATAAAATAAATAAATTTATTAAAAAAAAAGAATCTAGTTCATGTTAATGCCAACTTAATTTCAGTAGTATATAAAAACTTGCTCCTATATAGCTCCCTTCTCTCACTCCTCCTTTGTGCTATTATTTTTATTTTTAAATTTATTTATTTATCTTTGGCTGCTTTGGGTCTTCATTGCTGAGCATGGGCTTTCTCTAGTTGCGGTGAGCAGGGGTTACTCTTCGTTGTGGTGCGTGGGCTTCTCATTGCGGTGACTTCTCTAGTTGTGGAGCATGGGCTGTCAGTGTGCAGGCTTCTGTAGTTGTGGCTCGCGGGCCTCTGTAGTTGTGGCTCGCGGGCTCTAGAGCGCAGGCTCAGTAGTTGTGACGAACGGGCTTAGTTGCTCCGCGGCATGTGGGATCTTCCCGGACCAGGGCTCAAACCCGTGTTCCCTGCATTGGCAAGCGGATTCTTAACCACTGCACCACTAGGGAAGTCCCCTTTGTGCTATTATTGTCATACAAGTTACATCTTTATTTATTATAAGCCCATAAATACAGTTTTACAATTATTGCTTTTTGCAGTTGTCTTTATTTTTTAAATTATTATTTTTTTTTTATTTTATTGGGGTATATTGTTTTATAATGTTTGCAGTTGTCTTTAAAATATAAAAATTATAAACAAAATATATTTATACTGTCTTTTCTATGTACTTATATAGTTTCCTTTATTGATGTTCTTTATTTCCTCATGTGAATTTGAGTTACTGTCTAGTCCTTTCATTTCAGCCTGAAGGAGTCCCTCTGTATTTCTTGTAAGGTAGGTCTGCTAGGAACAAATTCTCTCCATTTTTGTTTATCTGAGAAAGTCTTAATTTCTCCTTTATTTTTTTGAAGGATTGTTTTGCTGGGTATAGATTTCTTGGTTAACAGTTTTGTTCTTTCAGCACTTTGCATATGTTATCTCACTGTCTTCTGGCCTCCATAGTTTCTGATAAGAAGTTAGCTGTTGATCTTACGGAAGATCCCTTGTACATGATGATTTGTTTTTTCTCTTGCTGCTTTCAGTATTCTCTGTCTTTCAACAGTTTGATTATGATATGTCTAGATGTGAATCTCTCAGTTTATCCTACTTTGAGCTTCTTGGCTGTGTAGATTAATTTTTTAATTTATTTATTTTATTTATTTATTTTTAGCTGTGTTGGGTCTTTGTTGCTGCGCACGGGCTTTCTCTAGTTGCGGTGAGCGGGGGCTACTCTTTGTTGCAGTACGCGGGCTTCTCATTGCACTGGCTTCTCTTGTTGCGGAGCATGGGCTCTAGATGTGCAGGCTTCAGTAGTTATGTCGTGTGGGCTCAGTAGTTGTGGCTTGTGGGCTGTAGAGCGCAGGCTCAGCAGTTGTGGCACACAGGCTTAGTTGCTCTGTGGCATGTGGGATCTTCCTGGACCAGGGCTTGAACCTGCGCCCCCTGGGTTGGCAGGCGGATTCTTAACCACTGCACCACCAGGGAAGCCCCGATTAATTTTTTTAAAAATCAAATTCAGGGAAATTATTTCTTCAAATACTTTTTTCTTTTTTTTTTTTGGCTGCATTTGGGTCTTGGTTGCTGCATGTGGGCTTTCTCTAGTTGCAGTGAGCAGGGGCTACTCGTAGTTGTGGTATGTGGACTTCTCATTGCGGTGGCTTCTCATTGCAGAGCATGGGCTCTAGGTGTGAGGGCTTCAGTAGTTGCAGCACGTGGGCTCAGGAGTTGCAGCACGCGGGCCCTAGAGCGCACAAGCTTCAGTAGTTGTGGCTTGTGGGCTCTGAGCGCAGGCTCAGTAGTTGTGGTGTGCAGGCTTAGTTGCTCCATGGCATATGGGATCTTCCCAGGCCAGGGATCGAACCCATGTCCCCTGCATTGGCAGGCAGATTCTTTTTTTTTTTTTTTTTTTAAAGGATTTTCTTATTTATTTATTATTTATTTATTTATTTATTTATTTTTGACTGTGTTGGGTCTTCGGTTCGTGCGAGGGCTTTCTCCAGTTGCGGCAAGCGGGGGCCACTCTTCATCGCGGTGCGGGGACCGCTCTTCATCGCGGTGCGCGGGCCTTTCTCTATCGCGGCCCCTCCCGTCGCGGGGCACAGGCTCCAGACGCGCAGGCTCAGCAATTGTGGCTCACGGGCCCAGCTGCTCCGTGGCATGTGGGATCTTCCCAGACCAGGGCTCGAACCCGTGTCCCCTGCATTAGCAGGCAGATTCTCAACCACTGCGCCACCAGGGAAGCCCGGCAGGCAGATTCTTAACCACTGCACCACCAGGGAAGTCCCCAAATACTCTTTCTGCCCCTTTCTCTTCTCTCCATCTGGGACTCTCATTATATGTATATTAGTACATCTGATGGTATCCCACAGGTCTCTGGGGGCTCCATTCCTTTTTCTTCATTCTTTTTCCTTTCTATTCCTCAGACTGAGTAATCGCAATTGACCTGTCTTCAAGTGTGTTGATTCTTTCTTCTGCCAAGTCAAATCCTCTATTGAGCGCTGTTAGTGAATCTTTCATTTCAATTGTACTTTTGTACTGTTGAGCTCCAGAATTTCTATTTCTATTTGATATATATATATATATATATATATATATATATATATATATGTATGTATGCATGTGTATACACATACATACATGCACATTTTTAATATAAATGTAATTTTTCTATATGCTTATTAATAGCCTCTGTTTGGTGAGACATCATTCCCATACTTCCTTTGGATTCTTTTGGCGTGGTTTCCTTTAGTTCTTTGAATATATTTATAATAGCTGATTTAAAGAGTTTGTCTGATAACTTCCTCAGGGACAGTTTCTTTTGACTCCTTTTTTTCCTTTGTATGGGCCATACTTTCCTGTTTCTTTGCATGTCTCATAAATTTTTTTATTGACAGTGACATCTTAAATATCATAAGGTGGCAACTCCAAAAATCTGATTCCACCCCTCCTCAGGCTTTGTTGTTGTTGTTGCTGCTGTTTACGAACTTTCCTAGATGAATTCTGTAAAGACTGCATTCTTTGCGCATGGCCACTGAAGTCTGTGCTCAATTAGCTTGCTTAGTGGTCAGCTAATGATTGGACAGAGATTTCCTCTAATGCCTTCAACCAATAAATTTCCTAGCCTTTTCTGAGGGGCTCTATGTGTGTGTGTGTGTGTGCACAACACTGCTTTAACTCCCACTTCTGCTTGCACAGAGCATCAAGGTCAGCTAGAGGTAAGAGCTTAGGGTCTTCTCAGGTCTTTCCTGAGTGCATACAGCCCTACTCATGCTTGTGACCTTATAGGGATTCCCAGGAATGTGTCAGGGCTTTTCAAAGCCCTCTACGGATATTTCATTCCCTAGTTTTTCCTTTCAAGTTTTTTTGTGCTTTTTTTTGTCCAGCCTCTTTTTTTTTTTTTTTAGTATTTACTTATTTAGTTGGTTGTGCCGGGTCTTAGTTGCAGCAGGTAGGCTCCTTAGGGAGTTGCGGTATGTGGGCTCCTTAGTTGTGGCACACGAACTCTTAGTTGCAGCATGCATGTGGGATCTAGTTCCCTGACCAGGGATGGAACCTGGGCCCCCTGCATTGGGAACGCGGAGCTTTAACCACTGCGCCACCAGGGAAGTCCCTAGCTTCTTTTTTTTTTAATTTTTTGGCCATGCTGCACAGTTTGCGGGATCTTAGTTCCCCAACAAGGGATTGAGGTCCAGCCTCTCGTTACCCCAAAACTGGTATCACCATCTCAGGCTGCTGTGATATTAAACAATGGCCACTGATTGTTTTAAACTAGGGATGTTTCAACATATCCCTAGGGATATGGCTGTAGCACAGGGAGAGTTCTGAGTCGGGTCAAATAAAGACAAACTCTGAGAACAGAGCTTTTCAGAGAGCTACCAAATAGAGACACTTCTCTGGGAATGGAGCTGTTATGGAGATTCAAACCTGTTCCCCCTCCTGTGGCTACTAAGCACTGGTTTTCACAATTCCTTTAGTTGTGAGGCTTTTATTTTCCAAGGTTTCTGTGAACCTGTGAAGAGGAGAATGGGACTAAGGCAAGTTAAAACTGCACAGAGTTCACTGTTTTCACTAGGACACAGCTGTTTTTCTGGAATAAATGCTCCTTGGGTTGTAGCTAGGCTTTGGTTAATTTCAGAGTTCTGAAAAAGCTTATTTTGACCATTTTAGCCAGAGTTCTTCTTGTTTTTATGAAGGAGTGAATTTTCAGAGGTCCTCACTCCACCATTCTGGAACTGTTTCTCTTCTGCTTGATCTACAGTAGAAACCCTACGTCTGGTAGCCAAAATTCTGATTTGAGTTGTCACAGTGGAGAATCATAGCCTGTCACTAGTTCGCAGACCCAAGTCAATCATAGACCCAGAGCCGCTTAACTGAGGGTGATGCCAAGTCTCCTTGAGGAAGGACCTTGTACCATTGCTGCAAGTACTCATCATAAGTCTTTCCCTAAGCCTTCCCCAAAGGGACCTGTGGCCCTTTTACTAGGGTGTGCACTGGGTAAAAGGAAATATCCAGACCCTTCATGGGTTATTAGACATTGGCTCTAATGGACACATTCCTAGGGACCCAAAATGCCACTGTGATCCACCAATCAAAGTAGATGCTTACAGCAGCCAGGGGATAGATGGAATCTTAACTCCAGGCCAATTCAGTGGGCCTAGGTGGCCCATAGACCCATTCTGTGGTTATTTCTTTAATGCCTAAACTTATCATTAAAATAGACATACTTGGTAATTGGCACAGTCAGTAATGAGAGACTCAAAGATACTGGAAGAAATCTTACAACACATCAAAAATATAAGGGAAAAGAAATCATACTATTAAATGTAAATTTGAAGGACAGATCCAGAAGACCTAACACACAAATAATAGGAGTCCCCAAAGGAGAGAAAAGTAACAGGTGGAGAGGGAAATTTGAGTCTGAAGATTAAAAGACTGACATGAATGAAGATAAACATCTAGACATATCCTGATGAAATTCCTGAGTTCCAGAGGTAGAAAACAACAACAACAACAATTTGCAAGCTTCCAGATAGAAAGACTAGGTTACTTAAAAAGGAGCAAGAATCAGACTAGTTTAAGACCACCCATCTGCAATCCTATGAGCTAGGAGACAGTAGAATACAGACTGCTAAGAGAAAAGGAATGTAACCCAAGAATCAAAACAAGTCATCGTGTCACTTCTCAACCAGGGCAAAAGAAAGACATCTGCTAGCATACAAGATTCAGTGCATGGATCAAGTGCATGCCTATCTGAGGAAAGTGCTCAAGAAATTCTCTCAATAGTGATTGAGAGCTCATGATAATGCAAGATGAAGAGATGGGGTAGCAGAGGTGAGCAACAAATCTTGCGATATATATAGTTTGGTTTAAATGGTAGGAGATAGACTGGGAATTTGTGCTGTAGGTATTAAGTAAGGATTCTTTTGCAGAAGTCATGAACTTTAATGGAAAGCCTAATAATAGATTAGAACAAAAAAACCCTGTAAACTATCTTAGTAAAACTCCAGGAGTAGGGAGAGTGGGGAAGTTAACAGCATTCTAAAGGTATCATCTTTCAGGAGATTGGGTGGGAATGGGCAAGTAAAACATTTTGGTGAAGGAGTAGGATTATTACCATGTACTGATACAACAATTTAAGAATAATTGTGATTGCTAGGAAAGAAAAGATAAACACTAGCAGCTTAATAAAGGGGGAGGGTGGATGGCAATAAATAGAAACTTGACCAAGTCAACGAAAGTTAAAAAAAAAAAGCAAACAGGAAAACATTAATGAAAAATAAATAGTAAATGTAAAATAAGGTAGAAAGAAAAAAGTATATTGTTTATTACAATAAATATGAAATTATAAGGCAGAAACTGAGACTAAATGACTTTAAAATCTAGCTATAAGCAATTTATAGGAAACACATAAAGTGACAAAAATGTTTCAGATAAATGGACAAAAAATTTTCAGGCAAATGCAACCAAAAAAACAAGATTGAGGGAAGAGTTCTTGCCAAGATTCTGGCAATGTTTATTTCTGGTTTTGAGTGGTGGTTATGAGGGTATTTTGTTCTATAATATCATGTTAAGCTATTTCTTTATGAATGTCTATGCATGATATTTCATAATTGTGATAGGGAGAATAATGGCCTTTGTCTAATGTCCTAAAATGTCCACATCCTAATCCCCAGAACCTGTGAATCTGTTACTTTACATGGCAGAAGGGACTCTGCAGATGTGATTAAATTGAAGTCCTTGAGACAGGGACATTATCCTTGATTATCCAGGTGGCCAGTGTAATCACACGAGTCCTTAAAATTGGAAAACCTTTTCTGGTTATGGTCAGAGGGAGATGTAACTGTGGAAGAATGGTCAGAGAGATGCAACATTGCTGCTCTGAAGAAGGGGGAAGGGGACCACGAGCCAAGGACTATGGAGTCCCTCCGGACGCAGGAAAAGGCGAGGAAACGGATCCTCCTCTAGAGCCTCGGAAGGAACACAGCGCTCCCTACCCCTTGATTTTAGCCCAGTGAGACCCATGTTGGACTTCTGACCTCCAATACTGTAAGATAATAAATCTATGTTATTTTAAGCCACCAAACATGTGGTAATTTGCTACAACAATAGAATACTGATACAACAACAAAAAAGCTTTAAGATGTTTGCCTTCCTGTTATGACCTCTACTTCATCTTCCTTTTCTTTTCAGCTTCACTCTTTTTTAAATTTTATCTTATATATATTTTTGGCCGCATTGCATGCCTTGCGTGGATCTTAGTTCCTGGACCAGAGATTGAACCCAGGCCCTTGGCACTGAAAGTGCAGAGTCCTAACTACTGGATTGCCAGGGAATTCCCCCAGCTTCACTCTTAAGCTAAACTTCCTCCTTGCCCATAGCTTTGTGAGTCAACAGTCATGGGGAGAGAACGAATGGAAAGAGCACTGAGCTTCAAGATAAGGAACCAAAGTTGTAGTTCTAGCTTTGCACTAACTTGCTGTGTGACTCTGAGCCAATTGCTTTCCCTCTCTGAGCCTATAATGTTAATTATTTTAATTAACAAAAATTATATATTGAACAAAATATTTAGCTAGATGTTGTTCAGGGGTATAATACTTCCCCAGTCACAAAGTCTACTTATCCAAACTCTTAAATATGTGAATTTACTTCTTTCTGTTCAACTTATAGGCAACTCTGAGGATTTCAGATCCAGTTCATACAAATTTCAAATCATTCCTTGTTATGACCTTGGGACGTGGAGCTGTAAAAATTAAAAAGGCAACAAACATTCCATAGAAGAATATCCCTCTCAGAGGGCATGCTACCTATCCCAAAATAACCCACAGAAAGAATGCATCCTAAAACATTTCAAGAAAATAAGGAAGGGTATATAGAATATCCATTAATAGAGGAAGTAGTTTAAAAATATTTAAAATGCCACTCTATGCCTATTCAATAACTTTAAGTAAAAGAAAAAAATGTGTAGGATTTTTCATAGGTTTATATATCCCATGTAGCTGCTGAGCATTTATGGTGGAGCCTCAAAGACACCTGGGACATTGGTCATGCCCTTTGAGACCCACGGAAGTCATGGGGTCCCTGGAACGTCCTTGTTCCTTAGAAGTGGCACATTCACTCCCAGCACAGTGACCCCCCCCAGACTCCTGATATGGGCTCTCATGGCCCCTGCTGTTTCAGTTCACTTTTTTCTGGGTCTGGCTTTCAAACTTCCCAAGAGGTTAGATCTGATCAGCTGGGTAGGCATGATCCAGTTGGGCAGTATTTCCAGGCCCAAACACCTCCCAGGCCACCAGGACAGCCTACAGGAGTCCACTGGCGTTCTGGGCATGACCTTTGCTGTGGACGCTGCCTGGTGAATTATAGGATGACCACCATCCCTCGGCCCTGCTAACTGCATCCCTGTAGCAGCCTCAGAAATTATGAAAATCAAATCTGCCCTATACTTTTCTGAATGCTCAGGCCCCACTGAGAATCACTGCTATGGAAAATTGGGTTCAGATGCCAATTCCTGGGCCCATTGGGGATTTGAGAGGAGGAAAGTGGGGTGTCATGACATTTGCTCAGATGGGACTGCAGATGCAGCTGCCATGTGAATTAGGGGGACACCTCTCTAGTACAAGGTCTTGAATTCCTTAACTGGAATTTCTCCCACCATGGGGGTTTTGAGGTATGTAATCATTTAAACTGGAGAAAGAGTACTGTACATGTAGGGGCATAATGGGGGGGGAACTTATTTTTATTTTATTATGAAAAAGAAAATACAGGGAATTCCCTGGTGGTCCAGTGGTTAGGACTCCAAGCTTTCACTGCCGAGGGCCCAGGTTCGATCCCTGGTCAGGGAACTAAGATCCCACAAGCCACACGGCATGGCCAAGAAAGAAAGAAAGAAAGAAGGTACAGAAATACAGATAAGCAAAAAATAAGAGTAACACTATATTCCTACCACCCAGAGATTCCTATTGCTAACACCTTGAATTGGTCTTTTCTATCTTTCCTAAGAGCTCAGCATGGGGCCCAGCATAGAACAGAACTTCCATGGCTGTTGAGGAATGAACCGAAATGACTCCTCACCTATAAATTAGGAGGTATGATGAAGTGATCTCTAAAAATCTCCCCTCTAAAAATCTAGAAGTGTAGAGTAGGGCGGTGGATAAAAACTTGACCTCTAGTGTGTGTCTCATGTAAACATACACATTACATATACCCATCTATCCAGCACTTAACCTAGGGCCTGGCATGTTAGGAAGACCCAGTCAATGGGAGCCACTGTTACCATCATGTCCTTGCTCCCCACAAGGTTCAAGGATCCCCATCTCCTTTCCCCCAAACTCCAAGCCCCTCAGCCCACTTGCTGCTCTGAAAGCCGTGGCAGAAAATGTCTCCTTAGAGCAGACTGTGAGACTCCTTTCTTTACAGGAATACTCTCTTTACAGTGGTCTTTGAGTTTAATTTTGAAATTGAAAAAAAAAGGAAAAAAAAAAAAAAAGCCTGCTTTCGTACTTCCCTGGTGGCGCAGTGGTTAAAAATACACCTGCCAGTGCAGGGATCATGGGTTCGAGCCCTGGTCTGGGAAGATCCCACATGCTGCGGAGCAACTAAGCCCATATGCCACAACTACTGAGCCCGCATGCCACAACTACTGAAGCCCGCGCGCCTAGAGCCCGTGCTCTGCAACAAGAGAAGCCGCCGCAATGAGAAGCCCGTGCACTGCAACCAAGAGTAGCCCCTGCTCGCCGCAACTAGAGAAAGCCCGCGCGCAGCAACGAAGACCCAACGCAGCCAAAAATAAATAAATAAAAATTAAAAAAAAGAAAAAGCCTGCTTTCATTAGAAAGTTGGGAAGAATAGGGAACACTAAAATTTCGCTGTAGATGATGGAGGAAATAGTCTGACTTCAGAGTCTGTGCTCTGTGTTAGAGATCACACGCTCTCCAATCAGACTACGTGGACTCACATCTGCCTCTACTATTTACTGACTGGGGGACCTTGGACAAGTGACTTAACTTCTCCGTGCCTCAGTTTTCCCATCTGTAAAATGGACACAATAATCATACTTATCTCACAGAGTTGTTGAAATGATTTTTGTGAGATTATGCATGTAGTTTCTTAGAGTTTTACCTGGCTCAGGGTTAGCTATTTGGTTCTATATGGGCCCAAATTATTCTTAGATCTAAACTGCTTGGAGTGAGGGTTGAGATTCTCACGCAAGTTGAATAACAATGGACCCTAATTGCCTTTGAAGGAGGATAGGTGTGATTCTCACGCAAGTTGAATAACAATGGACCCTAATTGCCTTTGAAGGAGGATAGGTGTGATTAACTTCAAGTTTGGGTCCAAGCTGAATTGCACAGCTATGTGAGTGGAGGACCAAGTATGTTTGGCTTCTGTATGCTACATTTTTAAAGTTAAGATTTAAAAATTAAGCTCCCTGCCCTCGAGGAAAAGAAACTAGTTTAAATGGAAATGGGCTCTGAGTTTAATGTGCTATTAAAGCCAACAGTGAAAGAATATGAAGTGTATTAAGAAGGGTAGGAGGGTGGGAGGCAGAGGGTCTTGGTGGAGGTGATGGCAAGGGATGGAAAAGTCCCCAGGCCTGGAAGGGGAGAGAGGGAGTCCTGGCACATGCCCCAAGGCTGTGCTCCATGAAACTAGCCAGTCCTAGGAGTAGGTGGCTGCCTGATATTCCAGGAATCATGGGATCCTGCGTACAAGGAATCTCAGGCAGCCCTAGATTCTGGTGCCTTGCATGTGGTATGGGGCAGAAGCCATGGACTTTAAAGGACCACTGTCCCTTGGACAGCGATGCCAACAGCAGCCAAGATGAACAAGGGATTAGACCCTCCCTGGCACCAACACACACACACACATGCACACACCCCTAGGTATCCAGGCAACACTTCTTGGATTCTGGTGTGCCCTTGAGAGAGGAAGAAAGCCCCAACAGTACCTGAGATGGAATCTCTGCTTAGAGTCACAAATTACATTGTTTTTTAAAAAAATATTTGATTATTTGTTTGAAGGGATACCCAAAACAACCAGCCTGGTCCCCACATGTTTTGGTCTAGTGGCTAGAGTCCTCTCTCAAGCCTGCTACTCCATTCCTCACCCCCAGTTTTACTTTCAAACTTGGTTAATAGGTAGTCTTTGGAATTAAAGAGACCTTAGGTTAAGTCTAGGTTCTGTCAGTAGCTGTGTGACCTTGGACAAGTTACCATAGTTAACTTTTCTATACCTGTTTTTTTTTTATTTTAATTTATTTGGTTGCACTGGGTCTTAGTTGCGGCAGGTGGCCTCCTTAGTTGCAGCTTGCAGGGTCCTTAGTTGTGACTTGAGGGATCCTTAGTTGTGGCACGTGGGCTCCTTAGTTGCAGCAGGTGGGCTCCTTAGTCGCGGCTTGCGGGATCCTTAGTTGCGGCTCACTGGCGCCTTAGTTGCAGTACGCAGGCTCCTTAGTCGTGGCATGTGAACTCTTAGTTGCGGCATGCATGTGGAATCTAGTTCCCTGACCATGGATTGAACCCAGGGCCCCTGCATTGGGAGTGCAGAGTCTTAACCACTGCACCCCCAGCGAAGTCCCTATACCTGTTTCTTCATCAGTAAAATGATGCACTTCCTCTTAGGAATTGTTAGGAGATTGAATTGGAATAATAGGGTGGTTTTCCAACTGCGTCCTGGAAAGCCTCAAATCAGACAACCTAGTGTTTTCCAAACTTCATTCACATCCCCTGTTCCCAACCTTCAGACACTTGTACACCATCTCTACTATTTGCTTAATCTTGTCCTTTAAAAATATCAACTTTTAAAATGGAAAAACATTTATTCAAGAAGGAAACTTTATATCACTACCATAAACAGGAAGTACCTATCACTTACCCTAGAATGGTAAAAAATAAATATAACAAAATCAAAATGTTGGTATTCAATTCTCGCTTGCCATGGTTATAGGCCAAAGCTCTGAGCTCAAGGCCAGGACTTTGTTTAAAAAAGATTATCTCAGTCATAAAAGGCCACTTATGGCTGTATATGAAATGTCCAGAATAGCCAAGTCTATAGAGACAGAAAGTAGATTAGTGACAGTCTAGGGCTGGAGGAGAATGGGGATGACTGCTAATGGGTATGGTTTGAGGGTGATGAAAATGTTCTAAAGTTGACTGTGGTGATAGCTGCACAACTCTTTGAATATACTTAAAGAACCACTAGATTGTACACTTTAAATGGGTGAATTGTATGGTATATGAATGATCTCTCAATAAAAGTTGTTAATAAAAAGAGAAAACTGTTAAATCTTATTTTTTTTGTCCTTGAGGTGAATGAAAGGATGCAAAGATACCTGAACCAGGACCACTATTATTTAACTTAACCAGGTCGGTGAGCACCCCCCGCTCCCCATCATCTCCCTGTGGTAAGCTTTTGCCCCCTTATGAAAGGATTCAGTCATAAGCACTCAATGTTAGCTAATATTCCCCCAAACAGATCTGCCAGTCAAGTCGCACAAACCTGGTTTATAACCCTCGCTACTCACCCACTGTCCTGCATCATGACTGTGGAGAAAATCGCCCTGAACCTCACTTTTCTTACTTGTAAAATGTGGACATCTCCCGAGGTATGTATGCACCGCTCCTGACACAAAGTAAGCTCTCAATAGTGGCTCTCATCATAAATGTCCTTAAACTCTTGGAGCAGCAGCGCTAAGAATCAAGGGATGTGGCTTTGAAATATGCCTCTGCCCGGACTAGATACACTGGTGGGAAAGCTTGTCTTTGCCATTCCAAAGTCACATTCTCTTGCTGGGCCTCGGTTTCCTGGACGGTATAATGGGGAGACAGTGGATTCCCAGGGGCAAGTAAATAAAAGAAACCGACTGTGATCGGCTAGTCCCGGGATCCTCACGCCGGCATTACAGCCGGGGAGACAAAGGCCCAGAGGGTCTCAGATGCTGCCCACGGTCAAAAATGCTGGTCAGGAACTCGGGGGAAGGGGACACGTCCGCAGGTCCAGTCCTAGGTGACCCTGATCTGCTGCTGTAGAGCAGACACAACCTCGGCGGAACAGTCCCCCACCCGCGCCCCGCAGCCCCGCAGCCCTGGGGAAAATCTTGTCCGGAGCGCCCGGACCGGAAGTCCGCCGCGGCCTCTCTAGGACCCCGGCTGGGCGCTCGGTGCCCTTAACGCTTGAGACGCCGCGGGGCGCCCTCCCCGCGCTCGGCCGTTTCCGAGGCACACTGCCCTCCTTTGTTTCCAGGAAGCTTCACCAAAGGCAGGGAAAGGAGCCGGGTCTGTGGGTCCAATTCTACAGACAAGGTGACTGAAGTCACACGGCAGCTGAACCAGAGCCCTGGCGCCCCATTTAGGGCTGTTTTCATTGATCCCAACCGACTCTCTCTGGCTCCCTCACAATATCTTAAAATAGATACAGTAAAACCTCAACTGGGGTTATAATCGATTATAACAGACTTTTACTTTCGTTTCTTTAGCACTGCATTTCCTACATTTCCCAGAGTGCCTGTAGTCCTACCGGTGATTTTAAAAATTAAAGATCGGAAATATTATTCGATTCACAAAAATTTGGTTTACATACAGCTTCTCCGTGCGTGATCTGCACTTGGTTCACTCTGCTCCTGACACGGGTCAAAGATAGATGAGGAAAAGATTTAAAAAATATATATATATATATACACATATATATATATATAGTAAGTCCCCTACATACAAACCAGTTCCATTCCGAGAGCACGTTCGTAAGTCCAATTTGTTCGTATGTCCAACAAAGTTAGCCTAGGTACCCCAACTAACACAATCGGCTATATAGTACTGTACTGTAATAGGTTAATAATACTTTTCACACAAATAATACATAACAAACAAACAAAAAATAAAACAATTTTACAGTACAGTACCTTGAAAAGTACAGCAGTGCACTACAACAGCTGGCATACAGGGGCTGGTATCAAGTGAACAGGCAAGAAGAGTTACTGACTGGAGGAGGGAGAGGAGGTGGGAGATGGTAGAGCTGAAGGATCCTCAGCAATAGGAGACGGAGGGCAAGCTTCAATTTCACTCACGCCTAACGTTGATGGCACAGGTTCTGGTTCCTTGCTGGATTCAATTATATCAACCCTCTTGAAAAAACGATCCAGTGATGTCTGGGTAGTAGCTCTTTTCTCCTTGTTGTAGATGACATGGTAGCACTGGATTGCATGCTGAACGGCTGCTGCAACCTTCGTGTACTGTTCTACGTTCAGGTCCTGTGCCTCAAAAACTAACAGTGCCTCCTCAAATAAAGAAAATCCCCGGGCTTCCCTGGTGGCGCAGTGGTTGAGAGTCTGCCTGCCGGTGCAGGGGATGTGGGTTCGGGCCCTGGTCCGGGAGGATCCCACATGCCGCGGAGCAACTAAGCCCGTGAGCCACAGCTGCTGAGCCTGCGCGTCTGGAGCCTGTGCTCCGCAACGGGGGAGGCCTCGATGGTGAGAGGCCCGCGCATCGCGATGAAGAGTGGCCCCCGCTTGCCGCAACTAGGGAAAGCCCTCGCACAGAAACGAAGACCCAACACAGCCAAAAAATAAATAAATTAATTAATTAATTAATTTAAGAAAAAAAAAAAAAAAGAAAGAAAATCCCCTTGCCATTTTCTGCATCGTGAATCTCTTCGGTTCTTCAGTTATTTCTTCTTCCTCTTGTCTCTCTTCGCCCTTCCTCTGGGCCTCCAATTCCATCAGGTCTTCATTAGTACAGTACGTGCCTTCATCAATAATTTCTTGAAGTGTTTCAGGAAACTCCCGGGCAGCTACCGTGTCTGCACTCGCTGCCTCACCACTTACTTTTAGGTTTTGAAGGTTGGCTCTAGCCTGGAACCGATGAAACCAGCCATGGCTGGCATTAAAAGATGCACCCTCTGATTCTTCGCTGTGTTTCTTCTTTGAGTCTTCATAAAGGGTTTTAGCTTTCTCTTGAATCGGCATAAGCTGAGCGGGACTCGACGCTGATGCTGATTCTGCACTCACACTCTGAGAAGTTTCTCCATCTCCTCCATCACTTTTCCACGCTTCTTCGATACTATTGTCGACATCTTCGGCACAGCAGACTTCACATGTTCCATGATCTTGTCCTTGTTCTTTAGAATCGTGCTGATGGTTGAACGATTCATGTTATAAGAACGAGTGACATCTACCATCTTTTCACGTCGCTCCACTCTCTCAATTATTTTCACTTTTGTTTCCATCATTATCGCTTGGCGCTTCTTAGCAGTACCAGCTACAACACCACTGCTTTTACACTTGCTTCCAGACATCCTGGGCTTGAAATAAAGATACTGTACTACTGTACCCTATACAATACTGTACAGTAAAGTACACAAAAGCACAACCACTTGTAGAGGATGCACGCAGGTGACAATGTACGCCAGACACGTGAACTAACTTACGTGATTGGATGTGTGAACGTAATTCGCATCTTTGAAAGTTCACAACTTGAAGGTTCGTATGTAGGGGACTTACTGTTTATGGAAAAGATAATATTGGCTTCATGTTTCAGATGAGGCAACTAAGGTCTAGACAGGGAAATGACTTGCCCAAGATCACACAGTTAGTACAAATCAATTGAATCTGGAATACCTCCATTCCTATTCTGCATCCTGACCCTTCACTACACCACAGTTGCATCCCAGAGCTGACTGGAGGAACAAAGGAGGGGACAGGCAGAAAAGCCACTGCCAACAGATGAATATAAGGGAATGGAAAGTAAGTTATTGTGCTCTTCCCTTTCACTTGCCCTGTGTGGGGACCTGGGGGTCACCAACCAGTCACACCTGTGGGGCCAATGCCTAAGTCGCATCCTATACCAATGAAAATGTCTGGGGGTAGAAGCCAGACATCAAAATTTCCCAGGTGGTTCCAATATGCAGCAAAGTTTGAGAACCACTGCCATAGGCTGAGTATATTCTTTGGGTTGCCAGGCAAAGCCATGGGGAGCCATGGGAAGTTTTAGAGCAAGGGAGCAGCAGACCAGTTTGGAGTTTAAGGAGAATCAATTCTTAGAAGGAAGGAAGTGTAGTCTGGAGTGAGAAAGGGCCTGGGAGACTAGGGGCAGTGGTGGGATCCCAGTTTGCCGAGAACTGAGGGATTTCCGGGAATGGAATTTGAAGGGCTAACATGGGGAAAGTCCTGGGCAAACCAGAATGCTTGGTCACCTTAGATCCTACCTCTGATATCGTTCTGTCTCCCCAGATTTCTGGGGGACTGATGCCATAGACTCTCCATTCTAGAAAGGTCCCTGAGAAAAGGCTATCCATCTCCCTGGGATGTACTCATCCAGGGCTCTGAGCCCCAGCCTTGACAGGCTTGTGCAGGGAAATAGAAACAGGCAGAGGACTTGGACCCATCTGCTCTCCACCCAGCAGAGGGATCCTAGTCAAAGACAAGTCTATGGCATCTAACCCAGCAATAGAAAGGAACAAACTACTGATCCAAGTAACAGTGTGGATGACTCTCAAAAACATTATGCTGAGTGAAAGAAAACGGATGCAAAGGAGTACATACATTCCACGCATGCGAAGTTCAACAATAGGTTAACCTCATCAAAACCGAAATCAGAACAGCGCTGCCTGTAGGGAGCTGGGGACAGGGAAGGGGCAACAGGAAACTTTCCGGGGGGGGGGATAGTGATATAGTTGATAAGGGCTTGCATTATGCAAATTATATATTTGTTGAAACTCACTGGATCACAGTTAACACCTGTGCAGTTTGCTATATGAATAGTTTTTCTTTTTACAGGAAAAGAAAAACCTGTAAATAAATACTGGACTCTAGTGAAAAACATGCATGCCGAAGTGCAGAGAGGGAAGTATACCATTGTCTGCAACTTATTTTGAAATGTATCAAGAAAATAAGAAAGGTTGTTAGATGGATGGATAGGGCTATGTGATAAAGCAAACACAGTAAAATGTTATAGAATCTAGGTGGTAGGTACATCAGTGTTACCTGTACAATTCTTCCAATTTTGCTGTAAACTTTAAAACTATAATAAAATATTAAGGGAAAAAACCCTCTAAGTCTGATCATGTTACTCCTCTGCGCAGACCCCTTCAATAGCTCTTCATCTCACCCAGAATAAAAGCCAAAGTCCTGACAATGGCCTCCAAGCAGGATAAACTTACATCCTGGTTATCCCGTATCACGTGTTATCTGGGCATAATTATTAATACATCCTCTTTTATCCTCAAAGTTTGAATGACAGGTTATGTGCCTGTCCTGCCTCTGAGGCCCTTGCTGACCTGACCTCACTTCCCACCACTCTCTCCCTCCTCCCTCTGCTCCAGAGGCACTGATCTCATTTCCAGGCATGTGCCCCCTCAGGGCCTTTGCACTGGCTGTTCCCTCTTCCTGGAATGCATTTCCCTCAGGTATGTGCAAGGCTTTCTCCCTCACTTCCTTCAAGCTTTTTCTCAAATGTCTCCTCAGTCAGGCCTCCCCTGACCTCCCTATTTAAAATTGCAATCTGCTCTTTCCCCACTTCCCTTACTCGATTTTTTCCGCAGTACTTTTAACTTTCTACATATAATCTAATTTACTGAAGCTAAGTTCCATGAAGGCAAGGATATTTTTCCATCTTGCCTATGCTGTATCCCCAGGGCCTAGAATAGTACCCGGCAAACAGTAAGTGCACAATAAATACACGTTGCTATGAATAAAGGAATTCCCCTGCCTTCGTGGAGCTTGCAGTCTGGTGCTGGAGACCGAAGCCAACATCGACCATCACAAGAGAATTCCTGATGCTCTGGGAAACGGCAGAAGAGGGGACAGGGGGCACAAGGAGAGGAGAGAAGACCACACCAGGAAGCTGAGGTTTGAAAAACAAGAAGCCATCTCCCAGATGAAGAGGGACGAGAAGGGCACTCCCGGCCGAGCAAACAGCATGAGCAAAGCCGCAGAGGTGAGGAAAAAAGCAAAGTGTGTGGGGGTGATTATAGGCAGTTCCAAGGGTAGCTGTGCAGGGATGGGAGGAAGAGGCGGAGTGTGGTGCCATCCTGCAGGTAATGAGGGGACTGGAGGGTTTTAACCCCGGGCAGCATCATGGGCAGATTCAGGTTTCTGAGACCGCCCAGCTGCTGGGTGGACAATGGATTGCTGATGGGCCAGAGCGAAGCAGGGAAACTCACTGGGAGGCACCAGCAAAACAGTGGGGCCCTAACGAAAGGGGCAAGTGGGAGGGTTATTTAGGACAAGGACTTAAGGGGACAGGGTGACTCATGGGATGTTGACTCTGACTTCTGGGTGCTCCCATCTTAGCCAACTCCTGGGATTGTGGGCCATTTCTGGGGAATCCCAGAGGGGATGCTGGGAACAGGTTGGGGGGAGGGCTAGGCTGAGGATCTGTGGGACGTCCTATGAAGGCATTTGGCTCTTTGAGCCTGGAGGTAGGGGGCAGAACTGGGAGGCAGAGACTTGGGAACCATTAATTCAAGGAGTAGGTGGGACCTAGCAGGGAGAGTGTTCATGAAAAGAGCTAGGCCAGAGCGAGAGATATTTAAGGGATCAGGAAAAGGAGAGAGTGACATAGGGGAAGAGAATTGCGGAGCACTGGAGGCTAGGGCCTGAGAGCCAAGGGTGAAGAATTTCCAAAAAGAGAGTGTGGATGTGGGGAGGAGGTGGGGATGGCATGGCAAGGTGATGGTCAGGGATATGGCTATGGAAGAGGTGGCTTTTAAACCAGGTTACAGAGTAGGCTACAGAAAAGGTGAGGGCAGGCTTGGGCTAAGGGACAGCTGCCCGGGGACTGGGGCCTTGGGCCAGGAGAGGGATAGGAATGGGGAAGGCTCAAACTTTAGCCTTTCAAGCCTACTCAGAAATGACTCTTCCTCCCCAGTCTCACTGGCAGGTGAGTCTCTGACCTCTACCCCTACCCCCTAATATCCTCATCTGTAAAATGGGGTAATAGGAAAAACAGCTGCCATTTGTTGAGCACTTACTATGTACCAAGCCAAGGACTCTCTCTCCATGTATTGCCTCATTTAATCCTCACAATAATCTCACCAGGCTGATGTTACTATTATCCCCATTGTACAGATGAGAAAACTGAGGCACAGAGAGGTTAAGTCACTTGCTCAAGGTCACACAGTGAATGAATGGAGACGCTGAGATTCTAACCCAGAGCCTGAATTCTGGGCCTTAACACTGTACTACTAATCCATACAAAGCACTTTACATTTTACAGAGCACTCTCATTACCACATGAGGTGATTCAGGGGAATAAAGAGATGACCCACACACCCTAGAAATGGCTGAGATTTTTACCACTTGTGCTGAGGCTGAATAATGGCCTTCCAAAGATGTCCAGGCCCTATCCCCAGAACCTGTGAATATGTTACTTTACATGGCAAATAAGATTCTGCCGATGTGATGAAATTAACAATCTTGAGCTGGGAAGATTAGCCTAGATTATGCAGGTGGGTCCAATGTAATCACAAGAGTCTTTAATAGAGGGAGGCAGGAGAGTCAGAGAAGCAGATGTGACAATGGAAGCACAGACAGAAAGGGAGTTTGGACGATGCTATGCTGCTGGATCTGAAGATGGAGGGAGGGGCCTCAAGGGATGCAGGTGGTCTGCAGAAGCTGGAAAAAGCAGGCAAACAGATTCTCCCCTATAGTCTCTGGAAGGAACCAGCCCTGCCGACATTTTTACTTTAACCCACTGAGAGTAATTTTGGATTTCTAACCTCCAGAATGCTAAAATAATACATTTGCATTGTTTTAAGCCACTAAAATTGTGGTAATTTGTTAGGCGGCAACAAGAAATGAATGTACCACATCACTGCACACCTGGCTCCCCTGGCCAGCCTGGCTCAAATATTACTACTGAAGCTGCTGTCAGGAAACACCCTGAATTTTTTAAAAAGTTCTTTAAAGTTTCAATTTGGTCTTCTCTGAACCTTAGTCTCTTCCTTTGTTAAAAATAAAAATAGGGCTAATACACCTGACTCTGACTCTCTTACAGGCACAGAGTGAAGGTACCCTTTTATTATTTGAAGTTTCCCACAACCCACTGCAGCAGATGAGGCCTAGTTATTGTCCCCATTGCTCAGATGAACAAACTAAGGCTCAGAGAGGGGAAACAGCCAGCATAGAGCCACACAGCTAGTGAGTAACAGAGCCAGGACTTTCACCAGGACTTCTGACTTCAGATCTACCACACTGAGGTACATGTCTCAGAGTCAAGCTTGTGTGCCACCTACTCAGAGAAGCCTTCCTGGAGAGCCTCAGCCCATTCATTAATTCATTCATTCACCAAACAATTGCTGTGACTGCTCTATGCCTAGTGTGCTGCTAGGCAAGGCTGGGACCAAGTTCTGCTCTCAGGAGCCTGCAGCCTAGTGGATGAGATAGACACACAAACCAACCATCCCCAAACAGCCTGATAAATGCTGAGACAAAGGGAAAGAAGCACACGGGGTTGTGGGAGCCCGAAGGGGGGAAACTCACTGAGCCTGGGGAAGGCTTCCTGGAGAAGGTAGTGACTGAGCCGAAGACAAGCAAGATTCAACCAGAAGTGTGGGCAGGGGTTCCAGTGGAGGAATGGCTAAGCAGAGGCAGGGAGGAATGATGCTGTAGCTTCATGACAGCAGGGAATGGGTTAGGTCATCCCAGGCCCCAAAGTCCCTCTGGGCTTCTGTGTTCCTGTGTGTGAATGGGAATCACGGGCCTAGCTGCCCAGAGCTTTGGTAATTGCTGGGCCCAGGGGAGGGCTGAGCAGGAAGAAAAGGGGTCCTGGGATTCCCAGAGCAGGAGGGCTGAAGGAAGGGTCAAAGGTAAGGGGGACAGGACAGGGTGGAGGGAGTGCTGGGGAGGCAGGGTCCTGGCTCAAACCCCTCTTCCATGTCTGACTCAGGGTGTGACTACAGGTAGGTCCTCTCAGAGCCTCAGTGACCCCATCTGAGAAATGGAGCGTGAGACAAAACTGTCTCCAAAGACCCTCCCCAGCCCTGACGGGGAAATGACATGACACAAAATTACAAAAGGGTCTTTATTTGTAAAAAGCCAAAGGGACCCCTGGGGCGACAGGACAGGCAGGCCGGCTTCTCAGGGGTCAGGGGCATTTGGGCAGATGCGCTTGAGTGGGGGGGCGCCCTCCGAGTCCTCTGTATCACCCTGGGCTGCCTCGGGGACAGGTGGCACTGGCTCAAAGACGGGGTAAGCTTCAGGGGCCTGGAGAGGAAGGGTGGACAGGCATGAGCTCCACCCAAACCCAGGAGTGCAGCCTCCTTGCCTATGCCTTCTCGAAAGCCTCCACTCCACTCCCCTCCCGGACCCGGGAGTCTAGCCCAGGGCCAGGGCCCCAGGACGCAGATTAAGTAGGGCGCCGGAAACAACAACAACACCGTTTGGGGGGAAGAAGTTGACATTTGATATTTCTCGAAAACGTATCACAGTAGTCCTTGTGGGAAAAGTCAGAAGTTTGTAGGGGACTTTCTTAAGCTAATTACATACTTAGGATTAAAAAAAAAAATACTTGGAGGTGCACCATGATCTTTTCAGGCTTTTAATGGTCTCAAATCAGCCCCAATCCAGCCCGCAGGATTTTGTTTCTAAAACACCCTTTTCTTTTCAGTCCCAAGAACCCAGCCTAATAGCCTTTAGCTGTGTCCACGGTCTACATTTCCCACCTGGACCTCAAGAGTGCAGCCCCCAAGGCTTTGGCTACCCCAGAGCCCCCATTCCCTCCAAGACCTGGTAGTCCGGCCTCCCAGCCTCTCTCACCTCAGCCTCCAGCAGTGCTGGAACAGGCTCCTCCTTGGTCAGCATTGGAGGCTCATCCGTGCCGCCTGCGGTTACGCCCCCAGGATCTGGAACATGAAATTAACAGGTGTTCCCTGAGCAGCTGCTCTGTGCCACAGCACAGACCGAGAGGGAAACACACCAGTCACATAAGCCCGCGGGCTGTGGGAGCACTGAGAGGGGAGCCAGTCACCCAGCTGCAACCCAGGAAGAAAACACAGGAAGGACATTTAGGTGGGATCTTGACGGGTGAGTAGATTTGATCAGGTAGACAAATGGGGAGCTGGAGTACATTTCAGGCAGAGGGAACAGAAGCTTGGCAAGCCCAGATTCTGGGGTTGGACTGCCTGGGTTCGAATCCTGGCCCTGGGCAAGTGACTTAATTGCTCTAAGCCTGTTTTCCCCACCTGTAAAATGGAGATGATTACAGTAGTTACCACCTGAGACTGTTGTAAGAATTAAATGAGATAACACAGGAAAAGCCATTACTACAGTGCCCGGCACACAGTAAGTGCTCAATAAATGCCAATTATTGTTTTTATATTAGTAAAGGTACACAAGCGTGTGGTATGATCTAGACAACACAGAACATAGGCCCAAGCCATGGTGTTCTTGGAAGGGAACAATGAGGTCAGCAGGGGACAGTTCACGAAGGGCCTGGAGCGCCAGGCTGAGAAGTCAAAGGTCACAGGCAGCCATTGAAGGCTTTGAAGCAGGAAAATGACCTCGTCAACCTTGTGCTCTGGTAGCTGTGTGGGTCCAACTGGAAGAAAGAAGACCCAGGAGGAGGCTGAAGCTGGGTGCGGGTGAGAGAGATGACAGAGCCTGGGAAGGCAGACACATTGGGGAGGTAAATCTGACCAGATAGGGGATTGACTCTATGGGAAGAAAGAGGAGCTGAGGAGGACTCATACCCCAGATCCTGGCTCACTGGCTGTGTGAGCTTGGGCAACTTACTTAACCTCTCTGGGTTTCGGTTTCTCATCTGGGTTTCTTATGATCTAAATGGAGATCATAACCCTCACAGGGTTGTAGTAAGGATTAAATGAGATAAAACATGGAAAGTGCTTAGAAGGGTGCCTGGCACACAGTAAGATCTCAATAAGTATTAGCTGTTATTATCACTTATTATTAATCACTCTTACGATTATCACGATTATCTATTCCTTAGCAAATATTTATTGAGCACCTACTATGTGTTCCATGGTGTTTTGAGGATACAGCAGTGAACAAGATTGATATGGGCCCAACATTCAGGAAGCGATATGAGGTGGGAGTGGCAGAGAAAGATACTTAACTAGTAAAAAGCTAAATTTACATGAAAACCTCAGACAGTGCTAAGTTATCCACAGATGCTAAGAAGCCAGGGGAAGGAGACAGTCCCTAGAGGAAGGGCAGTGACTTTCCACAGGACTCAGGGAAGGCCTCCCAAGGAGGCAACACAGGAAGGGGAGCAGGTCGAGGGGGTAAGCTGGTGGCTTTGACCTTGGAGAGGACAAGATTCAGAAGAGAGGGCTCCTGGGAGGCACCTGGTCCTACCTCTCTCCTGGCCCAGCTGTGGGGGCTGAGCATCCTCCGGGACCCCTTCCGGTGGTCCAGCAGGTGACACAGGGCGGCTGGGCTGGGGGGTGCCCCCAGGGCTGGGATCGGTGCCCTTTTGCAGGGAGCCTTCCGAATGGAAACTCTGGTTACTGTTCTCATCTGTGGGAGCAAAAGCCAAAAGGGTTGGGCCTGAGGCCTCCAGCCCCCTCCCTCAATCCCCACAGCCCCCCACATCTCAGCATCCCTACATACCATTGAGATCAAGCAGGATGAGAGGGCCACCCCCTCGGGGACTGGCACCCCTGCCCCTCCGCTCCCGGCCTCGGGATCTCTCTGCCCCGCCACCTGCCCTCCGTCGCTCCTGGGGGTTAGAGGGCTAAGGGTCAGAGTCAGCTTTCTAGTTAGCACTTGCAAAGCCCCCACTGTACAAATAAGGAAACTGAGGCACAGAGAAGCAGAAGGCCCTGCATGAGGGGACAGGTTGTGCACAGTGGGTTAGGTCTTGAACTGGGGTGGGGGGGAGCAGGGTCTGGTGTGGGGGGAGGGGGAAGAGGCGGAGTTGCTACTAATTGTTAACATCTGTCCGGGCTCCTGCATTTGAGGTCTGAGTGGGGACTGGAGGTGGAGGCCAGGGTGGGGAGGGGCTTGCCTGAGGCTGCACAGAGGAAGGGCCTGGTGTGGGAGAACTTGCTCACCTCCTCCTGGGGGTCCACCACTGGCACCCACTTGAAGATACGAAGGGAAGTGTCGCCCACAGTCACCCAGCGCTTCTCCCTGTGGGACAGTGGGGGGACTGGGTCAGAGAGGCCTGAGGAGAGAGCCACCCCAGGAGCTGGACACATCTGGGGATACCTGTAGAGGTGGTGGTGGTGCCGGAGGGAAGGGGCAGTTTTGCTAATGGGACACAGTTAGAGGGGGAAACCCTGCAGACCCGAGAGTATAGATAGGGGGTGCCTCTAGAGAGAGAGTGTGACTTGGGGTCATGGCTCTGCAGACCCCTGGGGTATATACATGGAGACCGCGACTATGGGCCCGGCTGGGGACCAAAGCAATGAAGATCACTCTGCATACCTGCGAAAGGAGTGTCAAAGCTTCAGGGGGCGGGGCATAAATGGGGGCTCCAGCCTCGGGAGGGCAGGGTTGGGGAACACGCTTTGTAGACCCCAGGGTGTAGCCAGGAGAAGGAAGATAGAGCCCTGCAGATCCAGGGAGCAGCTGGGAGGCACACCTAACACCTGGGGGCCACAGCTGGCGAAGGGGGTAGACGTATCTGGGGGAGGAGTGGCCCATCGTGTCCCGTCCCTGGCCCCGGGGCAGCGCTCACCATCTCCGGACCTTCTCGATGGTCGCCATCACCTTCTTGATGTCATCCTTGGCCCGGCTCCGGGTCTCGGCCCGCACGGTCCGGCCGGCCATGCTGGCGGGGCTGGGGCCGAGCGTGGCTGGGCCGCCTCCCGTCCGGCTGGCTCAGGCTCGGCGCCAGGCCAGGGCGCCGCTCTCTCGGCCTGTCGTCTCTCCGGGAGTTGGCCGCGCCCTCCCTCGCTCCCCAAGGCTTCCGCGAGTCCCCGCCCCGCTTCCTGCCGCCGCGCCCCGCCCCGGCCCGTCCCCGGAGCGGCCGGGCGGCGCGGGCGGCCAGAGCCCAGGCCTGGAAGCCGGCCGACCCCGCCCCGACCGGGCCCGCCCCCTCGGGGCACCGGGACGAGCAGCGCCCCCTGCCCGCCGCCGAGAGGCAGGTTGGGGGCAGCTGGGCGACTGGACGCGCGCGGTGGGGCTGCGGCCGTGCGTTCAGACCACGTGGGCGCCAGGGGGCGCGAGAGGGTGTGTGTCCCGTGTGCTACCGCTGCGCGTGGGGGCGTCCCTGGAACGGGGGTGTGTGTGTGTGTGCGCGTGTGCATGTGCGTGGGTGTGTGTCCCCCTCGCCAGGCTATCTGGTTCTACACTGTTCAACTACCCATTCATTCAACAGTCTATTGACTGAGTGCCAGTTACGTACGTGCCAGACACTGCAAATATGACTGACTCTCCACCCACCAGAATGGCTAAAGTGAGAATGACGGACCTTACCAAGTGGAGACGAAGAAGTAGAGCAACTGGATCCCTCATATTTCTGGGGGAGTGTAAATTGGTAGAGACACTTTGGAAAGCTGGCGGTTTTCTAGTGAAACTCTATGATCCAGCAGTTCCACTCCTAGGTCGTTAACACCCAACAGAAATGCGTGGGTATCAGAACCAAGGGGCCTGTACTGGAATGTTTATACCTCTATTCATAATAGCCTCAGACTGGAAACAACCCATCGACAGGGGAGTGCAAAATGATTGTAGCCTGTTCACACCATGGAGGACACAGCAAGGAGAGTGATGTCCTGCTACCCCCAACAACTGGGACAAGTCTCATGAAAGAAGTCAGATACAGCACTACACGCTGTATGATTCCATTTATATAAAGTTCAAAGCAGGCAAAACCGGGCTTCCCTGGTGGCGCAGTGGTTAAGAATCCGCCTGTCAATTCAGGGGACACCGGTTCGAGCCCTGGTCTGGGAAGATCCCACATGCCGCGGAGCAACTGAGCCTGTGCACCACAACTGCTGAGCCTACGCTATAGAGCCCGAGAGCCACAACTACTCAAGCCTGTGCGCCTGGAGCCCGTGCTTCGAAACGGGAGAGGCCACCGCAATGAGAAGCCTGCACACCGCAACAAAGAGTAGCCCCCGCTCACCGCAACTAAAGAAAGCCCGCGGCGCAGCAATGAAGACCAAACACAGCCAAAAATAAATAAATATATAAATTAAAAAAAAAAAAGACGAAACCAATTAATGGTGTGAGAAATCAGAATAGTGGTCAGCCTTGGGACTGGGAGGGGCTAAGAGGGGGCTCTAGGGGGCTCTGGGAACTGGTCATGTTCTGTTTCTTAATCTGGTGCTGGTTCCCAGGGCATATTTACCCTTGGAAAATTCGTCAGGCTGTACCCTTATGATGTGTGTACTTTTCCCTGTGTATATTTTACTTCAATGGAAAGTTTACTTAAAATGAGTGTGTCTTGGTTGATTTTGTTTGAGGCTGTGTTTGTCAGCAGATGCCACCTTCTAAATTTCTGTTGTTATGTGTGCGTGTGTTTCAAGGGTGTGGCTATTATGTCTGTGTGTTTTGGTGTTATTATGTTCAGAGGGGTTAAGGTATAGGAAGGTGGTTATGACAGCATTTCTGGATCCAAACTGCTGGGGTAAAATCCCAGCTCTTCTTGTCCAGTGACCTTGGACAAGTCACTTATTTCTAATTCCTCGGCTATAACATGGGAGTGAGTTAATACATGTATAACTTAGAACAGTGCCTTGCACATAGTAAATACCCAACAACAGTCTCTGTTAAAAAAATGTGTGATGGTGACTTCCCTGGTGGCGGAGTGGTTAAGAATCTGCCTGCCAATGCAGGGGACATGGGTTTGAGCCCTGGTCCGGGAAGCTCCCACATGCCGTGGAGCAACTAATACCATGCGCCACAACTACTGAGCCTGCGTTCTAGAGCCCACGTGCCGCAACTACTGAAGCCCGCGCGCCTAGAGCCTGTGCTCCGCAGCAAGAGAAGCCACCGCAATGAGAAGCCCGCGCACCGCAACGAAGAGTAGCCCCTGCTCGCCGCAACTAGAGAAAGCCCATGCACAGCAACGAAGACCCAATGCAGCCCCACCCCCAAAAAAAGTGTGTGATGGCCCCACCTGCTGTGCCCTCTGCCAGTTCATCTCTTTCTTCCTTTATTCTGGCAGTTGTCTGCACATGGCAATGTACTCACAGACACACAGGTCTCCTTCCCAGTTTCTTCATTCACAAACCCCATAACAAGCTGTTGTCTATCGTTTCCCCATCAGACTGTGAGCTCCTCAGGGGGCTAGAGACCAAGAATGGATCATCTCTGGGTCCCAGAGCCCAGGAGAGTGTGGGTGCTTGGGAACCATTTGTGGGGATAAGTAAGTGTGTACAGACCGTTCAGCATTTGTCTGCATCAGGTTAGTGGGTTGACGTGTGGGTTTGACTCCCTGTACCTGTCTCTTAAGCTTGTTCCTGTGTGAGAACCCTTCAGTAGATGCGGGTGTGTCAGAAGAGTTCTCTTACTGGGTCTGGTAAGGTGAGGTGAGGTGGCCCCCTAGTAGGTGTGACTGTGAAAGCAAGGGCAGAAGCCATCTGAGATAGGCCGGGAGGTGTATGTCCGGGCAGGTGTGGCCTAAGCCTGAGGGCCCCCACCTTGGCCTCTCACGCACCCCGCTCTCCCCTCCCCCAGCTAAGAGGAAGGGCAGCACATTCCTGTCCTGCCAGCTGCTCCCTCTCCACCACCCACCCCTCCCCAGCTTTCTCCGAAAAGCAGCCCGGGCGCCAAGCCTTCCCCCAGGTCGGAGCCTGAGCCTTCTCCTCCCATCTGACTCTGGGCTGTCTCCCAGGCCCCGGCAACCCAAGCCTGCAGGTCCCGAGTCCACCCTGCAGACAACCTGCCGCCTCCTTCCCGACTAGGCCGTGCATGCAGGGAGCTGAGCTCAGGGCCAAGGAATCCTGCCTGGGGCAGCGGAGGTGGGGTGGGAGGTGGGGTGGAAGGGGGTGGTAGATTGTTGGGGTCTGAGCCCTGATTGGCTACGGCCGGGCCACGCCCCTACCCTTTTCCCCATTCTCCCCTTCTCGGTAGGGGGGCGTGGAGGCAACCGGGATCTGCCTGGGGCCAGCATGAGCCGGAGGGAGGGAAGTCTGGGTAAGGGGCTGAAGGGCCGGATCCCGAGCGCCGAGGGGAGCAGGGGTCAGAAGGGCTGGAAGCTGGGGTCTGGGCCCCTGCCACCCCTAGGTCCGGGAAGGGAGCGGCCTGAGCTGGGGAGAGCAGGGCCCCGGTGTCAGGTAACGAGCGGGTGAGTTGTACGTGAGCTGTGGGAAGGGGCAAGCGCCGGAGTTTAGAGGAGGCCTGGGGCTGTGCCTTCAGGGACTTGGGCTCAGGAGGTAGATTACCGGTTCGAGTACACCCTAGGGGAGAATTGGGGTCGTGGCTGGGGCAGGACGCCGGGACCCTATCTGAGTACCGGGAAAGAATCAGAGCTGGGAGCCAGAGCGAGGGGTAAAGTTAGGGGCGGAAGTCTTTGGGCCACAGGGGCTGGTAAGTGACAACAGGAGACGAAAGTCAAGGCTGTTAAGGATAGGGACCCGCGGGGCAAACTCTAGCGAGGGGCGGGGCGGGAGTTGCCGGGCTAGGACTACATTCCCCAGCATGCCCTGGGCACGCGCGCTAGGCGTCTCGGGAAATGTATTCTTCCTCCTGGGGCACCACCCTCTAACTTGTGCTGGTTAAGGCCGGTTGCTGATTCATTGAAACTGTACGGTGCCCAGCCCACGGTTTTGCACAGAAGGACCATCAGGGAAGAAATGGCACTTCAGTATCCCAATCTGTAGAATGGACTTAAAGGCTTGTTTCAATTTTAAGTTCTGTGCTTCGATGATGCTGAATTCCACCAACAATCACTGAGGTACAGAGATAAGTGAGCCCTTCCCTCAAAGGGCTCCCAGGCTGAGGCAGATTCTCACAGATAAAAGAGACATTAAAAGAACCGCCTTGGAAGTATGAACAAATGGCCTTAAGTAGAAGGAAGAAGTTAATTTAAAGGAGGAGTGAATCTGGAGGCTGCACTGAGGAGGCAGTATTTGAATTTGGCTTTAATAGGATTTCAACCATGATTTGGGGACAGGGAACACATTTCAGGGAGAACAACCGTTTGGCAAATGTCTGGTGCCCTATTTTCCCTCAGTTGGAATGGGACAGAGCCTGCCTGGCTTAAAAGGTGGAGAATTCAGAGTGGAGCTTCCGGGTTCAGGAAGAGCCAGCCTGGAAGAAGTGGTCAAGAAGAAAGGGGTTGGGGTGCCCTCATTCCTCCCCCCCTTTTCCCACCAGAGGACCCCCAGGCTGACTCCTCAATCTCACCCCTTCCCCACTTGGAGTCCAAGATCCAACAGACACACAGCCTTGCCCGCCTCCTCACCAAATATGCTGAGCAGCTGCTCCAGGAATATGTGAGTGGGGTTCAGGGTGTGGGTACCAGGGGCCTGGGGAATGGGGAAGTACATACAGATCAAGGGGTCCTTGACCACCCATTTTCTCAATCTCACTTCACAGTTGCAGAAATTGGGGCTCCCAAGAGGGGTCAGTAACTGGCCCCTGGCCACACAGCAAATTGGAGGAGGACCCTGTCTGTGCCCCAAATGCCCCTCCATTAGCCTCAGCATGGAGGCTCCCTCCTTGGTACTTTAAGACAGAAGCAACCTGAGAGAGTGAAGAGAACTCTGGTCTGGGAGTCTGGAAACCTATGTTCTTAGGCTCTGTGTGATCTTGTCATCTCACCTCCATGAGCTTGGGACTCCCCAGGTGTAAAAGGAGGCCGTTAAGGGAATTCCTTGGAGGTCCAGTGATTAGGATTTGGGCGCTTTCACTGCCAGAGCCTGCATTCAATCCCTGGTCGGGGAGCTAAGATCCCGGCAGGGCCAAAAAAAAAAAAAAAAAAAAAAAGGAGGCAGTTGAATAAGATGAGCTGTGAACTCTTCTACCTGTGTTATGCAGAGAAGCCAAGAAGGGGTTTCAATCTAGGGGTAAAAATGCCATCCCAAGAGGACACTTTTACAGAGGAGAAGGATCTGCCAAAATCTTTGGTTGGCCAGAGGACACTGACAAAGGAACCTAGATAGTTCCCCAAATTACTCTGGTGTAGTGGAGGGAGGGTATAGTTTTGAATCAGATAGACTGTAGCCCTGCCAACTTGTTGTGACCATGGGCAGTACTGATAACATTAAATATAATAATTTAATAATTATGACAGCAATAGTAAGATAATAAAGCTAGCTTTGTAGTCCTACCAACTTTGGTTCAAATTCCAGCTTCTGCCCCTTCCTAGATGGATGACCTAGGATAAGTCAGTCCCAATATCCTCATTTACAAGACCATGATCATCATCATCACACCCATTTTTTGGAAGATTAGGAATAGTGTGTTTAAAGCAGCACAGTGCCTGACCCAGAAGCAAAATGTTAGGAAAGGATAAATGGTGTTGTTATAGCATCTTTACAAATTATAAATCACCTTTATCTTTTCATTTGTTCATTCACATGACAGTTATTCATTGAGCCCCTGGTTGTGTGTCAAGCAGGTGCAGAAGTGGGGAAGAATGGGGGGGAGGGAGTGAAACAAACTCGGTCCCTGCACTATCTTCTGTAATTCTCAAGAGGTCCGTGGTAGGAAGGCAGAACAGGGAACTGTTCCCCCATCTTACAGAGGAGACCACTGAGGCTCAGAGAAGGAAACGGTTTTGCACCAAACGGCACAGCTAGTAAGTGGTGGAGACAGGATTTGAAGCTGGGTCTGTAAGATAGCATTAAGAAAAGAGCTAACATTTTTTGTGCCCTTCCAATGAGTCAGGACCTGCCTTAAGCATTTTAACAGGCTCATAACTACCTTATGAAGTTGATATGGTTATTATCTCCATTGAGGAAATGAGGAAACAAAGCAGTGGTGTAAAGCACACGGTGGTTTTTGTTGTTTTGTATTATCTCAAACACAGCCTCTCTGTTGGCAGGAGTGTGTCATTTACGAGATGGGGACACTGAGGACCCAGGAGAGGGGTGGAGGGCTGAGTTCCGGGTGGAGGAGCCGCCCTGACTGCCGCGTCTCCGCAGGTGCAGCACCAGGGAGACCCCTTCGGGCTGCCTGGCTTCTCGCCCCCGCGGCTGCCGGTGGCCGATCTGAGCGCCCCGGCCCCGGGCCACGCGGGCCTGCCGGTGCCCGAGCGCCTGCGGCTGGACGAGGCAGCGCTGGCCGCGCTGCCACCGTTGCTGGACGTCGTGCGCCGCCGCCAGGCCGAGCTGAACCCGCGAGCGCTGCGCCTGCTGCGGCGCCTGGAGGACGCGGCGCGCCAGGCGCGGGCCCTGGGCGCCGCCGTGGAGGCCGTGCTGGCCGCGCTGGGCGCCGAGACCCGCGGGCCCCAACCGGAGCCTGCCGCCGCCGCCGTCGCCGCGGCCACTGCCACCGCGGGCGTCTTCCCGGCCAAGGTGCTGGGGCTCCGCGTGTGCGGCCTCTACCGCGAATGGGTGAGCCGCACAGAGGCCGACCTAGGCCAGCTGGCGCCCGGGGGCCCGGCCTGAGAGCGGTGCGCGCGCCGCAGCTCGCGGTCCCCTCCTGGGCCGTCTCCGCCTCTCCATCCCTCTCCATCTCCAGCAGCGTCTCTGTGTTCTCCGACCGTCTCCATCTCTCTATTTGCTTTGTACGCTCTCGATCTCTTTTTCTCCCTGGGGCCTTCGTGTCTCCGTCTGTGACTTCCCATGTCTATCACTTCCTTGCTTTCCCCCTCTTTTTCTCCATCGCTTGGGCCTGCCTTGCTGGGGATCTCTGTCTCCGCTTCTCCCCATCTCTTGCCTCCTCTTGGCCCCATGTGAGCATGTGTACATCTGCACCTCATCTCAAGGAGGGGACACCTGGCACTCTGTTTCCCTCTGTCCTTCTCTCTCTCCTTTCCTGGCTAGAGACATGTCTGCTGACCCTGTGGTGGGTGGGCTCCTCCAGACAAATTTCAGCCACCTTCCCCCAGGGTCACTCCACCTGCTGCTCTCCCCCTCCCCCATCCCCCCCTTTGCGGCCCTGCCCCCTCTACCTTTGATGTCCTTTCCCTTCTTCCCCTCCCTCTGCCCTATCCCTGTACCTTCCCCCCAAGTTAGGTCTACTGGAGAGAAAAAAAAAATCACCCCTTAAAAAGAGTTTTATTTACGAGAATAAATTAATTTTTTGTAAATAAAATGTTTAAAAATAAAAAGAACATTAAAGTTACCAGTATATATAGTTGTTGAAAATGGGGAGACACCTTTAAGGAGAATAAGGTCCTTGGGTTACAAACTGGTTCCCCCAGACATCCGCAAAAGCCACAGTATAAATAGGAGATTCATGAGCGCCCCAGGCCAGGGATGCCATTTCTCAGCCCAGAACAGGAAGTGGATGTGTTCTGAGCAGGAAACAGATGTGACACGAGTCCTGAGTTTTTCAAGAATCGGATGTCCACTGAATAGGAAGTGAAGCCCCTTAAGATGGGAAGTTGGAACAGTGGCCAGAGTCGGAGAGGTAGACTAGGGGATGAAATGAGCTCCAGCAAGAAGGGAGGCCTAGTTGCTCAGAAAGTCCATATCTTCATACAGGAAGTGAGGTAGACAGAGACAAGAAGGCAGCCCCTGGACCTCCCCAAAATTACAGGAGGGAGAAGGTCTCAGGGACAGCCCAGGAAGGAGACCAACTGTACTGCCCCGTAGAATGGGAAGTGAAGCCACTTCAAAGAGATACTTTTTTCCACCCAGGAAGTGGGCAACCAGTACCACTGGACTGGTAATCCATAAAATGATATCCATAGAGTCCCACCCAGATCTGGAAGGGAGGCCATAGGACCTAGGCAGTCGCCCAGGCAGTGGCGACTTGAGGCCTGGTTACCAGGAAATTTTCCCAAATACATGGTACACAAGCCCTGTCTCCTAGACAAGATGTGTCTCCTTTCTAGCCAAGAAGCAAGGCAGAAAAGAGTCCGTTGTGAAAGGGTAAGTGTTGCAGCCTCTGACGGGAAGTCCCACCTCCTCTACCCAGGGTATTTGGCCTTGAGCAGAGCCAAGTCCCTCACAGCTCTGTCAGTCCAATGGCCATATTCCCGGGTTACTACATAACCTCGACATTTCCTCTCGAAGGCCGAGGCCCCGAAGGGGACAAGCCCAAGAGTGTCCTCTTCTGGGGGGATAGGCAGGCCCAGGGCAGTCATGATGGCAGCCATGTTGCCCAGCAGGCCTTGGGCCCTGAGTCTTGCAGCCCCGAGCTGAGCCAGAAGGATGGGACTGCCAGGGTTCAGGTCACTCTGGTCATCCCCCACGAGCTGGAGGTGCTGGGTCAAGGCCAGGAAGGCCCCCTGGGCACAGCTCAGACGCTCCCTGTCGTTCAGCGCATGCCAGGTCTTGAAGGAGACGGCGGCAGGAGGCAGGCTGCTGAGCTGGAGCTCTGGGGCTGAGAAGCCAGGATCACTAAAGGGGCTGCCTTGGCACTGGAGCTGCATGAGGGACAGAGACGGGAGTGAGGAGGCCAAAAGGCTGCCCTGGGTCTCCCCTGACTTCACATCTGCCTTACATGAGACTGGCATCATCCCAGGGGGAGTCGCCATTCCCTGCCTCTCAGGGAGTTGGTGAAATGTTCTAGCACAGAGCCTGGGCTCTATTAGGTTCCAATTTGGCCTCCTCCACGTACAAGTTGTGCAACTTTGAATCACAGCTTCAGTAATTCCCATGTGACACTATTATGGTGAAGATAAGTAATATATTGGGCTGGCCAGAAAGTTAGTTCGGTTAATGAATACGTTGTTCAATAAAGTTCTTGGTGAAAATGAAAGACGTGTCTTTTATTTTTACTTAAAACTGAACGAACTAGTTGGCCAATGCAATGTATAAAGCACTTAGCACAGCACCTGGCATACAATAAGGGCATTAATATCGTTCACGAACTATATATTTATATTAGTATCATGAACACTATGACTATGTTACTTATTGCAATATTTTCAATATAAATATATTATTGACAATGTATAATACAGCCCTATTTCCTTTTTATTCACAGCATTTAGTGGTTTATGTTTGTTCATTTTATTATAATCATTAATAAAAAATTATTAATATTATTAAATTTAGTTGAGTGCCTTCTCCATTAAAGTTCTCGCCTCCACAAACCTAGGCCCACAGAATTTTAATGCACACTGATAAATGCCCTAATTGATAGATCACCTGGTCCTACATCCCCATCTTACAAGTGGGGAAACTGAGGCTCAGGGTGCCCAAAGCTACCCAGGGTTTGGTGACAGATATGAGACTAGAAACTAGATTAAGTAACTTCACATGGACCTAGAATATAGCACAGCGGAAGAGTCACAAACCCCAGGGCCTCCAGGGACCAGGCAGATCATGTCACTTGGGGAAGAGGGCAGGACTAAGAGGGGGGGTGGGGGTGGCAGGAGGCCAATAGGATCCCTGTGCCTGTTTTTGACAGGCACTCGTACTCAAAATCTGAACAAGCATTGGATGACCTAAACAAAACATCTGTGGGTCAGACCCAATCAGGAGGCTGCCAGTTTGAACTTCTAGACAGTTTTGTGACCTCAGGCAAATTATTCCCCCTCTCTAAAACTCAGTATTCCTTATCTGTAAAATGGGTTGTAAATCCACCTCTCAGAACTATTTGAGGAGTCAGTAAGATAATGAGGCTAGGGACTTCCCTGGTGGTGCAGTGGTTGAGAATCCACCTGCCAGTGCCGGGGCCATGGGTTCAAGCCCTGGTCCGGGAAGATCCCACATGCCGTGGAGCAACTAAGCCCATGCACCACAACTACTGAGCCCGCATGCCACAACTACTGAAGCCCATGCACCTAAAGCCCATGCTCTGCAGCAAGAGAAGCCACCACAATGAGAAGCCTGTGCACTGCAACGAAGAGTAGCCCCCGCTCGCTGCAACTAGAGAAAGCCCGTGCACAGCAACGAAGACCCAACGCAGCCAAAAATAAATAAATTAACTAATTAATTAATTAAAAGAAAAGATAATAAGGCTAGAGTTCCCAGCATGGCTTAGGCTCAAGAAAGCACGGGGCAGGCTTCCCTGGTGATGTAGTGGTTAAGAATCCGCCTGCCAATGCAGGGGACACGAGTTCGAGCCCTGGTCCAGGAAGATCTCACATGCCACGGAGCAACTAAGCCCGTGAGCCACAGCTACTGAGCCTGAGCTCTAGAGCCTGTACTCTGCAACAAGAGAAGCCACCGCAATGAGAAGCCCGTGCACCGCAACAAAGAGCAGCCCCAACTTGGCACAACTAGAGAAAGCCCGTGCACAGCAACGAAGACCCAACGCAGCCAAAAATAAATAAATAAATAAATAAATAAATTAATTAATTAATTAATTTATCAAAAAAAAAGAAAAGAAAGCACGGAGCATGAGGTAGTTGTGGAAAGAATCATGATCCCCTACAGCCTTTCCCTCTATGTGCTTCCTTTGACTCTTCTAACAGTCCTGAGAGGTCAGCCAAGGCAGGAGCACCAGCCCATTTGGCGAATGAGGAAGCTAAGACTGGGAGAGAAGGAATGACTTGCCCAGGGTCAGCCAGCCATCAGTGACAATGTTCCCAGGGGTATGTCTCTAGATGGCAGAGTCCCTATACCCTTGGACCCATGGAGGAGCCTTCTTCTGGCCTTGCTCTGCTTCCCCTACCCAGGGCTGGGCCAGGAGGGTGGCGCCCTTCTCCCCTCATTCCCTGCTCATGCCGTATCACTCACATAAGTCTGCAGCAGTGTTGAAGTATTCTTCTGCATGTAGAGTGCCAGGCTGTAGGCTTGACTGATGGGCTCAGCTGGGGAGATGAGGACCCCCAGACCGAGGGGTGGCAGCAGCAGGGTCAGCAGGCAGAGGGGGGCTGGCAGGAGAAATCAGAGGTCAGTACCAAGTCCCCGGCCTCGCCTGCCAATTCATTCATTCATCATAACAACTCCTCAAATGGGTACAGCCCTTGTGGCCTGCAATGATCTTGTGTATCCAAGTCAGGGCAGAACCATCCTTTAAGCCCATTATTTCCAGCCCAAAATATTCCCCTGAACTCCAGACTCATGTATTCAACTTCCTGCTTGACATTTTCCCTTGGATATTAATAAGCTTCTCAAAGTCAAAATATCCAATGCTCAAAAAAAAAATATCCAATGCTCAGCTCAAGATGCCCTCTTCCCCTTCCTCTCCCAGTCTTCCCCACTCAAGGAAGATCACATCCATTCTCCCGGGTTCTCAGGTCAAAACCATGGGGTCCTTTTAGACGCCTCATTCTCTCCTCTTATGTTCAACTCACAGTAAATCCTGTTGGCTCTGTCCTTAAAAGGTGGCCGAGAGGTCTGTTGTTGTTTTTTTTCCGGCCACACTGTGCAGCCTGCGGGATCTCAGTTTCCCGACCAGGGATTGAACCTGGGCTATGGCAGTGAAAGCCTGAAATCCTAACCACTAGGCCACCAGGGAACTCCCTCGGTCTGTCTGTGTTGCTTGATCTGAGCACTTATGACAAGGATACCTTGACTTTGTGAAAATTCATTGAGCTATATACTTAGGACTTTTGCACATTTCCCTGTACGTATTCGTTATTTTCAATAAAAAAGTTTTAAAAGATGAAAAGAAGTATCTAGAATCGAACTACCTCTCTCTCTGCTGGTGTCTCTGTCTCCACCCTTGCCTCTCTCCGCCACCCCGCAACTCTCCAAGTCCAGCTAGATCCCTCCTCTGCCCAAACCTTCCCGTGGCTCCCACCTAACACAGTGAAAGCCAGAGTCCTCCGTGTGGGCTACAAGGCCTGGCCCCTCTTTTCTGCAGCACCCCCGTGCAGGCTTTGCCTTGCTGGGTCCTGCCATGACCACCCCACAAACCTACCCAAGGCTGCTCCTTCTGGTCCTTCAGGCCTCAACTCAAAAACCCCTCCGTCTCCCTGATGTGTCGTCTTCAGAGACTTCTGCTGTTTACAGATCCCTCATTTATTTATTTGTCTACTTGCTTGTTGCTGTCTCTCCCCCTAGAATGTTGGCTCCAGGAAAGAAGAAACCTCACCTGCTTCATTCACTGCTGGTTCCCCAGCACCTAGCGCAGAGCTTGGTAAATATATATATATTTTTAAATAAATTTATTCATTTTATTTATTTATCTTTGGCTGTGTTGGATCTTCATTGCTACGCGTGGGCTTTTTCTCTAGTTGCGGAGAGTGGGGGGCTACTCTTCGTTGCGGTGTGCAGGCTTCTCATTGCGGTGGCTTCTCTTGTTGGGGAGCATGGGCTCTAGGCATGTGGGCTTCAGTATTTGTGGCACGCGGGCTCAGTAGTTGTGGCTCGCGGGCTCTAGAGCGCAGGCTCAGTAGCTGTGGTGCACGGGCTCAGTTGCTCCACGGCATGTGGGATCTTCCTGGACCAGGGCTCGAACCCGTGTCCCCTGCATTGGCAGGCAGATTCTTAACCACTGTGACACCAAGGAAGCCCCCATAAATATTTTTTAAATGAATGGATGCTGCCGTGAACATCATTATCCCAGCCTCTTTGGGAACTGCTGGAAGTGGAAATATCTGGATTGGAGGGTGTATTTATTTTAAATTTGAGTAAATGCTGCCAAATTGGCTTCTCAAGGGTCGGGCCAGTTGTTCCCACCAACAGTGTGAGGATCAGAGAAGAGGGCAATTCCCTAAGGTCACCAGCTATGATGGGGACGAGAGACAAACCAGGGTGGCCTCCTTGGCTTCCCTGTCTACATTCCTGAATTCCCAGAAATTCAGAACTTAAGGGAAGGCCTGAAGGTGAAGGCCCATTCATTCATTCATTCATTCAACAAACTTTTTGTCTGTTTCTTTACTGCTATGTCCCCAAATGCTTAGAATACTACCTAGTGCCTAACAGGCGCTTGGTAAATATTTCTTGAGTGAATGAATGAATGACGAATGAAGTCCTCTGTGTTTAAGGATTTGGAGGTTCGCAGCAGATGTAAAATAGCCAGGCACCTGAGACAGATGGGCCAGAGGGCCGGGCGGTAACCCCTCCCGTCCTGGTCTCGGGACCACGGCGCCCTCCCTCACTCACGCAGCGGATGATAGCTCATGCTCTCTCCTTGGCTCCTTCCTCTCTGCAGTCTCCGGGTGGTTCTGGGGCATCTTTCCTCCCGCCCTTCAGGTGGCTTTATACCTGGGGCTGAGCCCTAGGGCTGCCCACGAGGGAAGGAAGGAGTCACACCCTCAGAGTGGGAGGGCAGGTGCAGAAGCCCCGGGGGCAGGGAATAGGTAGGGAAGGGGACACTGAGGTGACACCCTCGTTCCCTACAGCCCCCAAACTCGAACTTAAACCCCGGTTGCTGGGAGAAAGGGGGCCAGGCGGGGAGGGGATTATCGGGGGACAAAGGGGCCGCCCTGCTTCCTGCTGCTCTGCACGTCCAGGGATCCAGTTTCCCGTGAGGAGGAGGCCCCCTGCTCCGCCCCACGGGGACCCAGGCACTGGGCCCTGGCTCCTAAGGAGTTTGGAAAAGGGACAGGAGGTTGACATGTCAGCAACAGCACCCACACCCAGGTGCACCCTTAGACACAGGAGCATGTGCACGTCTACACATGGGTTGACAAGTGGGCATACACCAGACATGTGCACACACTTTCATACGTTTATTCAGTCAAGGATGTATTGACCCCAACTGTGTGCTTGTCCCTGTTCCAGATGCTGGGATAGAGCAGGGAGCAAGTCAGACACAAATCCCTTCCCTCATGGAGCTGACACTCTAGTGGACATGCCTACACCCATGTTATACCTCACACCCTGCCTGGGAGAGCCAAACACAGGACTGCGCATGCGTCCACACAGACGCCTATGAACACACAACCATACCCGGAGGTCCCACCAGAGGCACATGCTTGGAGCAGACACATATACACATGGCGTGTACACACACCATGGCCACGCATGTGCACACATACACACGTGTGCAGCTGGAGGTCAGGAATCCTGAAATTTAGCCATGTCTCAGCCTCTGCTATCCTGGGAGATCTTGAGTCAGTGGCTGCCCTCTGCCCAGGTAAAGCACACAGGGACACACAGACATATACCTGAGGCCCTCCCCTCCCCCACCCCACCCACGCCTGGGGAAGCCTTGTGGCAGAGAGGGAGGGCAGAGAGACAGGTCCGGGGTTCTGGTCCTTCTCCAGAGCTTTCCCAGTCTCTCCATAAAGGAGATTCACTTCTCAGCCCCTGTCTACCAGCCGAGTCAGAAAATGGTGGGTCAGACCCCCACCCTGCTTCCATCCAGTTTCAGGGCTGAAATACTGCTCTACCTTTCTCCCCCATTGGGGCTGGTGTGGAGGGAGAAGGTCCATATGCTTCCTGCTAAGGCAGGAGCTACATCTGTTCATTCATTCACCCGTGTATACATTCAGTCAGCAGTTATCGATGGAGCCCCTGCTATGTGCTGGCACCGGGGTGAATAATAAGGGGCACACAGTCCAGTGGTCCCCTGACAATAAACATGTGAACTCATAAAAAAACAAAATTTCCTAAAGCTACAAGATGCTGAGAGGAAGCCAAAACAGGTTGACGTGATTAGCTGGGGGTAGAGGAGACTTAGATAAGAAGCCTGAGGCCCAGAGAGGGGCAGCTACTTACCTGGAGTCACACAGCAAGGCCAGGACAGATTCTAGACACCTGCCCCCCAGCTTGGGACTGGATCTGGGGTATCCCCGATCGGAACTGTGAGCTGAAGGAGGGAAGAAGTTGAGGGAAAGATGGGCTCTGAGGTGGGGGATCCTAAATTGTGTCTCTGAGCCTGTGGGCTGCCAAGGCTGCCAGGCACGGCCTGTATTGGGCAGGCGGTGATGTCAGGGGATTAGACTAGGCCCATTGAGTGGGTGCAGTGAGGCGTGGGCCAGGCCAGGTAGTGGAGGAAGAGGAGGAGGAAGGAAGAGGAGGAGGAGGAGGAGGAGGGCAGGAGGGGAGGAGGGGAAGGGGGAGGCAGACACCCGATCTGGTGCTATGCACAGGTGGGCAGTGTACGTGGGGCCGAACCTCACCCTAGAGGGCAGGCTCACCCTCACCCAACCCCCCCACCTCCTATTCCTCTTGGGGACTTCACGTTCTCTCTCTGGACACCCAGGACACCCAGGTGCCCTTCACAGCTGGAGGAACTGGCCCCCATCCCAAGCCCAGCTCCATTTGTCCAAGGCATTTGTCTTGGCAGATGTCATTAGCTCTGCCACCCTGTCCTGCCCCACCTCCCAGCCCAAGTGTCTCCATCTCTGTTTTGGTCTCACCAGAAGCTGTTGCCTGGGAAATCCTAGCAAATTAAGAGTCAGCAGACTTGGGTGCAAATCCTCCCTTTGTCCTTCGCTAGCTTGGGCAAGTTACTTAACCTCACTGAGCTTCAGTTTGTTTCCTCATCTGGAAACTGGAAAAATCATTCCCACCTCCCAGGCTCTCACTGACTCCACCCACCAAGTGCCTTGACCCCTGCAATGAGGCCCCTCCCAGTCCCCTCAAGGGTTACCCCAATGGTACCTAATGCCTCCAACCAATGGCAAAAGCCTCAATGCCCCACCATCCCATGCTTAGAGCCCAGTCCCCACCAGCCACACTAATGCTCCCAAGAGATCTGTCCCTTCCATCTGCCAGGACACTCAAGCATGACCCCAATGTCATCCAGCAGGTCCCATAGTGAGGCCCATTCAGAACACACGAACATGAACTCCAAGCCAGATCCTCACCCAGACCCCAATATTAAGCCCAACCCCATTCCCACCCCTGACTGCAAATCTTCACCCCCTACATCTCCAGGCAAAGAGAGAAGCAAGTGCAAAGGCGCTGAGGCTGGGAACATGCTTGGCAGGTTTCAGAAACAAACATGGCTAGTAGACAGAGCAAAGAGATTGGTTGTTGTTGAGACATGAAACGATGGGGAAGAGCAAGGGTCGCCTTGTCCCGCCCTGCCACCCCCATACCTTTCCTTGACTCTCCAGTGCCCTCAGGATGAAGTCCCAGCTCTGTAGCCTGGCCTTCAAGGCCGTTGATCCCCCAGTCCCTGTGCAGACTTGCACCTCACTTCTTGCTTTTCCCCACTTTCTATGCCAGCCGCGTGTCCTACTTCTCACGCCTGCTCAGCACCAGCCCCTCCTGTCATTCCCCCTGTGTAGAAAGTACTCCTCCTTCACCTGACACAATCCTTCTCATATTTTAACCTTCAACTTGGGTTTCACCTCCTCTGGGAAGCTTTCGCTGTCTCCTCTGCCCCTTCAGAGCTCCCACTGACCGCAAGCTCCCCCCCGTCCACTTACTGACCATCCTGCATTGTCATTCTCAGTCTCCTCATTTCTCTCTCCACATGACAGGAGGTGGGGTCATCTCCACAGCCCCAGCACCAGGCCACCCGCAAGGAAGACACCTCCGTGAGTGATGGGTGAAGGAAGGCAGTAGCATACTGGTTCCAGCTGGGGGCTCTGCAAAGCCAGGCCAAGGAGTCTGATCTGCACCTGATCTCTGGGAATGCCATGTCAGTGCCTTGTCTTGATGGGGTGGCGGGCCAGCTGGGCAGTTGAGGGCACATGGTCCCAACACGGGACCATCAGGATGAGCAGCACAGCCTACTCCATTCATTGATTCCATGAGCCTTTGCAGTACTGTTCCAGAGGCTGGGATGGGAGTGAACAAGACCGAGGGGCATCCTGCCCTCCTGGAATGTACAGCCTTGCAGCTCAGTTGTCTTCATCATCACCACTAACATTTCTTGAGCACTGACTAAGGGCCTGGTGATGTTGTAAGCTTTTTCTGTATAATAATTCTTTCCTTTATAAAACCCCATGGAATGGATAGTACTGTTTCCCCATTTCACAGATGAGGAAATTGAGGCACAGTAAGGTTAAGTGATTAGCTCAGGGTCACACAGCTAGTAGGACGCATGGCTAGGGTTTGAACACAGGCTCCAGAACCCAGTCTATGAACCCTTTCCACAGCCTTTGTCCCCCTGGGTTCCCCTCAGGAAACTGACGAGGTGCTGTCATCCCCATTTTGCAGATGAAATTCAGGGAAAAGACAAGAATCATATTTTTTAGCCTCTATTATGTTACCAGTCACTTTATAAATAGACATTATCTCATTTAATCTTTGTAATGACCCTGGGAAGTAAGTTTTATGGTTATTATTCCCACTTTTACAGATGAGGTTCAGAGAGGTTCTTGTCAAGATCACACAGAACGGGGACTTCCCTGGTGGTCCAGTGGTTAAGAATCCGCCTTCCAATGCAGGGGACTCAGGTTCGATCCCTGGTCAGGGAACTAAGATCCCACGTGCCGGGGCAACTAAGCCCGTGTGCCGCAACTACTGAGCACTCGCGCTCTAGAGCCCATGCACCACAACTAAGACCCGAGGGGACTGGCCCCAATGTCTGAGCTGGTTCTTATCATCCCATAGCCCAGTATCTGCACCAGCATCTGTCCGCATTCAGAGGACACATGGTTGGACACCATGGTGACCAAATGGGAGGCACAGAGCCAGCAGTGCTTTGTGTCTATGTCTTAACCTAGTCTCCTCTTGGTCCTTGGCACCTTCTGGAATCCACCCACGCTTTGCCTCTGCTTCCTGAGCATCCCTGGGCTTGATGAGGAGGCCCAGAGGAAGAGGAAGAGCACAGATGGGAGATTGAAGTGTTGGCTTTAAAATTGGGAGAAAGTGGGAGTCCCCTGGTGGCCTAGTGGTTGGGATTCTGGGCTTTCATTACTGTGGCCTGGTTCAATCCCTGTCCCTGGTCAGGGAACTGAGATCCCTCAAGCCCTGCTTGAAATGAAATGAAATGAAAGTGAAAAAGAGCCAGCAAGGCTGTCCTCCATTCACAGTCACATACTGAATTCCCATTGTGTAACCCAAACTTCCCAAAGAAGTGACATATGAACAGACTCTAATCAGATGAGTAGACCCTACCAAATAGCAAAAACGACCCTAAAACTACACTAAACACTGCATGCCAGAGATGCAGAACTGGACAAGTAGGTCAATGGAAAAGAATAGAAAGACTAGGAGTAGACCCATGTATACATAGGAATTTTGGATGTGATAAAAGGAACACTTCATATGAGGGAGGATAAGGATAAACTATTAAGATAAAAGAGGGAATTCCCTGGTGGTCCAGTGGTTAGGACTCAGTGCTTTCACTGCCGTGCCCAGGTTCCATCCCTGGTCGGGGAACTAAGATCCTGCAAGTCACATGGCACAGCCAATAATAATAATAATAATAAAAGATATTGGAGCCGTTGGAAAACTATATGGAAAAGTTTAAATTAGATCATGCAGTGAACGCAGCTGGTGTTCCACCCAAATCCCCTTTACTGGCAGTGTACCCATCTCCAGCTGGTGAGAGTGTTGTCTGCGAATGACTCACAGCTGCCTCCTTCTCCCTGGGATGGAGGCACCCACATGACAGCAATGGAAGCACGGTGGTGGACACACTGACATTCGCTGCACTATCCAGAAGCTGATGGCCTCTTAGGATGATGAAACCACTTCTGGAAGGCCCAGCTGAGATGCCAGCGTGGAGAGGATACAGTACCATCCTTTGGAATAAGGTGTACACCTTAAAACAATGGCTATTTTATGGTGCTGTGACCCAGAACATAGGTACATGAACCCGGGAATTAAGGAGTAGAAGAAAGAGTGGCCCCACTTAGTATTGCTCCCAGTGACCTCCTTGGGGAATTTGTGCTTGCAACCCCCCAACTTTAGGCCCTGTGGGTCTAGAGATTCCTAATTTCCAGATTGGGGATGGACATTTCTACCAGGGGACATGGCAAGAGTCCCATTAAATTTTGAGCTACACCCAACCCCTGGTCACTTTGGTCTCCTTCTGCCAATAGACCAGCAGGCAAAGAAAGGACATGCTTATGGGCAGGGGTAATAGACCATGGTCATCACCAGGAAGTAGGACCACCTCTGTGTAATGGGGGTGACAGAAATATGTTTAGCATTCAGGTGATCCATTGAGACATCTCCAGATCTCCATGCTGAGTTTTATTTGTAAGTGGGCAAGTACCATCACCATGGGCTCATAGGGCATGCTAACTAGGGACTCAGACCCTTCAGGGGTGAGGGCCAGGGTCAACCCACCAGGCAAACTGTCAAAACCAGCAGAAATACTAGCTGAAGCCAGAAGCAGAAGGGAAGGGGAGGGCTAGAATGAGTGGATGGCAGAGGAAAGAGGTGATAAACATCAGTTAAGTCTCAGGAGCTAATCCTCCTTTTCTAAGTTTACCCAGAAATTATGATCAATCAGAATCCTGGGGAAGCTGCACGTGGATGGAGAGAACTTAATGGGAGAAGCAAGTAGATTTGAACAGTGCAAAGGTGAACTGTAGTGCACACTGTTGGTGCCCCACCCAGGTCCCTTTACCAACTGTACACCCATCCCCCTGCCTGCCCCACCTCCGGAGAATTGCCCAGCACCTCTCCTCCTGGAAAAACTTGGCCAGTGACAGACTAGCACCAGATTGATAAAAAGGTAGATCCCTTGCCTCCAGGTGAAACTAACTTGGTGATACAATTTGGGCTCCAGAACTTTCCCTATCCAAAGCTAGTCACCAGGTGAGACCACATTCTTGCTCAGCTTTTCGTCACTGCCCTATTCTGATGACCCCATTCTCCTTCTGAGAATACTTCCCCAGTCACTTGGTCAAGAATTTCCATCTTGGACTACATTAAACTCAAAAGCTTCTACACAGCAAAAAAACAATTAGCAAAATTAAAAGACAACCTATAGAATGGGAGAAAAATTTTGCAAACCATATTCCAATAAGTGTTGGTGGTTTCTTTCTGGCTGCACAAGGTCTTAGTTGGGCACATGGGATCTTTAGTTGTGGCATGTGGACTTCTTAGTTGTGGCATGCATGCGGGATCTAGTACCCCAACCAGGGATCAAACCTGGGCTCCCTGCATTGGGAGCGCAGAGTCTTACCCACTAAACCACCAGGGAAGTCCCTCAATAAGGGGTTAATATCCAAAATATATAAAGAGCTGTCAGCTTAATAACAAAAAAACTAAAAGACAAGAACAAAACAAACAACAATGAAAATAAAGAAAAAAAGATAACAAAAAAGGAAAAAAATAACAAAACCCCAAAAATTCCAATTAAAAAGTGGGCAGAGGAACTGAACAGGCATTATTCCAAAGAGGACATCAGGACATCAAAATGGCCAACAGGCACATGAAAAGATGCTTAACATCACTAATCATCAGGGAAATGCAAATCAAAACCACAATGAGCTACCACCTCACACCTGTTAGAAAGTCTATCATGAAGAAGACAAGAGACAGGTTCTGGCAAGAATGTGGTGAAAAGTAAACCCTTATGCATTGTTTGTGGGAGTGTAAATAAGTCCAACTACTATGGAAAACAATATGGAGGTTCCTCAAAAAATTAAAAGTAGATCTACCTTACCATCCAGCAATTCCACTTCTGGGTGTATACCCAAAGGAAATAAATATAGGATTTCAACGAGATATATGCGCTTCCATGTTTATCACAACATTATTCACAATAGCCAAGATATGGAAACAACCCAAGAGCCCATCAATAGATGTAGTACATATACAGAATGAAATATTATTCAGTTGTGAGAAAGGAGGATATGGATGAACCTTAAGCACATATGCTAAGTGAGATAAGTCAGACAGAGAAAGACAAGGACTGTATGATGTCTCTTATATGTGTAATTTACGAAAGTTAAACCTGTAAAAAACCAGAGAATAAAATGGTCTTTACCAGAGGATGGGGCGGAGGGGATAAGAGTGACAGTGTTTAAAGGTACAAACTTGTAATGAGTAGTTAGTAAATAAGTCACAGAGATCTAATGCACAGTATAATGAATATAGACAATAATATTTTACTATAATTATATAATGTGATAGATATCACTACATTGACAATCATATTACAATATAAAATGTGTCAAAGTAAGTATACATTAAACTTATACAATGTTACACATCAAATTTATTGAGTTAAAAAAAAAAAGAATCCCCATCTTGGGCTCTGTTTCTCAGGAATCTGACCCAAGGCAGATCCCTTTCTAACACCATTAAAAAAAATAAATTATCATATCACTATATAGCACAGGGAACTATATTCAATATGTTATAATAACTACAATGGAAAAGAACCTGAAGAAAATATATGTATAACTGAATCACTTTGCTGTACAACTGAAACTAACACAATGTTGTAAATCAACTATATTTCAATAAAAAATAAATAAATTATAGATTAAGGACAAATGTGAAAGAGATCTCTAAACTTACTAAACAAAAATATAGGAAAATACTTTAAAAGCTGGGGCTAAGAGAAAGTCTTCTAAAGAAAGTCACAAAACAAAACATACATTAAGTGAAAAGTAAAATGTTGATAAATATAAGTACATCTCTAGTTGTTTTTTTTTTTACCGTAAGTGTACCCAAATATTGCTCTTGGTTACTCACGTGCACTCCCTCACAATACAGACCACGAATATGTCATGCTTCCACTGATATTTCATTAGTATCATGATGATTTTAAAATATGTGCTCACATTTTTTGATGCGCCTCCCTTCAAAGGGAGCAGGCTGATTCCCCTTCCCTTGAATGCAGGCTGGTTCTAGTGACTTGCTAGTAACAACTAGAATGTGACAGAAGTGATCTTGTGTGACTTCTGAGGCTAGGGCATAAGAAGTGTCTCTCTGGACACTTGCCCTTGGAACCTAGGTACCATGTTGTGAGGAAGCCCAGGTGACATAAGAGACCGTGTGGTAGGTGTTCTGGCTGTCAGCCCCAAGCTCAGCCCTCATCCATAGTCACACATATGAGTGAATGAGCGTTCAGATGATTCCAAGTCCCCCCAACCCCGGCCCCAGCTTTCAAGTCTTATAGTTGACACCCCCAAACATGGTAGAGCAGAGGCAAGCCAAGCCTGACTGAATTCCTGATACACAGAAACCATGAGAGATCATAAATGACTGTTATTGTTTTAAGCCACTAAATTTAGGAAGCAATAGATAAACTAACACAGGGGCCATGTGAAATATATGGCACAAAAATGAAGAGCAATTGAATTACATAGACTCAGTAACAATTTGCAGAAAGAATCCAGACAGTTCACAGCACAGAGTGAGATAAAAGGGCGTTTAACATTTCAGACTCCTTAGAATTTCTTAAGTCTTCAACATTTCGTATGCAGTTGAGCTGACTGTCCCATAAACGTCGTTTGTTGTCTTAGATAGATGAAAATTGTCACGCAGAAGAAACTTCTGTTTGGCAAACTGAAAAACCAAGTTGGTGCTCCCGTTCAAGGACTTGAGGTGTACGTGCTTCCCAGTAACATTGAATGTCTGTGAGGGTACGTGTGGGTCCATCCCTAGGCCCAATTCCCCTTCACTCCACCTACAGCCTACTCACTCCCTTTCTCTCTCACAAAAGAGAGAGAATCCATGAATCAAGAGAGTGGGAGGGACTTCCCTGGTGGTCCAGTGGGTAAGACTCCACGCTCTCAGTGCAGGGGGGCCCGGGTTTGATCCCTGGTTGGGGAACTATATCCTGCATGCATGCTGCAACTAAGAGTTCCCATGCCACAACTAAGAAAAAAAAAAATCCCACAGGCCACAACGAAGATCCCGCGGACTGCAACTAAGACCGGCGCAGGGCTTCCCTGGTGGCGCAGTGGTTAAGAATCCACCTGCCAATGCAGAGGACACGGGTTCCAGCCCTGGTCCGGGAAGATCCCACATGCCGTGGAGCAACTAAGCCTCTGCACCACAACTACTGAGCCTGCGCTCTAGAGCCCGTGAGCCACAACTACTGAGCCCTTGTGCCACAACTACTGAAGTCCGAGCTCATACTCCGCAACAAGAGAAACCGCTACAATGAGAAGCCCGCGCACCGCAACAAAGGGTAACCCCCACTCGCCGCAACTAGAGAAAGCCCGCGCGCAGCAACGAAGACCCAACGCGGCCAAAAATAAATAAATAAAATAAATAAAAATTTTAAAGAAGCTTATGTATTAAAAAAAAAAAAGACCTGGGGCAGCCTAAATAAATAAATACATAAATATTAAAAAAAAAAGAGAGTGGGAAAGGGAGCAGCTAGGCACAACATCCTACAAAGTAAATGCTATGAGAATCATACCTTACAGATGAGAAAACTGTGGTTCAGAGAGGTGAGGTCACACAGTGCCCCACAGCTAGATGTAAGGCCAAGTCTCCAAACTGAGTCTATGTGTTTCTAGACTTCAGTGAAAAAAAGATCCCCTGGGATACTCTTACAAATACAGATTCCTGGTCCCCACCCAGACGTTCAATAGATCCCAAGGAGCCCGGGCATTTGCATTTTTAGTATGGGGGCCACCCGCACCCCATCTCCAAGGGGATTCTGGGTCCTGCTTTGAGGGACACTGAATAATACACACACCTCTGTCTTCTATACAGAACCAACCCTGGTGAGAGAGATACACAAGAGGTCAGGGGACTGTTGTAGGTTAAGAGATTCTGGAGCCAAAACAACAGGATTAGTTATCATTGCTGTGTAACAACTTACGCCCCAAACTAGCAGTTTAAAATAACAACGTTTATGATTTCAGTTTCTGTGGGTCAGGGGTCTGGGTTGAGAGGCTCTCACAGGCTGCAATCAAGGTCAGGGCTGCAGTCATCTCAAGGGCAGGAGAATCTGCTTCCAAGTTCACTCACGTGGCATTGGCAGGATTCAGTTCCCTGAGGATTGTTGGTCTCAGGGCCTCGTCCTTCCCTCCCCTGGCTGTTAGCTGGAGGCTGCTCTCAGTTCTTTGCCATGTTTTTTTTTTTTTTTTTGGCCCCGTGGCTTGTGGGATCTTAGTTCCCCGACCAGGGATGGAACCCAGGCCCCAGCAGTGAAAGCACCAAGTCCTAACCACTGGACCACCAGGGAATTCCCAGTTCCTGGCCATGTGGATCTCTCCATGGGGCAGTTCACAACGTGGCATCTTGCTTTATTAACGAAGCTGAGAAGATCCAGAGAGAGGGCTCAGAAGATGGAAGTGACAGTCTTTCATAGCCTATCTTGGAAATGACATCCCATCACTTTTACTGATTCTGTTCATTATAGAAGCAAGTCACTAGGTCCAGACTACACCAAGGGGAGGGGAATACTAGGAGGCAGGGATCATTTGGAGCCATGTCAGAAGCTGCCTACTTCAACAACCAAATGTGATGTGTGGACATGGGTTGGGTTCTGATTTCAATAAACCAACTGTAGAGACATTTATGAGATAATCCAGGAAATTTGAACATGGACTATGTATTGGATGATACTAAGGAATTACCATTATTTATTTAGATGTGACAAATACCTGTGGTTATGTTTTAAAAAAACATTCCTTATATCTTAGATAAAGCCTAAAGAATATTACAAATGAAATGTTATGGACTTCTTTGGTGGCGCAGTGGTTAAGAATCCGCCTGCCAAAAACAAATACTGTATGCTAACACATATATATGGAATTAAAAAAAAAAAAAAAGGTTCTGAAGAACTTAGGGGCAGGACAGGAATAAAGACGCAGAAGTAGAGAATGGACTTGAGGACACGGGGAGGGGGAAGGGTAAGCTGGGACGAAGTGAGAGAGTGGCATGGATATATATACACTACCAAATGTAAAATAGATAGCTAGTGGGAAGCAGCCGCATAACACAGGGAGATCAGCTCGGTGATTTGTGACCACCTAGAGGGGTGGGATAGGGAGGGTGGGAGGGAGACGCAAGAGGGAGGAGATATGAGGATATATGTATATGTGTAGCTGATTCACTTTGTTATAAAGCAGAAACAAACACACCATTGTAAAGCAATTATACTCCAATAAAGATGTTAAAAAAAAAAAGAATCTGCCTGCCAATGCAGGGGACACGGGTTCGAGCCCTGGTCCAGGAAGATACAACATGCCGCGGAGCAACTAAGCCCGTACGCCACAACTACTGAGCCTGCGCTCTAGAGCTCGCGAGCCACAACTACTGAGCCCACATGCCACAACTACTGAAGCCCGCGCGCCTAGAGCCTGTGCTCTGCAACAAGAGAAGCCACCACAATAAGAAGCCTGCGCACCGCAACAAAGAGTAGCTGCCGCTCGTCGCAACTAGAGAAAGCCGGCGCACAGCAACAAAGACCCAAAGCGGCCAAAAATTAATTAATTAATTAATTTAAAAAAAAGAAATGTTATGATGTCTGGGATTTGCTTTAAAATAATATAATGGGGGAGGGGAAGATGGGAGGAATGGAGGTATAGGTGAAACTAGATTTGTCACATGTAACAAATGTTGGAAGTGTGTTATGTTTAGAAGGATATGAGGGTTCATTATACTTTTCTACTTTTATATGTGTTTGAAATTTTCCATAATAGTTAAAAGAGCAAATTGAGCTAAAAAATCATACATTGAAAGTTGAGGGACTTCCCTGGTGGTCCAGTGGGTAAGACTCCGTGCTCCCAGCACAGGGGGCCCGGGTTCGATCCTGGTGGGGGAACTAGATCCCACATGCATGCCGCACCTAAGGAGTCCGCATGTTGAAACTAAGACCTGGTTCAGCCTAAATAAATAGATAAATATTTTAAAAAAGAAAGTTAAAAGAATATACAAATTCTAAAGTTGTTGCAGATTGACTGTATTTTAATGATAAGAAAAGACAATAACAAGAGGGAAAAAAACCATTTCAGATGGGGAAAGAGAACCATAAATATTAAAAAGAAAGAAAAGGAAGGGAGGGAGGGAGGGAAGGAGGATAGAATCAAGCATGGGAGACAGCTGACCCCTGACCCTTGCTTAATCAAAGCAAGTGGAATTCAGGTCAATCTAGTGGAAGAGAGAGCTTTGGGCAGCAGAAATCTAAGCCCTCAGGGGTTCCTAATATCTGTGTAGGACTGGCTGGAATTTAGGGCCTGGCCTGCGCCTAGAGGGGTGGTGAAGCTGGACCCATTTCAGAAAGGGAATGAAGGCAGGAGGCCTAGTAGCAGCTGGTGGAAGTATTACACGAGGATTCAGGTCTCTCCACGGAGCTTTGGAAGAATGCAGTATTGTGCAGGAGGCCACAGCCTTACAGATCCTAGATTATGAGGAGACTAAATCTCAAACCCTCATCTCTAAATGAACAAAGGCCTGAGGCTCCCTCCTCATTCTGGATTAGATCAGGGATTTTGTATCATAGCTGCCTAGCATGGGGCATGGCACGCGGTGCTTAATACCCATTTATTCCATCTAGTGGTAGTGGGCCTCAACCAAGCAGATGTGCATATCAGAATTTTCCAGAAAGCTTTTAGCATCATTTTTTAATAATTGTGTGCAATTTTTTGCAAAGGTAGTGCAGTCATTTGTCTGGTTCAATATTCAAAAGGGCCAAAAAGGCATCTGTTCAGTGAAAGGGTTTCCTCCCACCTCTGTTCCCCAGCCTCCTAGTTCCCCTCCCTGGAGGGAACCATGGATACTTGCTTCTTCTGAATACTTTCAGGACATTTTATGTATATGTCATGAAATATGTATGTTTGGCGTTTGCTTTTTTAAAACAAACAGTAGCAAAACACACACACTGTTCTGCATCTTGCTTTTTAAATTTCGCAATGTTGCTCATAATCATTCCATACCAGTTGCTTGTTTTTAAACCATAATTATATCTATATATTCTATCTTTATAAGAAAGTGGAGGGCTTCCCTGGTGGCGCAGTGGTTAAGAATCCGCCTGCCAGTGCAGGAGACACGGCCCGAGCCCTGGTCGGGGAAGATGCCACATGCCCCGGAGCAACTAAGCCGGGGAGCCACAACTACTGAGCCTGCGCTCTAGAGCCCGTGAGCCACTACTGAAGCCTGAGTGCCTAGATCCCGTGCGCTGCAAGAAGAGACGCCACCACAATGAGAAGCCTGCGCATCGCAACGAAGAGTAGACCCCACTCGCCACAACTAGAGAAAGCCTGCGCGCAGCAACGAAGACCAAACGCAGCCAAAATAAGCAAATAAATTTAATTTAAAAAAGAGAGAAATTACTGAGACATTGAAATACTAGCCGGTTTCAGTTCCCAGATGTGGGCATTAATGCACAAGGGCTCCCTTCTCCTTCAACTTTGCTTAAAAAAAATTTAAAAAAGAAAGTGGAAAGTTACTGGAATATAAATTTTAAAAATTTCTAGGTACTATTTTGAGTTCATTGCATAAATAAAACCCGTATCTTCTATATCCATTCTAAACTAGAAAACCTGTTGCAGTTACATTCTTCTCTCCGCCCCTTACAGTATAGTGGTTTGTTGTGGTAAATATACATAACACAAAATTTACCATTTTAACCATTTTTAAGTGCACAGTTCAGTGGCATTAAGTACATTCACAATGTTATGCAATCATCACCACTATCAATCTCCAGAACTTTTTCAACTTCCCAAATTGAAATTCTGTACCGATTAAACACTAACTCCCCATTCCCCCTCCCCTGGGCCCTGGTAAACATCATTCCACTTTCTGTCTCTATGAATTTGGCTATTCTAGGGACCTCATATCAGTGGAATCATACAGTATTTGTCCTTTAGTGTCTGGTTTGCTTCACTTAGCATACTGTTTTCAAGATTCATCCACGTTGTAGCATGTATTAGAATTTATTCCTTATTAAGGTTGAATGATATCCCCTTGTGATATTCATATATGCCACATTTTATTTATCCATTCATTCATCAATGGACACTTAAGTTTGCTTCTACCTTTTAGCTATTGTGAATATGCTGCTATGAATCTGGGTGTACAAATACCTGTTTAAGTCTCCGCTTTCAATTCCCAGAAGTGGAATTGCTAGACTATATAGTAATTCTATTTATTTTTTTTGGCATGTGGGATCTTAGTTCCCCAACCAGGGATCAAACCCATGCCCCCTGTATTGGGAACGCAGAGTCTTAACCATTAGACCACCGGGGAAGTCCCCAGTAATTCTATGTTTGATTAATTAATTAATTAAACATTAACTACACATTAAATTAATGTTTAATTTTTTGAGGGCCCACCACACTGTCATCCACAGTGGCTGGACTATTTTACATTTCCATCAGCAATGCACAGGATTCTAATTTCTCCCTGTCTTTATCAACACTTATTTTCTGTTTGTTTTTATTTTTATTATTTTTTTTTCAGCTATGCCGTGTGGAATGCGGGATCTTAGTTCCCTGACCAGGTATCGAACTGTGCCCCAGTCTTAACCACTGGACCGCCAGGGAAGTCCCTGTTTGTTTTTAAATAATAGCCATCCTAAGGGGTGTGAAGTGGTATTTCATTGTGGTTTTGCTCTGCATTTCCCAAATGACTAATGATGTTGAACATCTTGTCATGTGCTACTGGCCATTTGTATATCTTTTTTGGAGAAATGTCAAGTCTGCCACTTACATTCTTTAAAATATATATTTAGGGCTTCCCTGGTGGTGCAGTGGTTAAGAATCTGCCTGCCAATGAAGGGGACACGGGTTCGATCCCTGGTCCGGGAAGATCCCACATGCCGCAGAGCAACTAAGCCCGTACGCCACAACTACTGAGCCTGCGCTCTAGAGCCCGCGAGCCACAACTACTGAGCCCGCGTGCCACAACTACTGAAGCCCACATGCCTGGAGCCAGTGCTCCACAGCAAGAGAAGCCACCGCTTCAATGAAATGAAGAGTAGCTCCCACTAGCCGCAACTAGAGAAAGCCCGTGCGCAGCAACGAAGACCCAACACTGCCAAAAATAAATTAATAAATAAATAAATTAATTAATTTAAAAAAAAAAAGAAGACAAACCTTATTTTTGTACAAATGAAAAGGGGCTCTTGGGTGCTATATACCTTGAGTTTGTTTATGTCTGAGAAGGTCTGAAGTCATTATATTTTAATGTCAACATGGCTGGATTATAGTATTTTCAACTCATGTTTTAAGTATATATAAATAATATCTGCTCATGGTAAAAATGTCAAACTGCAGAGTAAATTATAAAGTGAAAAGTAAAAGTTTTCCTCTATCTCTGTATGCAGTCTCACTCAGCCATCTCCCTACCCAGCCAGCTGGGGGTGCAGGCCCAGCGCCTGGCACTGAGGTGCTCTACACAGTGTAAAAAATGGTCTTGACCTTCAGTACGCTTACGTTTGTGTCTCAGTTAATGAAGTGGGGCCAATAGTGCTTATGTTAGGACTGAAGCAAGCTGGATGGGGACTGTGTTGATCTTGTGAGTACACGTCTCATCCAAAATGGGCAGCCAACTGTTCAGCTCCAGCTGATTCTTTATTTTTAAAATAAATTTATTTATTTCTTTATTTTTGGCTGCACTGGGTTTTCGTTGCTGTGTGCGGGCTTTCTCTACTTGCGGCGAGCAGGAGCTACTCTTCATTTCATTGAAGTGGTGGCTTCTTTTGTTGCAGAGCACGGGCTCTACGTGCACGGGCTTCAGTAGTTGTGGCACGTGGGCTCAGTAGTCGTGGCTCGCGGGCTCTAGAGCGCAGGCTCAGTAGTTGTGGCTCACAGGCTTAGTTGCTCTGCGGCATGTGGGATCTTCCTGGACCAGGGCTCGAACCCGTGTGCCCTACATTGGCAGGTGGATTCTTAACCACTGCGCCACCAGGGAAGTCCCTCCAGCTGATTCTTGTTCAAGGAATGCAGACTCAATGTTGCTGGATTTCAAGTGAAAGGAGAAATTTGTGGTTGCTCTGCCAAACTTAACACACAAAGGGGCAGGATTTGATCAGTTGGCGGATGCTGTAGTTAGTTGCTCTGATGATGGGCTCTGGAGTCTTGGGTTTGAATCCTAGCTCTATCTATCACACATCCATTCCCAGTTTCCTCATCTATAAAATGGGATTCTACCTCATAGGATTCTTATGAGGATCAAATGAGATGCTGAAAGCACATATGAGATGGGCTCTTCATAAAGCTTATAATCTAGGGGAAGAGTCAAATGAACCTCATCTGGGAATTACACACATGAAGGCTTCACTGGGACAGAGACCTGAAGGATGAACAGTTAACTGGGTGCAGCAGTGGGAAGGGTGGAGGGGAAGGGCCTAACAGGCAGAGGGACCAGCTCCAGAGAAAGCCCTGAGGCAATCATGCAAACCCAAACTAGAGCAGTGAGGACGCAGAGGAGATAATCTTCTGGGAGCCAAGGACTTCCTAACTGATAAAGTGTGAGCTAGAAGGAGTCTCAGTTCATCCTGAGGCCAGTCCCTGCAAATTTAGGACTTCACATCACACTGGCCTGTGTTAACTTTCCTGACAGAAAAACCACACCCACCAAGTCTTCCGCAGGGCCCTCTAACCCTCTTCTCTCAAACACAGAAGAGAGGGGGGAAGCACAGGGGTCAAAAGTGAGTTGTTTTCCAGGCAGAGGAGGAAGATCAAGAAGGCAGGTAAGAAGGCACGGAGGTAGGAAGCAGTCCCATTTGCTTTGGCAGCTGAGGTGTCTGGGTGAGGGCAGGTGCCTCCAAAACTGGCTGGGCGATTTGCAGCGTCCACAACTTCAGGTTGAGGAATCTGGTCAGTTTGTAAGACCTCAGTCAAATGGAGAATGGGCGCCCCCTGGGAGCAGTACTCGGTACTGGACACAGGAGGACCCAGATGAGGAGCGGTGGGGGAGGAGGGGGTGCGGCTCAAGATGGGGTAGACTGCCTGCCACGGTTTTCTTCTCACAGGAGCTAACTCCTTGCGGCATGATGGATTCCTGGGATCCCGGAACAGCTGGGCTGGAAGGGACCTCGAAAAAGGAACTACCAACACGTGCCCCGTGTCAGGCCCTGAGCTGGGCATTTTCGTGAACATTGTCTTAACACTCCTAACTCTGCTTCGAGGTAGGTATCGTTATCCCCATTTTTCAGATGAGAAAAATCGAGGTTTGGTGACTTCCCAAGAAGGGGCGGGGATTTTGTATGACTCCAGAGCCTTTCCCCTGGAGCTCTCACGACTTGGAAGCTACCGACTCTCTGAGGTTTGGGGGAACAAGCATCGGGTGTGAGGCGCCGAAGCTTTCCAAGGGACAACAGCGTAACGGTACTTTCGGCAAGAACCACGCCTCCCTTGTCGCGACAACACTGATTTCTGTTGCTTTCCTTTAAGAGCCTTCCCCAGAAAGATGAAGTCCTCGCCACACGGGGAGGCGGATATTATATATTCCTGGATCGCCCGGACGTCTTTCTCCCTCACCCGCATTGATCCCCACTGGTGACATAAATTCTCCCCCGCTACTAGCGAGTGAAGGCATGAGACTACATTTCCCGGCAGGTCGTTCAGAAGGGGGTGGCGGGGAGAGAAGGAAAGAGACCCTCTGTTTCCGTCCGCTCTCAATTTGGCGTGTCTGCCGTGATGCATATTTCAACAGCCCACGTCCTTTCTCTGTAGAGCTAAGGAAGGGACTACGTCCCCCAGCAGGCACTGGCGCAGAGGGCGAGTGATAGGCCGCCATCTTATTGTAGTCCTTTCCCCCGTTTCCGCAGGGAGTAGCCTTAGCGCATGGACTACAAATCCCAGGTCGCCGTCTCCCCTTTCCTTCGGCTGCCATCTTCGCTGGTAGCCCCCGCCCCTTTCCCCTTCCATTGTCTCGACCGAAGAGAATAGAGGGGAGCAGGGAAGACTGCAACTCCCGTCAGGCTCTGCGCCAACGGGATGGGGATTTCGGTATTACAGGCGGGCGAGATGTCCAAGGTGGTAGAATGAGGCGACGGGGAGAGGTTAGGTAGCCTGCCATCTTTATGGTAGTCTCCTTATCCTCCTGGTTCCGCCATTCTTAAGGAACGCTAGAAGGCTAAGAAACTACTATTCCCATCGCACCTCATAAGATCGACTACTAGTCAGGTGTCCGCCCCTCTTCCGCCATCTTGCTTGTAGTCCTCGTTCCTTTTCACCTTTCCATTGTTCCTGACGAGTAGAAATGGCAACGGGAAGGCAGCAGATGGACTGCGACTCCCGTCAGGTACCACACACGCGGAGGGTTGTGGACAGGAGGGCGTGTGAGTGCCTGGGAAGGAGGTCGGGCCGGGGAAGAAGGCCATGTTGTTTGTAGTCATCGTTCCCGCTGCCCTATGCTCTGCAACGGGGAGCCTCGGGGCAACCGGACTATAACTCCCGGCACCCTCGGCTCCCGATTCGGCACGTCCTCCGCCATCTTGTTTGTAGTCCCCGCTGGCCCCAGCGTCCCATTGTTCCCACGGTGGCACCAGCGTCCGCAGGACTACGACTTCCGTCGTGCCCTGCGCGTGTTAGTCCTGGAAAGTGGAGGTGGTGGGGGAAGGAGGGGGCAGGGGGCGGGGTTCTTCTGGGAGAAGGAGGGAGTAAAGAGGAGAAGGAGGAGGGAAGGAGGAGAGAGGGGAGGGGGAAGAGAGGAGGAAGGAGGAAGGAGCTCAGGAGGGATGAGAGAGGCGGCCCGGGCCCCGGGCCGAAGCAGCGCGGGGCCGGGGGACCAGGGGGGCTGAGACACCCCAATTGCCCCCTCCCCCTTTTCCTGCCCCCTTCCATCCTTTCCTTCCAGCCTCCGGCTTGAGGAAGGGAATTTATTCAAATTTTATTTAAATCCCTATCTCCGGAGGGTCGCGCGCTGGGGGGAGGGGGAGAGGGCGGGGGCGCGCGCAGGCTGGGGGGGCGGGGCCGAGCAGCTTCCTTCACCCCCCTCTGCTCGCCCCGTAGCAGCCGGGCAGGGGGCCGCAGGCCAGGGGCGGGCCCAGGGGAGGGGGGCAGGTTACAGGGACCCCCCCCTCCCCGGGAACCGGCGGTGGGCGGGGCTTGAACCCCGGAAACGGTGGGGGGCCCAGGCCTGGCCCAGGACCCCTGGGCCGTGGGGGCCGGGAAGGGGCCAGTTAAAGGGCCGGGGGCGCCGGGGAGAGGCGGGGCGGGGTGGGGGGAGGGGAGCTGGGACTCGGACCCCCGGACTGAGTGGGGCCCGGGCAGAAGCTGTGCACCCTGCGCCCGAGGAGCCCCCGTTGGCCTGGGGGGGCTGAGGGACTAAGCCCCCCAGAGCAGGACCTCCCCCTGGAAGGGCCGCGCCGCAGCCCGTGGGAGGGCCTCGCCCCCGGCGCCCCCCATCTCCACTCGCCGCCGTCCCGGCCTCCGCCGGAGGGAGGGGCCGAGCGCCCTCGGGGGGCCGTGGACCCCGGCGTTCTGAGCGTTTCGCGCCCCGTGCCGCCCGGCCCCCCCGCCGCCGATGGCCGCCGACCCGCCGGGAGCTGCCGAGAAGGGAGAGATGGCTCCCGGGACACGTGTGAGGTGGGTTCATGCGGCTCCTCCTCACCCCCAGACCTGGGCAGCTCCCAGTCCCATTCATCCTCAGCCCGGCCTCTCTCTACCTTACCCGCCCCCAGCCTCACCCTCTCTTTGCTCCAAACTCCTCATCTCCAACCCTCCTTCCTGTTACCTCTCAACCTTGGGGAACTGGCCTTCCTTCCTAGACCCTGCTTCCCCTTGCAGACCCCCATCCCCGCCTGCAGTCGCCGCCCTCCAAGGCCCCTCCCCTGGAGCGCTGGAGGGCCCCTTCCCCCCATGGATGGGTCTGGAAGTCCCTGGAAAGGGGGAAGCTGGGGTAAGACTCTGGCCATAAAGAGACCCTCCAGGCCCGCTGAGTCTGTATGGGATCTTGGAGGATCTGGTTTCCATGGGAAGGGGAGCCCAAGGGATTCTAGACAATTAGGAGTGGAAAGCAGCTTGGGAAGCTGGGGGGGGTGGTACACATGTAGGACTGAGCCCATCTTGAGTTCTGTGGAGATGTCAGGCTGGATTCGAGAATCCCAGGGAATCTGGGAGATTGCCCAGGTTGACCTGAGAGACCCACGAGGAGGCTGTCTTAGAGCAGACGGAGCTCTGTGGGGAGCAGAGGAGTTGAGATTTTTGGCTGAGGAGGGGCTCTGAAGCAGCATCTCAGGGAGGGTTTCCGAGCACTGGGAAGTTGGGCAACACAGTGACTCTTTAGGGACTGGGTTAGGGAAGAAGGATACCGTTGAATCCGGTGAGGAAATCTAGATTTTAGGGGAAGAGAGATTGGGTCTTAGTAGCTTATGAAAGAGAGAAGAGAGGGAGTAGGAAAGGTCTGGAGCTTCCACCCAGGAATCTGTGGGTATTTGGGAGCTAAATCTGGGGCATTTTAGATTGGGGAGAGCATGGGCTGGAGCACATTTGGGTAACAGGGGAAGAGTTGGGACCTGTCTAAGGTAACTCCACAGACAAGGAGCCCCTGGCTTTCCAAGGAGCTTTGCTGTGGGGATGTCAGTGGAGAGGGCCCATGTCCCTCTCAGTGTCCTTTCGTCCTCCCTGGCCTAGGCAGGAGGGCACGATGAAGTGTCAGAGCAGGAGTGAGCTCCGGAAGCCAGTTCTCGGGGCTCCCAGAGGGCCCGGGTGAGCTGCTTTAGGGAGAGAGCGGCCTTGCCTAGACGGAGTGCTTCCCCTCACCCGCTGCAGGAGACACACCTCCTTGTTCCTTGTCTCCCTGGGTAGGAAGCCAAGCTCTGGCTGCCTAGTAGTGGGGGAAGCTGCCAGGAGTCTCCCCGGCCAGGGCCCCAGTGGGCCCCTGACCTTGCCACCCTCCACCCACAGCCCTCGGCGTTGCTGACGCCCCCAATGTCGTCGAGCAGCCGGGGGCCGGGGGCCGGAGCGCGCCGACGCCGAACCCGCTGCCGCCGCTGCCGGGCCTGTGTGCGAACTGAGTGCGGGGACTGCCACTTCTGCCGAGACATGAAGAAGTTTGGGGGGCCCGGGCGCATGAAGCAGTCGTGCCTGCTCCGGCAGTGCACTGCCGTGAGTTCTGCCCCCGCCGTAGCGGGCACTCCTGGGGCTCCGGGCACCTTTCCCCAGCCAGCCCCAGCGCCTTTCTGGGTGACTGGTGGTGACTCCTTAGAGTGTAATGTAAAGTTGCTGTTTGTTCACTCATTCATTCACTGGCTTGTTCAGATATTCTCCAGGCCCGTTTTTGTCCTCAGCTTCAAGCTGGGGCCAGTGTTAGGGTGTACAGAAGAATCCATCCCACTCTGTACCTTCACGTTTTTCCCAACTTTCAGAGGTACAGACCCACAGAAAGCTCAGGCCCTCCTGTACCCCTTCCCAGAGCTGGCCCTGTGAATAGGTCTTTGCCTTCTTTGGCCTCCTTTTCACCTGTTAGAGTGGTCTTGGATTTGAGGCCAGTCTTACCCGCTGTGTGACCTTGAGCAAATCACTTTGAACCTCAAGGTACCTTCTCTGTGAAATGTTTCCTTTGCTGAGTTGTAAAGGTTAAACAGCATGGATATGAATGTACCTGCTACAAGGCCCAGCACACAGTAGGTATCCAAGAAACGTGGGTTTCCTCCCAGCTTCCTCATCCTTTGAGCTTCCCAGGGCTCCAGAGAGTGGTCCTTCCCCAGCAGCCATGAGGAGCCAGCTGCATCCTGGGTCCCCCTCATGCCGCCACCTCCCTTTTTTCCTGCAGCCACTCTTTCCTTGTTGGTCGCTTTACCCCACAGCCCCTCCCTTTTCCTCCTTTCTCCCCCAACCCTTGCCTCACTTTCCTTCCTTCTTCCCCACCTGCTGCTTCCTTGAGCCTGCCTCACAACCTTCTTGATATGACTCAATATTACCACTGATTTTTCCAAAGTCATGTTGTCTGAAGGCCACTCTCCTTTTTCTAGGACCAGCCAGCTGCCTTTAGTGTTCCCAGGGGTCTTGCCAAAACGGGGTTTATTGTGGGGTCCAGGGCAATCCTTGCGCTGCCCACTGAGCAAACTCAGAATCACCCCAAGCTGCTGCTGTGTTCCCTCCAGCCCTCTCTGGGTATTATTGTCACGTTTGCCTATAGTCTTCTTTCTTTCCCAAAGCCAGCTACAATGTCAGGGTCACAAAGGCCCTGGATCCAGATGCAACGATCACAGCAGTAATAACTATGTATCAACTACATTTCCTGCATTATCTCATTTTTATGACAGTCTTGCAAGAAAAAAATTCCTAGCCCCATTTTACAGATGGAGAAACAGAGATGTAAGGAGGTTAAATCGGTTGCTCAAGGTCATACTGCCAAAAAGGAGCAAATTCAGGATTTGACCCAGCTTGGCCCATGGGTTCTGAACCTCATCCAGCAGCTGGCCAGGATCCCCAGAAAGAAGGGTCTTTCTCCTGCTGCTTGCTTTTGGAGTCCCTGACGCCCCCTCTCCCCCGACAGCCTGTGCTCCCACACACAGCTGTATGCCTCTTGTGTGGGGAGGCTGGGAAGGAGGACACAGTGGAGGGAGAGGAAGAGAAATTTGGTTTGAGCCTCATGGAGTGTACAATCTGCAACGAGATCGTCCACCCTGGCTGCCTGAAGGTGATGGCCCTGGGGACCCTGGAGGCTGGGGTAGGGCAGATTGTCGGGGAGCAAGGAGGTGGGCTAGGCTGCCTCTGAGTTTGCTGGCACCTGACATCCACTCCCTGCCCTCTGCCTGCAGATGGGGAAGGCTGAGGGTGTCATCAATGCAGAGATCCCCAACTGCTGGGAGTGCCCTCGCTGCACCCAGGAAGGCCGGACCAGCAAGGTAGGGGCTGGGGCTTGTCTGGGTGCTAGGCTCTGGGTAGGTGGGAGGTTGGGGATCTGTGCAGAACCTCACCCCCAGCTTCCATCTCCCCAGGATTCAGGTGAGGGACCAGGCCGCCGCAGGGCTGACAACGGCGAGGAGGGCGCCAGCCTGGGGAGTGGATGGAAGCTGACGGAGGAGCCGCCACTTCCACCACCCCCACCCAGGCGCAAGGGTCCCCTACCTGCTGGGCCCCCCCCAGAGGACGTGCCTGGGCCCCCCAAAAGAAAGGAGAGGGAGGCAGGGAATGAGCCCCCTACCCCAAGGAAAAAGGTGAGCCAGGGAGCATGCTCACTAGGTCCAGCCTAAGGGATTCTGGGAGCTGTAGTCCTGTTCCTTTTGGAGGGGAGGAGGCCCTGGGAGATAGTGCTTCATGGGTTTCCCCCAGAGATTGTAGGGAGATATAGTTCAGGAGTTGTTGGTGGGAGGATGGCGCGTGCTCAGTATGGTGGAGAGGTACAGGTGAGAGGCAAATGGCACTGGACAGGGAAGCTTTGGGTGCTTTAGAGAAGAGGCAGAGAGCATGCTCAAATTAGCTGCTGCAGAGGAGGAAGGAGGGGCTGGAAAGGGCCTGAGGGGGAAGAAAGAGGAGATGAGAGCATGCTCAGTGAGCCAAGACACTGGTTACAAGGTGAGCATGCTCAGAGTTCTCCCTGAGATTGGGGGCTTCTGGGATTTGTAGTCTGAGAGGAGAGCATAGATCTTAGTTTTGTGGACAGTGCGGGGCTAATGGCGTCTCTCCCTTTCCCCCTATCTCCTTCTTGCCTTGGTAGGTGAAAGGAGGCCGAGAGAGGCACCTGAAGAAGGTGGGTGGAGACGCCTGCCTCCTCCGAGGATCGGACCCAGGCGGCCCCGGCCTTCTGCCCCCCAGGGTTCTGAATCCGAGCCAGGCTTTCTCGTCCTGCCACCCTGGGCTCCCTCCCGAGAACTGGGAGGTGTGCCGGGGACCTCCTCCCTCCCCTTCCCACCTTTCCGTGCCCCACCCTCCACCCTGAAGACAGAAATCTGTCCCTTTTTGCCTACGTTGTCCTGCCCCAGCCCCACTTGGCCATGATGGGCATTTGGGCCCCTGGAAAGAGTGGAGGGGGAGAGTGGGTTGGGGCCAGGCCACAAGAGCCCCGGATTTCCCAAGAACCCTTGGGGTATCGTCTGACCCATTTGCCTTGTCTTTCCAGACCTTAAAGGGGAAAGAACTGAGTTCAAATCCCTGTTCAGCCACTGACTCCCTGATTGGTTTTGGCAACTTGTCAGCTGCTCTGAGCCTCAGTTTCCTCATCAGTGAAATGGAGATGATACTACCTCCCTTATCCCATCTATGCCACCGAGCTGTTTAATGACATTAAAGTAAACGAGCTTTGTAAACTGAAAATGTACTAGATTCGAGGGAAATAAGGCCCAGAGAGGTTTAAAGACTTGTCCAAGGTCACACAGCAAAGCTAGAATTCAGATGTCACTTTGCACTGACACACTGAATGCCAGGGTCTGCCTGATTGTGTTCAAATTCTGCCTCTGCCACTTATCAGTTTGTAACCTTGGGCAAGTCCCATAATCTCTGAGCCTAAGTTTCCTCATGTCTAAAAAGAGTGGCCCAAGTTGCCCACTCCATCCCAGCACTGTGAGGACGTCATGAGTCAGGATGGGAGGCTCCACCCAGGGCCAGACAGTCATTGTTACTGTCCCATCATTGAAGAGACACTTGAAATTGTCTGGTCCAGCGTTCCATGTTGTAGATGATGAGAAAGGGGCTTCCCATTGTCAGACAGAGAATGGATAGCCCAGCCAGTACTCAAAACTAGACCTGTAACTGTTCTCCACACCTCACTGCTTTTGGAAACTCATAAGCTAGTGAGACCCATAAGACTTAATTCATTGGATCAGCGCCTTCATGTGACAGATGAGGATAGTGAAAAGTCCAGAGAGGGCCATGGCTTGACTGAGGCCTCACGTCACTCAGGAGCAGAGCCAGGGCTGGAACTCAGGACTGTCCCTTGGGCCGTTCATCCCTTGGTGACTCCTCAGGGATAGGGGGTGGGGAGGAATGTGCCAGGCCCTAGAACAGCCTTCCTCTCTCCCCGCAGAAACCAAAGCCGCCTTTGGCCTCTGCGGAGGGCCCGGCGGTGCCGTCCCCATCACCCCAGAGGGAGAAGCTAGAGCGTTTCAAGCGGATGTGCCAGCTGCTGGAGCGGGTGCCTGACACCTCCTCGTCCTCGTCAGACTCCGACTCGGACTCCGACTCGTCGGGCACATCCCTGAGTGAGGATGAGGCTCCTGGGGAGGCCCGGAATGGGCGACGGCCAGCCCGGGGCAGCTCAGGCGAGAAGGAGAACCGCGGGGGGCGGCGGGCTGTGCGCCCTGGCAGTGGGGGGCCCCTCCTCAGCTGGCCCCTGGGCCCCGCCCCCCCGCCCCGGCCCCCACAGCTGGAGCGGCACGTGGTGCGGCCCCCACCTCGAAGCCCCGAGCCCGACACGCTGCCTCTGGCTGCCGGATCCGACCACCCCCTGCCCCGAGCCGCCTGGCTTCGAGTCTTCCAGCACCTCGGGCCCCGAGAGCTATGCATTTGCATGCGAGTCTGCCGGACTTGGAGCCGCTGGTGAGTGGCCTGGTCAGGCCTGGGTTCCATTGCCCACACGCTCCTCGCTTGCTGTGTGACCTGTAACAGATCCCGGAGCCTCCCTGGGCCTTGTTCTTGTAATGATAATGCTTCTGTAGGATGTACGTACTGCGGTGTGGTACTTCCGTGTTGACTGTGTACAGGCTGCTTTTTATATATGAGCTCACTGAACCCTCACAACTTTGTGAGGTGGGTGCTGTTATCCCATTCTTCAGATGAAGCTGAGGTCAAGGTCATGTGGAGAGGAAGCAGTAGAACCAGGAATTTGAGCCCAGTCCTTCTGGCTCCAGAACCTTTCCTCTTAATAACTGTCATTTATGAGTGCTTAGTATGTGCCAAGCATAGTGCTGACTGCTCTGCCTGCATCATCTCACTTGCTTTTCTCCTCCCTCTGCTGAGGACAGTCTCATTGTTGGTCGCACTTACACATAAGAAAGCCCTTTGCCGAGTGGCCTCTGTCCTCCCAGAGGCAGCCGTATTTGGGCCTCCTGATACTGCTTGGAACTTCTTTGTGGCCCGGAGCCACCACCAGCACCCTCGGCCTACCCTCCTCCCATCTCCCCACTGCTTTCTGAGTCTTGTTTCTACAGAAATGGTGGTCATCCTCCCAAACCCCTGGTCTTCCTCTTTGGTCCTGCCCCTGGCAACCCCCCCGCCTCTCCATCAAACTCCTACACACTCCTCCATCTGTACCCTCCCTCCCCCCCACCAAAAGAGCACATAGAGACTTTCTGCATGTTGACAAGCCTTAATTCACTTTCAGGTTCCCATGAAACTGTTCAGGGCAGATACTGTATCTGTTTTAGCTTTATGTTCTCAGCACAGGACAAAGGGTAGTGTAGGTGCTCAAAAAACATTTTATTAAATGAGTAAATCCAGACTCTTTCCCAGGCCCTTACTGTGGGCCAGGCATCCTGTTGGGCACTTTGCAAACATTAGCTGATGTGTTCCTCATAATAACAGCCCTGCGAGGTGGGGGAATGAGGGACACCTGAAAGCACAGTGCAGTTAGTGGCTGACCTCAAACCTCAGTCCTTTTCCTAAGGATTTTGGGGTGCTTGTTCATACTTTCTGGTCTCCGTGGAAGCTATAGAGCTAAGAAGAGAGGAAGGTAGGCTCTGGAGGTAAATTACCCGTAAGTGAATCTTACTCTTCCTTTGATTAGCTGTATGTTATCAGGCTAGTTCCTTAACTTCTCTGTGCCTCAATTTCTTCATCTGTTAAACCAGGGGGACCAAGGCATTTACTTGCTAGTGTTTTTGTAGGTTAATATACATAAAAAATTGAGGACAGTACTTAGGGAAGAGAAACTTCTCAGTGCCTTAACAGCAAACATTATTACTCACTCAGCTACAAATATTTACTGAAAGCACAGACTTTTACATCCTCAGAACACAGATATGTGCCCTTGAAGAGCTCCCAGTCAAACTGCAACATAGAAGCAAATAGTTACAGCAGTTGCTGGGGATCACCACCCTTGCCCCAAGTAATAATTGAGGAAATGTTTGCTGAGGCCTCTTCATCAGGGCCAGCCCTGTGTTTGGCACTGGGATCCAGAGCTTGAAGAGGACCCGATTTCTGCCTCAAGGGGAGACTTGTGACTAGAGGTGGACGAAGCACAGAAGCTGGACTGGACGGTGGTTTCCAGCTTGGGCCCTGGAGTCTGGCACCCATGGGTTTCATCAGCTGTGATCCCTGCACTTCCTGGATGAAATGGCCATGGGTGGATAGCTATACCTATCAAGGCCTCTCTTTTCCTGTCTGTAGTCTGGGTTCATATCAATACCTTGTAGGGATAAAATGAGGTGGTTCTTGCAAAACACTTAGCACAGTACCTGAAGGGTGCTAAACACTCAATAAAGTAGTGGCTTTTGATGAGAAGGATGAGGGGAAGGTGGAGCAAGGGCCTGCGGGGGGCACCGTGGGACCAGTCAGGAGGCTCTTCTGAGGCCTCTTCATCAGGGCCAGTCTAGGCACAGAAGCAGGGGCAGTGAGGATGGAGAGGAGGGACTGGAGTTGGGAACTTTTTAAGAAGCAGAATGGCTTGGATTTGGTGGCTGAATGGCTGTGGGGGCAGCAGGGTGACTCTCAACTGAGTTTCTGGTCCATGAGCCTGGGTGGGCAGCAATGCCATGGCCCAGGCTTGGGAATACTGAGGAGGGGCAGGTTCCGGGGTAAAGCCAAGAGCTCAGATTTGCCGTGTTTGGTCTGAAAGGCCTTTGGGCCAGTCAGGAACAAACAGGAGAGAGAGCAGCTGGATGTACAGGTCTGATGCTTAAAAGAAAGATCGAAGTTCGGGAGTTTTTAACCTACAGGTAGCGACTTCAAGGAAGAGGGCAGAAATCAGTATGTCAGCATTTGTGAGTTAGAGAAAGAACAGGCAGAGAGAGATCGAGGGCACGAGTGTGTCCTGAAGGAGAGAGGTTGAGGAAGGAGTGAGTGATGAACAGGGTCGGGTGTTGACGAGAGGTCATGAGAGGCCAAGGACCAGAAGTGGCAGTTGGATTTCGCTACAAGGAGGCGTTGATATCTTTGGCTGTGCTACGTGGGGGTGAGGGCACTGGAGCCAGGTCGCCTGGAGTTGAGGTTGGACTTGATCTCTTTGTTCTCTGCTGTGTCCCTCGTTTCTAAGATATGTGGCATACAGTAGGTACTGAAAAAACACTTGTCGAGTGAGTGAATGAATGAAAGTGAGGAAATCAGGATAGAGTGTGGAAAGAGGTAGGGTGGAGTGGGATAGAAATTTTTAGGTGGGAGAGCAGGAGGTTGCAGGCTTTCCTGTCTGGTGCCTTCCATCTTCTCTTGGAAACAGGCGGCAGAGTGATCTGCCCAGGCGAGCGGAGGGAGGGCGGGTGGATAAGGCCTGGGGGAGCTGCTGAGTCGCAGGGGAGAGGGTTGGGACTTCGGAGGAAATGAGCAAGGAAGGAACTAGACCCCAGGTTCAAGGCAGTTGGGGTTAGGAGTAAAGACTTAGAGGGGGACAGATTGGAGGACAGCGGTGGCAGCAGGGAGCCCAGAGAGCTGAGAAGGAAGAACTGTCTTCGGTTGGAGCCAGGAGGCCGTGCATTCCTTACAGGTGGTAGTTTGGGCTGGTCTGGCTCTGTGGCCCCAGAGGGCCTCTGCAGGAGGGAGGTTTTGCACCCGAATTTGGGGATTTGGAGGTGGGCTTAGTAGGGTGCTGACTTGGTCAGGGGTGTTGAGTCAAGGGGAAAGGGAATGGGGTGAGGCATTTGGACATCAAGCTCTACCTCCCCTGGCTTGATGTATGCTTTGGCCTCAGACTTCTTCTGACCTCTTGCCTAAGTGTCATTCTCTAATCTAGAAAGAACTTGGCTATGGCTCCCTGTCACGTTCACAATGAACTTCCACGGTCCTGTTGGACATTTGGACACGAACAGCGACTGCACTAAACACTTCTTCTTTTTAGAGAAGCCCTTTCAGAAGGGTCCTGCACTATCTCCCTTCTTCTTTTTTTTAACATCTTTCATTTAATATTTTTCAATCATTGTTTAAAAAAAATGGAAGTGTAGTTAATTTCCTCTCCCTTCATTTTTGCAGCAAACCTTTGAAATAAGTGCTGCCTTTACCCCATTTTATGGTATGGAAAACGGAGGCCCAGAGAGAGCAAGTGACTTGCCTAAGGTCACTCAAAGCACAGAGGTGGCAGAGCTGGGATTTAGATCCCCACAGCTCACACTCCTCACCTCTGAGCTCTATGGCCACAGCCGTCCAGCCTGGCATTCCAGCCCTCCTTGCCACGGCACCCCTACCCTGGGCCTCCTCTAGCCTCACCCCCGCCTCTTCTCCACTTCAGAGTTCAGGCTCTCGATCCAGACTAGCCTGGTTTATGACCTGGCTCTGCTACCACTAATAACTGTGGGACGTTGAATAAGTCTCTTAACCTCCCTGGGCCTCATTTTCCTTACCTCTAAAAAGGAGACTAGTAGTTACCTCCTAGGGCTGTTGTGAGGTTAAATGCTTAGTGCACAGAATGCAGTAAACCCTCAGTGAACACTAGATGTTCGTGCTAGAGTCACTGTCATCGTCATCCTCATCGTTCAGGGGAGCTGATGAATTGCCCTTTGTTCTGCTGCCTCGGGTTCTCAGAGCTCTCCGTTTTCTCTCTGTGCACTGGGCCTGGATACTGGTTCTTCCTCATCTGGAACTCACATCATCTTCCTCCCCTCACCGGAATAACTACTGCCTTCCTTTTCTTTTTCTTTTTTTTTGCCACACTGCGCGGCAGGCAGGATCTTAGTTCCCCGACCAGGGATCGAACCCGTGCCCCCTGCAGTGGAAGCTCGGAGTCGTAACCACTGGACCGCCAGGGAAGTCCTAACTACTGCCTTCCTTAAAGTCTCAGATCAGGCATTGTCTCCCTGGGAAGCTCCCCCTCCCAGTTTCTCATTGACTCTTATCATGTCCCTTGTTGCCTCAGTTACTGTGGACTTAGCTGTCACCCCCCTGTTTTCTCACTGTTCCATGCCTGGACACTTAGTATTAGTAGGGCCCTCAGTGACTGTTGGCTGCCACTCTGAGCTTTAAACCCAGTGTTCTGGTCATCTAAGGGCAAAGGGACAAATTAGCTACAGCCAGGAAAAGTCAGGAGAGACTTCCTGGAAGAGGAAGCACTGGAGCTGAGCCCTGAGTGATCTGGGGTGGTTGGCATTTCTGTCAGTCACACATGTGCCAAAATGTGTTGGCACCGAACAGCGTCTGTCTATAGGCGGGCAGGTGGTTTGGCCTGGCTCTTGTGGAGTACGATATAGAAACAGTTGGTGGTCTGTGTGTGCCTCCAGGGGGGAGGGCTCCCTTCTAGCCGTGGAAGATACAGGAGGGCTTCAAGGTGGTAGCGGCAGTTGAGCTGGAACTCAAGACTGGGTCGGAGTGAGCAGAGAGAGATTTTGGATGGAGTAAGATGGAGAAAAGGGGCAGAACCTAGGGGCAGAAGCTGGGTTGAAGGTGGGTTATTTTGGGTTTTGTTTTTTTCCTTTTCCTTTTTAGAATTGGAGAGATTTGCAAATGTTTATTGGTTGAGTGGACGGAACTGGGAGAGGGAGAGGCTAGAATGCCGGAAGAGGGGGGAGATGGTAGGAGGTGGCAGGTGGGACAGAGGGGTGGAGTTGTTCAGATTGAAGCCTTAGTATCTGTGCTTGCAGCTTTCCCTAAAATGTCACCCGGGGCTCCGGAGTGTGCCTGGCAGTTGTAAGTGGCACAAAAACATGGCTTAATCCTTCCATTATTGATAGTTTTGAAAAGGAAATCTCTCCATTGGGTGCTATTATATCTTTAACACCTTTCTAATACTTATCTCCCTGTTCAATAAAAATAGTCTTTAGATGGTAGCCAAAAGCCACAGCAACACCTAGCTAGAATTTAGTAACCCTGGCCTGTTTTTATGGTGTTTATTTCTAAGGTTAACATATTTATGTGAAACAATACTGGTTTTAAGTTCAAAGAGGGGAAGCAATTTAAACATAAATTCATGTTCTGCAGATGAGTGGATAGCGAATGACTAGAGTTTGGGCATCACTGCCCCAGCACAGGGCTTCTTGAAGGGAAAGCCTCCAGAATGGGGGCTGGGAGGGAGGTAAGAGACAGCTTCCTGCATCCCTCCTCACCCCTGTTGCTTCTGACACAGTTCATCTAGCCCAGTGGTAATTTCCTGACATGGCTTTGAACTACTGTACTAGAAGAAACTTTTCAGACTGAGTCTTGAGGAACTTCAGTGTACTACAAAGTATTAGTAGATGACCTTGGGAGAGATGGGGAAGGGTTCCCTGGTAAAATAAGTTTGGGAAGCCCTTCTCCAGGTCTCTGCATGTTGGACTAGTCAAGGCTCTCAGAAATGCTGGGATCAGGATCAAACAAACCTGTTTCACTTTGTTGAGGCTTCATTCGTCTTTGTGGTTTCAATACCTGGGACCTCCTAGGCCTTCCATAAACACTGACTGAGTGAATAAATGGGAAGCCATAAATGAGGTGTGTTGTAGGGGGTGCTCTGTGGGAGCTTTGAGTGGTTCACACTGGCTTGGCATCATCCATTCATGCAACAGATATGCAACAGGTAATGTACTATGCACCTGGCCGGTGCTGGGCACTGGGGCTGCTGAGGGGAAGAAGCCAGGGCTGCCCTTGTGGAGCCTCCATTCTAGCTGAAGGGATACAGTAATCAAAGAGAGAGACTAGGGCTGTAAGTCAAGCCTTGGGCAGCTGGTCCTCAGGATGGGCAGATGCGGATCAAGGGCAGAAATTACTAGAGCATGAGAAGTGCCCACAGCCACCATAAGAAGCCCAAGGTAGGGGATGGGGAGCTGCTGGAAGATCTCTTTGGGGCTCCATCAAATACAGTGTGTAGGGGTGGGTGCGTGTGTCTTTGGCAGAACGGCAGAACGCTTTAGCAGCTGTAAGGCCCGCTAACTATAGTAACCCCATTTGAGCTTAGAACAACCTTGTGGGCAGGCTGAGTCTGGACTGTCATCTCTACAAGGCCTCTGAGGCTCAGAGAGAGGAATGGACTTACCCAAGGTCTCACATCCAGTTAGTGATGGAATCGACCCCTGAACCCAATGCTCTTGGCCTGGGTCCTGGGGCTTCCTGCCCTCCCCGCTATCTTATATGGACCAGGAGAGAGCTGGGGTGAACCCGTTAGCATGGGGGTGGGGAATTGTGGGCTCCCTGAGAGCTGAGGACTGAGGTCTCTGTCTCCCCCTTGTGGCCGACAGGTGCTACGACAAGCGTCTGTGGCCTCGAATGGACCTGAGCCGGCGGAAGTCACTGACCCCGCCCATGCTTAGTGGTGTGGTTCGTCGCCAGCCTCGAGCTCTGGACCTCAGCTGGACAGGTGTCTCCAAGAAGCAGCTCATGTGGCTTCTGAACCGACTGCAAGGTAGTGCCGGGTGGTGAGGCGGGACTGGGGGAGGAGGGGGACAGATCTGGGACGGAGTCCTCCTAGCACCAGTTTCCCGACGCCCCCCAGGCCTGCAGGAGCTGGTGCTCTCTGGCTGCTCCTGGCTCTCCGTCTCTGCCCTGGGTTCAGCCCCACTGCCGGCCCTGCGGCTCCTGGACCTCCGCTGGATCGAGGATGTTAAAGACTCCCAGCTCCGAGAGCTGCTGCTGCCTCCGCCAGACACCAAACCAGGTGCAGCCTCTGTTGGCTCCTTTGTAGAAGGGGTCGGACAAGGTGGGGGTATGAGGCCTCCAAGGTCTCTTCTGACTCCTGCTGGGTATTAAAGGATTTGAAGAAAGGACAGGACACATGAGTTTGAGTAGACAGGCCCTGCTTGGCCATTGTTCATTCGTTCACTCTCCTGCTGTGTGCTGGGCCCTGTGATCAGAGCTGAGGGAACAGGAGGAGGAGGATGTAGCCCCTGCCTTCTAGGGGGAAGATGACTATGGGGTGAAACACAATATAGGACAGGAGGATGACACAGAATTCTGCGAGAAGCCAGGGGATTGTGAGTGAAGTCTCTGGGTGTGGCGGGCACTACTGGAGAGCCTTCACCAGAGGGAGCAGCGGTGACCACTGTGGAAGAACGCAGGCCCAGTGTGGCTGGTCAGTTCCATTTGTCAAGAGGAGCCAGAAATAAGGATTTTCTGTGAAATATCCTGGTTTTTAAATGATGGCAGTTAATTCAGATTCTTTTAAAATTCATGTGTGGACCCAGCAAAAATATGACTGAGCAACAGATTTGGCCCCTCGATCCTCTTGTTCTACAGTAAAAGGATAAGGATTTTCCTGAGGGAACAGAGCAGAAAGAGGGAGCCAGTTGACTTGGGAGGTTGTGTGGAGGTGGTAGTTTCACTTCCCAAGTCAGACCAGCCACCTCTTCCCCTGGTCAGGCCCAGGCCCCCCGCCAGGTAAAGTCAGCTTTATGGCACACATAGTTCTGGGTCCGGCCCTGGGTAGGGCCCTGGAGACCTCAGACTGAGTCAGACCCACTCCCCACCCGGGTGGAACCCCAGTCATGCGAAGAGACTCAGAAGTAGAAGGTTATGGCGTGACATGGTGAGAGCTGTGGTCAGGGGGGCGGGTGGTGGGCAGGAGGGCGGTGAGAGAAGCCCTCCTCGAGGGGGTGCTATTTGAACTGAGTCCTGAAAGGGACAGCGTTTTCCCAGGGAGTGTGAGGCAGGAAGAAACAGTTTTATGAGATGTGAGAACCATGTTGGCAAAGGGGGATGCTGGGAACTGAGGCTGGTCAGGTGAGCACAGGCTTGGTCACTTTGGGGGTCATACGGAGGTGTGAGGTGGGGATGCTGAGGCCTGGGGCTCTTTGTCTAGCTCTAGCCGGGAGATGGGATACTCACGGCATCTTCTCTGGCCCCCACCAGTCTGTTCTCCATAATGAAGCTGGGGAACTATCCAGAAGGTCAGATCTGTCCATGTCACCCCATGCTCTACACTCGTTCTCGTTGCTCCCTGGTGGTCTCTGGATGAAGATCAGTATTTTACCACAGTCGATAAAGGCTGGTCTGGCTCCCACTGACCTATGGTGTCCTTACACTTCAGCCACCTCAGCCTCCTTGCCAAGTTTCCTCCAGCCCCAGGGCCTTTGCCCACTCCTCTTTGCTTAGAATGCTCTATCCTCCTTCACCTGATGAACACCTAATCGTCTTTCAGGCCTCAGCGTAAATGTCACTTCCTCCTAGAAGCCCTCCATGATCTTATCCCCCATTGAGATTACAGTCCCTCTTCTAGAGAACAGTCCCCTCCCAGCATATCACTGTACAGCTGTGAAATGATTTGATTAATATCTGTTTCCTCCCACAAGATTCTTAAGCTCTGTGAGGGTGAGGACCGTCCGCTCACCCCAGCACCTTGCTTTCACAGCTCTCTTTCATGGCTCCCTTCTTCCCACCCCATACCCCTCCACAGCAGTCTTGGAAGGGGAGTAGAGGAAGAACTAGGATTCTTCCCATTTTCTGGATGAGGCCCCAGAGGCCCAGAGGGGTTGAGAGCCAGACCTGAGCACCCACCCACTGCCCACTCTTACTGGAGTTGGACTGAGCATTGGGAACAGTGCGTTGCATGAGGTGAGAAAGTGCCGGTTGTCTGGCAGACTGACTCCATCTCCTCCTGCTTCAATTCACTTCAGTCTAAGCCCCTTTCTCAGGAGCTTGCAAAGGTGAGCTGTCCAGGCCTCCAAGGCCTAAATTCTCATTGGGACTTTACACCCACCTTTATCATCTTGGCTCCCTGGCTTCATGCAGCATTCCTGGAGCAAAACTGAAAGTTTTCCTACTTCCTTGCTTTTGCCCCTGCTGTTCTCTGCCTAGCTATGCTTCTCTCCATGTTCCCTCTCCACATGTTCAAATGCTCGAAGGCCCACCTCAGTGAAAACCTCCCTGATGCCCACTTCTCCCGCCCCAGCCACATGTGACCTCTCTTTCCTCTGCTTCCCTCTATTGGCTCTTAGCTGTGGCCCGAGGTTGAGGGCATCTGCAGATATATCCCCTTTCCAGGCTCTCAGCTCTTCAAAGAAAAAAAAAGAGGTAGAATTCAGAGCTTGCCAAGTCAGGTGCCCACAGACTTGGTGGCCTGGCAGGTTACAGTAGTGGTGGGCTTGGTGCAGGACGTTAGGGAGTACACCATGCAGCTTTCATCATCAGGTGAAAGGGGTAGCCCGGTGATGACAGAGCTGACAATTTTTCAAGGAAAAGCTCCATATCAAAAATTTCTTTATAAAAATGTCCTTTTGGGAATTCCATGTCAAACCAGTGGTTAGGACTCCAAGCTTTCACTGCTGAGGGCCCAGGTTCAATCTTTGGTCGGGGAACTAAGATCCTGCAAGCCGCGTGGAGTGGCAAAAAAAAAGAAAAAAAAAAAAGTCCTTTTTTGTAGCATCAGTCACTAAGAAAATTTTTAGCACTATGCAGACACCATAGAACACTTGTGTAGGCTAGCTTCCTGACTTTGTGACATCTGATCTAGTTTATTTAGGGGCTAGGCTGGTGTCTGGGAAGCAGATAGCGCTGCGGGAAGAGTTTGGACTTAGAGTCACAAGGCCTGGTGTCCTGGCTCTGTTAATTCAGATCTTGGATAGATTGTTTAGTGATTTGAAGCCTCCGTTTTCTCATCTGTAAACAGGAATGATAATCAGAGAACTTGTCTCCCAAGGCTGTGGTTCTTAAAGTGTGGTCTCTGGACCAGCAGCTCAACATCACTGGAGAACTTGGTTTTTTTTGTTTGGTTGGTTTTTTGGCCACACCAGGCGGCATGCGGGAATCTTAGTTCCCCGAATCAGGGATCGAACCCTGCAGTGGAAGCGCACAGTTGTAAACACTGGACTGCCAGGGAATTCCCTGGAGAACATATTAGGAAAATAAACTCTGAGGCCCCACCTTAGACTCCCTAAACTCTGGGGGCGGGGCCTGCTGCCAGGGAGATGCAGAAGCCTCTCCAGTTGGAGAGCCGCTGGCCTAGGGGCAGGCAGCCACTTAGCTGGTGCCTGGCCCACGGTGCGTGCTCAAGCAATGGCTGCTGGTGTACCAAGGGAATTAAGTTACAAAAACCAAAAACGGAAATGCAGGATTGTGGTAGATACAATAAATGGAAAGCTTTGGGTGCAGAGATAAGGGGTGGGTGCTCTTCTACCCCGGAGAGAGAGGAAGAGGAGACCTCTGAGCTCGGACCAGAAAGCCAGGGACCCTGGCCAGGCAGGGGATTGAGCGCAGGTGGCCCCAGGCACAATCTCTTGAGGTAGGGTCCCCTGTGGAGTTTGGCCCAAGTATTTGGTGGGGAGAGAGAGGAGTTTGGAGCTGAGACGGGTGAGACCTTGTAGGAACTGGAATGTTCTACCAAGGAGATTGGACTTCTCTGAGGTGCCCTTGGAAAGTTTTTAGCAGAGGAGGGATGTGGTCCCATTTGCATTTGAGAATGGCTCTCTCTGGATGAGTGGGTGAGGAGGCTGGGGCAGGAGTTCAGGCAGGAGTGGTGTCGCCCCAGTGGTGAAGGGATCCAGACGGGGACGCCACTGATCATGGAAGGAGAGAGATGTGCCAGAGGAGCCTGCTGGGATGGCAGTTCCGTCGGGGATGTCATTTGTTGGATGAGTGACTACATACTGAGCACTATATGCCCCAATTCCTGGGCACAGAGCAAGAACAAGACAGATAGAAATTCTTGCCTTCATGGAAGTGACATTCTAGTGGGACGAGAGGAAAAATATATAATATGTCAGATGGTGAGAAAAAGAGGGAAAAGTGCAGGGAAGGGGTTTGAGTATGTGGAATGTTATAGTTTCAGGTGGAGTAATCATGGAAGGCCTCCTTGAGGAGGCAGTGTGAGCACTGGACAGATGAAATGATGTCGAGTTGTGTGTGTTTGGGGGAGAAGAGCAAGCCATGAGCCATGTAGAGAATGCAAGTTGAGGTTCCCTTATAGTGGGAGCAGGTTTAGGGGGTGGTGAGGGATGAGTGTGGAGACACAGCTGGTGCAGGGATGGCAGCAGCCAGGAGACTGACCTCTTCTCTGCCTGCCCAGGGCAAACGGAGAGCCGTGGGCGGCTGCAGGGGGTAGCTGAGCTGCGCCTGGCCGGCCTGGAGCTGACGGATGCCTCCTTGCGGCTTCTGCTGCGCCACGCACCCCAGCTGAGCGCCCTGGACCTGAGCCACTGCGCCCACGTTGGGGATCCCAGCGTCCACCTCCTCACGGCCCCCACCTCCCCGCTCCGAGAGACCCTGGTGCACCTCAACCTCGCCGGTAAGTGTGGTCCCTTGTCTGTCCATCCTGCTAACCTCTTGGTCCCTGTGGTCCGTGCCTACCCGCTACTCACCTTCCTGGTCTCAGCTGCCATTGCCCCATCCCCAGGTTGCCACCGCCTCACGGACCACTGCCTCCCGCTGTTCCGCCGCTGCCCGCGCCTACGCCGCCTAGACCTGCGCTCCTGCCGCCAGCTCTCCCCTGAAGCTTGTGCCCGGCTGGCAGCCGCCGGGCCCCCTGGCCCCTTCCGCTGCCCAGAGGAGAAGCTACTTCTCAAGGACAGCTAGTTGGGTGCCCCCCACCCTCCCCCAGGACTCATCAGGAGCCTGGACCTCAGGCCTTCCATTTCACCCCTGCCAGGAGGCCAGGTTCCCCACCTCATGACTAGGGGTTCCTGCCCAGGGACTTGAGCCAGCCTCCCCCCTCTCTACCCCCTGCACTGATATCTCTGGGGGTCTCTCCTTCCCATCCCCTCCCCCTTCCACCTGCTTCATTGTCCATCCCCTGGGGGGAGTGGGTCAGAGGTACTGGGGGGTGCTGAGCCAAAGGGATGGTGGGAGGGGGGCTGAGGTGCAAGTCTGAGGGAGGGAGAATGGGGAAAGGGTATCTATCTGCACACATGATACTGGGAGCCAGGGGGCTGGGGGAGGTGGAGGATGGGCGGGGGGGTGGGGGGCGGGCAGAAAGCAGACCACCAAGGGTTCAGGGAACAAAGACCAGATACTTGGAGTTGGGGGGTGGGGGTGGGAGCCAAAAAGGGAAACCAGAGGAGCAATTGGGGATCTGGGCGTCGGAGATGAGGGGATTCGGGGAGCCAGGGGAAAGGCAGGGCTGAGTGAGGGGTGGGGGCAGGAGCACCCCCTCGGGGTCACCCCTCTCCTTCCTCCCTCCCCAGATTTCAGTCCCTTCCCCCCAGCCCTGACTCCTTGAACGTCACTGACAATGGCAGCTATTGTGAGGAGTGGGGGCTGCGGGCCTACCCGCTGTTCGGCGCGGCCCTGGGGAGCGGTGAGGGGTACCCCAGCCCCCTACCTGCCTCCCCGCACTATACTTGAACATTCATCTGTACTGAAGTGTTACTTGAACCGGGGGAACCTCGGACCTGGGGGAGCCGGAGCTTGAGGGGACAGGACCAGCTTGGACTGAGACTGGACCGGTGGGCACCCAGTTTGGACTGGACCACCCCCAGGCTCTCTCTTGCTTTACTGTATTGAGCAGCTCCACCCCTCCTGACCTGGGGTGGGGGTGGGGTGCCAGCCCAGTGATGGGGAAGATGGGACTCCTCCAGCTTGGCTCTTCCCATTCTTTCATCGTCATGGAAACTTGTATCCCATTTGCCCAGGGAACTGCCACTCCTGGTTGCCATGGAATTAGCAGCCAATGGACACCTCCCAAAGCCAGTGCTAAGGCTGGAAAGGGCCCCTCTTAGTTGCCGTGGGAACTTAGTAACAGACTCTTGGCCCTCTCCTGCCCCTTCCTCCACTGCGGGGGCGGGGTCTGGGGAGCCAGGGGGAGGGGGCGGGGCCAGGTCCCGCTCTTCAGCCCAGGCCTCCCTGGGGAGCCAGGTTGTACCATGTAGGGGAGGGGGGAATCTATCCACATACCTCAGGTAACAGGGAGGTGCGCGGGAGGGGGGAGGGACTGGGCGGACCAAAGGCCGGAGGGGAGGGGGTCCTGGGAATCGCAAAAGGCTTGAGGATGGGGCCGCTTGGGGGAGGGGGAGGAGGCAGCCCGGCGGGGGCAAGTGGGGGACCCAGCCGGGCTGGGCTCCTGGGCCCCGGGTCTGTACAATATGGTTTGCTATAAAAGTCAAAATCTTCCAGCCGGGGCCGCCGAGTTGGTGTGTGTGTCTGCGGCGTTGGGGATGTGGGGCTAGGGCGGGGAAGACCCGAGTGTTCGTTGAGGCCCTGGGAGGAGGGGGCTGTTTGGATGGATCTGGGAGACCTAGGTCCTACCGGGCTTCCGGAAATTGAGGATGCAGGGTCTCCTGCGGTCCCTACAGTTAGATGAGCTCACTTTCCCGGAGTTCACTGTTCAGGTAGGGCTTTGGAGTCTGGACGTTGGAGGTGTCCAGGTGTACCTGCAGTGGTCCAGAGCCCGGAACTCCCAGTCACTGACTGGGGCTGGGCGTTCATCTCAGCGGGGCTCAGGCACCTAGAGGATATTCTAAGTGGACTGGGGTCTCGGGGTCCCTTGGGATCTCTGCGGACGGTCCCCCGGCTCCACCCCATCATGTGGCCGCCCCGGCTCCGCCTCCGCCCCAGTTCCTGTTTCGGCCTCGGCAGTCCTGCTTCAGCCCCTACGGCTCCCCGCAGACGCCTGTTCTTCCTGCTCCGCCCGGGCCACGTCTTACTGGGCGCTCGCCGTCGCATCCCCGCTCGTCCCGCCGGGGGATGGGGCCTTCCCCCGGCCTGGGCCCGCCCTGTTGGGGTCCCCGAGGCGACTCGGCCCCGCCTTGATGGACTGGCCCGCCTGGTGCTGCGGCCCCAGGATGAAGGGCGGCGAGGGGGACCCGGGCGAACAGGCCCCGCTGAACCCGGAGGCCGAGAGCCCCGCGGGTTCGGCCACCTACCGGGAGTTCGTGCACCGCGGCTACTTGGACCTGATGGGGGCCAGTCAGCACTCGCTGCGGGCGCTCAGCTGGCGCCGCCTCTACCTCAGCCGGGCCAAGCTGAAAGCTTCCAGCCGCACGTCTGCCCTGCTCTCGGGCTTCGCCATGGTGAGGGAAGGGAAGGGGCGCACAGGGTGGGGGTGAAGCACATGGGGGGCGCCGGATTGGGGGCAAAGTGAACGGGTACCCAAGGGAGACAGGGTAGAGGAAAGGGAAAGACCGGTTTTTAAGAGGTACAAGAGGGGTAGCAAACAAGGTCCCAAGGGACTCCGCAAGTCCCTTCTTATGGGTGGGTGTGTGTGTGTGTATAAACAGGTCCCTAAGCATAAACTGGGCCGTGGGGAGGATAAGCAAGTCCTAAAGGGGTCACAGGGGACACATCATGTCATGGGGGTAGACAAATCACCAAGGGGGATACCTATGCAAGGGTAAAGCGAAGTGCTCCAAAAGGAGCATGGTCCAGCAGAAGTGGTTACTAGATCCCCACCGGAGGTTCAACAGCAAATCAGAGCTGGGTGGGGGCTGGGAGGTGGGGTGGTTGAGAGAACAAACTGGATGGAGTGGTCACCCAAAAGAAGGAGGGCGGCCAGGCCCCAGCAGGCACAGAGGGTGCTTAGTGTAGCCCAGGAAAGCTCTGAGAAGAGAGGATGCCTGTGAGGGAGCCCCTAGCGAAAAAAGCTGCTTAGGAAGCTGATACATGATTCTGGAGATCCGCTGACGGTCCTGGGCAGAGGCCTCACAGGAAGTGAGACCGAGGGAGGTCCCAGGGTGGGGAGCAGTTAGCAGACACAAGTCCTGGCTCTTTCCTGCTTGGGGCCAGCTATGTAACCCTGGACAGGCCTCCGCCTCCTCGGAGGCCAGTGGGAAATTGTGAGATCATGGAGGGTGCACCCTCTGTAGCCTGCCAAGTAGCTGCCCCAAGGTGAGCTGATTCTTGTCATCAAACCCTAGATCCAAGCATGTCAGAGCAAGACACACATCAGAATGGCTCAGACTACCTGTTAACAGAAACCAAGGCCCAGAATGGGGCAGTGGCTTTGCCTGCCAAGAGCACTCAGCAGCTGAAGGATATAGGATGAACTAGGATCCAGGGTGGCTAGACTGTTAGTCTAGGGTTTCCCACCATCATGACAGGAAGAAGGAGAAAATGGGCTGGAGGGGGGTCCTCACAGGAACATGAGGGGGATATCAAGATGAGGATAAAAAGGGGTCATAGCACTAGGTGATTTGTGTTAGTCTCTGCTCCTCTCTGTGCCACAACCTCTGTATTGGAATGATGAGAGGGAAAGTTTCTACCCCTAAGGGTCATCCTAGGTCTATGGTTTTCTACATGGGGGTCCAGGATCTGCAGGTCAGCTCACCCTTCCTGATATGGGGTCATCTCAGGACAGGGAGCTGGCTCCTCTTCACCTGTACAGACCACAGAGGGAAGGGAGCAGCCCCGTGGACCTAGCTGAGGGAGTTGCCCCACCCCCATGCCCCCCATGGTCCAGCCTGTTCCCAAGGGGACAATCCGGCCAGCTGCTGGACTTGTACGTTGCTGGGGTGACAGCTTAAGGGCCAGGACCTTCTCTGCAGGATCAAGAGGCCAGATGAGTAGGTTCTGGGGGCCAGACTGGCCCCAGTCCTGCCAGGGGAGATCAAGGCTGAGTCAGGCTGTGGGAGAAACCAGGACCAGGCCTGGCCCAGATCTCTGTCTGTGGAAAACACCTGCTAACACCCGCCATGGCCCAATTTTCCAAAATATTCAGCCTTGCCTTCCTACCACCACCCTCCCGGCTCTGCACTTTCCTCCTTCCTCCAGCCCCAGAGCAACCTAATGGATCTTGCAAGAACCAGGCATGGGGAAAGATCCCGATTCTGGAATTCAGATGGCCTGGGTTAGAATAACATTATATAAATTGTATTGAACCATTGCTAAGTACCAGGCACTATGCTTAAGGCTTTTATGTGTATCATCCTTCTATTATCCTGTGAAGTAGGTACCACTACTGGGACCATTTTACAGATGAGAAAACTGAGGATCAGAGATGTTAAGACACCTGCCCAGGGTTCCACAGCAAGTAAGTGGCAGGATTGAATTTAGGCAGTCCAGCTCTAGAGTCCAAATTTATACAAGCCTAGAACAGGATCATCAACTCAAGTGTTTGCAAAGGCCTTTGGCAACATGGATGCCAAGTTGGCTGGGTGGGGACTGTGGCTATCAAGAGACCCTCCTCACCCATCCAAAGGGAGCAGCCATGACTCAACCCTAGCTGATCGGTGCCATGCAGGAATGTGGGCCTGGTGTAACCAGACCTTCCAAGTTTCCAAGAGGATCTGGAAATAGGAATATTTACATGAAATCTCTTGAGTTTTAGAAGTTGGCAACGTAATTCTTTAAAAAAACACACTGTCTGAGCCAAGCAAAACATGTTTGCAAGCTGGCCTGGGTTTGTGGTGTGCCAATTTGCAAACTCTGGCCTTGGACTTCAGCGTTAACTCTAATAATAGCAGCAAACACTTACCTGAGCACACTGTGTACCTCACACTATTCTTATCACTTGATATATATTATCTCATTAAATTTTCAAAACAACCGTGTAAGACAGGTAGGTGCTGTTATCCATCCCTATTTTCCAGATGAGGAGATTGAGGCACAGAGAAAACCAAACCACTTGCTCAAGGTTGCACAGCTTGTGGAGTTGAAAATGAACCCAGGCCGCCCCACTCCAGAATCTGTGCTTTTTAACCCCTATGTTATAACAAGATAAGATTGTCAGAAACGTGCCACCAGCGTTCTAGATAGCCAGGTGGGGAAACCGAGGTCTGGAACAGGACAGAGCCTTGCCAAGGCTGCCCATTCATTCACTCAACAAAGACTGGGTGCCCTCTCTCTGCCAAGCACTGTTCTAGGTCTTAGGGATACATCAGTGATGTACACCAACAGGCAGAAAACCCCTCTACTGTTGAGGTTATGGGCACTCAACCCATCCCTTCTTGTCCCCACAGGTAGCCATGGTAGAGGTACAGCTGGAGAGCAACCACGAATACCCGCCGGGCCTGCTGGTGGCCTTCAGCGCCTGCACCACCGTGCTGGTGGCTGTGCACCTCTTTGCACTCATGGTCTCCACCTGTCTGCTGCCTCACATTGAAGCCGTTAGCAACATCCACAACCTCAACTCTGTCCATCAGTCTCCACACCAGCGACTCCACCGCTACGTGGAGCTGGCCTGGGGCTTCTCCACTGCCTTGGGCACCTTCCTCTTCCTTGCTGAAGTTGTCCTGGTTGGCTGGGTCAAGTTTGTGCCCATCGGGGCCCCCTTGGGCACACCAGGCTCTGTGGTACCTGCCTCCCAGGTGCCTGAGACTCTGCCACCAGTGGCCACCTCCCTTAGTCCAGCTTCCAAGCCATCCTCTGCTTCTGTAGCCCCGTCACAGGCTGAGCCACCTGAGGCCTGCCCACCTCGGCAAGCATGTGGCGGTGGTGGTGGGGCCCATGGACCAGGCTGGCAAGCAGCCATGGCCTCCACAGCAATCATGGTACCTGTTGGGCTTGTGTTCATGGCCTTTGCCCTTCATTTCTACCGCTCCTTGGTGGCTCACAAGACCGACCGCCACAAGCAAGAGCTAGAGGAGCTGAGTCGCCTGCAGGGGGAGCTGCAGGCTGTGTGAGGCCGGTGTTAGCCACAGCTGCGAGCACCGCCTCCCTCAGGGGTCAGCCAGAAACCCCAGTTCTACGGACCCCATCCCCCGCCCTGCCTGGAGCCACTTCCTGTGGCCACTCTCAGGTAGAGAACAGATTCCTGCCCTCAGGGTCCTTTGGGCTGGGCCTTGGGCAGCTCCCACATTCCCAGGGATTCTCCCTGTCAGTCTGTCCCGTGGGTTTTGGAAATTCTACTCTACACCTGGGCTGGGAGGAGCAAGGGAGGAAGCGGAAAGTCCTCAGTCCAAGGCTCATGCGGTAGGTAGAGGGGAGGCAGGGAGACCCTGTCAGACCTTTGGTGCTGACTCTTAGCCACTTGCCCCCATATAGAATGCGGAGGTCAGAAGCTTACACACCCACCCAGCTGCCCCAGAAGGCAGCCAATCGTTGCTGTACTTTTGTAGAATCTATTTTATGGTTGGCTTTTTTTTTCTTCCTCATCCTCAGATTTTGATGGGTCCCACCCTCTTGCTTTGGTGTTTGGGTAGAGCGATTTGGGTGTTTCTACCCCAGGCATATGTCCAGCCTTTCCAAGGAGAAGCCACCCTATTTGGAGGAGGTTCAAATGCCTGCCCCACTGCCCTAGACCCACACTTATGCTTCTGTATCTGGTTCCTACTCTCCTGGTTCAGGGCTGGGTTCGGTGTGCCCAGCCTGATCCCTAGCAAGGGTTGGGGTGAGGTTTTAAGGGAGGAGGTCCAGTCCATAGCCCTTGGAATACAGAGCTATTCTGACACTGAATTTTTGATGCACCTAGTTTTGTATAATAAATTGTGTTTCACACATGTCCCTGTGGCTGTGAATGGGGTGAAGGGGAGGACTTGTCGGGAACAGCTGACTTGTTCTTAAGAATCAGGTGGAGGCAAGTGTTCCTGGGGGCAGGGCAGGGGTGGAGGAGAGGAGGTTCCAGGTAGGACCCTCTTGTGGTGCTGACAGGGGCCAGTAGCTTCTGAATGTGGAGACTGAGTTATTCTAAGGCTAAAGGCTTTTGCACTCTTGTTACTGAGCCCAGGGTCTCTTATATCGTCCATTGAGGATTTAGTATAAGTTTCTTTTAGCGTAAGTTTCTTTCTTGAGTGACTACTACATACTAGGGGCTTCTCATAGGTAGTCTTATTTAGCCTACTTAACTTATTTAAAAATCACCTCAAGAGGCAAGTCTTTATCATTACCGTTTCAGAGGTAAGGAAGCTTCAGCCTAAGAAGGCTGAGGATCTTGCCCAAAGCCACCCAGCTAGTCAGTGAAAACTTGGACTACTTTTACCATCCCATGGGGAATGGTTTTATTTGAGAAAAGGAACCAATATCTTTCAACTGGGACAAGAGAAAGGAATCTGATCTCATCACCCATGTTTCCATTATAAATTTATTTTTTCAGCCTCATTTTCCTCAAATTTGTAAAGGGTCCTAATCCTCTCCCAGAAGGATTCTTTTGGTGAGACTTTGGACAAATCTCTCTTTCTCTGTTCCTTAAAATTGTGAATTTGCATGAACCAGGCCTCAAGGGCCTTTCCCACAGTTTTAATGCCTACAATAGTTCCGCATGACAGTATTTAACATCCATTTTCAGAGAAAGAATCTGAAGCTTTAAGAGGTGGTTAATGACTCGCCCAAGGTCATACATCGAGGGGGCTGACAGTACTGAGAGAAGTCTGGAACCTAGAGCATCCTCAGCACAGGCAGTGCCTGGGAGTGCCATTACCCTGAGACCTAGATGCCTGCATCCAAGCCTAAGAAAAACGGTGCCCAGGATCAGGGCGACCTCAGCCCCAGGGTCCGAGGTTTAAGCCCGGGCTGGTGCTGCCCTCGAGCGGCGGGACTGCGTAAGCGAAGGGGGGCGGGGGGCAGAGGGTTGCACAGCTGAAAACGGCAGGCACTGGGACCACGACGCCCGGGGAATCGACCAACCCACCCAAGTTCAAGTACGACCTAGTTTATCGTTTCTTACAGGACCGGTTCAAGGTCCTTTAGGGCCCACCGGCCTTATTACATAACTTTGAGACAAAGATTTAATCATTAATGGCGTGCCAGTACGGGCAAAATGCGGCACCTTCTGAAGGCCTCAGTATCCCCATCTGTCAAATGGGCATCTTAAACAGCTAGAGGCCCAAGGAGGCTAACGGGAGGAAAACGCTCCCTGCATTACGTGCGGCGCCAAACAGCCTGAGTCACCGTTGCTGGTAGTATTTTTCCACCTCCCGGGCGCCGCTCCCAGCCCACCCCGGTTTCGGAGGGTCCTACAGGAAGCGCCCCCGCGACGCCCGGCTCCACACGCTGACCACGCCCTCTGCGCGCGGCGCCTTGGCCCCGCCCACGAAGGAATTCGCAGATTCGCTAGGCCGGCTCCTCCTCAGAATTATTCGGGCCTCTCTATACTCGGCTGAAAATCCTCATCGGACTCTGTAGCCATTTCTCCCAGGTCAGAACTGAGCAGTCCTCTGAGTTGTGCTAGTAAGGAAGATCCAGGAAAAGTGGCCCACTCTGCCAACAGGGCTTGGCCAACCACGGCATTATTTTCTTGACTCCACCAAGGCGGTTAAAGGGAGGCAACAGCTGAGGCCAGGACTTGTGGCGAATCTGCAGCCTCCCAGACCTTTGGCCGCATGAGGAAGCGGCAGGTTAGAAGAGCAAAGGAGCGCGCATCCTGTCTACTGATTCGCCCCGCCCGCCTGACGAATCTGCGCCTGTTCAACGCGCCACTCAAATCTCCCCAGCTCTGGCTGGCCTCCTCCCCTCCGCCCCGCCCCCTTATCCTCAGGGATTAGTCGCTGCTTTCGTCGCCGCCGATTCGTCAAGGACCCCAGGCCAGAGCAGCTGGATAGCCGTGGTGAAGCCCACTCTCCGGGGGATGCGGCCAATCTCCAGGCTCCCTGGGCCGCAACTCTTGAGCCTTACAGCGCGCTGGCCGAGGCGAAGCCGCTGTCCTCGGCCCCGTGGGTCTCCCGGCGGCGCCCGTGGCGAAAGTGCGAATGTAGAAGCTGTGCCCGCTGGGCCTCGCGCAGGTGGCGGTGGTGTTTGGTGCGCGCGCCGGGGAGGTGGTGGTGGGGGGGCGCCGCCACCGCCACCGCTGCGGGGCCGGGTCTCGCGCTGTCGCCGCCGCCGCCACCGCCTCGCGCCGCTAAGGTGCCGCGCGGGGTGGGGGGAGGGGGAGCCGCTCGCCGCTCGCGGGTGAGTGGGGCCGCGCCGCGCGTGCGCGGAGGTGGGGGGGCAGAACGCGCCGGGGCGGGAGGAGAGGGCAGCGGCGCGCGTTCCCCCACCCCCCGCCCAGATTCGGGGCCGAAGCCGGGTCTCGGGCTCGGTCTCGCGGTGTTTCCAACGCCCCGAAGAGGTGCCACCTCTTGGCCAGAGGATCGGGGCGCGGGGACGGGAGCCGGTGTGTGGGAGCGGGAGCCGGGCTTGGCCTGGGCCGCTGGCCGGTGAGGAGGCGGGAGGGGGCGGGGCCTGCCAGGGGGCGGGGGAGGGGTCTTGCGCCGAGGCCAAGTGGGGCGCGCGCTAGGGAGAGCGGGAAGGTAAGGGGGCGCGAGATGGGCCTGGGGCCTTGAGGAGAGAGTTGGGAGGTGGAGAGAGAATGGGGTGTTGCGGTGAAAGAAGGTACTTGGGAGAAAATCTGGGGGAGCCTCGGGTCATGGTGAGGTGTGGAAACTGGGGTGATGAGGGTACCTGGAGTCGGGGCTAGTCGGTGAGGGACAGCAAGGGAGGCAGGCCTAAGTCCTGAGCCCTCTTGCGTATTCCTCTTTCCTGACAGTGTAAATGAGCAAAGATGGATCAGGAAGGTGGGGGAGATGGGCAGAAGGCCCCGAGCTTCCAGTGGAGGAACTACAAGCTCATCGTGGATCCTGCCTTGGACCCTGCCCTGCGCAGGCCTTCTCAAAAGGTGTACCGATACGATGGAATCCACTTCAGTGTCAACGTGAGTGCCCCAGGCTTTTCCTTACCATCTAGGGAACTCAAGCCCCGTTCTCTGTTACCTCTGTTCAGCACCTAGAACTCCCATACCCATAGCCTGCCTTCTTTAAAGTGGGCAGCCAGCACCCAGCTCTTTTGCATATGGGTCTTCGAATGGGCTCTAGAGCTCAACACTGATTTCACCTTGAGCTGTCTTTCTGTTTCTGCTTTTCTTCCTAGGACTCAAAGTATATACCAGTGGAAGACCTCCAAGACCCCCGTTGCCACGTCAGGTCCAAAAACAGAGACTTTTCCCTCCCAGTCCCTAAGTTTAAGGTACGTGTCTGCTAGTCCCCTGGTGTGGTGGCCCTTGGAGGGTGTGGAGGATCCATCCTGGTAGTCCAGTCTAAGTGTAGTGTAATGAAAGGGGGTTTTCCAATGAAAGGATCACAGCCAGATCTAATAATCTCTGAGGCTGTGAGACTGAGTTGTTCTGGACAGGAGATGTGTTTATTTTCTAGAAAGATATAGGTGAGGTGTCTCAAGCAAGGGTGTTAACTTTCTGAAGGATGAAGACAGGTCTAGCTGCTACACCTATCACTGTGTACTTGTAGACAGCGCATAGCAAAACAGTGCCCTGTGTGTCGCTGCAGTTTCTCAGTTAAGGGGAGTGACAACACCAGGGACTCCACCCCTGGAGTCCTCTGTTCCTCGCCCCTTCTCCGTCTCGTTTCCTCAGAGGATTCCCATGTCCCTGTCCAGGCAGGAGACTCATCAAGCCTTGGAGCACTGGTCCTAGGAAACTGGTGGTTCTTAGTCTCCTTCGCTAATTCTTTATTATTATTCCTTTTTAAATAAGTCACTTGTGGGATTCTCTCATCCCACTTTTTTCCCTTTGTGCACTTGTCCTGGACAATCTCTTTCCCACCCACAACTTTGACTATTACTGAAATGTTGATGACTTCCAAATCTCTGATCCCAGCCAAGATCAGTCTCTTGAACCCCAGACTTATACGCTTGGTGGAGGGACAGCTCCATCTGGAGGCCCCACAGAAACCTCAAGCTCAAGAGATGTAAAACAATGATCTTCACCCCCTTAGTCCTGCTCTTCTTTCTACTCTCCTTTTACTGATGAATGGCAACACTATCTACTCAGCTGCACAAGCTAGAAACCTGGGAGTCATCTTATGATTCTTCTGTCCTTAATGTGTCACCAAGTTGTGCTGACTCTTTTTTCTGAACACGTCTCTTTTTACCTTAATTTTTCTATTTCTGTTGCCACTCCTTTAATACAGACTCGTATTCATTTCCCCTGGTTTCCTCGTCTCCGTTCTCTTCTCTATTTAATTGCTGTTATTTGTCTCTGGTTTTACTGTTCTTTTATTTTACTTTTGCTGCCAAGTCCACGTTTTTTGTGCATTGGTGTGTATGATTATTCATCTGGCGAAGCCTCATCTCCTGCCTCGATACTGCATGCCTGTGTTCCGTCCTACCACACACTTTGCAGTTTCTAGGCAATGTCATGTTATTTTATAGTTCTCTGCCCTGCGGGTCCTGTCATTTTGGTGAACTCCGGTTTATCCGAAAAGCCCAGTTTGAATGGTACCAACTTTATGAATCCTTTCCGGCCTCCACTCTGAACAAAGGTTTCCTTCTCTGGGCTCCCAAACACCCTGTCTCCACCTTTGCTGACACTTGTTTTGTCATGTTGCGATTGTGTGTGTCTGTGTTGTCTACTTTTCTGAATAGGAATCTCTTTTTTTCACATCTTTGTATTCCTAGTGCCCAGTCCTTGGTAATGACTTAGTAAGAGCTGAACTGGTGAATTATTTCTATATAACTAGTTATTTCCATGGAGGTTTAGTTTTCAGTTTGTGCGTTTCTTTTCCTGGTTCTTGTCATTATTCTGTGGTGAGAAGAATTCAGGGAAGAGATGGGTCAAGACTGATCTATCCCTTGTTGGGACCCCCTTCCCCGTTCCCTTGCCTCGTAGTTTCCCAGTTTTATCTCTCTTGGCCTCATGGATCTCGCTAAAATTTCCCAAAGGGCAAAGGAGCAGTGGTCAGTATTTAGATGCTGGACTTAACTACTGTCCTTTCCACAGCTGGATGAATTCTATATCGGACAGATCCCACTGAAAGAAGTGACTTTCGCAAGACTGAATGACAACGTGCGGGAGACCTTCCTGAAGGACATGTGCCGAAAGTATGGCGAGGTGGAAGAGGTAGAGATCCTTCTTCACCCCCGTACTCGCAAGCACCTGGGCCTAGCCCGTGTGCTCTTCACCAGCACTCGGGGAGCCAAGGAAACAGTCAAAAACCTCCACCTTACCTCCGTCATGGGCAACATCATCCATGCCCAGCTCGACATCAAAGGTGAGTTCTCCGTCGCCTGCTGCCCACGGTTGGGCTCTGGCAGAGATGGTACACGCAAATGCCTATTGGGGCCAGGCAGGTGATCAGGTTCATGATTTCTCATCTGAAACCTTTGGGCCAGGTGTGTTTCTGACATCAGAATTTTACAGAGAGTTTATGGTACAGATACGGGTTTTGTTTTGTTTTGTTCTTTTAACGTTTATTTATTTATTTACTTACTTATTTATTCATTTTGGCTACTGCCGGGTCTTAGTTACAGCACATGGGATCTTCCTTGCAGCATGCGGGATCTTTAGTTGCGGCATGGCGGGCTCTTAGTTGCAGCATGCGGGATCTAGTTCCCTGACCACGGATCGAACCCGGGCCCCCTGCACTGGGAGCGTGGAGTCTTAACCACTGGACCACCAAAGAAGTCCCCAGATACGGTTTTTTGTGTATTGTCTTTGGCAGGGTTGGGGCAGCACCCTTTAGTCTAATGTATGACTGTATTTGCAAGAAAATGTATGAAGGGTCACATTAGGTAGGATGAATAAGAACTATAGTAAATAGCCTGATGTCAGGTTTTGACACCAAATTCTAAAAACACGAGGTTTTGAAATTTTGGATTGAGAATTAGGGACCTGTATAGGTGAGTGAAGCAGTCTGGGCTTCTGTGCTAAGGAGCAGTAGGGAGGGGTGGGGACTGTGGCATACTGTCTAGTGGCATCGGAAGGAGGCAGCTGTTAGTTGGCATTAGCCAGTTTGTAGGTGGGAATGAGGACTAACATAGATAGTTTTTCTTAAAGCCAGAAATCTAGGTTCTTGTGTGAAATCTCCTGGGTTTTAAATATTGCATTCCTCCCTTGCCCTTGCCAATAGTTTAAGTGATTGTGTAGGGCAAATAAAACACAACGGTGGGCTGCGTTTAGCCTTCAGGCTGCCATTTTGCAACTTTAGTTTATAGGATGAAGAGGATGGTGGGATGTAGCATCAGACGACTGGGTTTGAATTCTAGTTTTACCACTTTGTGCAGGTTAGTTTTCTTTAAGCCTATAAAATAAAATAGGGGTACGGATCCTTCTCTCTCCTGGTGATCATCCAACATAGTAACGCATGTTAGAAGTATTTTTGTAAACTGTGAAACGTCACCCAATACATTATCTGTAGTAGTTATTAGGTAGAGATGAGGTAGAAGGACTGAAAGCCCCAAACCCAAGACTCCAAGAAATCTTAGGAAACTTGAGGCCCGAGAAAGAAGTGTGGGGACACAAAATCAGAAAGGAGTTGTTTCCTCCATCTGACTCTGTTGGTTCCCATTTTCCTCCCTCCAGGACAACAACGAATGAAGTACTATGAACTGATAGTCAATGGCTCCTACACCCCTCAGACAGTGCCCACTGGGGGCAAGGCCCTGAGTGAGAAGTTCCAAGGCTCTGGTGCAGCCACTGAGACGGTGAGAAGCTTGTGGTTGCTTTAGTCCTAGCCACATGGGCCCGGTGCTCAGATGCCAGAAGCAGCCTTTGGGAGGTTCTGGACTTCATTGTTAAGTATAGGAAGAGCCAAGGAAAAGAGGCCTAGCTTTTTTCAAAAAGCAGGGAATTGGGGTTCTTGGTTTGGTGAAGGGCATATTGTCAAATGGTGCTTGATCTCTTTTCCTTTTTCCCTGCTCCACTCTCTCCCTCCAGACTGAATCCCGCCGCCGCTCCTCCTCCGACACAGCTGCCTTCCCAGCAGGCACTGCTGTGGTGGGCACTCCTGGCAATGGCACCCCCTGCTCCCAGGACACGAGCTTCTCCAGCAGCCGACAAGACACCCCATCTTCCTTCGGCCAGTTCACCCCTCAGTCCTCCCAAGGAACCCCCTACACGTCTCGGGGCAGCACCCCCTACTCTCAGGATTCTGCCTACTCCAGCAGGTACAGCGGAAACACCCTCTGGGACCCCCAGATTCTGGGAGCTGCCACTGGGAAGAAGAAACCTAGAGTCTCTAAGAGGGAGTTGGGAGTAATTTGCCTTAGTTTCTCTGGATCCAGCCAACAAATCCCTGTCCTCAGGGAATTTACTCTCTAGCTAGGAACCCAGTAGCGTGTAGATCTTCCTTTGGGGGCAGCATAGAGGGGTTTTGGGTACTGACAGCGGAGCATTGGGGTTGGGGCATGCGGAGCTGAACCCAGCTAACCCCTCTGCACGTTTTCTCCAGCACCACTTCAGCCTCCTTCAAGCCCCGGCGGTCAGAGAACAGCTACCAAGATTCCTTCTCCCGCCGCCATTTCTCTGCGTCTTCAGCCCCCACGACCACCTCTGCAGCCGTCTCCGCCACCACTGCAGCCACCGCCGCACCCTCCTCTTCTTCCTCCTCGTTGGCCTCGTCCTCTTCATCGTCCTCTTCTTCCTCATCCTCTCATTTTCGTGGTTCTGACTCAAACTACCCAGCATATTATGAAAGCTGGAATCGCTACCAACGCCATGCTTCCTACCCACCCCGCCGGGCAACCCGGGAGGAGCCCCCTGGGGCACCTTTTGCCGAAAATACAGCTGAGCGCTTCCCACCTTCCTATACCTCCTACTTGCCCCCTGAGCCCAACCGGCCTGCTGACCAGGACTACCGGCCTCCTGCCTCAGAAGCTCCACCCCCAGAGCCTCCAGAACCTGGTGGAGGCGGGGGTGGTGGGGGGCCCAGCCCTGAGAGGGAAGAAGCTCGGACCTCCCCCCGCCCAGCCTCACCTGCCCGTTCCGGCTCTCCGGCCCCAGAGACCACCAATGAGAGTGTGCCCTTCGCTCAGCACAGCAGCCTGGATTCCCGCATTGAGATGTTGTTGAAGGAGCAGCGTTCCAAGTTTTCTTTCCTGGCTTCTGACACCGAGGAAGAGGAAGAGAACAGTACCATGGGCCCTGGGGCTAGGGACACAGGGAGCGAGGTTCCTTCTGGGTCAGGTCACGGGCCCTGCACACCCCCTCCAGCCCCGGCGAATTTTGAGGATGTGGCACCTACAGGGAGCGGGGAACCAGGAGCTACCCGGGAGTCACCCAAAGCCAACGGACAGAACCAGGTGAGGTTGGGCTCAGCCAGGGGAAGTCCCTGGGATCCAGGAGGCAGGGTGGGGAGAAGGAAGGGAACTAGGCAAGAGAACAGAGATTTGAGGAAAAGCCCAAGGAACAGGCAGTAGCTTTCTGTGACCGTCCTCTGCACCCCTACAGGCTTCTCCATGCTCTTCTGGAGAGGACATGGAAATCTCCGACGATGACAGGGGCGGCTCACCCCCTCCGGCCCCAACACCCCCCCAGCAACCTCCCCCCCCTCCCCCTCCTCCTCCCCCTCCCCCTCCGTACCTGGCTTCCCTTCCGCTTGCTTACCCTCCCCACCAGCCTGCCTATCTCCTCCCACCTCGACCTGATGGGCCACCGCCCCCCGAGTACCCCCCACCTCCTCCGCCACCCCCCCACATCTATGACTTTGTGAACTCCTTAGAGCTCATGGATCGACTTGGGGCTCAGTGGGGAGGAATGCCCATGTCCTTCCAGATGCAGACCCAGATGTTAACCCGGCTCCACCAGCTGCGGCAGGGCAAAGGATTGACCGCTGCCTCAGCTGGTCCCCCTGGTGGGGCTTTTGCGGAGGCCTTCCTCCCATTCCCACCCCCACAAGAGGCAGCCTATGGCCTACCATATGCTCTGTACACGCAAGGGCAAGAAGGCCGAGGGGCGTACTCCCGGGAGGCCTACCAGCTGCCTTTGCCCATGGCAGCCGAGCCCCTGCCCTCCTCCTCAGTCTCAGGAGAAGAGGCCAGGCTGCCTCCCAGGGAGGACGCAGAGCTGGCAGAGGGCAAGGCCCTGCCATCGGCAGGCACCGTGGGCCGTGTGCTGGCCACCCTAGTCCAAGAGATGAAGAGCATCATGCAGCGAGACCTCAACCGCAAGATGGTGGAGAATGTGGCCTTTGGAGCCTTTGACCAGTGGTGGGAGAGCAAGGAAGAGAAGGCCAAGGTGAGGGCCAGTGCCTGGGACTGGGGAGACCTGGGGCTCCACTGGAGGGAATAGACCTCCAGCCTTTTCAGGCTACACAGCTCAGAATAGAGAAGAGAGGTGATTGGGGCAAGTGGAGAGAGAGACTGTGGGCACTTGGTGGCACACACAGCTGGGCCCAGGGGAGTTGCGGGGCACACAGAACAGTAGAAGAAGCAGGAGTCTGAGAGTCAGAAGAGCTTTGTCTTGGTTCCACTGCTTCCTTGTGGTGGACGAAGCCCTTAAATCTCTCTGGGCATCAATCTGCAGGGTCTCCATTTGTAGCGTGGGAATAATAGTAGCAGCTTCATAAGATTGATGGACTGAATGAGTGGACTTTCGAGAAAATGCCTGTACAGGGGCTGGTGCGAGGGAGGTGTGGCATAGATGTGTGTCAGATGGAGAAGTGAGTAGATGCATTTCTGTATTCCTGGGGCCTGGGAGTGGTTCTGAGGCAGGAGGGAGCGCCTGGGTTCTGGAGCTCGGTCCCCCTACTGCCTGCAGCCATTCCAGAATGCAGCTAAACAGCAAGCCAAGGAAGAGGATAAAGAGAAGACAAAGCTCAAAGAGCCAGGCCTGCTGTCGCTGGTAGACTGGGCCAAGAGTGGGGGCACCACCGGCATCGAAGCCTTCGCCTTTGGGTCAGGACTGCGAGGAGCCCTGCGGCTGCCTTCTTTCAAGGTACCCAGAATTGTGATCTTGCCTAGTTGCGTGGGGAGAGGGGTTGAAGGGGGGCTTCCCTTCCTTGGAGTGAGGGTGGTTGGGAACCATGAGTGTTTGGGTTTTAAAGGGCATCATCTCTTTTCATCTCCCAGGTAAAGCGAAAAGAGCCTTCGGAAATTTCAGAGGCCAGTGAGGAAAAGAGGCCCCGGCCTTCTACTCCAGCCGAGGAAGATGAAGATGGTGAGTGGGAGGTCAGGTGAAGCAGAAAGGAGGAAAACAGCTGCTTCTATTCTGATAGGAAAGCAGGAGGCAGGGATGAAGGGGTGAAGGTATCTTGAGGGCAAGGAGCCAAGTGAAGAATTGCAACAGGTTATAGTAAAGCAGTTCTTTGAGATGTGAGAAGCTTCAGGTAGGGTTATCCCTGGATTTTAGCTGTGGTTTTTATTTCTGGTATGTTGACGTAAGTTTTCTGTGTTTCACTTTTTCCCCATAAGAGAGGAATAATCGCGAGGTTAAAAGAGGTTATCTACCCAAGGTTACCATCTAATGCTTAAGTGCTCTTAACACCCTTCCTACCAGTTTGTCTAAGTCTGAGCTATAGGTTGACAGCTTCCGTGGCGGGAAACTTCCTTACTGAGTCTGATCTGCTTCCCTGGAGACCCATTGGCCTTAGTACTATTTTCTTGGGCCAGACATAACAAAATCGCCTCACTCTTCCACCCATCGCAGAAAAAGATGAAAGATAAAATGGGTGCAATGTGTTTAAAACTGTAAAATGTCAAGTAAAATGTGCAGTTTTTACGTTTCTTTGCTGAGCTTCACCTTCTTGTCTGTAAAATGAGGTGTGTGTTGTGGGACCCTGAGAAAGATCAGTGATGGTGTGTGCAGAGCTCCTTTCCCAGGGTAGGGCTACTACTGCTGATGGTAAACTGCACTACTCATCTGGGCCTAGACGCTGAGCGAGAGAAGGAGGTTGGAGAGCCAGGACGTCCGGGGCCCAAGCCCCCAAAACGAGATGAAGAGCGAAGCAAGACCCAGGGCAAGCACCGCAAGTCCTTTGCTCTGGACAGCGAGGGGGAGGAGGCATCCCAGGAGTCCTCGTCAGAGAAGGTGAGGAGCTGAGGCACCCGGTCCCTGCCAAGAGCCTACGTCCTGAGTTCCTGCCGCCGTAGCCAGCTTCTCTCTGGGCTGGAGCCCTGGTAGCTGTGCTTCCTGGAGGACCAGTTGTCCTTCTTCTATTAATTCCCCTTTGTCCCTTTCCTTAAGGATGAGGAGGACGAGGAGGAAGATGAGGACGATGAAGAGCGTGAAGAAGCCATGGATGCTGCGAAGAAGGAGACAGAGGCATCAGACGGTAAGCACGCACAGAGTACCATCAAATTCTGGGGAAGGAGGGACCAGCCACCTGTCCAGCCCTTTCTGAGCCCACGTAACCTGCCTGCTGGATTGATTGGCCATCTTTGCCTTCCCCCCAAACAACTGCCTTTTAGCCCCATCCTTTGGAACCCTTGGCCCACTGTAAACAATACCCAGAACACTCCCTCCTGCTTACCTCTGAACCATGCTCTCCCCTGAAGACAACCCAGTACAGCCCATTTATTTTCCCAAGATAAGGGGGCTGCATTCTCCTGCTGCCCCACTGTGCCTTTCCCCCTTGGGGCACTGCTCTTCCGTTAAGGCCCGGCCACCGAGCTGTGCCTCCTCCTTCCCCTCGCTGCAGCTGCTGGCAGCAGACACACCTCTGTTCTTCAGTTGAACACCTGTCTGTTCCTCCACATTTATTGAGGCTTGAGTACACGGTTCAGTCTCTCTTTTATTCCTTTGCTCAGAATTAGATATCGAGCCCCTCCCGTGTGCCAGACACCGTTCTAGGTATTAGGGACATATCAACGACCAAGACACATGTGGTCCCTGCCTTTTTGGAGCTTACGATCGGTCAAGGTGGGGAGGCGGGGACTTGACATACTAGTGGACAAATAGTAGCACCTCAAGTAGAGATACTTGCTTTGAAGAAGATGAACTAGGGTAACGGGGTAGGGAGTGACAGTGTCAGGGAACAGGGGAAAGGTGGACTGTTTTACATCTGATGGTGAAGGGATGCCTCCGAGAGGTGCCATTTCAACAGAGGCCAGAATCATGAGAACGGTGATCTGAGAGCCTCTCTCTCAGGAAAGCAGAGGGCAAGGTCATCTGCTAAGAGTGAGGGGTGCAGACCCCTACACATCCACTTGGTCACCAATTCCTGTCCGTTTTACCGCTTCAGTGTTTCTTGAATTTGTCACCTCCCTTGTTCCTGCTCTCCTGTCTTTCTCACTCAGAGTTTGCAGCAGTTTTTTTTGTTTGTTTGTTTAATTAATTAATTAATTTTTGTCTGTGTTGGGTCTTCGTTGCTGCGCGCGGGCTTTCTCTAGTTGTGGCGAGCGGGCTATCCTGTGGTGGCTTCCCTTGTTGCGGAGCACGGGCTCTAGGTGTGCGGGCTTCAGTAGTTGTGGCACGTGGGCTCCAGTAGTTGTGGCTTGCGGGCTGTAGAGCGCAGGCTTAGTAGTTGTGGCGCACAGGCTTAGTTGCTCCACGGCATGTGGGATCTTCCCGGACCAGGGCTCGAACCCGTGTCCCCTGCATTGGCAGGCGGATTCTCAACCACTGCACCACCTGGGAAGCCTTCTGCAGCAGTTTTGACTGTTTTCCCCATTTCTGTTTCCATCCCTCTCATTTCAATCCATTTTCCAGCCTGCTGATGGAATCTTTCCTAAAATGCACACCTGACCCTGTTACTCTCCCCCATTAAGTCTCTTCCTGGCTCCCTGTCTTCCACAGGTGACTTCTCAGCCTGATGCCTTAGGCCATTTGTGATCTAGCTCCTGCTTATCTGTTCAGCTTCATCTTGCCATTCTCCAGACCCCTATTTGATTATGTTCCTCCAAGACTCTGAAATTCTTAATTTCTTAGAGCCCTTCCAATGTATTACCACTCCCAGAGGCATAGACCATATAACATTTTCTAAGCTTATTTTACCCTGGAATCCTTTTTCAGAGTCTGTTGTCCAGGCAGTGTCTATAAGACCCACTTTGGGAGAAGCTTTGGTGGTTAGGGCAAGGCTGCTTGCCAGTCTCCAGGGGCACCATCTTCTCTTACCTTTGACGTCCCCACTCAGCCCCCGCGTCTGCTGGGTGGACTCCTTGTCCTTCTTGACTTCAGCATCTCCTTCACAGGGATGCCTTCCCTGACTCGATCAACCAGGCAGAATCCAGGGCTTCCCTTTGCCTGCTCCACTAGCCCTTCATAGTGAAGTTTTATCACACTGTGGACAGATTGGGTGCTTCTCCAACTCCTTGAGGGTAGGAATCCCCAGCACCTAGCATGGAGCCTAACATATCCCTAGTAGTGAGTCAGTGAATGAACCCACGGCTTGACCAAGCGAGGGGTCTTCTCACCTCGCCTGATTCCCCCTTCTGGATTTCCAGGCGAGGACGACGAGAGCGATTCGTCCTCCAAATGTTCTCTGTATGCTGACTCAGATGGTGAGAATGATAGCGCATCGGACTCAGAGAGCAGCAGCTCATCCAGCTCCGCATCTTCTTCATCTTCTTCATCTTCTTCCTCATCGTCCTCCTCATCATCTGAGTCCTCCTCTGAAGAAGAAGAGGAAGAGGAGCAGCCAGCAACCATACCCTCAGCATCATCGCCCCCCAGAGATGTCCCTGTGCCCCTGTCAGCACCTGCGGAGGAGCCTGAGCCAGAAAGGGTTGCAGACTCCCCAGTCACACCTCTCCCCGAACAGGAGAAGTCTCCAGCAAGACCTGCAGGTAGGTGGTGTGGAACTGTTGTTGTAGTTTTTGTGTATGTGTGTGTCTGTCTTCATGGGAACAGTGTGGTTGACGTTTATTAATTGTATACGAGTGTGTGACTTTGTTGGAAAACATACAAAATTGGATGGAAGTCACTATCTCCTGTCACTCCTCCCTTGGAGACATTTATGGCCTAACACACTCAAACTGCACTGCCATGTACAGTTTTCAGAGTTAGACCAGGGTGTTTGGCTACTAAAGTAAAACAGAATGATCTTTTCCCAAATAAGTAAAAGAGAGAACTCCCAACTTAGTAAATTTCTCCTACCAATTTTTCTTAAGCCTCTTCCTTAATGTGTAGTATATGCCTGATTAAATGGTCAAATTGGATAGATAATAACTATTAACAACATAAACCCAGAACTTAATTCTGTCTTTGCTTTCCTTTGTGGATTTGTACATTCAGTTGTTATTTTATATCACACGTGTAATGTGTCTTGCTGAGTGAACTGTTCCTTCAGGTAGTAGATACTTACTTATTGAATCCTTACAGTGGGTGCAAGGGATGTGATGGTATGCACAGTAGGCACTGTTTTCACTGTCATGAAGCTTACGGTCTATAGGGAGAGACAGTTTAATCTCTACTTAAGATAATACTTAAGAAAATCTGTGACTACAAACTGTAAGAGCCATGAAAGAAAAGTACAGGGTACTCTGAGAACCTGGGCATATCTGTGAGGAAGTCTTCTCTGCTGAAGCACCATTAGGCTGAAATCAAGCCAAAGCAGGCAGGAGGGTGTGATTAGCATGTGCAAAGGCCCCAAGGCAGAGTAAATGGCATGTTGGAAGACAAAAAAGAAAGCTAATCTTCTGGAGAGCCGAGAGTGAGGGGGAGCTGGGGTGGCCTAAACTGGAGAGATGAGCGAGGGCTGGATCATGCAAAATGAGTAGGCCACACTAGGAATTTGGGCTTTATCTTGAGGGCAGTGGAATGCCATCAGAGGACTGACGTGGTTGTATTTGTGTTTTGAAAAGATGCAGTGCAGAGAAAACTTGGAGAGGGGCCAGAGTTCGTGCAGGGAGATTAAGAGGCTATTGCAGGAAGTAAGGCAAGCAATGGTGGTAACTTGGAGTAGGTTGCTCTTATGGTGGAATTAACTCAGTTTTCAAGTTATGCTTCAAAGATGCATGTGGCCTTCCAGAGATCTCTCTCGAACATTATTGAGAATCCGTGGTCTGAGATAGGCAGTGAGCACAGGAAGACCTCCTAGCACTGAGGCGCTCTGTTCTGGCCCAGAACCCATGAGAGAAGGAGCTGAGGTTCTGATTAATCCTAAGACGCCTCTCAGTCTCTCCGAAGTCCGTCGGTGGCAGAAGAGCCGATGGAATCGTAGGTCGGGGGCAGCAATATCAGTACTCTTTCATTTTCAGAGTAGGAAGAAAAAGTGGGATGTGATCAGATTTGCATTTCAGAAAGATCATTCTCACAGGAGGGGGAGGGATTTGGAAGAGGTGAGGAGGGAGGTGGGGCAGCTCATGAGACGGTTTGAAAGGATGCAGGTAAGCGAAGGGCCTGAACCAAAGCCAGGGTGGTTACAGTGAGGTGCAGGGAGTGGAAGTGGGGATGAGGGTTTCAGAGAAATTTAGAACCACTTGGTTAAACTACTTACCAGGAAAGGAAACTCGAGAACCAGAACTAGGAAGAAGGCTGATGCATTTAATTGGGGTTAAGTTTCATGTCCCTCTGGGACCTCCAAGTAGAAACAGTCAGTGGGCTGTTGGATCAATAGATCTGAAGCTATACACCTGAAACTACCACAACATTGTTAATCAACTATATTCCAATATAAAAAGTTTAAAAAAAAAAAAGATCTGAAGCTCTAGAAAACAGTAGGCTGGAAATGCGATAGGTATTTGAAAGTATGGGTGTGAATACACTTGTGTATACCTTGGAAGGATGTATGGAATGAGAGAAGGGGGCCAGAGACTTAATTGTCTTACAAGAGATAGGGGGGCAGAGTGGAGCCAGAGGAGGCTGAAAAGGAGTGATCAGAGAGGTGGGAAGGAAACCAGTGAGCTCGGGTTTTCAGAAGGAGGGAGTGGCCTATATTGGAAGGCCACAAAAGGAAAAGCGTCTGTTGGATTTGTCAGTTAGGAGGTCATTGGTGACCTTATCAATTTCAGTAGCATGGCTCAAGTTAGGGGGTGTTAAGGAGTGAGGGCAGGTGATAGATAACCAGTCTTTTGGAAGGGTAAGCTACTCTTGCGAAAGAAGACAGTTGAGGGGTGGTACTTAATAATATTAGTTAATGTTAATTGAGTAGATCCCATGTGCCAGGCCTAGCACGTTGCAAATTTCACTTTCTCATTTACTCCTCACAACATCTCTGCTACTCCCATTTTACAGGTGAGGAATTTGAGGCTTAGTGAGTTGTTCAAGGTTACCCAACTGGAATTGGAGAGACAGCAAGAAAATGCAGGGTTGGTGGAGGGTTAGCTTTTCCGAGTACATGAGACTGAAGGGACGAGGGAGCTGGTGGATGGACCAGGAGAGAGAAGAGCACTTGCTGGAGCAGCACACCTGGGGGGGATGGACGCTCTAGGTCGGATGCAGATCTCTCCGTAAATGGGGAAGCAGGGAGTTGTGGCGTTTCAGCCGAAGGCCTCCTTTTCCTCTCTTCAGTAGGAAGGCAGGACATTTCTGAGCATGAGGGGGCATGAGTGGAGTAGAAGCCTGGAGTATGAGGAGGGTGGGGAGTGAGGATGAAAGCCAGCAACTCAGAAGCCCTGCTGAGGCCGGGGGTTGGGGTGAAGGAGGAGAGAAGGCAGGTGGTTCGGTGGATTCTGGGTTAGGGGTCTACAGGGTGGAAGTGGTGGAAGGCTGCGGAAAGTAGCATGAAAGGAGAGGACAAAGCAAGGGCCGCTGTGGTCTGTGCACGACAAAGAATGAAGTTAATTTAAGGGCAGGGTGATGGGCTAGAGGGCGGGGCAATAGAGGATGGAAAATTGAACAGGTGCAGTGGGGTGAACTGAAAGGACCTGGGGAACTGTGGTCAGAGGGTAGGGGTCAGAGTGTCACCGTCCAACGTGGAGGGGGGTGACAAGGTCGGGTGTGTGACTGGTGGAGGGTAGCTGAGGATGAGTGAATGTGAGAATCTGGCAAACAGGTGGGCTCTCAGAGTCCCTTAGGTAGATGGCAGAGGTGGGAGAGGAGAGGAAAATTAAGGCCGATCCCTTGGCTTTTAGAGAATGGTAGGGAAAACCGAGCTACCAAGGACACAACTGGATAGAGGCCTGTGTGGCCCGATGGCAGGAGCCTAGGAGAGGGCTTGTCTGGTGGATCCCAGGGACAGGGGCCTGGACACCTTTAGGACTTGCTTTTTCTTCTGTCTTCCCCTCTGATTCATCGCGCTGTCCTGCAAATGGTCTTCCTCTGCTTCTCCATTCCATCAGAGGATGTCTGCCCCCACAGACAGACTTCCTCCTGTCTTTCTTTTTTTTTAAGATTTATTTGTATTTATTTATTTATTTAGGCTGCACTGGGTCTTAGTTGCGGCACGTGGGATCTTCATTGCGGCATGCGGGATCTTTTACTTGTGGCATGCGGTCTTCTTAGTTGTGGCATGAGGGCTTCTTAGTTGCAGCATGTGGACTCTTAGTTGCGGCATGTGTGTGGGATCTAGTTCCCCGACCAGGGTTCGAACCCGGGCCCCCTGCACTGGGAGTGTGGAGTCTTACCCACTGGACCACCAGGGAAGTCCCACCCCCTCCTATCTTAGAACCTTATCCTCAGGGAAGTTTCTGGTTGGGCTGGCTTGGGTCATTTAGCCATCAGTTAATGATGGCCGGGGGCAGGGAGGGAGTGGGGTAGGTCATGCCATAGAAACAGTGGCTTCTGGGAGTTGTGTAGACTGGGCAGGTAACCTGAAAGTTGCCTCCCTAAATGATGAAAGGCCCTGCCAGCTTTCCTTCAGGACGGGGATCAAAAGGGAAATCTGTGGGAAGAAGCTGAGTTGGGGGTGGCGGGGTGGAATTTGTTCTCAAGGGCCAGGCTTCCAGAGGGCCCAGTGGGCTAGGTTGGGAGGATGGATCAGAGGAGAGGCCCGCCCCAAAGCGCTGGAGAGGAGAGGATGTGAGAGGACTCGTAGGACCTGGGGGACCGGGGACCAGCACCTGGGGCCTCACTAGCTTCAGAGCGTGGGTTACTCCTGGCTGAGAGCCCAGGGGTGTCCAGACCCTCGGGAGACAGGAGGCTGAGGGCGTGTCGGTTGAGGCAGTGGATACATGTTGATCACTGCCTGCTTGCTCAGGCCAGGCCTGGTGCTGGCTGCCCTTTAGCTCTGTGGGTGGTAGGGCCAGACCTGTAGCCGCTGAGTCCTAGGCTAGGAGGTCCAGAGCAGTGCGGGGCAGTAGGTAAGACCCCAAACTCAACCCAGGCTGCCCTGGGATGCAGGTCTTGTTCTGTCACTTGCTAGCTGGGTGACTTTGGGCAGGTTATCAGCCTCTCTCTGCCTTGACTTTCGTATCTGTAAGAAGGCATTAATATAGTACTCACCTCATAGGGTCGTTGTGAGAATTAAATGAGTACTTACTGTATGCGAAAGACTTGGATTGGTGCTTGGCACAAAATTCTAGCTATTAATCTGCTGCAGACAATTTGAAGATGGCAGTTGAGAACCACCAGCCTTCTGGTTCTGAGAGGAAGATGTTACCAATGTCTGAGGAAACTGGGCAAGTCTTTACAAAGGTGGTGTCATTGAGCTGGGTCCAAAAGCTGCGTGTGGGCTTTCTGGATGGGCGAAAGGAGAGAGGCATTCCGAACAAAGGGAACCATGTGAACAAAGGGCCGGGGGCCTGAAAGGCCATGCCTGCTTGACTGGCTAAAACCTAGGATGAGAGGGCAAGTCTGTGGACCGGTCATGGGGATGGGTCAGGTCTGCAGGATAGGGTTGGGCCCTGGGGAAAGGGCTATGGTATGCATGCCTTGAGCAATGTTCAGACCCCAGCACTCAGCAGCAGGCTTGGGGGTGTCCGCAGAGGGAGGATGTGCTCCCTGTCCCTGTTAGCTGGGGAGAGACAGCACCGCCTGCTCCTCATCCTTGGGACCTCAGCTTCACCCTCAGCTTCTTTTTTTTAATTTATTTATTTTTGGCTGCATTGGGTCTTCTTTGCTGCGCACGGGCTTTCTCTAGTTGCGGCGAGCAGAGGCTACTCTTCGTTGTGGTGCGTGGGCTTCTCATTGTGGTGGCTTCTCTTGTTGCAGAGCACGTGCTCTAGGTGCGCAGGCTTCAGTAGTTGCGGCACGCTGGCTCAGTAGTTGTGGCTCGTGAGCTCTAGAGTGCGGGCTCAGTCTTTGTGGCGCACGGGCTTAGTTGCTCCGCGGCATGTGGGATCTTGCTGGACCAGGGATTGAACCCATGACCCCTGCATTGGCAGGCGGATTCTTATCCACTGCGCCACCAGGGAAGCCCCACCCTCAGCTTCTTGAGGGGAGACTTCCTGACCCCTTTCTCACTTGGGCAGGTCCACAGTGCAATTTTATAAAATAGTTTAATTTTTTATTTATTTATTTATTTATTTTTGGCTGTGTTGGGTCTTCGTTTCTGTGCGAGGGCTTTCTCTAGTTGCGGCGAGCGGGGGCCACTCTTCATCGCTGTGCACGGGCCTCTCACTATCGCAACCTCTCTTGTTGCGGAGCACAGGCTCCAGACGCACAGGCTCAGTAGTTGTGGCTCACGGGCCCAGTTGCTCCGCGGCATGTGGGATCTTCCCAGACCAGGGCTCGAACCCGTGTCCCCTGCATTAGCAGGCAGACTCTCAACCACTGCGCCACCAGGGAAGCCCCACCCTCAGCTTCTTGAGGGGAGACTTCCTGACCCCTTTCTCACTTGGGCAGGTCCACAGTGCAATTTTATAAAATAGTTTAATAAAAAGATTGTTTCTTACATTGTATCTTTTTCACCTCACTGAACAAAGAATATTGTTTGTAGTCAAAATAATGGATGCTTTAATTCAGATCTGGACAACTGCATCCTGGTTATAAAATGCAGCTGAGAGAAAGTCGTCTGATCTCTGTGTCTAGTTTTTGGATGTGGTTCTGTCACCGCCAGTCTTGGTAAAAAGACTAGAGTCCAAGTGTTTGTTTCCTTTGAGCCCCTACCCCCGCCCTTCAGAGATCGGGCTGCACATGTGTTTCATGTGATTGTCTCCATCACACCAGAAGTTCTGTGAGGGCAGGAGTGTCTGTGGGGAGCTGAGGAGTGAAGGCAGCTGGGGTGCGGACTCCCCAGGGAGGCTGGCCGGGTTCTTGCCGGTAGCGAATCTGTGATGACGGTCGGCCGAGAAGCTGACCCTCTCCCTTTCCCTGTGTGCTTCCCTCCCCAGGTTCCACGGAGGAGCCGCCCCCCAGTGTGCCCCAGCCAACCCCAGAGCCACCGGCTGGGCCCCCGGCCCCCGCCCCCCGCCCCGATGAGCGCCCCTCCTCTCCCATCCCCCTCCTGCCCCCACCCAAGAAACGCCGGAAAACCGTCTCCTTCTCTGCAGTGGAGGAGGTACCGGCCCCAGAGCCTCCCCCCGCTGCCCCACCGCAGGTCAAGTCTCCCGGCCCCGCCTCCCGCAAAGTCCCCCGGGCCGTGGAGCGGACCATTCGCAACCTGCCCCTGGACCACGCGTCTCTGGTCAAGAGTTGGCCCGAGGAGGTGTCCCGAGGAGGCCGGAGCCGGGCTGGAGGCCGATGCCGCTCCACCGAGGAAGAGGAGGCTGAGCCAGGGACAGAAGTGGACCTGGCCGTGCTGGCCGACCTGGCTCTGACCCCAGCCCGACGCGGGCTGCCCGCCCTGCCCACTGGCGACGACTCAGAGGCCACAGAGACATTGGACGAGGCGGACCGCCCGGGCCCCCTGCTCAGCCACATCCTCCTGGAGCACAACTACGCCCTGGCCGTCAAGCCGCCGCCCTCCACGCCGGCCCCTCGGCCTCTGGAGCCAGTTCCTGCCCCTGCGGCCCTCTTCAGCTCCCCGGCAGACGAGGTCCTGGAGGCCCCTGAGGTGGTGGTGGCTGAGGCAGAGGAGCCAAAGCAGCAGCAGCAGCGGCAGGAGGATGGGGAGGAGGAGGAGGAGGAGGAGTCGGAGTCGTCGGAGAGCAGCAGCAGCAGCAGCAGCGACGGCGAGGGCGCCACCCGGCGGCGCAGCCTCCGCTCCCACACGCGGCGCCGGCGGCCGCCGCCTCCCCCCCCGCCCCCGCCGCCCCCCACCTTCGAGCCCCGCAGCGAGTTTGAGCAGATGACCATCCTGTATGACATTTGGAACTCGGGCCTGGACTTGGAGGACATGGGCTTCCTGCGGCTCACATACGAGCGGCTGCTGCAGCAGACTAGTGGGGCTGATTGGCTTAACGACACCCACTGGGTCCATCACACCAATATCCTGAGCCCCGGAGGCTGGCCTTCTCAGGACAGGGAGGCAGGCCCGGGGGGGCGGGGGGGGGGCTTCCCTGCGGTCACTCAGCCAGGCACTGTCCTCCTGAGATCGTTCCTAGGGTCTGCATTGGCCTCCTTCCCTGTCCAGTTCTCTGCCACGTTCAGCTTGGGTATTTATTTCTCCCCTGGCTACCAAGCCACCATTGCTGTCTGTTTCGTGCCTCTTTTCTGCCTCCCAGAGATTTTGTGGCAGGAAAGGTGGGGTCTAAGATTTATTTCTCTCCGTCTTTCTGTCCTCACACTGAGTATGCTCAGGACCTCCAGCTAAGGTCTCCTTGGGCTGGGACTGCGGGGGAGAGAGGAGTGGAGCCCCAGGGATCTGGCTGGTGAGGACCCCGTTCTCTTCCTTAACACCCCGCACTCACCAACCTGAGCACTCCGAAACGCAAGCGGCGGCCCCAGGATGGGCCCCGCGAGCACCAGACAGGCTCGGCCCGCAGCGAAGGCTACTACCCCATCAGCAAGAAGGAGAAGGACAGGTACTTGGACGTGTGCCCCGTCTCGGCCCGGCAGCTGGAAGGAGCGGACACTCAGGTGAGGCTCTGCCCTGGTACCTGCCCACTGGCGGCATCTTCTTCCTGTTAGTTATCCTGTCACTTACCTCCTCCCTGGCCTGCACCTCACAGGGGACTAACCGTGTGCTTTCGGAGCGCCGTTCTGAGCAGCGGCGGCTCCTGAGCGCCATCGGCACCTCCGCCATCATGGACAGCGACCTGCTGAAGTTAAACCAGCTCAAGGTGAGGAGTGGGGACTGAGGAGGGAAGGGGCGCCACTGGAAGACAGCGTCTTGGAGCCCCCCACCACCCCGCCAGGGGTGGGCCGGCGGCGAGTGGCCAGAACACCCTCCTGCCCCGGAGGTCTGAGGAGAGGCAAGCAGCAGCTAGGTTGAGGGGGACGTCCAGCAGCACAGTCTGCCTTCTGCCCTCTAGTTTCGGAAGAAGAAGCTCCGATTCGGCCGGAGCCGGATCCATGAGTGGGGGCTCTTTGCCATGGAACCCATCGCAGCTGACGAGATGGTCATCGAATACGTGGGTCAGAACATCCGCCAGGTGAGGCCCCACGCCCAGCCCCTGACCTGACGGCAGCCTGGGCTGCCAACACGAGAACCATCTGGCCCTCGGGGTCCCTCCTGGCTCTGAGACTTAGCCAGTGAAACCTGCTTTTCTTTTTTTTCCCTTCCTTCCTTCAACAACTAGAAATGGGTACTAGTAAACTAGATGTTGATGATCCAGCAAAAAACATAAGGATGGTGTTGGGTTGATACGAAAGGGGGTGGTGTTCAGGGAGGCAGGGGAGGTGGGAGCACAGTGATGTTTAAACCAGGGGCTGAAGGACGCTGAGCAACTCCCAGGCCCGGGTGAGGGGAAGGGTGCTCTCCACTGTAGGACGGCACATGCAGAGGCCTGGAGGCAGGATGGTCTTAGGGCAAGGAGGTCAGTATGGCCACTTGGAAAAACTAGGGCCAGTGGCAGCAGTGTGAGGCTGGAGGGGGCTGGTGGAGGCCAGACGCCGCAGAGCTTGGGAGCTACGTTAATGAGTTTGGACCGATGGTGAGAGGAGAAAAGTTGCTGCGAAGCGTTAAGCAGGAGAGGACTTTGGAGGTTAGTAAGCTCCATCTGACTGCAGCATGCAGAGAGAACTGGAGGCTGAGACGGCGGGGTGGGGCTGTTGCAGAGATCCCGGCTGAAGGCTTGGGCTAGGCAGTGGGTCCAAGGTAGCAGGAGTCTGTGGGTCCAAGGTAGCTGGCAGGACCAGGCAACGAGTTGGTTCTGGGGAATGAGGGCGAGGGCCGAGGCAAGATGGTTTCTTGGTGCTGCTTTAGCAGCTGGGAGTAGGTAGGGCTGCCAGTGAGATAGGGAGCGAGGAGGAGCGGATGTGTGGTCAAGATGAGCTCCTGTCAGCACATGTGAAGTTGCAGTGACCGGGGGACATCTACCAGGTGTCGCCCAGCAGTTCCACTGAGGTGGATTTGGCTGGAGATGGAAGTTTGGGAGGAGTTCCCCCAACTTAGCTGGCAGTTGAAGCCCTGGAAGAGAGTGAGTTCACCCAAGGGGAGTGTGCAGAGGGTTTATCGTCCTGTTTTCTGGGAAATGAGGTACTCCTTCTCACCCAAGAATGTGGGCCCTGGCGTGGACAGCAGTAGCCGTGGGTGCCTGTTTCAGAGAGAGGGTCCTGGGAGAAGGGATGAGTAGGATTCAGTCCGTGAAACGGCCACTGTCATCTCAGGAACCGACCCAGTCCCCAGGAGTCTGGGGGCTCTCCCGTGGGCCAGGCAGACACTCCAGGAGGAGACAGTGACTGCTTCTCCTGCCCAGTGGCCAGTGCAGACTTCCCTGGGGTCCTGTGGGTGACCTTGTCATAACGGCAGCCAAAGGTATTGGGAGGTGGGGGTCCTGGAAGCAAAGTCAGGAGTCAGCGCCTTGGGGTAGCGGGTGCCAGAGGGAGAGCTGTGGATCCAGGACAGGCCAGTGCGGCTCCCGGGGTGGCAGCTGGGAGACTGTCTGGACCCCCCATCACAGGGGCCAGTGGGGTCAGGCCTAGCCCGGCAGGAAGCTGAGGGGAAGCCCCCTGATCATCGCACCCTGTCCTCTATTAGATGGTGGCCGACATGCGGGAGAAGCGCTACGTGCAAGAGGGCATTGGCAGCAGCTACCTGTTCCGGGTGGACCACGACACCATCATCGACGCCACCAAGTGTGGCAACCTGGCGAGGTTCATCAACCACTGCTGCACGGTGCGCAGGGGACCGGGTGGGGGGGAGCGGACGGGGCAGGAGCCGAGGGGGCGGCCGTGACTCACGCTGCCCTCTTCCTATAGCCCAACTGCTATGCCAAGGTGATCACCATCGAGTCCCAGAAGAAGATCGTGATCTACTCCAAGCAGCCCATCGGCGTGGATGAGGAGATCACCTATGACTACAAGTTCCCGCTGGAGGACAACAAGATCCCGTGTCTATGCGGCACCGAGAGCTGCCGCGGCTCCCTCAACTGAGGTGGGGCAGGACTGGTGCCCTCACCCCTATTTATTCCCCTTGGTGCCCTGAGCTCCCAGCCCACCCAGCCTTAGTGGGCTCAGCAGGGCCCACATGCCCCATCTCCAAATGTGGGGTTGGGGGGCCCCGAGCCTCGCGAGGGAGCCTCAGTCCCTTGAGGCAACATCCGCTTCCCTTCTTGCCCCTGCCCACCCACCCCGATTTTTTTTCTTTGCGGAGAAGAAGCTGTAAATGTTTTGTAGCTGCCAGCAGCTGTTTCCTGTGGAAACCTGGGGTGCCGGCCTGTACAGATCCTGTTCTTCGGGGGGCTGCATAGCCCCCTTGCTTTGTGTTAATGGGGACTTCCCCTCTGTGCCCTGCGTGCACCCCTCCCCAGTTTAGGGGTCTCTAGGGGCAGTGGCCATGTTCTCCCCCTGGGGGGGGCCCTGCGCCCCCAGTCCTGGGGACTCTGTGCCTGGAACCCTGCCTCGTCTTCTGTTCCTGCCAGACCCTGTGGGTCACCCTCCCACCCTGGTGTCTGGAAGCTCCGGCTTTGCCAGGCCAGGATGGTGGGGGGCGGGCCCTTCCTGTTGGGCTGGACTGTACATATGTTAATAGCGCGAACCCAACGCCACATTTTTATAATTGTGATTAAACTTTATTGTACAAAAGTGCTTTGTCAGTATCTTTGGGGAAGAGCAGGGTGGGATGGGAGTTGAGGACAGAGGGTGGGGCAGGTGAAGACAGGGAAATAGGTGGCCTGAAGTTTGGGGTGGCTAGAGGGGCTTTCAGGCAAGATCCCAGACCTGCAGACTCAGCCACCATCACTCTGGGCCAGCAGACAGGCTGCGAGAGCCATCCAGAAATCCCCCGCCAAGGCCAGCCAGTGTGGGGCCAAGGTCAGGCCTCCCTTCCCTTCCCAAAACCACAGCTGCTGCTGGGCTTCTGGCCTCCTGGGAAATCCAGCAAGAGGGAAAGGCTGATATCATGCACCGGGAGTGAGGTCCCCCTGCCTGCTCCATTCTGTGGCTGAAACCCCTACTCAGCACCCACCCGGCAGGTTCTGGCTCCCCCATCCCCCTTGCCCAAGTTTTGCTGGAACCAGATGCCAGTGCAGCCCGGAGCGGCCACCAGAGGGTGCCCTGTGGCAAGAGTGTGGGGGGCGGAGAGGTGGAGGCTGGGCTGGCCTCTGTTCCTGGAATGGGCCAGGAGGGAGGAGGAGCAAGCGGAAGGGGACGGTGTGTCGCTGGCCCAGGAGACTATAGAAGACGGCCTCCGGTGGCCTGGCCGGTTTGGGCGGCCTGGGACCGTGGCTGCAGGTAGGCAGTGGTGATGCCAGGGCCCGGGGGTCCCTTCCCCCAGTCCCAGCCCTTTTCGCCTTCCTCTACACTGCCTCCCCAGCTCCCTGCCAACCACCCTTCGTTTTTTGTCCCAGAACCTCTCCCTCCACCTCAAACCCTGACCCCTTCCTGCACGCCAAGCTCTCCCCCTTATCTCGGTAACTGCAGCTGGCAGGGTCAGAGGGCAGGTAGCCTGGCCACTGCAGCGACAGCTACAGCCTCCAGAAACAGCTCTGGCCCCTGGGTCACTGCTCCAGGCCACTAAGCCAGGGGCCCCTCCTAGGAGTAACGGGGCCGCTGGTGCTGGGGCAGTTGGCGGCTGACAACCCAGGCGCGCCAGTGTCTCTTTCCCCAGCCAGGCATGGCAGACTCTGCACAAGCCCAGAAGCTGGTGTACCTGGTCACAGGTGGCTGTGGCTTCCTGGGGGAACATGTGGTCCGCATGCTGCTGCAGCAGGAACCCCAGCTCCGTGAGCTGCGCATCTTTGACCTACACCTGGGTCCCTGGCTGGAGGAGCTGAAGACAGGTGACTGGTGGGGACGGGGTGGGGGCGGGGGAGGGTGTGGACTCCCTTCCTTGTGGAAAAGATGATGCCTGTTATGTTCTCCAGTGCGAATGGATAGGATGAATGAGTCACACTGGGAAAATGTGGCTCCCAAGGGTGTGGGCCGAACCCAGCAGCTGGCTGACAGCCTCAGCTCTGACATTGCCTCTGGCTGCCCCTACCCACTCCCAGGGCCCGTGCAGGTGACTGCCATCCAGGGGGACGTGACCCAGGCCCACGAGGTGGCAGCAGCTGTGGCCGGAGCCCACGTGGTCATCCACACAGCTGGGCTGGTGGATGTGTTTGGGAAAACCAGTCCTGAGACCATCCATGAGGTCAACGTGCAGGGTGAGATGCTCCTTACCTGTTCTGACAATGTCCTCAATACTCCCTGGCACATGGCCTGATCTTGGCTGTTTGTTTCCTGCCCCCCTCTTTGACCTTGACCTCTGTGATTCTCCTGTGACAATCTGTCCTGTGGACACTTCTGCCCCTGTCATGGCAGGCCGGCCCTCACTGACCTGCTGTGGTTCTCCCTGGGCCTGGGGAAAGAAGGCACGTGTCCTCATCCAGCTTTGGGATGGGGAGGGGAAAGACGCAGAGGGGGAGGAAGCTTCAGCTTGGATACACCCCCGCCTTCCCCCAGGCACGAGGAATGTGATTGAGGCTTGTGTGCAGACCGGAACACGCTTCCTGGTCTACACAAGCAGCATGGAAGTTGTGGGTCCCAACATCAAAGGCCAGCCCTTTTACAGGTGAGCTGAGGTTCCCCCAATACTTCAAGGGCCCCATCTCCCCTCAGCATTAAGAATCTTCCCTCTCCCCCGACTAGGGGCAATGAGAATACCCCATACGAAGCAGTACACAGACACCCCTATCCTTGCAGCAAGGCCCTAGCTGAGCAGCTCGTCCTGGAAGCCAATGGGAGGAAGGTGAGACTGGAGAAGATGAGATGTAGGAGACGGGGGTGGAAAGGGCTGCCAGGCAGAGGCAGAGCCAGGGCCTGTGGGCTCCTTCTTTTTTTTTCCCTTTTGGCCGCACTGCACGGCATGCGGGATCTTAGTTCCCCCACCAGGGAATCGAACCCAGCCCCCTGCGGTGGAAGGGCAGAGTCTTAACCACGGGACCACCAGGGCAGCCCCTGGTTTTTTGTTTGTTCATTTGTTTCTTACTGTGGGCTCCTCTGCATCCTGCCCTGGATTCCTTCCATCTCCAGCTTGAGGAGATCAGGGCAGAGGGCAAACCACCAGGTCCTAGGTCTTAGCAGTGCCTGCCTTTTGCCCCCAGGTCCTCGGGGGGTTGCCCCTCGTGACATGTGCCCTGCGTCCCACCGGTATCTACGGCGAAGGCCACCAGATCATGAGGGACTTCTACCACCAGGGCCTGCGCCTGGGGGGTCGGCTCTTCCGGGCCATTCCAGCCTCTGTGGAGCACGGCCGGGTCTACGTGGGTGAGGCCGGGGCTAGGCGTTGGGGGAGGCCAAAAAAACAGGGCAGGACCCACATGGTTCTGGGGCGAGGGTTTGTTCTGTACTCTGGTTAAAAAAGGATGGTCTGTACATGGGCCAGAGCAAACTCTGATATGTGGACCTCGTCTGCAGGGGCCACAGAGAAAACAGTGTCCGTGCCAGCTGGGAAGGCTGAGGTCAATACCATGTCATAGGCTGAGGAAAGGGCTGCAGTTTTGTGAGCAGCATCTTCCCAGGAGAGGAGAGGGGGAGCATCTGCCCAGGACTAACAGAAGAAGGAATAGCATCCACATAGGCTGGCCTGGGAGGGTAAATGGCTACAGGGGCCTGGGAGAAAGCAGCCTTCAGCAGGGCCGTAGTTATGTGGGCAGCATCTACGTGGGCCCAAGGACAGGGTGGCTTGTCCATGCCTTGGCCCAGAAGAGAGCAGTATCTACATGGTTGCAAGGGCACTCAAGGACATATCCGCCCCCGGTTCTCTCCTCGGCACCCCCCTCTCCCCCCCGTACCCACAGGTAACGTGGCCTGGATGCACGTGCTGGTGGCCCGGGAGCTAGAGCACCGAGCTGCGCTCATGGGTGGCCAGGTGTACTTCTGCTATGACAACTCACCCTACAAGAGCTATGAGGACTTCAACATGGAGTTCCTGGGCCCCTGTGGACTCCGGCTGGTGGGCACCCGCCCACTGTTGCCCTACTGGCTGCTGGTGTTTCTGGCTGCCCTCAATGTCCTGCTGCAGTGGCTGCTGCGGCCGCTGCTGCTCTACGCGCCCCTGCTCAACCCCTACACGCTGGCTATGGCCAACACCACCTTCACCGTCAGCACCGACAAGGCTCGGCGCCATTTTGGCTATGAGCCCCCGTTCTCCTGGGAGGAGAGCCGGACCCGCACCATCCGCTGGGTGCAGGCCATGGAGGGCTCAGCCCAGTGACGGTGGAGCTGGGCCTGGAGGCCAGCATGGCACAGCCATCCAGGTCCAGAGCCCTCAGACCCTGGTGGGGAGGGAAGACTGCATTCTAGAGCCGGAGGAGGGGTCTGGTGCCAGACTGGCTGTCCTAGAGCTCTCCACGTTGTAATTCATGAGCCTTGAGCCTGTGTCCTAATACCCCTCAGTTCTAGGGCAGGGTTTTGGAGCAAGTGTGTCTTCACTCTCAACCCAGGCCTGACGGCTGGTTGGCGAGGGTCTGATTCCCCTGACGTTCTCAACGGTCCCATCCCATTTCTGGCTTTTCAAGCAGGAAGTGGGTAGAAGTTCCACAGGGCCTCGTGCTGGACCTCGGATATCCAGGTGTGATCCTCAGACCCGGATTCAGAGTGAAGATGCTTTCTGGCTCCTCCCACCACCTTTGTCCCTCCTTGGGGGTCATAGTCCCATTATTTTAAAACATTTATTACCTTTGGACATTTATCTTTTAATTCTCTTCAACGAAGGCTGAGGAAATCTGTGTATTTTCACCTCTTGCCACCCCTCTACCCAAATCAGTTCCTGCAACACTGTTTGATCTCTGCCTGAGGATGCCCCAGTAATGCTGTACCAGTCCAAGCCCTGGATTAAAACTCCTTCTCCAAGCCCGTGTCCATCCACCTGTCCAGCTCCCACACCCGCCTCCCACCATGCCTCCCACTCCCCACGGCGCCCGTCCCGTGCGGGGACAGAAGGAAGTGAGCACACAGCACGCCCGCTGTTGGATTGGTTGCTATTTCTCCCGTCCCACGGGGCCCGACCCGGCCCGGGGTGGGGGTGAGGGGCTCTGGGGACAGGACATGCAGGGCTGGGAGGGGGGCAGAATTTTCCTGTGTTTTATCCATTTGCAACTTGGTCACCAATAGAGAGAAATGGGACTCTGAGGGCTAACAGGAGAGGGTGGCCTGGCTCTGGGCCCACAGCCAGGCCCCAGGAGTCCTGTTCCCTCTGGGGAGGAGAGGGAAAGAGCTCTAGAAACCAAAGGAGAAACAGAAGGGGCAGGGGCTCATGTCAGCAAACACGGCTATATCACGTGACACGCCAGCGACACAGAAACACACGCCAACGCACACGGCTGCACAGCAGGCAGGGGGCGGGTGGGGGAGGAGGGAGCCGGGGGCCACCCATCTCGTCCTCTGCGGGGCAGGCTGGGGGTGGGGCAGGGTGAATGCATAGAACACATCATGTACGCACGCTCAAGGCGTGGCAAGAGCGTGCATCAACCCACAGGCACATGGGACGGACACGCAGTGTGCTTCGTGAGGCAGGGGGAGGGAGAAAGGGGGAGGGGAAGCAGCGAGCCCTGGCCAGGTCCGGGACCACCCACGGGGCACACAGGGGCTTGATGGTTGTAGGTGCTTGGCGGGCGGGCAGCACACACTTGTCTGAGAACATGCAAAAGACATCAGCCCCCAGACAACATTCCAGGACACATACAGACACGGCAGCCAACAAGCAAACACATCATGTGATGTGTGGGACTTAGAGAACCTGGGGCAGAACAGACCCTCAGGGATGCTCTGGTCCATCTGAGGCCCGGAGATGGGCAGCTACGGGCCTAACACCAGTCAAGGAGGCAGTTGCATCACTCCAGCCATGGCTCCACCCTTCTCCTTGTGGCCCCAAGGCTGTGGGAATTCCAGAAACACCTGGTATGAAAGGGTACCCTGGCTGGACGGCAGGAAGGAAAAAGGATGGGGTGGGGGGGTGCTGGGGCCTGCTCTGACGTCCCCAAAGAAGCCTGAGTGGGAGCAGGAGGGCTGCAGTCAGATACGGGGGCAAACTTCCTGTCCTGACAAAGGGCACTGTGGGAATGGACAGCCCACCTTGGCGGTTACATATATATATTGGCCACACACAGGCAGGGCCCAGCCAGGTAGGGAAGAGGCTGGCTATCTGAGCTGGGGTGGCAGTGGGGTACTATGTTCCAGAAGGTCACATCTGCACTGTCTCTCTCTCACACAGACACGCTTCACATGAAGAGGGACTCCAGGAAACGATCTGCACACACACCAAAGTCCTCCACCCTGTGCACACGGATGTCAGACCCCAAGGCAGGGCGCATTCCTGTACTTGTGTGTTCAATCCTGTATATGTGGGGCCATGTTCCTGGGCCAGTGGAGTGGGAGGCTTCTAACACTGTCCTTTGCCCACATACCTCCCACCTGCCACCCAACACACAAACCCACGCATGCATATGTTGTCTACGTAGCAAGGGAGGAGTCGGCCGCTTCCTCACCATCAGAAACTCAGGACCGTGTCCCACCCTCAGTCTCAGCCTGCAGGGGAACAGCTACTGGTGACATTTCAGCAGGAGATGCGTCCAGGGCATGGGCCCCAGGACTTAGCCCACTCCAGTACGTCTGAAATAAACAGTTCCCTAAATCCAAGGTTCCTGAGGCAAAGGCCAGAGCATCAGATGGGGCGGTGGGGACCATCGCTGGCCTCTCTCAGTTCTGAGGTTAGTGCTCAAGAATGTTCTCATTTCTGAGAGCCTGGGGCAGCCCTTGACATTCCCGTGATCAGTAATGTTTCCCATCAATAGCCCATCTGGGAGGCATTCATGTGCAAACGAGTGCCCGCCTGAACAGGCACCGTGCCAGCGTCAGCATACGCCAGGCTCCTGTGTGCTTGTGTGTGCCTGGGTGTGGCCTCATCTGCCGTGGCGGGTGGGAGCACACTGAGGTGTCCCAGCTTCCACACGTGCAGGCTTATTTGACCGAGAAAGATAAGCATGTGGGCATGTATGCACAGGGGATCCGACCACGCAGGGCAGGAAGCTGCAGTTGCATGATGTTGACGTAGCAGCGTGTGACCACATCAGATAGCGGCCGGCAGCTCCGGGGAGAAAGGGAGGAGGCAAATAATCTGGACAGACAAACCTGGATGGGGCACAGGTCCTTGAAGGTAAACGTGTGTGTGTATAATACACAGGAGGGTAGAAACACACTACGCAGAAATCCTCTACACACACACACACACTCACGCAGGTGTACTCTAGATAGCGTAGAAATATAGATTTCTGTGCCCACCCAAAACAGGTGTCCAGTGCAAAATGTGGAGGGCTCTGTCTCAGGAGAAGACCTACTGACACTTCAGGCACATCCTAGACACACACACACACACACACACACACACACAAACACGTCCCTCACATCACCTGTTGGGGGAAATGCACATGGATATACAGGCCGAGCTAGGTTATTGACACGTGTATGCTTCCACTCGCCTCGAGTGAACTCCACACACACACACACATGTTCCCCAGGACATGTCAGTCCCAGGGTGACTAAGCCAGGAGGGTTTGCTCAACATCACGCTGGGGTGTCTGCCATGGCCTGTGTGTGTATTGTGCCTGGATCCTCTGGGAATGTTAGTGTGAGCCTCTGTACACTCACAACCTGCCCCATCTGTAGCAGACATGGGGGAGGGGGGTGTCAGTGGAGGAGGTGCTGTTACATTGGATTTGAACACTCAAACACAAAATTCCATGTACGCAAACTGTGTGTCCACGGATCTGTGGCGCCACACACACACACACACACACACCCCATTCACAGAAGACAGAAGAGTGGGGCTTGATGGCTGCTGTGTCACACCCGGCCACAGTCTACACAACAACCCAGGGGAAGGGGGAAAGCTCAGACAACACACAGACTTGAGGTGGGGGCCAGAAAGGGCGATTTGGTGCTTCTACACACATCTACACACATACACACACACACACGCTGGGGTGTCCACACATCTCGAGCATGTGCCGGCGGCATGCATGTTGGTGTGCACGTGTAATCACGCCTGCTGCTATCTACGTGCGGGGGCAGGGGGTGGTCCATGGCGGGGGGAGGTCCAGGGACTCCAGGGTCTGACGGGCGGTAAAGGTTGCGGGTGCTGCCCGGGTCTGTCTTGAGGGTGAGCCTGGAGCAGGGGATGGAGTGAAGGGGTGGTGGGGGTATTGCTCCCGATGTGGTGGGGAAGGGTCTGGGAGGGATAGGGGTGGGGGGCCTACAAGCCCAGCGTCCCCCCAATGGATGACGCCAAGACCACCCCCAGCACCACACAGCAAATGATGATCATGATTTTCTTCTGCAGGCAGGAAGGGCGATAGGGAGGGAGGAGACGGAGACACAGAGAGGTAAAGAGACAGACAAACCGACAGACAGATGGGGAGGAGGATGTGAGGAAAAAGAAGAGGGGAGAGAAAACAGAAAAAGGAAGAGGTCAGAACCAGAGATAAGGCCTCTCGCGGGATTTCATCACTCACCTCAGCCCTGGCCTGAGCCCAGCCCCGCCCGCTCGGCTCCAGCCCACCTACTCCGCAGGCCCGCCTGCCCCGGCTCACCCTCCGGGCCTTGCTCTGATATTTCACAGCTTTCTTGGTGTCAGACACGGCTCGCTCCACGTAGTCCACGGAATGTTCCACGTTGTACTCAATGCGGTCAATCATTTCGCCCTGCGGAGGACACACGCATAGGACGGGGTGGGAGCTGGGCTGGAAGAAGGGATCCCGGAGACCCGGGTGAGGTTCCCCGAGGGCCGTGGCAGAGGCAGTACCTGGCTCTCCACGAGCATGGCCATGTCCACAAACATGTCGTGCAGCTCACGGATGCTGGTTTCCAGTTTGATGATCTCGTTGTGCCTCGTCTCGATTTCGTTCAGCGCCTGCTTTGTCATCTGTGAGTCCATTTTGATCTAGGGTGAAAGGGGAGGGGCGGGGGGAAGAGCGAGGAGAGCTACAGACCACCCTTCACTCCCAGAAGAGCTTGGGTTCTGCAGCCAGAGCGTCTGGGTTCGAACCTGGCTGGCGTTTACTAGCTGTAACCATGGGCAAATTGTTTAACCTCTTCAGGCCTCAGTTTCCCCACCTAGAAAATACGGATACTTCACACCTCACAAGGTTGTGTGAAGATTAAGTGAATGATTATGTGTGTATCAATTAGAATAGTACCTGGCACACAGGAAGCACTAAAGAGACATTTGTTAAATTACAAGAAGGAAAACTTGCCCTGAGTCCGCCATCTCAGCCCAGGGCTGTCTCTATCACACACACCAGGGAGGCCCTGGGAAGGGAGACGGGGTCCTGGACCCCTATCAGGATTGGGGGTCACCATCTGGTCAAAGGCAGACAGGATAATGGAAGGGGGCACAGCAGAGAGTGGCAAGCAGAAAAGGAGGCCCAGATGAGAAGGCAGTGTGCCCTGGAGCCCCCATGATACGGGCCGGGGGAGAAATAATAAGGAAATGCTCTGCAGCCCTCAAGAGTCAGTGGGAGAGAGACTCTAACCCACAGTCAGATATACCTCCTCCCCACGGAAGCCAGACCACTCACTTTCCAAACCACTCACTGTTTAGACCACATCCAGCCACTCTTCTGCTCTAAAGCCCTCCAAGGCTCCCCCGCATCCACAGGCTACACACCTTTACCTTAGCAGTCAAGGCCCCATCTCCCTTTCTGTCCTCATCTCCCTAAATCCTAAGAGCCCAAATCATCCAATGGCTCTTTGGCAAGTGGTCCACTCTCCCTGTTTTTGCTCAGTCTGTCCCCTTTGTCTGGAATGCCCTTTACCCATCTCCCCGTGTCCAAATGCTCCCTGTCTCTTAAGGCACACAACTCAATGCCACCTCCCCCAGGAAGCCTTTCCCGACCCTAGAAGTTAACTACTACCTTAGGGCCTGTCTGCATCTTGTTCAGCCCTCAGGCAAGGTACCGACCACCCTGCATTGTAATGATGGTGGGTTAACTGGCAGGGATCAGCTCTATCCCCTTAGAACCACTCACCAGGTTTCCCTCCACTCTCAGACAGACTGACAGCCTGGGCAGAGCTGTTTGGGAGGGCTCCAGGCTAACTGGCCCATTATAAATTTGCTCAAAGCTAATTTAACAAAGATCAATTCTCTAAATAACAATTTGCTGAAAACTGCTAGACAGTCACTGAACGGTACTTTAATGCTGGTCTAGAAACCTAAACCAGAGTCATTTTGCCACCAGAAGCAGAAAGGGAGACAGAACCTGTCAGCCAGGGCAAAAGTCAAGAAAGAGAAAGAAGAACTACAGTTGGGGAAAGCCCATCTCTTTCACATATAAGATGACAAGCGCAGGGCAGTGTGCAAAACTTCAGCAAAACTAAAACTGATTATTTAGAAAACCTTCAAAATGTAGGCAAATTAGTCACTTGGTGAAATGACCCGCATCACTAGGGAGAAGTGTATCTTAGCACTGAAGAGTCCTGACTGCAGATTCAGATCCTTGCTCTGCCTGTAGCTGTGTGACCTCGGCAAATCATTTAACCTTTTTGGATCAGATTACCTCATCTGTGAAACACGACTCCCTCAGAGGCTTGTGGTGAGGATTAAATGAGTTTAGTAGGTAAATGTGAATACATTCAGTGCTTAGAACGGTGCCTGGCACCTTACTGTTTGCCATTTTTATGAGGGTACTTCCTGCTCTGCCCCCATGGAATTCCCCAGTTCCAGGTTCAGACTTCCCGATGTTTGTTATTTCAGGGCGGACTTAGGACCTTGAGTTCAGCCTACGCTTGGGGAGGAAAGACGAATGCTTTCCAAAAACAGACCCCACCCCCACGCGGGGCTCACATCGTCAGTGAAGATGGCCAACTTCCCACTCTCCAGCATGTCTTCCAGTTCTTCGTTGGTCGTGGTCCTTCCAGCTGTGGGGAGAAAGGACTCCCTGCTCAGGGACTGGGCCAGCCTGGACACCTAAGGTGGTGGGATGTGGCAGGGACCCAGGAGCCCACCCTCCCATCCGGCCTCAGGCCACGAGTCCCCTCCACGGAGGGGAAAGGCCTGGAAGGAGTATGGGACAGGTCTGGGGAGTTTGCGGGGGAGAGATGTCACACGCACTGATCTCCAGCTGCCTCTGGATCCGGTCCTTGCAGCGGTCCCGGTACTTGGACTGGGTCGCGTTATATTCAGTCATTACCTCCACGAACTTCCGGGAGAGTGTGGAGTGCTGCGGTGGGGGGTACAGACACATCAGGAGGCAGGGAGCAGAGTGGAGGGATGGAGTGGGCGGGAGGGGCTGAGTTAGCCTACGGCCCCTTCTTCAGCTCGTGCCACGATCCCAAGCCCTCGCAAGTGTGCAGTCCCGTACCCCAGCACCCCCATCCTACGCCCAAGCCAGCCAAGGCCGGGCTAGGGCTCTGGGATGTATCCGGGTTCCAACCTCCGCTGTAGTCCCGCCCCAAGCCCCGCCCCTGCCCAGGCTCCCCCCCCTTGGCCACGCCCCACGCTAGTGCCTGCTCTGGGCCCGCCCACGCCCAACAGGCAGGGCTCCAGCCTGGGCCCCTCCCCCGTCCGGTCCAGTGCGGTTTGGTCCCGGCCCCGACCCTGACCGTGCCTGGCCGCTGCCTCCTACCTGGGTCTTGCGGATGCGCAGGTCCGCAGAGGAACGATTCAGCCCCTCCTCCTGTTCAATGCTTTGCTCGATCGCTGCGGGAGAGAGGACGCAGTGATGGGAGGGCAGGAGACCCGGCGCATGTGGGGCGGGGGTCTGGGACATATGAAGGGTGGACACCCCGAGGCAGGCCCCCCAGGCCCGTGAACGGATGTCATACCCAGGCGAGGGCAGACAGTAAAGACTCTAGGGTGGGGAGGCAGGAGGCCAGCGAATAAAGGGACCAATGTTTGAGGGGGTCTGGAAGCCAGGTAGGAGGGGACATTGAGGGTCAGTTGGTCACCAGACAGAAGGGGGCTATTTGTTCTGGTGGAAGGACTGCGTCTTGGAAAGTCCCACAGCTGTAACTCCTGCCCAGCCCCACAGTCCACATCCGCTGTATGGGGGGCGGGAGAACTCTCTGCTTTTTGCAGCCTCAGAAAAAGGTCAGGAACCCACCCTGGGAATTTTCTGGTTGAGGGCAAGTACTTTCAAGTGGGTCAGGTTCTAGTGGCCGCCCTTTCCTTGGAAAATTCTAGGGTAAGTGGATGGATGTTCCAACAGAGAAAATAGCTCCCCCCCTGCCTTACAAAGTGATCCCTGTCCCAGGAATCCCCACTTCTAAAGGATGTTCTGGAAAAGCACACAGATTAACTGGGATTACTGCTTCTAGAACATGCACTCCCCACACTTATTCAGATTTTCTAAAAAAGAGCTTGAGGGTAAGATCTACTGTGCTCGGAAAATGCAGCAGGGATGAATCACCAGGCCCTCTCAGACCTGGAAGAGCCTACAGGCCACTCCCAAGAACATTGCTTCTCCGTTCCTGGCAGTGGTGGAGGTACGGTGCTGGATGGCACCCCAACGCTCCCCCGCCAGCGATGGCGGGCCAGTGAGTGAGTGACAGCTCTGGCCCAGCTATTATGGGAAAAGTCCAGAAACACACACCCAGGAATGTCGGAATTTGTGGCCCAGACGGGGACCCTGTTGTCAGACTTGGGGCTGGGGCCAAACCCAGGAGGAAGGGATCTTTTACAGGGTCTTATTGACTTCTTACAGTAATCCTGGGAGTTCAGTGATAGCAGTCCAGGTTTCAGACTAGAAACTGAGGTTGAAATAGAGAAAACAACTCATTCAAGGTCACACACAATGCCGGAGCTCATGCCACCACAGAGCTGGAGAAAGATGGAGATGATCTCTCTTTTTCTGGAGCTCTGGAGGGTCAGCTTCTCTAAGCCTCTGCCACTTTTCCTAGCTTCTTTCTTGGTCTATTCCTGAACTCCTAAACCATACAGCCCTCCTCATGGTCTTATAAAGACTGTTCATGTCAGAGCTCAATGGGCTCAAAGAAATTGCTGAGCCCAGGGATTTTTAAACTTGTGTCCCACAGAACCCTGCTTCTGAGAAGGAACCTCAGAGGGGTCTGTTGCTGGGAGTGATGAGGAGGCTAGGCAGGTAGGGCTCTGGGTCTCCCAACCCCAGGTCAGCCAGAACAGCCTGACGTTTATGTGTTGTATGTATTGGAATTTGGGGTAAGATTTCACTTAGGAAAAAAAGATTTTGCTACCAAAAAACAAAAACAAACAACAACAACAAAAACATCTAGCTTTGAAATTGCTTTAGTAGTTCTTACTGTACTGATGAGGAACTGAGGGTAGGGTACTTGTCCAGAATGAGCTGGTGATGCAAGTGGGCTCCCTCTGTCTGGATTTGCAATCAGTGTGCTCCCAGTTTGGATCATTTTGCTTTCTAGCACGCTCTCCTGAGTGCAAAGGGCTTACAGATCAGCACTGGAGGCTCACATATGGCCTCCCGTTGAGTCCAGGAGGGCACGGAGTCCCTGTCCTCATCTCTCTGGACCAAGGTCATTGTGCTCAGGGCCAGGCATCTGACATGACTCCTTTCCCCCAAAGCCCAGCAATGTGCCTCAAGGTGCTCGGCAAATGTTTTCTGATGCTGAATTACCATGAGCATACAAATTAGCATCACGGTAACACTGCTATTCCCCTGGCACCAGCAGACAAGGAGGTTCCCAACCCACAGTGATTTGGGGGAAGGTGCTTATTACCAGCACCCAAGTCCTTAAATTAGAGTGAATACATGAGCATTTGGCAAGTCCCTCCTGAAAGTTTGCCAGCCCCTGATGTCAGCCGCACAGTCCAATCTGTCCTGAGCTAAGGATACCAATTCAGAAGCATTTGCTGAGCCCACCTACTGGGTGCTTAGCGCTATGTCCGGCAACTGTTCTGGAGAAATGAGGCCTTCGTGAAACTAAAACCACCTGGAAGACTGTATTTTCCTGGTGGACCTTCCTGCTGATGGAAGCAGCAGAGCTCAGATGCAATTTGGACAGAAAGCCTCCTCTCTCTCATTTCCCTGTCATATCTGTATCTTTCTCCAAGGCATCTGGAGCAAGTTGGGAAATCTCGGGTTTTATGCTTTCTCAGTGTTTAGGAATCTGGCTCCTGGAAGTCTGTAGACATTCCTCATAGAGAGGCCTGTTTAGTCCAACGGAGGGCAGAGTTTTTTTCCTCCTTAGGCAGGGGATGGCATTCCTCACCTTTCAACTTGGATCGAACCTTGTTGGCCGTCTTCTTGATGTCTGCAGTGAGGTCCTCCAGCTCCTGTTTGGTCTCTGAGGGGAGGGGAGGGGCGGGTGAGATGTCTGGGTGGGACCCCAGACTCCTGCCCGCAGCCCCCAGCCACCCGGCAGCAGCACTTACTCTCATCCGGGTTGGGGGCGGCCAGGATGGCACTATGCTGTTTTTTCACTTGTTCCACATCCTCTGACAGCTTCTCAATGCAGCCCCGGATCTCTTCCACCTGGGGCAGCAAATCGGCTATACCCAGCCAAGTCGTCGGGCCAGACAAAGGGATTCAGGGGGCTCAGTCAGGGTTCAGGGAAACGGGCCAGACCCAGAGGGGTTGGTAAAAGGCCAAGGGGATGGAGGAGCAGAGAGCAGGGCGGGGGCCGGGGGCCGGGGAGAAGGAAGTTGTTGGCTGGGGGCCAGGTTCTGTTACCTGTTCAAAGAACTCATCCATGAAGTGGTCCCGGTCCACATGGACCACCTCCTCCTCATCATCGCTGTCTTTCGCCTGGGAGGCAAAGAAAGGCAGTCTGTGTGCAATCCCGATGCTGCCAGCTCTGGGCTCAGAGCGGGGGTCCTGGGAAGGGTCACATACAGGGGGCCAGGGCACCAAGCAGTCACAACGAACACTGGGTGTCTTGTGGCACAGAGTCCCGGAGGCCGGGTACCTGACAGCCCAAAGGACACCTTGGAGGGAATTAGCCAAAGGCACCGTTTCAGGGGTAGAAGTGGTCCTGTGAGTGCAGTCACCCTGGAGGCGGGTGGAGCTCTGGACAGATGCTTTAACCAACCAGTATGGAAGTATTTCGATATTGTAACAACCAGCTAAATGTCAGCCTTGCAGTAATTGGCTCTGGGCTGCGAGAAGGGGTCTGGAATAGCGTCCCAGGAGCCTGACCCCCCCTCCACCATCCCCCCAGCCGCTCCTGCCAGGCTTCAATTTGCTCCCTTCTCTTCCCCTCCAGCCTCCAACACGACCAGCCACGTCCCCTATGCAAGGTCACTTCACTGCCAGCGGCAGGCGCCAAGTTAAGCAAGCAGTCGGCCAGGGGAGGGCTGGATGAGAGACACAGCACCCCGACCTCCCTCCTCCCACCCACTCTCTTCCCCTCCCCCCACTCTCCTCCGTGTATTCACTTGCTTTCATCCAGCCTCTTCCAACTTCACACCCACCTACTCTCACTTGCTTGGATTTCCCAGTTGCAACCTGCAGCTGCTCAGCCCTCCACCCCCAGGGCTCAGAGACACAAGGGATTTACCCACCCACACCGCCACTGCCGCCACCAGACAGGCCAGTGACATAGACAGAAGGGCTGACACACAAGGCACACAGAAATAGGCCCACGGACACCCACACAGACCCACAGCAAAGCTGCCTGCCGACACATGTGGACACACAGACGTGCAGCGGCCCCTCTGCCCCCAGGGACATTCGGGAGGGCCCTCTGGGGCTCTTCTCCCAGCCTCTCTGAGCATCCAGTCTGCACACTCACTCAGAGCTGGGAAGGAGGAAAGGGGGTTAGGAAGGGGTCCCCAGTGCTCCAAACTCCAGTCTCAAGACTCTGCTCGAGACAGAAGTCTGAGGGCAAAAGCTGAGCCCATCAAGCTTAATTACATCTGGGGCCCTAATCAGCCTCCATGGAAATTTAAAACAGTTCACCCTGATTTCCAGAAAAAACCGAGCCAAAACTCAGACTGAATCTCATGACCAGAGCCTGAATGAAATCAAGATAGGATCCACACAGCGTCTAGCGGGGGGTATTGCCATTTGGGATCTAAAGAGAAGAGCGTGCACAGGGCCTCGACAGGGTCTGAGCAGATCGCAGACAGGACCCGACAGAAATCAGCCAGCTCAGACTGGACCAGACTCCGCGCAGACAGATCAGAGGCAGCTCAGATCGAACCTAGACAGAGCCAGATGGGACCTAGATGTGACCTAGACAGCCAAGTGAACTTGGAATCAGAGGGGCCCGACAGCACCCCGAGGAACCGTGAGCACACAGACGTCCAGCTGGACCCTCTCGAAGGTACCCCAGCTTCCCACCCAAGCTCAGATGGTCCCCAGGGATCCTCCCCTCGCCATGTTGGGGAATGCCTTCAGCACTTCCATTTAAGCTCCAAAGATCTCCCAGGAAAGGGAGGCTCTTCTTTCTCTGCCCACCAGTAAGACATGCCAGGCTGCAAGGAAGAGCCCAGACAGGAAGCCAGCTGTTCTAGCCTCCATTTGAGCTGCCCCCAGAAGGAGGGGCGGTACCAGGTGGGGCTTGGGGACCTTGATGGGACCTCTGGCTTCTGGAACCACACCAATAGACCTTGGCTCCATGAGGCTCTGGGATGCTCGGCTCATCTCTGAGGACCCACCGGCCTCCCATGTGCCTCACGAGGTTCCCCTTCCCCTAGAGCCAACCTGCAGCTGCTCAGCCCTCCACCCCCCAGGGCTCAGAGACACACAAGGGATTTACCCACCCACACCGCCACCACCGCCTCTGTCCCTTCTCTGCCTTCAAGCACTTGGCCCTCAGCTTGGCTGCCCACAGGTCATGAGGCCTCTTGCTGGCCCAGGTATCGGGGAACTTTCCTGTTCTCTCTTTCCCCTCCCCAGGCTGACTTTAGACTTCCTCAAGTCTCATTTCTCTCCCTCTCTCCTTTGGTTCCCAGGGCCAGATCCCTGATTCTGCCCTGGGGCATCCCTGGCTGCCTGTTTACTTGCCCTTGAGAGAGGAGGAAAGGTAGAGTGCCCAAGGATGACTTAGTTGGTGTAATAATTACAGACAGCTGACAGCTAAAATCCTCTCCAGTTGACAGACACTTTTACATCTATAATCTCTTCTGATCCTCACTACCACAGCCCTCAAGAAAAGCTGTCCCCATTTCACAGACGAGGGGAACGGGAGGTCTGAGGGGGAAGAGGAAATGGACTTGCTCAAGGGCACCCAGGCTGAAAGGGGCCAGGAAATCAAAGACATCTAAGACATGCCTCCTCCCATAGCCCCTCCTTTCTTTCTTTCTTTTTTTTTTTTTCTTTTTGGCCTCGCTGTGCAGCATGTGGGATCTTAGTTCCCTGACCAGGGACAAACCTGTGCCCCCTGCATTGGGAGCGTGGAATCTTAACCACTGGACCACCAGGGAAGTCCCTCCCATAGCCCCTTCTGAGGCTTGAGACCAGGCTGCCTCCTACTGGCCACTCTGCCACCAGAGATTTCCCTTCTCAGGTCCCCTCCTGACAAGGCACAATCTGGGCGAGGCTCTGCGCCCCGAAAACCTAGCAAAATACTAGCGTGTGATAGCACCTTTGGCCTAGGTCTTGCATTCTTGTTATCTCATTTAATCTTCATTAAAACTCTGTAAGGACCATTGGTCAACATAACTATAATTGTGGAAAACATTTACACAGCATTTGATAACGTGCTGGGCACCATTGTAAAGCATACTGTGTTTATTTATCCATTTCATTCTTACAATAGCTGCCTTCTATAGATAGGGAAACTGAGTCACAGAGAGGCTAACGAGCTTGCCCAGGTCAGCAGCTGGAAGGCCACACGCCTTCTTCCCTCTGAGTTTCAGTCTCTGCATTTGCTGAACGGCGAGAAAGTCCTCCCTAAATGGTGGGCAGAAGGAGCCAGAGAGACGAGGCAGTAAAAATGCCTGATGCTGCCTGAGAGAATAAGTGCTCAGGGAGGCTTGGCTGTTACCCACTGCCTCTCCCATGTTACAGATGAGGAAACAGGCTCAGAGAGGTTGCCTGACCCTGCCTAAGGCTTCACAGGAAGTAAGGCCAGAGGTGGGACCTGAATTGTCCTGGTGCTAAATCTCAGGCTCTTTCCCTTCTGTCTCTCTATTCCTTCCTGGCCCCTAAAGAGTCTGCTCTGCTGTGCCCTCAGTACCACTGAACTCCTGTGGCTGGGACAGAATACCAGTAAGACGTGCCAGGTTGCAAGGAAGAGCCCAGACAGGAAGCCAGCTGTTCTAGCCTCCATTTGACTTGCTGTGTGACTGTCAGACCCTCTCTGGGCCCCGGCTTATCTGTGAAGTGGGCGGGCCCTCCCTGCTCTGAGGTGTGTGTATTTCATAATGAACACGGCTTCCATTTCTGGAAGAAGCTGGCCAGCCTAAAAGAAAACAGGCTGAGGGCATATGAGACTACCTCAGAAAAGATGACCAAATGTGCTCCCATCCACTTTATGGACAATTCAAGCCTCAGTTTCCTCCTGTGCGAAATGAAGAAAGTAAGAATCATATATACCCGACAAGTAGGTAGCAATTACCATGCGTCAGGCTCTGTTACAAGTGCTCTGCATTTCTCATTTAATCCTTACAGCCACTCACTCCATGAAGTAGATACTCTTCTTATTCCCCTCTGATGGATGAGGCAGAGAGAGATTGAGTAATTTGCCTACGATCATACAGTTGATGGGGTGCTGACACGATGGTGCTGGATTGGAACCCAGGCACGCTGCTCTTTACGGCTTGCCAGCTCCTCGAGCGCTCAGGAGGATGAAATGGGAGACCGTGGAGGCCCTGGGCACCTTCTGGAACCGCCCTGGGGAGAGGGGGCATCAGATTCAAGCCTCTAGCTTCAGTCCTTCCCCATCAGAGACACCGGAGGTCTTCATAGGAGTGTCAGTGGCGGGGAGACAACATAGACAGATGCGTGGATGGAGGGAGCGGGACAACGTGAGCCAGGAAATCAACAGAGACAAACGAGAGGGTGACTAAAGCAGAGGTGGAAAGAGACTGGAATTGGGTGATAGAAAAGTCAGAGAGTGGGGACTTCCCTGGCGGTCCAGTGGTTGGGAATCCATGCTTCCAATGCAGGGGCTGCGGGTTTGATCCCTGGTAGGGGAACTAAGATCCCAGCATGCCGCGTGGTGCGGTCAAAAAAAAAAAAAGGAAAGTCACAGGGTTTCCCTGGTGGCACAGTGGTTGAGAGTCTGCCTGCCAATGCAGGGGACACGGGTTCGAGCCCTGGTCTGGGAGGATCCCACATGCCGCGGAGCAACTAGGCCCATGAGCCACAACTACTGAGCCTGCACGTCTGGAGCTTGTGCTCCACAACAAGAGAGGCCGCAACAGTGAGAGGCCCCCGCACCGCGATGAAGAGTGGCCCCCGCTTGCCGCAACTAGAGAAAGCCCTCGCACAGAAACTAAGACCCAACACAGCCAAAAAACAAATAAACAAATAAATAAATAAAATTTAAAAAAAAAGTCACAGAATATATGTGTGTGTGTGTGCGTGTGTATGTGTGTGTGTATGCGTGTGTATGTGTGTGTGTGCGCGCGTGTATGTGTATGTGTGTGCACGCATGTGTGTGTGTGTGCGTGTGTGTGTGTGTGTGTGTGTGTAACACACATGCATGCCCACGCAGACAACACACACGTGCTCACACCTGCTTCTCAGGGGCATGAGCATCCTTTGATCTAGAGGCAGCAGCCTCTCTCCACCGCACCCCCTGCTTCTGTCCATCTGTCTCCCTGACCCAGGCCTCTGCTCGCTCCCAGCATCCAGCCCAGTCCTCCCACCCCAACCTCTCTCCTCCGCCTTCCCTGCCTTCCCCGACCGACTCCCTTCCTCACCCTCCCTCTGCCCCACTGAGTCCTTCAGTCATCTGACAAATATCTCTGATCAGTGTCCAGTTCTCTTCTGGCTGCTGCGGAGAATACAGTGGTGAACAAGACAGGAAGGGGTCCTGCCTCCAAGGAGCTGACATTCCAGGGGAGCGAGACAGACAATGGAAAATGAACAAGACAATTTCAGATGGTGCTACTTAGCAAGAGGGAGATAAAGCAGGAGGTGTGATAGAGAGAAATGGGCATCAGGGAGGGCCTTTCGGGAGGGGCTTGACATCTGAGCTAAGGCCTGAGGAGTTAACTGCACCACAGTCTGGAGGACATAGAATTCAAGGCAGAGGGAACAGCGTCCAGGCAGAGAGAACAGCCTTCAGAGGGACCAGCAAGTGCAAAGGCCCTCAAGCAGGGGGAACGTGATGTGTCTGAATGGCAGAAACAAGCCCCACGCAGCTGGGGGATACCAACCCATCAACCAGGGTTCTCCTGGTCCGTGCCCGCTCTCCTCAAACACGAGGCTGCCCTTTCCTTCTGCATTTCTAAAGCGCCTATTGTGCCTATCCTATACCTGAGGGCTACACCTGGGACCCAGTCCCAGCCCTCAGGGTGCATGACTTGTCCTAGAACAGCCTCCATTTCCACCCGCCCTCAAATTCCAGCCTCCCTCACCTCAGGCCTCCCCCCACCCACTTCCCAGTCTCCCATCCACCCCCACTCCCGCCTTCTCACTCCACAGCTGCCTCTCAGGCTCCAGCCCACAACGCGTCCCCTTGTGGCTTCTCTCTCTCCGCAACCTTCCTCTCCACCTCACTTGCTCCCTTGCTCTCCTCTTCAGCCCCATCTCTGGACCCATTTCTTGGACCCTGGGACACCCATCCAGCCAACTGACTCCCCACCGCAGCCTCTGCTCCAGCCCAGTGCCTCCCAGTTGCCAACCAAAAGTGCCTGGTGAACTGGAAACAGAAAACCCTGGTTCAACCCTGGCTCTGCCGTTAACAGCTGTATGACCTTAGGCAAGTCAGGTTACCGCTGTGGCCCTCAATTTACTCCAATAAATTAGGGGTCCCATCTTGCCCATCTCAGGGGGCTGATGTGAGACTCAAGAGAAATAAATGAGTCACCTGTGGAATAAAAAAACACTCATGGAGCAATGCTGAGCACCAGGCCTCCTTCTAGGCGCTTCCAGCATAATTTCAATCCTCAGGACAGCCCTCTGAAGCAGGTCCCGTTATTACTCTCAATACACACATGAAGAAAGTGAGGACCAGAGAGGTTAAGCAACTTACCCAAGGTCACACAGGAAGTAGCAAAGCTAGGATTTGAACCCAGACAGTCTGACTCCCAAATCTGTGCCCTTGACAGCTATGTGATGAACAGATGTGAGAACCCTCGGGAACTCAAAGTACTGTTGGAAAAAGACAATCAGGCCCCCTGGGCTGACATCCCCACCCATCACCGCCTTTCCATCCCTCTCAGCCTCTCAGAGACCCCTTTCCCAGGCCTCCCACACCCTGCCCAGTCTCTCCTGCCTCCCAGCTTCCTCATTCTCAACTCTGGCAGGGAGATCCCCGTACTCCCTGTATCTGGAAGCTTTTTTTTCCGCCCCACACATGCCCTCCCAAATCTCCAGTTTCCCTGAGCCGTGACTAACACCAGAGCCATCAGCATTCACTCAGCCCCCTCTGCCCCTCCACCCCACCTCCCACCTCCCCCATCTGCTGCCCCCAGCAGCCCCAGCAGACAGGATTCCTCCCCTCTGGGCAGGGGGTCCCTGATCCACTCAGATGAGGACTCCCATCCCCTGCCTTCCCTGTACCCCTGTCTTCGCCTTTTCCCTCCCCCTCTCTCTAATCACACCACAATTCCACCACCACCTCACCCTGACCCACTTTCCATTTCTTGGGATTTTGGAGTCATGGCATAGTCTTGGCAGCAGTGGATCTGGGTTCAAATCCGGGCTACTCACTTGCTAGCTGTGTGACCTTGGGCAAGTTTCAACCACTGGGCCTCAGTTTCCTTCACTATAAAATGAAGTAGTCTCCCAGTCTCCCTACCTTACCAGGTGAGGGTCTAATGAGATTATGGATGGCAACCTGCTTTGGATGAAAACGGGGAGAGAAGGGGAGTTAAGAGCACCAACACTGGAGTCAGCCTGCCTGCCTGCCTTTAATTAGCTGTGTGATTTTGGTCAAGTTACTTAACCTCTCTGGGCCTCAGTTTTCTTATCTATAAAATGGGATAATACTAGTACCAGTCTCCTAGGGTTGCTGTGAGGATCGAAATGAGTTAATATGTATAAAACACTTAGAACAGTGCCTGGCACATGAGTGTTGCTTATTTTTATCACCGTCATTTTCCTGATGCCTAAGCGTATATTCACTCAAAGTTTAATTAAAAAAAATAAACCTTCAAAATTCCCTCCCCCAACCACCAGTTCCTCCTTCCTTCCCACCTGCCAACCCACCTCTCCCAGAGACAACAGTCACTTGCCTCTAAGGCCCTTCCTCTTGTCTTTCTGTAAGCAGGTTACCCACCCCTAAATCCAGGGGGCTCTCCAAAGACAGAGCTTTTTACCCCCAGTATTGAGACTTCTCTTTCAAAGGCTAAAAAAGCAGAGACGCATGTCAACTTGGCAGACGGGAAACCCAGATTCCTGTCTGATCTTCCCAGCCACTTGCTTGGTGACCTTGGGCAAGTTCCTGCCCATTGCTGAACCTCAATCTCCTCATCTGTCAAATGGGATAACAACCCCAGGGTAATAACCAATAGGCTCCTGGTGAAGTGTGTCAGGCTACATCAGTTGGGTCTAGTACTTTATTAACATAACCCCACAGCAGGCTGTCAGCTCTGCCTCCTCGGGGCCCCAGGTCATGTCTACAACCCTCCACCCCACCGCATCCCCCCAGGCCCAGAAGCCACTCTTATCAAGCCCCCACTCCCCAGCCCCTCCAAATGGCAGCCTTCACTGCAGACACCAGTGCCACCCTCCTCCCCCGTCACCCAAACACAACTAACTGCCTGGCCCGACTCCTGGAGCCGGGCCTCTTCAGGCCTGCAGACCAGAGGCCCACGTCAGCCCGCCCCTGGCAGTTTAGGATGCCCCAGTTCTCCCCAGTGGAGCACGATCTCTGTCATACAGCCCAATTCCATGGCCCTGTGCGTGGAACCTCCTTCCTGTCCCCCTGCAACCCCCTCTCCCACCTCTGGGGTCACCCTATCTCAGGCCCCGGCCCTCTGGCTACCTCCAGAGGCCACTCCTTCCCTCCTAGTCTCTGAGAGGTGCCCCCTCCCTACGGAGAGCAACACACACACACTTCATTCACTGCCAGGTGCTGGCATCTCAGTCAGTCCCAACGTGTGTCCTTCCCCACAGCAGCCCCCAAATCTGGGTCTCGCTGGGCTCAGCCTGGCCCAGGAACTGCCCACATCCTTCTAATTCAGCAAATCTGCCCAGCGGATGACAGCACCCTCCAATTCTCTCCCACACTCACTCTTTCCCATCCCCAGATTAGACCCCAGGGTCCTCCTGGGAATGTAGGGTGTCCAGGGCCCCTGAGACCTCTCCTGCCCCCTTGTGCCTTAATGGCCTCCAAACCCTTCTAGCCACTGTCCCTAAAATGCAGGTTCATTGGAGACATCAGGTGCCTTCACATATTGGGGTGCCCCTGCCACCAACCTCCAGTCTCATCATTTGCCCCCACGTCCCAGCACCTCCCCCACTCCACCCCCACGCGCTCCCCAAATACTGGGGTCCCGCCCCCCCATTTTCCCCACCCCCAAGCTCACACTCCGCAGCTCCTGAGTCCGATCCTTCATCCTGCGACGGCTCCTCCTCCTCCTCCTCCTCGTTCTCCTGCCTCTCCGCTGCTCCCTGCCTCCTGCCTCGGTGCTGGAGTCCTGAGTCTGGGGGCGCCGGCGGGGGGGCGCCGAGGCCGCTGTAGGGGGGCCCGCGGGCGGGGGCGGGGTGAGGGGCGGCGGGCTGAGGGCCGGGCAGGGGCAGGGGCCTGGGCCTGGCTCGGCTCTGCCGGGGCTGCGGTGGCGATGCGGCTGCGGCACAGGCTTGGATGGAGGGATGCGGGAGCTGAAGCGCGGGGGAGGGGGGAGGAGGGAGGTAAGGAGGAAGGGAGGGAGGGGGGAACCGGGAGGGGACGGGGAGCAGGGGGCATGCGCAGCGCCCCGGGCTGGGGGCGCCTGGGGGTTGTAGTCCGGGGAGGGGGACCCAGGAGGGAGGGAGACTGGAGAGGCCTAGAGGGGGTGGGGGAGGGCAGAGCCACAGAAAGAGGGAGAGATGCGGAGAGACGGAGGAGATGTGGCTGGAGGCACAGAGATGCTGCTGTGGGACGGGGGTGACGGTGGAATGGCAGAAAGAAGGGGTAAGGGAATGAATTAAGGGAATAGCCTGGGGAGAGGTGCTGTGGACCCCTTTACACCAGGAGATATAGATAGATTTTATAGTTTGTGTTTGGGAGTATCTGTGTGAGTCTGTGCACGACCACCTCTGTGTGTGTGTCCCTGCGGGAGGCTCTTTGGACAGTAGAAATAGCAAGAGTGACCCTCTAGGTGGCTTTTGTGATGCAAGGAATCAGCCAAGCCTAGCTGAGAAGGACACGGGGCTTGTTTTTTTGCACAGCCTTCTCCACTCTAAGTGTGAGAGTCCCCGGACAGTGTGGGTCACAGAGCTCTGCTTGTCTCCCTCCAGGGACAGGGTGCTCACCACCTCAGGGGACCTCCTGGCCTATCTTTAGATGGCTCTGACTGTCAAAACAAAATTTGTCCTTATTGGGAGGGGAGTTCTGGTCCCCCCGAGGGTCCAAGTACCCTGCATCCCTCTCCTTAATGCCTGCCTCACCTCTTCCCATCTCCACGTCTTAACGTCACATCAAGTCCTCTACCCCCGCAATGGGGCTTTGGCCTCCAACAGGACTTGAACCTGCTTCTGCCAAGTTACCCAGTGACCTCCTCTATGCCGAATCCATGGACCACTTGCCAGGCCTTATCCTCCGTGATTGGAGGATATATGACACTGATGACCCCTCTCTTCTTGAAATCCTTCCCACCTTGGCTTCCACCTGCCTCCTGCCTCCCATGCCTCCCCCTCCAAACTCTGGATGTTGTTTCCCAGCCTCCTTCCAGACCGCCCACCCCCCTTTCTTCCACTTCCCCGCAGCAGCAGGGTTTCCAGGGCCCCCTCCCAGTTTCTCTTCTTTTTTTACCCTGTCACCTCCCCAGGTTCAGCCGTGCCTACATGCCTACAATATCCACATCTTTACCTGCAAGCCAGGCCCTGCTCCTCAAGGGCAGTACCTGCTGTATGCCTGAGCACTGAGCTGAGCACCAAGAACAGAGACCAAAGATGCACTCGGAGACGTGTGGATCCATAACTATCGTAAGCGAGGCCAGGGCTTTGACGTTGACCACAAAGACTGTGGTGGCCTCGCCTTCCCCCAAAGTGCTTTCCATCAAAGAGGGCATCTCCGTCCACCCAGTCACTCAAAGCACACAGAAAGCTGTCCTTGGCTCCTTCCCCCATCCAAAGAATGCTACCATGTTCCGAGCATCCGCCAAGTCCTTGGTGCTCCACTGAGTAGCCCCCATAATCCTTCCAACCTCAGGACAGCTACTGCTATTATCCCAAGTGTCCAGATCAGGAAACAGGCTTGGAATGGTTAAATAACAGTTAGTAAAGGACAGGTCTGGGGCTCTTGCCTGCATCTTTTGATTACAAAGCTCATTCTTGTAAGACCACAAGGTTCTAGCCCCTCCCTCAACTGCCAAATCCAGAGCTGTCTCCTGGGCCCCCTCCATCCCCACCACCCCTGGTCAGTCTAGGGGTGACTGACCTGGGCCATCAGAACAGCCTCCTTTTGGGGAATTCCCTGGCCGTCCAGTGGTTGGTTAGGACTTGGCACTTTCACTGCCATGGCCCAGGGTTCAATCCCTGATTGGGGAACTAAGATTCTGCAAGCCGTGCGGCATGGCCAAAAAAGAAAGAAAGAAAGAAAGAAAGAACAGCCTCCTTTCTGGTCTTCCCGCCTGCAGCCCTTTTCCTTCACGTCCAGTTTTCTACCCAGGTGCTAGTGTGATTACCCCCCAAAGAAATGAGATAATATCAGTCCCCTACATCAACAAAGTCAACGCCCCACAACTTCCCGGATTACACTCAATAGCTGCTCTGGCATTTGGTCACCATCACCTCATCTCTCCTACCACTTCCCTCCCTGTTGCATGGACCCCAGGCCTTAACGACACCAAGGAATCATGGACCCCAAACACCCTGGAGTCTTTTGCTGTGTCTTTTCCTCCGCCCGGTACACTGTTTCGTCCCTTCATTGACAGTCAGGCTTCTCATCCTTCAGGACCCAGTTCAAGCCTCTGCCAGCAGTCCAAGCTGACAGACTCATGAGCCGTGGGCTGAGTCTGCTTCCACACTAGACTCATTCCCTTTTTTTTTTTTGGCTGACCCGCGACTTGTGGGATCTTACTTCCCCCACCAGGGATGGAACCCGTGCCCCCTGCAGTGGAAGCATGGAGTCCTAACCACTAGAGTCCCATGGGAGTCCCATGGGGCTGACTCATTTCTGCTTCTCCCCAGCAACTAACACCAGGTGAGGCACAAAGTAGACATTCACTAAAAATCTGAATGAAGAGATGAATGAATGAATGGCATATTCCCTCACACCTTTATCCCAGCATAAAGACAAAGAAAATAAGTTCCATGAAAGCAGGGATTTTCTAAAAATTGAAATATAATTGATGTACAGTATAAGTTACGGGTGTACACTATAGAGATTCACAATTTTTAAAGGTTATACTCCATTTGTAGTCATTATAAAATATTGGCTATGTTCCCTATGTTGTACAATATATCCTCATAGCTTAGTCATCTTATACATAATAGTTTGTACCTCTTAATCCCCTACCCCTATATTGCCCCTCCCCCTCCCTCTCCCCACTGGTAATCACTAGTTTGTTCTCTATAACTGTGAGTCTGCTTCTTTTTTGTTATATTCACTAGTTTGTTGTATTTTTCCAGATTCTACATATAAGTGATACAGTATTTGTCTTCCTCTGCCCGACTTATTTCACTTAGCATAATACCCTCCAAGTCCAACCATATTTTTGCAAATGATAAAATTTCATTATTTTTTATGGCTGAGTAGTATTCTGTTGTGTGTGTGTGTGTGTGTGTGTGTGTATACCACATATTCTTTATCCACTCATTTGTTGATGGACACTTAGGTTGCTTCCATATCTTGGTAATTGTAAACAATGCTGCTGTGAACATTGGGGTGCAATTATCTTTTTGAATTAGTTTTTTTAAATTGTTGTTGTTGTTGTTTTTTGGAAATATACCAAGGAGTGGAATTGCTGGGTCATATGGTAGTTCTATTTTTAGTTTTTTGAGAAACCTCCATACCGTTTTCTGCAGTGACTGCAGCAATTTACATTCTCACCAACAGTGTACGAGGGTTCTCTTTTCTCCACATCGTCGCCAACATTTGCTATTAGTGTTCTTTTTGATGATGGCCATTCTGACAGGTGTGAGGTGGTATCTCATGGTGGTTTTGATTTGCGTTTCCCTGATGATAGTGATGTTGAGCATCTTTTTATGTGCCTGTTGGCAATCTGTATATCCTGTTTGGAGAAGTGTTTATTCAGGTCTTCAAGGCAGGGGTTTTTGCTTGCTTTGTCCATTGCTGGTTCTCCAGTGGCACTATGGCATCTGGCACATAGTAGGTGCTCAATAAATATTAGTTAAATGAAAAAAAACAAAACAAAAAAGTAAATATTCATTAAATGAGTGAATGTGTGAAAGATGCACAATTCAAATCTGGCTGCGGCTCTAAGGACACATATAGGCACACACGATGTGATGACAATGGTAATCCGTCTCACGGGTCAGTGATTTTGAGCTCAATACATCCATGATCACTTAAAGTCCACTCAATAACAATGTGAGGTGGGTTGCCTGGACCACACACCAGCCTCCTATGCAGTCTCCCTGCCTGAGTGGCCTTTCTAGAGCATCAATATCACCAGGTCAGCCCCTGCTCAGAAAACCTCTCCAGTTCCCCGCTGCTGATGAGATAAAACTCAGACTTTCTCACCTGACTTCCCACTTTAGCACGTACCACCATTCCCCATGTACCAGATTCTGGTCCCAAGGTAGTTCCTGCGTCTCCCCACCTCCATGCCTTTCTTCATGTTGTTCCTGACCCTTGGAATACCTTTCCCTCTCCCATCTCCAAGTCCAACTCCTACTCTTCCTTTCAAGGTGAGCTGCAGGAGTCTTTCTAGACCCTTCCGAAGCTGGAGGGCAAGCCTGTTACAAATACAGATGACCAGGTCTCTTCCTTGGAAATTCTGAGTCAGTAGATCTGGGTTTTTAGCAATTGCCTCTGGCAATTCTTATTTTCAGTCAAGTTTGGGAACCACAGTATATCAGATAGGCAAGGCTAACGCTAGGTTATGCTACATAACAAGTATCTCCCAAATCTCAGTGATTTAATACAACAAAGGTTTATTTTTGTAATGGGCTTGGGTTACTTCCCAGAGCACCTATCCTTCAAGGAAGACTCAGTGCTTCAGGTAGCAAAATTTAAATGCAGCTTAACAACCCATTGGACTCCGAGTGCCTCATATTCAAGGACCCCATCTGATTAATCTCTGCCTCCCCATGGTACCTGGCACAGGACCTATCACACCTGCTTGCTCAGGAACAAAAGAAGGAATACCCATTTGACCTATTCATCCATTAACCAGTATTTATTGAGGCCCTGCTCTTTGTGCCAGGACTATGCTCTGTGGCTACAGACACAGAAGAGGGCAAAATAAACGTCAACCTGTCCCCATGGAGTCACTTATCTAACTTCTCTAAGCCCTAGTTTCCAAATCTGTAAAATGGGCTCTAATCCTTACCCTTCAGGCACAGCATGAGGATTTACTGAGAAAACGAGCATGAAAGCCATTTATAAACTTGAAAAATCTCAATTCAAGCAGATGTGGAAAAGCACTGTTATTCTGGTGTGTGCCCCTTCCTGTTCCTCCACCCCTCAAATCCAGTGCTCAGGTTATATTCATTAAGGCCCTGGAATTTAGTCACACATCCCTCTCCACACTGTTCCTACTGTCTGTTAAAATCATCCTGAACCCAAAAGTGAATATAATGTTAATAACTTACATAGTGCTTATCATGTGTCAAGCTCTGTTTAAGTGTTTTTGTTTGTTTTTTAATTTTTTTGGCTACACCACACAGTATGTAGGATTTTAGTTCCCTGACAAGGGATCGAACCCATGCCCTCTGCATTGAAAGGGCGGAGTCTTAACCCCTGGGCCACCAGGGGAGTCCCTGTTTAAGTGTCTTATATGTGTTAATTCATTTAATCTTCACAAAAACCATCTGGGATTACTGTTATTATTATCTCCATTTACAGATAAGGAAACTGAAGTAAAAGAGTTTAAGTAACTTACTCGAGACAGGAGCTAGGATTCAAACCAGGCAGAAATCCTGGACTACTGAAACATTCTCCTGATCAACTGGTATCTGCCTCCCAGTGGGCTCATTCTAGCCCTTCTCTCCATCAAAACCAGAGTCAACATCACGCAGCAGAGACTAGATCATGGCACTGACTTTGTAGATGTGTTTTGGGAGAACCGATGGCGTTATAATATTGAGTCTTCCTATCCACGTACGTGGTATATCTACGCATTACTTTAGGACTTCTTTAAAGTCTTTCAATAAAATTTAAAAATGTTCTCTCATAAAGGCCACTGACATATTCTTAAAAGATTTATTTAGGCATCATATATTTCTTTTTTAAAAATATTTATTTATTTATTTGGCCATGCTGGGTCTTCATTGTGGCATGTGGGATTTTCATTGCCGCGTGCAGGATTTTCTTTGTGGCATGTGGGATCTTTTTAGTTGTGGCCCGCGGGATCTAGTTCCCTGACCAGGGATTGAACCTGGGTTCCCTACATTGGGAGCGTGGAGTCTTAGCCACTGGACCACCAGGGAAGTCCCAGGCATCATATATTTCTGTAAATGGTGTTTTTACATTTCCTAATAGTTTGTTACTATGATTTATAATGGCAATTTATTTTAAGGTATTTCTCTTATTCCCGCAAACTTGCCTCCACATACAGCAAGGGCCAGAGACTGAGGAGTGCTCTAGGACCCTCCTCCTCCCACACCATCCCTTCCAATCTGCAACTGTGTCTGATAGATTCTGTCTCTTTAGTGAATGTTGCATCCCTAACTTCAGGCCTCATTATTTTTGGCCTGATTCCTAACTGATCTCCCAACCAACCTTCACTATAGTCAATACTTACTGCACCCTTGCGCAAATAGAGAAAGGTGTCCTTTCCCAGGACACTCTACCTCCATCTGTCAGATAACTGTTGTAATAAATGTTCAAATACATGGTGTCTACATGTACTTGGTGGCCCTTTTGTGTGATGCCTTGTGTAGTGCACACTGGCACAGTCATCTGTGGTGACCTTGCACATGGCTACCAGAGGGTATCTCTGTAAAATTAAAGTTTGATCATGGTGTTCTATTAGGGGCTGGCTGTCTGTGTCCCCCCAAAATTCATATTTTGAAGCCCTAATTCCCAATGTAATGGTAGCAGAAGATGAGGCCTTTGGGAGATAATCAGGTTTAGATCAGCTCATGAGGGTGGAGCCCCTGATGGGATTAGTGCCCTTATAAGAAAAGGAAGAGACAGCAGAACTTTCTCTTTCTGCCATGTGAAGACACAGTGAGTACAAGCTAGGAAGAGAGCCCTTACCAAGAATTAAATCTGTTGGCACTTTTTTTTTTTTGGCTGCGCCACGCTGCTTGTGGGATCTCAGTTCCCCAACCAGGTATCGAACCCTGGCCCTGGGCAGTGAGAGCGCAGAGTCCTAACCACTGGACCGCCAAGGAATTCCCTCTGTTGGCACCTTGACCTTGGACTTTCCAGCCTCCAGAACTGTGAGAAATAAATGTCCGTTGTTTAAGCCACCAAGTATATGGTATTTTGCTAGAGCAGCCCAAGCTAAGACATATTCCTTTGCTTAAAATTATTCAAAGGTATGCCTTTACCATTCTTTCTTTGACATAATTATTTAAAATAAATAATACTGGGCTTCCCTGGTGGCTCAGTGGTTAAGAATCCGCCTGCCAATGCAGGGGACACGGGTTCGAGCCCTGGTCTGGGAAGATCCCACATGCCACGGAGCAACTAACCCCATGCACCACAACTACTGAGCCTGCGCTCTAGAGCCCACAAGCCACAACTACTGAGCCTGTGTGCCACAACTACTGAAGCCCGTGCGCTGAGAGCACGTGCTCTGCAACAAGAGAAGCCACTGCAGTGAGAAGCACCGCAATGAGAAGCACCGCAAGGAAGAGTAGCCCCCACTCACCGCAACTAGAGAAAGCCCGCGTGCAGCAACAAAGACCCAATGCAGCCAAAAATAAATAAATAAAACAAATAAATAAAAATAAATAATACTTTCACATGGTCCAAAAATCTAAATTATACAAAAGGTTTCCAGTGAAAATTCTTACTCTAACGATTGTACTCACTACCTTAGTCTCACAAACCACCCACAGGAACCACTTCTATTTGTTCATGCACAACTTTCCAGGATTTCTTTATGAGGTTCCAGGAAAAACACGTACATATGCCCACACGCACACACACACACTCACACACACACTTTTTTTCTTATACAACAGTAGCATGATACACTCATTCTAACATTTAACTAACAATATATTTTGAAATGTTTTCATATTTATACATAATGAATATCTTCATTCTTTTTGATGGGTGCATACTCGCTAATGGACAAGTTTCAGATGTACTGCAAACAATATGCAATGAATAACATTGATGTATGTGTCATTTCACACATCTGCAGATCTGGTGAATTAAAATTCCATTTCTTCACCCTTTGCAGCCCATATGGACTTGTGACTTGCTTTGACTAATAGAATATGGTGCAAGTAATGTTGTGCTGGAGGGCCTCAAGAGACCTTGCAGCTTCTACTCTCACCCTCTTGGAACTCTGAGGCCACTATGCTATGAAGAAACCCAGGATGAAATACCATAGAGAGAGAGTGGCTCAGCCATCCTGGTCAACTGGACCATCAGAGCTTAGGTCCCAGACATGTAAGTGTGAGAGAGGTCATCGTGGGCCATCCAACTCCAGCCAAGGGGCAAGCTGACCGCTGCTGAGTAATCTAAGGTAAGATGGGCAGAAAAACCACCCAGCCATTCTTAGAATCTGGAGACACAATATATGCATTCAGAATTCAGAAACAATATATACATTCAGAATCTTGATAACTATGGTCTGGGTTGTATCATTTTGCAGCCCCACCAATGAGTGAAAGTCCCTGTTTCCCCACAGTTTTGCCAAAAGACTATGTTATCAAACATATGGATTTTGCTGGACTTCCCTGGCGGTCCAGTGGTTAAGACTCTGCACTTCCACTGCAGGGGGCACAGGTTCTATCACTGGTCGGGGAACTGGGATCCCACAAGCTGCGCAGTGTGGCCAAAAAAAAAAAAATAGAAGAAGAAAAAAAAAAACATATGAATTTTGCTGGTGCAATAAATTAAAAAATAATATCTCAGTATTATCTTAATTTTCACCTCTCTTATTATGTGCAAAGATGAACATCTGCATATTTGTTTGTCTTTATTGTCTTTTTGTGATTTGTCATGTTCTTTGCCCATTTTTTTTATTGAACTGTTGGTCTTTCTTATCGATATATGGGAGCTCTTTAAATAGTAGGGAGATTAGCCCTTTGTATATGATAAGGATTGCAAATATTTTTTCCCAGTTTATTGTCCTTTGATTTTGCTTTGACTTTTTTTGCCATGCAGAATTTTTTCCCGTAGACAATATATTAATCTTTTATTTTATAGTTTCTGAATTTTTCATATCCATTGGTAATGTGCTTTTTTTTTTTTTTTTTTTTTTTTTTTAATACTTATTTATTTATTTATTTATTTATGGCTGTGTTGGGTCTTCATTTCTGTGCGAGGGCTTTCTCTAGTTGTGGCAAGCGGGGGCCACTCTTCATCGCGGTGCGCGGGCCTCTCACTATCGCGGCCTCTCTTGTTGCGGAGCACAGGCTCCAGATGCGCAGGCTCAGTAATTGTGGCTCACGGGCCTAGTTGCTCCGTGGCATGTGGGATCCTCCCAGACCAGGGCTCGAACCCGTGTCCCCTGCATTGGCAGGCGGATTCTCAACCACTGCGCCACCAGGGAAGCCCCGGTAATGTGCTTTTATTTTTATTTTTTTTACTGAAGTTTGGTTGATTTACAAAGTTGTGTTAGTTTCAGGTGAACAGCAAAGTGATTCAGTTATACATACATATATATCTTTTTTTTTCAGATTTTTTTCCCTTATAGGTTATTACAAAATATTGAGTATAGTTTCTGAATTTTGAGTTGTAGTTGGAAAGGCCTTCCTCACTCTAAGAATTATAAAGAATTTTGCCCATATTTTCTTCTAGTATTTTATTTTATTTTTTAAATTTTTAAAATTTTGGCTGTGTTGGGTTTTTTTTGCTGTACGCGGGTTTTCTCTAGTTGCGGCGAGCGGGGGCTACTCTTCGTTGGGGTGCGCGGGCTTCTCACTGTGGTGGCTTCTCTTGTTGTGGAGCACGGGCTCTAGGCGCATGGGCTTCAGTAGTTTTGACACGTGGGCTCAGTAGTTGCGGCTCACGGGCTGTAGAGTGCAGGCTCAGTAGTTGTGGCGCACAGGCTTAGATGCTCCGCAGCATGTGGGATCTTCCCGGACCAGGGCTTGAACCTGCGTCCCCTGCATTGGCAGGCGGATTCTTTAACCACTGCACCACCAGGGAAGCCCTCTTCTAGTATTTTTATGGAGGTTATCCTGACAAGTTGTGTGAAGCATCACCTTTAGAATGAAGTTCAAGGCCAAGGTTATGGCATGGGTGACCTGGTGTCATCCACATGGAGAGGAAACAGGAGGAACAGAAGCTGGTTTAGGAGATTCTCAGGGGGAGACGATGCATGGTGTTTGGGACACGGTGAGTTTAAGACATTCATGGGACCTCCAGGAGGGGAGGAGGGGATGTCCAGGAGGCAAGTGGATTCAGGGGTCTAGAGCTTACGAGAAAATTGGGGGCGGAAGATGTGGGCTTGGGAGCCAAATACGGATGTCAGTTAAAGCCACGAGAATGCGTGTAGAGTTTAAAGAAGGGAGGTTCTCAGATGGCTCTCTAGGGAGTGATCAAGGTAAGGCTCAAGACACATCATGAAGAGAGAGCTGTGTGGGCTTCATCTCTGTAGCCCCTGGGGCTTGGGCACAAAACCAGCCTCAGAGATATCTGTAGGGTGAAGAGAAGCCCTTTATGTAATACATGCATGGACATCTTTGGTTCCTGGGGAGACGGCAAACAGGGAATGGGAGGAGGACCAACAACCTCCCCGGCAGTCCGCCCCAACCCAACAGGTGTGGAAGAGAGACCCTGTGATGGGGGAAGGAAGAAGGCTCAGTCTTGCAGTCGGCCCCCTCCTCCCCCCACAGATGATCCAAAACAGAGCATCAATAGGTGGCAGCAACTCCCCAAAGGTGGATGGAACACAGGGAGCCATCCCTGGCTGGTGTTTTCCTTGGATCCTAGTGTACTGGTTAAGAGCATAGGGTCTGGGGCTTCCCTGGTGGCGCAGTGGTTAAGAATCCGCCTGCCGGGCTTCCCTGGTGGCACAGTGGTTGAGAATCTGCCTGCCAATGTAGGGGACACGGGTTCGAGCCCTGGTCTGGGAAGATCCCACATGCTGCAGAGCAACTAGGCCTGTGAGCCACAATTACTGAGCCTGCGCGTCTGGAGCCTGTGCTCCGCAACAAGAGAGGCCGCGATAGTGAGAGGCCCGCGCACCGCGATGAAGAGTGGCCCCCGCTTGCTGCAACTGGAGAAAGCCCTCGCATAGAAACGAAGACCCAACACAGCCATAAATAAATAAATAAAATTAAAAAAAAATCGTCTGCCAATGCAGGGGACACGGGTTCGAGCCCTGGTCCGGGAAGATCCCACATGCCGCGGAGCAACTACGCCTGTGCACCACAACTACTGAGCCTGCGTGCCACAACTACTGAAGCCCGCTCACCTAGAGCGCGTGCTCCGCAACGAGAAGCCACTGCATTGAGAAGCCCGCGCACCGCAATGAAGAGTAGCCCCTGCTCACTGCAACTAGAGTAAGCCCGCACAGCAACAAAGACCCAAAGCAGCCAAAAATAAATAAATAAATAAAATAATTTAAAAAAAAATAAAAGAGCATAGAGTCTGGAGCTTCCTTTCTGGTTCCAAATCCTGGCCCTTGTATTTACTAGTGTGTAACTTTGGGCAAATTAACTTAACATCTCTGTGCCTCAGTTTCCTCCTCTGTAAAATGAGGACAATAATAGTACTTTCTCACAGAATTGATATGAGGATGAAATGAGTAAATATTTATAAAGTACTAGTATTGGTACCTAGCACATAGTGAATGCTAGGTAACTATTAAATTAAAAAGAAATAATTTCATTCCTTCGTGAATACTTATTGACCAGCTACTATGTGCCAGGCACTGTTGTAGGCACTGGGGACACGGCAATGAATAGTGCAGGTGAAAATCCCTGTCCTCATGGAGCTTACATTCTAGTAGGGTGGAGAGGAGGGGTGGAGGCAGACAATATATAGAATAAATTAGCAAAATATATGGTGTGTTAGATCCAAGAGGAGACACGAGAGATGGGCAGGAGTTGGCAAGACAGCTAGCCTAGGATTTGGCGCACAGTAGGGCTCAGGAGATGGAAAGGGGAAGGAAGACGAGCAGCAGCGTGGAAACCCTGGCAGAGACACTGGGGCTGCTGACATCATCAGAGTGACAATCGTGATCATCACCGTCATATGACGGCAGCAAACACTTTGCTAGCACTTAATACCAGATACTGTTCTTTCACTTTACACATATATCATTTCATTGAATCCTTACGGCAACCCTATGAGATTCGTACTGTTATGGTTCCCATTTTTCAAATGAGGAAACTGAGTTAACATAGAGAGGTTAAGTAGCTTGCCTTACAGGGTTATACAGCAAGTGAATGAGCTGGGATTCCAGCCCAGGTCATCTGGTTCCACTGTTGGTAGATGGACCCGCAGATGGAGGGGACAGGACAAGCTGCCAAGCATCAAGATCAAGTAGGGTTTGGGACTTCCCTGGTGGTCCAGCAGTTAAGGATCCGCCTTCCAATGCAGGGGACGCGGGTTCCATCCCTGGTGGGGGAACTAAGATCCCACATGCTGTGGGGGAACTAAGATCCCACATGCTGTGGGGCAACTAAGCCTGTGTGCTGCAAGTAAAGAGAAGCCTGCACGCTGCAACTACTGACCCCACGCGCTCTAGAGCCCAAGCACCACAACTAGAGAAGCCCATGCACCGCAACGAAGAGCCCGCACAGCCAAAATAAAATTAAAAAAAAAAAAAAGATCAAGTAGGGTTTGACCTTCACACAGACTGAGAGGAAAATACCCCCCAACACCCACACATTCGAGGCCCAATATAGTTAATGCACCCTTCAAGGCTGCTCAGAGGGCCTGAGAGGAGTCAAAAAGGACCATGAAACAGAGCTATGGGCTCAGCTCTGGAAAGCTCCATCCCCAGAGCCATTCCCTCTAGATGGCCTCTGCTCCCCAGCTCCTCCACACACCACTCCATGGGGCTTTGAGCCCAGCCTCCTATGTATGACCTTAAGTCACCATCCCATAGCCCTGTGATCCCATCCAGAGACCACAAATAAAATGATGACTATCATAATCCTGGGTAATTTAACAAAGGCACCAACAAATCCAGATCATAGCTGGAACCAAGGCGGCAAGTCACCAAAAGGCTGAGAAACAGAGAGAGGCAGGTGGGACTGGTGGGCCCAGAGAGACCTGGAATCCACAGTAGTAAAAGCCTGCAGAGGGGGGCTTTTGCAAGACCCTTTCATATCCTTCCTTACCTCACCTGATATTGCTCAATTCTTACCTTAGGCAAAACAGAAATGACCAGACCAAGTTGTCAAATGGAGAAATTAAGGCCCACGGAGGAGCAATGAATTATTTAAGACAGGACTAAAGGTCAGATGTCCAAAAGCCCTTCCACCGTACCACTCAGAGAGACGGAGAGAGACTAGGGACAGAGACAGAGGGAAAGAAAGGAGGGGGGCAGGGAGGCAGAGGCCAATAGGAAAGACCCAAGAGCAGAGCAATTCTTCCTCATGATTTCCAGGGAACTCCGTGGGCAGGGCTTGGCCTCCCGAACCCTTCATTTAAGCCTCTAACCCTACATTCCCCCTGTGGGTTGATCAGAGCAGCACCATCTTCACTCCTTCATTCCCAACCCCAGACGAGCCGAATTCTAAAGGGAAGAGGAGAAGGATCAAAGCCCCTCACATAGAGTGATACAGCACTTGACAGTTTCACTATCATTGAACTTTAGAGCAGGGAATACCCATAAAGACTATCTCCCCATCCCCCTATTGCCACCCATTGTAGAGATGGGAGATCAAGGCCCTGAGATAAGAAGTGACTTTCCAGAAGTCCACAGCAACTCAGTCACAGAAATCTAGGTTTCCTTGGGACTTCCCTGGCTTCCACTGCAGAGGGCATAGGTTCGATCCCTGGGAACTAAGATCCTGCATGCTGCACAGCGTGGCCAAAAAAAAAAAAAAAAAAAAATCTAGATTTCCTTACTAGGACATAATAGAGAGGGGCCCTTTCTTCCGTTGCTTGACCTTCATATAACTCCCTGGAAAGAACCCTGGGATCCACGAGAACTAATATTCATCCTGGCTATGCTGAGACTCACTCAGTGGCCTTGGGGCCTCCTCCTATAGAATGTAGGTTCCAAAAGTGCAAGGCATTCTTGTCTGTTACACCCTCATGTATCTCCAGCCCTAGAACAGTGTCTGGCCCATAGTAAATTCCCAATAAATATCCACTGAATGAATGAATGTCTACAGGGCTAGGGTTAGGGAAGTGTCACCGTGACAGCCTGAAGCCTAAAAGAGAAGACTAGGGAACCATAAGCTTCATCTTCAGTTATATGAAAGGCTAAGATTCTGTCCACAAATATTTACTGAGGGTCTACTATATGCTGGGTACTGAACTAGGTGCTGGGATTCTGGTGAGAACCCTACAGTCATGCCCTCACCTCAAGAGCTCACAGGCCACTATAATGTGGAATTTTTTTGTGGGCTCCAGAGGGTAGACTCCGGTGCAAGGTGGGGGTCTGGGGGGGCGGTCTAAGTGACATGCTGCTCAATATAATAGACTCTTTTCTCAGCCTGAGCTACCCTGAAATGGTGTCGCTGCTCAGAAGGTGGTGAGTGCAGCAGGACTGCAGCGTTCAAGCCGGGCGCCAGCCGCCCACCTGTCAGAAGCTGTGCCAGGAGTATTCGGGAGAAGAGATTTCTGCCTCGGGTGAGGTCACTTCCCACCCCCAGATGCTCTGCCTACAAAACCCTGCAACTCTCTGATGCTGGATCTTTTTCTTTTCTGAATTTCAAGGTCTCATCATGTTGACAGCTCCAAATTCTAAGTCGTCTGCCCAACACTCCCGGACCCAAAAGAAATAAAGCCGAATTCAGCCAAGGTCCTACCACCCACTGCCTCTGGGGGTAGTCAGCGCCCCCTCCCCGCCGCGTGGGGGCTGAAGGGAGGTAACTCGGGCACCGGGGTGCCGAGGACGTCGTGGGGAGATAGGTGTTCCAGAGACGTAGTTGACAGAGCCGAGACATGTGACAGTCGAGGCGTCACGTTCTGTGGTCTGAGAGGCTGGGACCGGGCCGGTCACGTGACGCGAGGAGGGGTGCACCGTGGGGTGATGTGAGATGAGGGGCCTCTCAGATTACATACCAATGACGCATTCTCACCCCTTTTGGCAACTAGATTTCCGTTTGAAGATGCGATAGTTCCGGCGAAGTGGGCGGGTTCTCACGTCCTGGCAATTTTGCTTCCGTTCGGGGCCCTGCTGCTTCCGACCTCCGCCTTTCCCTCGGGTGGGGAAGGGACGAGATCCCGTGCGCATGCTCCAGTCATCCCAGAGGGGGCGGGGCCGAGGTTACTGGAGAGGGAGGGGGGGGGAAGAAAAGGGAATTCCAACCTGTGGAAACTTGGGGGTCCCCGAGGTCGGCTCCTTCCCCTTGACTGTGGATGGTGCCAGGGAAAGAGCCTCTGGCGGCTCGTGGGGGGCAGTCTTGGGGTCCGCAGGGTGAGGGCGGAGGGGAGTGTCAGAGTGTGAGTGGGATACGGGAGTTCCAAACTTAGAATCTTGAGGCCCGCCGGGCTCCGGCGCCGGGGAGAGGGAGCTCGAGCCGCCATGCGGGACAGGACCCACGAGCTGAGGCAGGTGAGAAGTCGGCGCAGCAGGGTTGGGGACGAGCGGACGGGGTGGGGTCTGGCTGGAATGCAGGACTCCTGGTCTTCGGGGCAGGGAGGGGTGGCTGTGGGCTAGGAAGGAAAGACCCGGAAGTCTGTGAGTCCTGCTGGGCGAGAGCAATAGCAAGGAAGTGATGCCAGTGACCCCGGCCCTGGCAGGGGGATGACAGCTCGGACGATGAAGACAAGGAGCGAGTCGCGCTGGTGGTACACCCGGGCACTGCACGGCTGGGGAGCCCGGACGATGAATTCTTCCAGAAGGTAAGAGGCTGGGGTCTCGGCCTGGATTCACGAGGGGGCTGGAGGACCCCCATATCTCCTTCAACCCTCTCGGTCATCCTCCCCAGGTTCGGACAATTCGGCAAACTATTGTCAAGTTGGAGAATAAAGTCCGAGAGTTGGAGAAGCAGCAGGTCACCATTCTGGCCACGCCCCTTCCCGAGGAGAGTGAGTGAAACCCTGGGTATAGAACGCATGCTCAGCCAGAGGGATTGTGGGGATTGTAGTTCCACGCAGGTGGTGGGCAGGGAGATTTGTTGAGGTAGGGGCTGCTGTTTGGGCATCATGGCTTTCTCTTCTTCAGGCATGAAGCAGGACCTGCAGAACCTGCGCGACGAGATCAAACAGCTGGGGAGGGACATCCGCGCACAGCTGAAGGGTGAGCTCCTAGGACCTCAGACACTTTCCTCTGATCCTGCCCAGCTCCTGGTATATCTGGGGAGTGTGTGGCCCAGAGAGGCCAGTGATATATATCCAGGTCACACAGCAGGCCTACGTCTAGAATCTCCGTCTCCTGGCTTCCAGTCCAAAGTTCTTTCCACAGCATATGCCTGCCTCTCAGGTTCCCTTACTTATAATGAAACCATTGACATTTGACCCTTGACTGAGGCAGAGGTTAGCGTTGCCACCCCACCCCACAAGTCAAAATCTGCATATAACTGTATGGTCCACCCTCCATATCCCAGGTCCTGCATGGGTGGATTCAACTAACCGTGGATCATGTAGTTCTGTAGCATGCATTTATTTTCTAAATATCCAAGTATAAGTGGACCCACGCAGTTGTGCAAGGATCAGCTGTACTCCTACAATTCTTGTTGCCCAGTGTGCATTCTTTGGGCAGGCAGATGGGGGTTTTGTTAGGCCTCTGCATGCCTGTGGGAATTCTCCGATGTATTTATTGCAAAGAAAAATATACTTTTGCCTGTCAGAGACTCAGTCATTTTATGATAAATTTTATTTCCAAAAAAAATCCTATGGCGATAAGCGCCTCTCTATTGTATGGCTGGGTGGCTGGGGTCCTAGTCGCCAAACGAATTTCAGAAGCCACAGGTCAAACTCCCCTGCTCTACCAATACTCTTGTGTCTTTCCACAGCCATAGAGCCCCAGAAGGAGGAAGCTGATGAGAACTATAACTCGGTCAACACAAGAATGAGAAAAACCCAGGTGGGTTCATTATTCCCAGAACTAGAAAATTTCAGCTAGTGTTTTATAGATCATTAGATGGCAGATGTAAGGAGGAAGGGCCCTTAGAGATCATCAAGTTCAACCAGATGATTTTCCAAATGGGGAAACTGAGGCTCAGAGAGGAATAGGATTCACCCAAGGTCAAGAACCCAGGTCTCATGACTTCCAGTCCATTATATCCCTGCCCTCTTCTCCTCCATTCAGTGAGAAGTTGCTGAGTCCCTAGACATGATCTGGGCTCGGCTGTAGGAGATACTTTCTAGAAGCCAAGATGGGGAGTTAAGCTTGAATAGATGACAAAGACATTACTCAGGTAGGACTTGGTAGCTAGTGGCTCTGCCCAGGAAAGAAGAGGGTGCAGTCAAATGGTTGGGAGGTTCCCTGCCCATGTGACAGGGACATCCTCTGCCCCAGGGACAGAATTCAAGAAGTCAGGAAGAGGAACTTCCCTGGGGTGGAAGGTCACTGAATCAACAGCTTTGTAAGGAGATTTGAGGTGGTCTGAGCAGCCTCCTCTGGATGCCCAGTGAGGCATGGTTTGGAGTTCTTGGAGATCAGAGTTGAAGTAGGTGGGCCCAGAGCTCAGCAAAGACCCCAGATTGAAGATGGAACAGTTTGGGCATCTTGAAAGGGTACAGCTGAAGCCAGGAGAGCAGATGTGTCTTTGAGGAAGGAACTCCAAGGAATGAGCAGATTTTAGACATCAGGGAAATGGACAAGGAGAGAGGGCGTTTCGGGGGAGGGGGGGCTTGTGGTAGTCATTGGTGTGAGAGGCTGACGGCCCAGGTGGGCCTGTAAAAATCTGGGCAATCGCTATGACCCCTGGGCATCCCAGCACACCTCTAGTCTAAGCAGTGAGGCTGGTGTTCAACAGGCATTCCACAAACATTTGTTGAGGGCCTACTGTGTGCCAGACCATTTTTCAGCTGTTTGGGATACAGCCGTGAACCAAAGATCCCTATCCTCACAGAGCTTACATTCCAGTGCGGAGAGACAATCACCATAATAAGTCAGTAAATTATTTTATTTTACTTTTTTTTTTTAGGAATTCCTTTATTTATTTATTTATTTATTTATTTTTGGCTGTGTTGGGTCTTCGTTTCTGTGCGAGGGCTTTCTCTAGTTGCGGCATGCGGGGGCCACTCTTCATCGCGGTGCGCGGGCCTCTCATTATCGCGGCCTCTCTTGTTGCGGAGCACAGGCTCCAGACGCGCAGGCTCAGTAGTTGTGGCTCACGGGCCTAGTTGCTCCGCGGCATGTGGGATCTTCCCAGACCAGGGCTCGAACCCGTGTCCCCTGCATTGGCAGGCAGATTCTCAACCACTGCGCCACCAGGGAAGCCCAGTAAATTATTTTAGAACATAGGAAGTATTAAGGGAAAAGAGCAGGAGGAGAGGGAATGAGAACATCGGGAGAAGGCAGGTTGCAATAAGGTGGAGAAAACTTCACTTAGAAGGTGACATTGTAACAAAGACTAAAGGCCTTTGTGGGGCCTGAGCATTCCAGGCCGAAGGCGTGCAAGTGCAAAGGCCTGAGGTGGGGCTGTGCTCTGCTCAGGGAGGAGTAAAGAGCCCATTGTGGTTTGGAGGGAAGGGGTGAGGGAACAGTGTCGGGAGGTAAGGTCAGAGGGGCAACGGGGGAAGGGGAGGGTCATATAGGGCCTTGTAGGTCCTGGTAAGGGCTTCGGCTTTTACTTTGAGAGACTGGGGGAGCCTTTCAAGGTGGTCAAGGCAGCAGGCACCTATGAGCTCCTGCTCTTTGCTCACTGTACCCACGGGGATGCTGAGGCCCAGACCGGGCAGGGATCCTTCCAGGAGTACCCAGCTTCTATTCTCCATCCTTAGCACGGGGTCCTGTCCCAGCAATTCGTGGAGCTCATCAACAAGTGCAACTCAATGCAGTCCGAATACCGGGAGAAGAACGTGGAGCGGATTCGGAGGCAGCTGAAGATCAGTGAGTTGCGGCGTCCGGCCCACAGGGTCAGGTGACCTGACCAGCTCTGAGCCTGGCCTTTTCCTTCACAGCAAATGCTGGAATGGTGTCTGACGAGGAGCTGGAGCAGATGCTGGACAGCGGGCAGAGCGAGGTGTTTGTGTCCAATGTGAGTGGCCGCAGCCAGCCTCCCTCTGCCGGGCCCCCCGTTGTCTCTGAGTCCTGGCCCTTTTTCATGGAGGGAATCCTGAGACCCAGAAGGGCACGAATTAGCCTGCCTGGAACCACTCATCAGGGGCCTGGCCCCAGTTCTAGGCCTGAAGGCTGCCCCAAAGCTGAACAGGAAATTCTGAACCTGCTGCTGGTTTCCCCGTGACTTGTCCCTTCACTCCTGTCCACTCTCCAGATACTGAAGGACACACAGGTGACTCGACAGGCCCTAAATGAGATCTCGGCCCGGCACAGTGAGATCCAGCAGCTTGAGCGCAGTATCCGTGAACTTCATGAGATTTTCACTTTTCTGGCTACTGAAGTGGAGATGCAGGTGGGCACCCCAGGCAGCTGGCCAGGCTTGATTCAGCCCCCAGACGTGAGACCGTATTGTGCCTGTCAGCCCACCTCCACCCTTAGCCTCTCTCCCCGGGGCTTTTGTTCTCCAGACTGGGCCAAGCCCCCAGGCTTGCCTTTATTTCCATCCTTAGCTGTGCCCCCAAATTGCGTCCTCCTCAACAGCTACTTGGATGGCCACTCCTCTATACGTTGTACCCCATCCCTCAAACTTGAGCCCACCCCAGGTATGGCCCCAACCCTGGCTCCTCCTCCACCAACCGAATCTACCCTCATACTTCTGAGAGCTCCACAGCTGCTCCCTAGAGGGCCTGCCTCCTAAAATCTGTACAAGGATGGGGTGGGAGGTGGTATTCTTCCCCCGGCCCTTATCTCAGCATAAGGGGAGCTTCCAGCCCTGTCCTGGAGGAGCTGACCCAATGCCCTTTCGCAGCTGGGAGTCATGGGGAAGAGCTTTCACTCGGTAGGAGTACCAGGATAGGGAGAGCTTCACAGCAGCGGGGAGACAGGCCTAAAGAACATGTGACTTCAGACAGACTTGTGAGGGGACAAAAGTTCACCCTGTGTGAAAAGATAGGAGCCATGTAAGGCACTCAACTCCCAGCCAGCACTGCGAGTAGAGGTTGTACGGGGCGAGGGAGCAGGACAGAGGGACCACATGGTGGAAGGGGGCCTGGAAGCCACCTGCAGGAGAGTGGACTTTGGTCAGACGTGGTCCTGCCTCCACATCTTTGTTAGTGCAGTGTTTTCTGCCAGGAATGTCCTTCAGTCATTTGTGGTTGGGCTGGGCAGACTGAGGAGCTGCTGGGCCCTCCACCCCCAGTCATTCCTACCTGCCTGAACCACCCCCTCTTCCGAGCAGGGGGAGACGATCAACAGAATTGAGAAGAACATTCTGAGCTCAGCAGACTATGTGGAACGTGGGCAGGAACATGTCAAGATGGCCCTGGAGAACCAGAAGAAGGCGCGGAAGGTCAGCCTCCCCCCACCCCCACCCTGGGTGGCCCTCCCTCCCCTCCTGAGCTTCCCTGACCCCCCTCCTCTCCCACAGAAGAAAGTCTTTATTGCCATCTGTTTGTCCGTCACTGTCCTCATTCTGGTGGTCATCATTAGCGTCTCCACGTTGGTTTGATAGCGCTGCATATTCTCGGTGAGATACTGTGGGCCTGCCCCCTGGCCTGCCCCATCCCTGACCCCAGCCTTTTCTCCTCCCCTCAGACCCTCTTCTGCCCTCCTTCCCTTGCAGGCACTAAGAGCACCAGGGACCCCGGGTCTACCTTCTCTCCCAGCAGCTGGGGGTGGGCAGGACAGAGCCTCCAGCCAGACCCCTTCCTCACACTGGCCTTGTGCAGAGGGGCAGACAGTCCTTCTGGGGTCGGCAGCCCCTCATCCATGGGGGCCTCCCTCCTCAAGCCACAGTGCCTGGGGGCGGGCCTGCACTGTCCTGTCTGGCTGGGACATGTGGTTTTGTAAGAAATTAAAAAAAAAAAAAAAAAAAAAAAGCTTGGAGATTCCCCTGTGCATGTGTGTTCCTGAAAAGGCTGGTCCAGGGCCTCCAGGTAACCAGCCTCCCCACCTCCTGGCCACCCTTGGGGACAGGCCCAGCCCAGGCAGGCTCAGATCAGACTGTCTTAGGTGCTGTGAGCACACCAGGCTGGCAGTGCCCTTCTACTCTCCCATGAGAATGAGTGGGGCCGGGAGGGGGTAACACCCACATCTGGCTGTGAGTACCTAACCCCAAAGCAGTGAGGCTGGGCCAGGCCAGGCTGGGACACAGGGGGGGTGGGGGGTGGGGGGGTGGTGTGTGTGTGTGTGTGTGTGTGTGTGTGTGTGTGATCTGTGGGCATTCCTGAGGCCAAGAAGAAGAGGCACTGTGAAAAAGTAATTGAGCCTGTTACTTTGGATACAGTGGACTGGGAAGGGCCGGTCTCAGAAGGGGCGATATTTGAGTGGTGTGGCAAGTGAGGAGGGGCCGGTTATGGGAAGAATCAGTGAAGAGGTTGCCAGGCAAAGGGTTCAACAGGCCAGGCCCTGTGCCCAGAAAAAGGCATTGCCTCTTACATGAGTTCAGGTTAGAGAGCTTGGCACTGCATCAGCTCACCTTGTTTCTCGGGGGTCTTGTGGCTGAAGCGGGTAGAGGAGGCAGAGGAGCCTGACCCCAGGGCTTCCATGACTCACCTGAGCTCCAGGCTTCCACTCTAAATGTCTAAGATTTTCAAGTCCCATGCCTAGTTTCTGCAGCTGGGTGTGGCTCCCGTCCCCAGACACGTAGTTTCAGGGCTCCTGGCTCCGAAGCCTGGTAAAAACAGGGAGGTGCCTGATCCTAACCAAGGTCTGGGAGCCGGGTTCCAGCCGCCCTGGCCCATCGCACTTTCGATCCCACAGGTCACCGCCGCTGCTCCTGTAGCCCAGCCCGTCTGGTTGCAGTACCTCTTGCTTCGGCCACCAAGTATGGGGTGCACACGTGGGTGCCGGGGCGACGCGAGCGATGAAGGGCTAGCAGTGTGGCCGTTGGTGCAGACTGGGACCCCGCCCCTGGACCCGGGATGGGGGAGGGGTCAGAGGGCGGGATTGGGCCGCGGTGACGTGGGACAGGACCGCTCAGCCTCCATCCGGGGCTGTGCGCCCGCCTGCAGCGCCTCCCTGTGGCCCTAGAACGGCGGTTGCTTGGTGCCTGCGCCAGATCCGAGGGTACACTTGGCCCCGAATGTACGGGGTGTGGCTGAAGGGTGGCCCGGTCCCCACTTGGAAAACGACTGACTAGCGGACCTAAATGTTGTTCCTGAAGAGCATCAGGATTGGTCCGTAGGGCGTCCTGAAGGAGTGAGCACCGGGTATTAAACAGCAATTAGAGGACGCTGATGTGGGCGGGGCCTCAGAGCGAGTCCTCAGTCGCACCCAAAAGCGATTGGATCACAGAGCTCAAGGGGCATGGTCCAAACGCCAAAGGAGACGGGAGGCTGCTGGCCAGTGAGAGACTGGTGGGCGTGCGCAGGGAGTCAGAACCTCACGCGAGAAGGCGTGGCCGGATCGCTCTCCCTAGCTGCCCGACTTGCGGCTGCCCAAGTCTGGGAGGTTACTCACGCCTTCGTCCTGCCTGAGATCCTGTGTCCTGTGTACAGAAGAAACTCTAGACGCCTACAGGAAGGAACCCCTCATTTTCAGAAACGTGCGAACACTCTGGATGCCCACCCAATGGGGAAACTGCGGGGCCGGATGGATCCTGCCCCAGGGGAAGATTGATTTGGACGCGGGGCCTCTGCGCTTCCCTGATTCTCCATTCTCTATCTCTTCCCCTTGCGGCCTGCTTCTTCAGCGGAATCCTGTCCTTTTGGTCGCCTTTGTCCAATCCCTCATTTTTCTGCCTTCGGAATCAAACTGCACGACCCATGGTACCTACTGGAATCTGATAGAGACTGTCAAACCGACGCGGAGACTGCCACATCTACGCAGCTGGGTGTCCACGTGCAGTGTGTGTCTTCCGCTTGGCCGTGCTGGACAGCGCCACCCTGAAAGGCTGCTTACCCGTCTCACCCAGGACGCCGTCCAGAACCTCCTGGAAGAGGTGGCTAGATGGCCAAGCGAGGGCTCAGATGCCGGGCTCAACAATTTGAACTTTTTCTGTGGGCTGTGGGGACCTATAGAAGGTTTTTGAACAGGTGAGTGGCAAGTTTGGAGCCGACTTAGCAGACAAGTGCACTGGAGGTTTCACAGGCTCCCTTGCGTATACCCATTCCCTGTGGGAAACCGACCTGAGTGAGGGGCTAAGGGCAGGTTTTGCACTGAAATCCTGGCTTGGCTGCTGTCAGCCCAGCTTTCAGGGAACATGGCCTGTGTTAGTTGTGGCTTTTCCAAATCATGTTGCATCACAACCTTTCACCTGCAGCCCTCTCCACTTACTCCCTCACCCGCTGAATATTTCATGGTTCAGATTCTTAAGAAAAGGAACCTGACTGGTCTAGGTCAGGCTACATTGACCTACCTATGAATTGTCTACCTTGAATCAAGATTTTACCCTTGACCAAGATGTATGAGAGGTGTTACATGGTACAAAACGCTGCAGCAGAGTGCATATGAAGCAAGAATGGACGAGTTCAGTGATTGATATCAGTTTCTGGTACAGCCCTGTGGTAGATTACTGTTCCAAATATATGCTGTCCTTCCTACTGGGCCCCTCACTTCAGGAGGATTATACATTCATGCCCCACTTACAATGGGCTTGGCTATGGCCAGTGGAATGTGAGTAGAAATGCAAAGTACCACTTCCAAATAGAAGCTTTAAGCACCAATGAGTATTCTGAGAGCTTCCCTTCTCTTTATCCTCGGCCATGAAACTGTCAATTGCCAGATCAAGACTTCTTCAGCCTGGAACCCAGAATTAACAGGACATGAAGCTGAGCTGTAGCCCACCTGTAAAATGATGCGTAATGTAAATGAGAAACTTCTCTTGCTGTGAGCCACTGATATTTTGAGGTTGGTTGTTACCACATCAACAGTCCTTTCAACTGTTACAGAATTATTACCCAGCAGTGGGGTGTTGCTACAATAAAAAACAAACCTGAATTGTGTGTCATTGGCTTTGGAGCGGACAGTGGCTGGTGAGGAAACTACCGTTGGAAGCTAGAAAGATGGTGATGTGTGTTACGCAGTGGTGAAGCATTTTTTTAAACTGTAATCTGGAAATAGAACTAAGTATAAATAATGTCCAACTGAGTTTAGAGCTTTAGGCAAAAAATTGGGGAAAGAGAATATTAGTAGTATGCCTTGGTTGCTGTTGGGTGCATTTGACAAGTTACTGTAAGAAAGAGATGACTCAGAATATAATTGGCCAGTTTTTAAGCAGAAATGGAAGAGAATATAGAAACTCCAGGCAAGTGATCCAAATTTTTAACCAGTGAAAGATACAACTTGACAAGGCCATTAAGGCACAAAGTTTTATTAAAATTCATCTTTGTGGGACTTCCCTGGTGGCGCAGTGGTTATGAATTCACCTGCCAATGCAGGGGACACAGGTTTGAGCCCTGGTTGGGGCAGATCCCACATGCCGTGGAGCAACTAAGCCTGTGCATCACAACTACTGAGCCTGCACTCTAGAGCCCATGAGCCACAACTACCAAAGCCCGCATGCCTAGAGCCCGTGCTCCACAACAAGAGAAGCCACCGCAATGAGAAGCCCGCGCACTGCAAGGAAGAATAGCCCCCGCTCGCCGCAACTAGAGAAAGCCCACGCGCAGTAACGAAGACCCAACACAGCCAAAAATAAATAAATAAATAAGCTTATTTAAAAAAAAAAATTCATCTTTGTGGCAAGGGCCATATCAAGTGTATGGCTCTCATGCCTTATGTAAAAACCTCTGACTTGGTCGAAGTGGTTCCCAGTAAATCTTTTCAGTTATACAAGGTGATTCAGGGAAAAGAGATTAAGAGTGTAACTCTCCACTTGCCTACAACTAAGTCGAAAAAGAGGCATGTCTGAAAAAATTGTGAGTTTGGCTGTTGGTCCATGGGACTGACTGGAATCAAATAGATAAGAAGTCCCCCTACCTCCCCCGCCAAAAAAAACACATTAGCTTGGATTTTTAAAAGACCATGAGTGTTCAAGTCTTAAAATGACCTTGAGGGCTTCCAAATTTCTATGGGCATGAAGGAGACCAAGAAAGCTGCCTTATTAAAGAAAAGCATAACCTCCACGTGTTCTCAAATGTGGCCAAGGGGAATAAATGGAAAAGGATGGGCCATTATAAGGGCAGAGCCAGGACTTCCCTGGTGGTCCAGCAGTTAAGACTCTGTGCTCCCAATGCAGGGGTCCGGGTTCGATCCCTGGTCAGGGAAGTAGATCCCACATGCTGCAACTAAAGATCCCGCATGCCACAACTGAAGATCCCACACGAGGCAACTAAGACCCGGTGCAGCCAAATAAACAAACAAAAAAAGGCAGAGCCAAGGACATGGAGAAGAATGAACTAGGGAACTAGTCCCAGGAAGCAGTTCCGCTCCCAGGGGAAGCAGGGGGTCCTTTTCAACATCTGCCCAGCAGGATTTTAGAATTATCATAGACCAGTAACTTCTGTCTCCCATTTTTCCTTCTGAATGAGGGTGTTTACTGCTATTATCCTGTCCTTGTTCCACTTCATATGTTGGATGTGGTGGAGGGGACAGAGATAATTTGTGACTGATTGATTGATCTATTTATCTACTTATCTATCTAGTTATTTATCTATCTAGTTATCTGTTTATCTGTTTATTTACTTTGGGTCATAGGTCTCTGGATCAAGAGACGCCACATCTGGACCTGATACAGAGACTATCAGAGGTCCTGGATTTGAGCCTGATGCCATGATTAGATAGGTCATTTGGGTGGTCTGCCTTGAGAGGGGGATGCATTTATTTTGCATGTGGAGGAAACACAAAAGACAGTATTTGTGACAAAGAGGGCAGATGGGGGAAGATTTTACAATTGTTCAAAAACATTCATTGGCCTTCCCTGTGAGGCCCCTCCATACGAAAATATTATATATCCCCACTCCACTGACATCAGCTATGGTTTGCTTTAGGCAATGGAACTTGAGTTTCTTATTACTCCTGGCACAAATTACCATAAACTTAGTGGCTTAAAACAACATACATTTATTCTTTTATAGTTCTGGAGGTCAGAAATCCAAAATTAGTTTCACTGGGCTAAAGTCAAGGAGTTGGCCGGGCTGGCTCCTTCTGGAGGAACCATTTGCTTACCTTTTTCAGTTTCTAACTGATGCCTGCATTCCTTAGCTAGTGGCCCTATCCTCCATTTCAAAGCACATCATTCCAATCTTGGCTTCTATCATATCACCTTCTCCTCCCACTCTGACCTTCCTGTCTCCCTCTTATAAGGACCCTTGTGATTACCTTAGGCCTATCCAGATACTCCAGTATAATCTACCATTTCACCATCCTTAACTTAATCACATTGGCAAAGTCCCTTTTACCATGTCAAGTAACATTCTCAGGTTCCAGGGATTAGGATGTGGTCATATTTAGAGGGCCATTGTTCAGCATACCACACCACCCCAATCCACATTTAACTGATTCTTTCATTTATTCACAAAATATTTATTGAGCAAGACTTACGTACCAGGCATTATGGCGGGTGCTGGAGGAATAGAGGTGAAAATTCAGACAAAGTCTCTGCTTTCATGGAGTTTATATTTTAGTGGAGATGACAAGTAAAGAAATAGCTAAGACATCCCAAAACCAGGACATGTATTATTAAAAAATTAAGCAGTGTGTTGTGACAAAAAATTACAAGGGGTTGGAGATGGCTGTTCTAAAAGATAGTCAGGAATGGTTTCTTAGGGGAGGTGACTTATCCAAAGGGCAGAACTGAGGGCTCAGAAGGCAGAGCAGAGCCATGGAGGGTTACTTGTAGGCCTGGACACCTAAAGAAATTTGCTCAGCTGGCTTTTGAAATTGCTTTGGATCAGTCACTCCTTTTTACCTTCCGTTTCTTCCCTTTTTGAACCAGAATGTCTAAAACTATTACCCTATGCATGTCTCAGCGTTGCATGTTGGAGTACATGACTTGTTTCTTTAGTTTCATAGGTCCACAGATGGGAGGAATTGTGCTCCAGAATGGATTATACCCAGAGCCTCATCTGCATCTAATTTAGATAATGAGACTTGGGACTTTTGGTTTGATGAGATTTATATGAGATTTTTTCTTTTTTTACTCTGACTTGATGCTGTAATGGGATGAGACTTTTAGGGACCTTGGGAGGAAGTGAGTGTATTTTGTGTGTGGGACAGACATGAATCTTTGAGGGCTAGAAGGTGAACTGTTGTAAGGAGAATAATGGCCCCCAAAGATTCCATGCCCTAATCTCTATGAATATGTTACCTAACATGAGAAAAAGGGCTTTGCAGATGTAATTAAGTTTACTAATCAGTTGACCTTAAGATAGGGAGATTGTCCTGAATTATTCATGTGGGCCAAATGTAATCATATGAGCTCTTAAAAGCTGAAAATCTTCTCCAGCTAGCTACAGAAGAGGAAGACAGAAGTCAGAGAAATTTGAAGCAGGAGGACTCAATGTGCCATTGCTGACCTTGAAGAGGGAGGGGCTCCTAGCCAGGGAATGTAGATGGCCTCTAGAAACTGAGAACAACCACTGGCTGACAGCCAACAAAGAAACAGGGACCTCATTCCTACAGCCAAATGGAACTGAATTCTGTTAATAACCCAGGTGAGTCTGGAAGTGGATTCTATGTCAGGGCCTCCAGATAAAAGCTCACACTGGCCAAGACCTTGACTTCAGCCTGATGAGACACTAAGTAGAGGACCCAGCTGAGTCAGCCTGGACTTCTGATCTATAGAACCATAAGATAAGAAATGGACGCTGTTTTTAAGATGTTAAGTTTGTGGTCATTTATTATGCAGCAGTAGAAACAGTAAGATTTGAGCTGAGACTTGAACAGAAAGAGCATCATGGGCAAATCTAGGATTATGGGTTCCATCCCCAGGAAGGAGCAAGTGCAAAGGTCCCAAGACTGGGAAGAAAATAAACAGAAGGCCAGCATGGCTAGAGCCTGCTGAGTGTAAGGAGTAGGTAAGAAATGAGGTCAGAGTTGGGATAGGACTTGAATGGAAAGCAGGCTCCAGGGAGACGGATTTTAGTTGAGAGTGGGCTGTGCATAAGTAATTGAGAACAAGTCTCCAAATCTCCTTGGTTGAATCCAGAATGACCGCCCCATCTACAAAGCCTGCTGCCTTCCCTTACCTCTGCCTCAGCCCCGGTCCTGGAGTTTTCTCCTGCGAGGAGTCCCAGTTTATGCAGACATTCAGCTGGGGAGGGGATCATGACTGAAGTCCAAAGTACAGACTAAGGAGTGATGCCAGCTATTGCCCCACCAGCTGGGCCTATGATTTTGCATTCCCAAGATGCTTTCACTACCTGGGACAGTCCTGGCAGAGAGCCAGGGAATTAAAGGAAGTTGGGGCAGAAGAAAAGTGAGGGCCAAAAGTCAGACTGTCTGGGAATTATCCAGATAACAAAATGGGACAAAGACATCACAAGAAAAGAAAACTTCAGATCACTATTTCTTATGAATATAGATGTAAAAATCCTCAACAAAATACTAGCAAACAAAATTCAGCAATATATAAAAATGATTATATAAGTGGGATTTATCTCAAGAATGCAAGGTTGGTTTAACATCTGAAAATCAATTAATGTAATAAAGAATATTAATAGAATAAAGAACAAAAACCCTCTGATCATCTCAATAGACACAGAAAATACATTTGACAAAATCCAACAACTTTTTCTTTTTTTTTAAATTATTTTATTTTTGGCTGCATTGGGTCTTCATTGCTGCGTGAAGGCTTTTCTCTGGTTGCAGTGAGCCGGGGCTACTCTTCGTTGTGGTGCACGGGCTTCTCATTGGGGTAGCTTCCCTTGTTGAGGAGCATGGGCTCTAGGCATTCAGGCTTCAATAGTTGTGGCACGCGGGCTCAGTAGTTGTGGCACATGGGCTTAGTTGCTCTGTGGCATGTGGGATCTTCCCGGACCAGAGCTCAAACCCGTGTCCCCTGCATTGGCAGGTGGATTCTTAATGACTGTGCCACCAGGGAAGCCCAACAACTTTGATTTTTTTAAAAAGCTTAAGAAACTAGGAATAAGAGAGAACTTCCTTAACTTGCTAATTATCAAAGGGCATCTGTGAAAAAGTCACAGCTAACATCATACTTAAATGATGAAAGACTGGATGTTTTCCCCCTCAGATCAGGATGTCTTCTCCCATCACTTCTATTTAACACTATAAGGAATAAAAAGAAACAAATGGCATCCAGATTGGAAAAGAAGAAGTAAACAATCTCATTTTACAGATGACATGATCTTGTATATAGAAAATCCTTAGGAATACACACACACACACACACACACACACATATTAGAGCTAGTAAACTGGTTCAGCAAGGTTGCAGAAAACAAGAACAATGTACAAAAATCTACTGTATTTCTCATCACTAGCAATGAACAATCCAAAAAAGAAAGAAAACAATTCCATTTACAATAGCAACAAAAGGAATAAAATACTTCTATATAAATTTAACAAAAGAAATGTAAGATTTATACACTGAACACTATAAAACACTGTTGAAAGAAATTAAAATCTAAATAAATTTAAAAACACCCCATGTTCATGGGTCAGAAGATTTAATATTGTCAAGATGACAGTACTCCTCAAATTGATCTACGGAGCCAATGCAATCCCTATCAGAATCCCAGACAGCTTCCTTTTCTTTTTCTTTTTTGCAAAAGTTGACAAGCTGATCCTAAAATTCATATGGAAATTCAAGGGATCTAGAAAAACAAAACTAATCTTGAAATAGAAGAACAAGTTGGAAGACCCACAGGTCCTGATTTAAAATTTTACTACCAAGCTACAGCAAGCAAAACAATGTGATACTGGCATAAAGAAAGATATATACCCAGGGAATAAAATTGAGAGTCTGGAAATAAACCCTTATATTTACAGTTAGGTTATTTTCAACAATGAAGTCAAGACAATTCAGTGTAGAAAAAATAGTCTTTTCAATAAATGGAGTTGGGACAATTGGATATCCACATGCAGAAGAATGAAGTTAGACCCTTACCTCAAACCATATACAAAAATTAACTCAAAATGGATCAAAAATCTAAATGTAAGCTTTTAGCTATAAAAACTTATAGTTTATTTTAAAAAAATCTTTTAAGCATTTTAAACTTTTACATTTATAACTAAATTATAAACTTTGTAAATGTTTATAAAACCCTTGGATGAAAACATAGGCATAAATCTTCATGACCTTGTATTAGGAAATGGGTTATTAGATATGGCTCTCAAAGCACAAGCAAAAACAGACAAAAATAGACAAATTGGACATCATCAAAATTAAAAATGTTTGCGCTTTAAAGGGCATCATCAAGAAAGTAAAAAGGGGCTTCCCTGGTGGCGCAGTGGTTGAGAATCTGCCTGCCAATGCAGGGGACACGGGTTCGAGCCCTGGTCTGGGAAGATCCCACATGCCGCGGAGCAACTAGGTCCGTGAGCCACAATTACTGAGCCTGCGTGTCTGGAGCCTGTGCTCCGCAACAAGAGAGGCCACGATAGTGAGAGGCCCACGCACCGCGATGAAGAGTGGCCTCCACTTGCCGCAACTAGAGAAAGCCCTCGCACAGAAACGAAGACCCAACACAGCCAAAAATAAATAAATAAATAAACCCAAAGTTAAAAAAAAAAAAATAACGCCACAGTTTAAAAAAAAAAAAAAGAAAGAAAGTAAAAAGACAACCCACACAATGGGAGGGAATTTTTGCAAATCATAAGGAACTTGTATCTAGAATACATAAGTCTTACCACTCAACAGAATCAATCCAATTAAAAAAATGGTCAAAGGGGGACTTCCCTGGTGGTCCAGTGGCTAAGACTTGGTGCTCCCAATGCAGGGGGCCCAGGTTTGATCCCTGGTCAGGGAACTAGATCCCACATGCCACAGCTAAGAGTTTGCATGCCGCAACTAAAAGATCCTGCATGCCGCAACTAAGACCCAGCGCAGCCAAATTAATAAAAATAATAATAATGGCCAAAGGACTTGAATAGACATTTATCCAAAGACGATATACAAATGGCCAATAAGCCCATGAAAAGATCCTCAACATCATTTGCCACCAGGGAAATGTAAATCAAAACAACAAATTTACACCTACTAGGATGGCTGTAATGAAAAAGACAGAAAATAACAACTGTTGGTGAAGATGTGGAGAAACTGGAACATTCATACCCTGTTGGTGGGAATGTAAAATGGTGCAGCCACTTTGGAAAACAGTCTGACGGTTGCTCCAATGGTTAAACATAGAGTTACCATATGACCCAGCAATTCCACTCCTAGATATATACACAGAGAATTGAAAAATATGTCCACACAAAAACTTGTACAGATACTTCCCTGGTGGCGTAGTGGTTGAGAATCCGCCTGCCAATGCAGGGGACATGGGTTTGATCCCTGGTCCGGGAAGATCCCACATGCTGTGGAGCAACTAAGCCCGTACGCCACAACTGCTGAGCCTGTGCTCTAGAGCCCGCGAGCCACAACTACCGAGCCCGCGAGCCACAATTACTGAAGCCTGTGCACCTAGAACCTGTGCTCCACAACAAAGAGAAGCCACCGCAATGAGAAGCCCGTGCACCGCAACGAAGAGTAGTCCCTGCTCACCACAACTAGAGAAAGCCCGCGTGCAGCAACAAAGACCCAATGCAGCCAAAAATATAAATAAAATAAAATAAGTAAATGTATTTTAAAAAAAAGACAGGCTCACTTAGTTCATTAGAAAAAAAAAACTTGTACATGAATGTTCACAGCAGCATCACTCACAATAGACAAAAAATGGAGACCCAAATGTCCATTGGCTGATGAAAGGATAAATAAAGGTAGCATATCCATACAATGGAATATTATTTGACAATAAAAAAGAATGAAGAGCTGATCAAACTACAGCATGGATGAGCCTTGAGAACATTATGCCAAGTAAAAAATCAGTCACAAAAGACCACATATTGTATGACTCCATTTACATGAAATGTCCACAATAGGCAAACCTATAGAGACTGAAAGTAGATTAGCCATTGACTAGGGCTGAGGGAAAAGGGTTGGTGGGGGGTGAGGGGCTTGGATCAATAGGAAGTGACAGCTAATGGGTATGGAGTTTCTTTTGAGGGTATGAAAATATTCTAAAATTAGACTGTGATGGTTGCATAACCCTGTGAATATACCAAAAAACCACTGAATTGTACACTTCAGACAGGTTAATTGTATGGTATATGAATTATATTTTAATAATGCTATTAATTTTTTGAAAGTCAGACTGAGTCCTCAGGGAGCAGGAACTAGGGTATGGGATACTGGGGGTGTCAGAGAAGAGGGACCAAGGGATGGGTGTACTGTCTGGGCCCAGAAAGGGAGCAGGAGTTGTGGATCTGTTCTGAACATCCAGGGGACCCACTTCATCCTTCATTGTAGATAGATACCCAGGGATATCTGCTGATTAGTGTATATGGTGTCTTTACACCTATTTTTAACAGGTGCCTCCCCAAACCCCAAGATAAATCATCTTGCTCAAGGCTAAAAATCAAGTCAGTAGTAAACAAAAGTTCCCCTGCTTTCAATCCCCCAGTCCGGTGTCTGTTTCTTTCCTGCTCTGGATATGGGTATGGGCAGTGAGTGTCCTTGGTCAAACTGGTGCCCTCTTTCTGCAGCCTTGACACTGGTCCCTGCTGTTGCCATGTGGCCCCCTTGTTCTGCTGTGAACAGGAATGAGGGCCAGGGCATGACAACACTGAGTGAGGCCCCTGACACCAAGGGGATACCTAGTACTTCTGCTCTAGGTGCTACCTGGTGTACCAGTCCTGGGCTACAGCCAGCTGCTGCCTAGTCCCCATGACTGGCACTGGCACACCGGGCACTTCCTAAGGCTGCCAACTTGGTGGCCCCCAAGTCTACAGATAACAGCATAGAAAGAAGGATCTGGTTCACTCTGACCTTTGGCTTTGTTTTGGCTTATAAATGCAGAAGGCCCTGGTGGTTGGAATTTATAGTCCAGAATCAGTCCTTGATTATCTTTCTAGAAATATTCTATAGGAATTTGAGCACTTATGTGTAATTCGGCCCAAATGGGAGCATACTAACCACACTGCTCTGCACTTCACTCTTTTACACTTGACATATTCTTTGAATATTGCTCAACAACGTAGATTGAGAAGCCTCATTTTTTTTAAACATTTAAAAAATTTTTATTTATTTATTTTTGTGTGTGTTGGGTCTTCATTGCTGCCCGCGGGCTTTCTTTAGTTGCGGCGAGCGGGGGCTACTCTTCGTTGCGGTGCGCGGGCTTCTCATTGCGGTGGCTTCTCTTATTAGGAGCACTGGCTCTAGGCACGCGGGCTTCAGTAGTTGTGGCACACGGGCTCACTAGTTGTGGCGCACAGGCTTAGTTGCTCCGCAGCATGTGGGATCTTCCCGGACCAGGGCTCAAACCTGTGTCCCCTGCATTGGCAGGCGGATTCTTAACCACTGTGCCACCAGGGAAGTCCTGATAAGCCTCATTTTTTTTTTTTTTTTTTTTAGTTTTGTGTTTTTCTTTCTCTTGGCTTTTTTTTTTTTAAACATCTTTATTGGTTTACAGTGGTGTGTTTGTTTCTGCCTTATAACAAAGTGAATCAGCTATACATATACATATATCCCCATATCTCCTCCCTCTTGTGTCTCCCTCCCACCCTCCCTATCCCACCCCTCTAGGTGGTCACAAAGCACCGAGCTGATCTCCCTGTGCTGTGCAGCTGCTTCCCACTACTGATAAGCCTCATTTTTTAAAAAACTGTTGCATAATATATCTTAAAGCGGCCTTAGTTAGTCCTTTGCTAATGGTCATATAGGGTGTTCCCAGTTATCACAGATTTTGCGGCACCGAACAATCTTTCATCTTCAGTTTTGCCACAGAACTGGAAAAAGAAATCTGTGATGTAAATTCTTTGAGGTGTACTTGCTGAGAGTATATGCATTTAACCTTTTTTTTTTTTAATGTGTTTGTTTGCTTTTTTCCCCCCTCTTCCAGTTTTATTGAGACATGACATACAGCACTGTATGTTGAAGGCATACAGCATAATGATTACATACATCATGAAGTATTTAACTTTTGATAAATATCAAATCATCTTCCCAATTTACACTAAATGTGGCACCTCGTTTTTGTTTTTCCATTTTTGGTCTTTGAAAAATTACTTTAAAAGTTATGTAGCCTTCCAGAGTATGGCTATAACTGTCAAGTTATTTAACAGCCTATATTTTTCCCGATTTGAATAATCATATTTATCATAAACTACATTCCCAGAAATAGTCAGGGCTGCTTTTGAACCCTCTCCCCCACTCTATTAACTAATTTATTCTTGTGTCAGTAATTTCCTGTTTTTATTCCAGTGCTTTGGTGTTTGATTATCTAGCGTGTCAAATACATCACTTCCACTGTTTTTTTGTTTTTTGTTTTTTTTGGCCAGCACAGCATGCAGGATCTTAGTTCCCTGACCAAGGATGGAACCCTTGACCCCTGCAGTGGAAGCACGGAGTCTTAACCACTGGACCGCCAGGGAAGTCCTGACAGCTTCACTGTTGTTTTTTTAAAAATATTTATTTATTTATGTATTTGGCTGTGCTGGGTCTTAGCTGCGGCATGCAGGATCTTCGTTGTGGCATGCAGGCTCTTAGCTGCGGCATATGGGATCTAGTTCCCTGACCAAGGATCGAACCCGGGCTCCCTGCATTGGGAGCACGGAGTCTTAACCATTGGACCACCAGGGAAGTCCCCTCCACTTTTTTAAAATATATATATTGCACAGGAATTTAGGATTTTCAAGTTTTGTTAAAAAATTCTTTTGGATGGCAATGAACTTAAGGATTAAACTGGAGAAGCAACATCTTTTAATAATATCTTTCCACTCAGGTACATGGTATACCTCCATTTAGTTAGGTCTTATATCCTTCAGGACAGAGATACCATTTTCTTCATACAGGGTTTGCATGTTTTTTGTGAGGTTTACTCCTTTGTAGTTTATGGGTTTTGTTGTTATTGTGAATGGGACCCCAAGTATATTTTCTAATTTGTTATTGCAATTTATGGGAAATATACTAACTTTGGGCCTCAGTTTATTATCTGCAAAAAGACAGAAGTAGAGCTACTCAGTAACAGGTCAAGTAAGTGTGGGCTAAACAAAGCGAAATAGATTTGTTCATTGCAGGACTTATCGATGACTTTAATATACTTTGATCACCAAGAATTCCCAAGAAGGGTACAGGAATTTCCTGTACTTACTTGACCACGGAACCCTTTGTCACAAGACATTCTGAAACATATTTAGAGAAAACAGTGCACCCAAAGACCCTTCTAGTTTCTAATCTGTCAATCCAGGGATCTCCACGGAACCTTATCTAATGCCCAAACTCCCATTACTTACCCCCGACCAGAACACAGAAGACAACCCAGTGTCAAAGTGAATGTTTTAATGAGTGGTGCTCAGAGGGAGCCATGTCTCTCGCAGGCTGCTGCCAGCCTCCACTGTCCCCAGCTCTTTGTCAGGAAGGTGAGCTAGCTGCCTGGGGCGATGGAATGGATCTGGAGTCTAAGAGTGAGCTGAGGCAAAGGGAGGTTCAGGAAGCACCCTGTAGGGGCAGAGCTCCCGGGAGTGTGGCAGAGGGGGCCTGGGCCTCAGGCTGGGCCCTCTTCAGGCATTCCTAGCAAAGCCACGAGGGGCTCGAGGGGCGTGGGGGTCCCGATGGGCACAGGGTGGGTGCGTTCGTGCTTGCGCAGGTCGCTGGCACTCAAGAAGGCCTTGGGGCAGTGGGGGCAGGTGTAGGGGCGCACAGAGCTGTGGGTGCGACTGTGCTTGCGCAGCCCAGCCCTGTCTGAGAAGCTCTTGCCGCACTGGGTGCAGGGGAAGGGCCGGAGCTCTGGGTGTGAGCGCTCGTGCCGTCGCAGCAACGTCAGCGTGGAGAACGTCTCCTTGCACTCCCGGCATACAAACTGTGGTGGTTTCTGATCCACCTCCTCACCCCCCACTTCGCCTGCCCCCCCCAAGGGACCAGGAGCCTCCCCAACCCCAGCATCTTGGCACTCCACGTGCTCCACGGTCATGCCCACCACTTGCCACTGGGTGGCCATCACACCACCCGATTCCGGGGGCAGCCCCAGCAGCCCTGCTGCAGGGTCCCCGAGCCCCGCCCCTGCTGCCGGGGCCGCTGAGCCCTCGCCTGCCACACTGACCGGCAGCGCTAGCCCCACTACCAGCTCCTGCTGCGGGGGAGGCCCTGCGGCCTCGCTACTGCGATGGGTCCGCTCGTGCTTCCTCAGGCTTGACGAGACCACGAAGGACTTTCCGCAGGCGTTGCAGTGGAAGGGGCGCTCACCCGAGTGCACCCGGCTGTGCTTAGTGAGACTGGCTCGCTCGGCGAAGGCTCGCCCGCACTCCTCGCAGCGGAAGGGCCGCTGGCCGGAGTGCACCAGCGCGTGCCGCTTGAGGTCCCAGGACGCCACGAACGTCTTGTCACACTGCAGGCACTTGAACGGCCGGTCGCCCGTGTGCACCCGCCGATGCATGGCCAGGTCGGCCGGCTGCCGGAAGTCCTTGCCGCACTTCTCGCAGCGGTAGGGCTTCACACCCTCGTGCGCCCGCTGGTGGCGCCGGAAGCTCGAGGGGTCGGAGAACATGCGGCCGCAGCGGGGGCAAAGGAAGGGCTTCTCGCCAGAGTGCGTGCGCTCATGGCTCTGGTAGGAGCTGAGCTGCGTGAAGCCCTTGCCACAGGCTGGGCAGCGGTAGGGCTTTTGCGCTGCATGGATGCGCTGGTGGCACGTGAGCGAGGACGAGCGGGAGAAGCTCTTCCCGCACTCTGAGCAGAGGAAGGGGCGCTCGCCGGTGTGGGACCTGTGGGAGTGCAGAGGGCCGGAGTGAAGGTGGCAGCCCATCGTCCGACCCCGGCCGCCTGTCTGCACTGTACGTTAGGGCCCCCTAACATCGCTGGGGCCTTGGCCCAATCCCCTAAGGGCCACAGGTCTGTACCTCAGAGTAAGAAACCTTCAGGCTGGGTGTCTAGGTGTTCTAGATCCATCTCTGCACTCAACAGACTCGGGCCCCACTCGCACCTCCTGGGCAGCGGCCCAACTTCAAGCCCCGCCCCTTTCCTAGTCCAGGAACCCAGGCCTATCAGACCCCAGTTCCACCCTCCGCCCCCATAGCTCTGCCTCACTCACTTTCCCATTGGTTCCTTCCGATCTTTGGGACTCAACGCCTTCACGCTATTGGTGCGCTCTTCCCAACCCCTTCAGCCGCCCCCCACCCAGCCCAGCGCCCTCACCGCTCGTGGTTGCGGAGGTCCTTGAGTTCCGCGTAGGCCTTGCCGCAGCGCTCGCAGCTGTAGGGCCGCAGGCCTGCGTGCGTGCGCCGGTGCTTGCGGAACACCGAGGGGTCAGCGAAGCTCTTGCCACAGTCGGCGCAGGCGTAGGGCCTCTCGCCGGTGTGACCGCGCTGGTGGATCTTGAGCTTGGAGAGCGCGCCATAGGCCTTGGGGCAGTGCGCGCAGCGGAAAGGCAACTCGCCGGCGTGCGAGGCCAGGTGCACGCGCAGGCACACGGGCTGCATGAAGCGGCGACCGCACTCAGGGCAAGGGAAGGGCTTCTCGCCCGTGTGGCTGCGCCCGTGACTGCGTAGCTCTGGTGCCGTTTTGTAGGCCTTGGGGCACAGCGGGCACGCATACGGCCGAGGCTTCGCCGCTGCACCTGACACCTTGTCCCCGCTGGCATCCTCCGCTTTGGGGTCTGTCTCTGGCTTCAGCTTTGCCTCGGCCACCTCCTCTGTGCAGTCTGCAGGCCCATGTGTGGCAGCATGGCGTGCTGCCCGGGGTGCATTTGGAAACGTCTTGGTACAGGACAGGCACTTATAGCGGCGGCCAGAGCGCTTGTAGCCTGGGGCTGGGGACCTCTCCTCCGAAGACTCTACCTCCATGGCCTGGATGGGCGGGGCTTCTCTGCAAGAGAGGCAAAGTTAGAAGCCACACCCCTTTCCAATTCTCCAAGGCCTGGCTCCTCACCAAAGCCCTCTGAGGCCTCAGAAGGAACTCTGTCTTATCTGCATTTCCCACCCGGGATGCACATCCTTCCTCGCAAACATTCCTGTCTCTCTGCGCTCAAGTTTCCTCTCTGGTCTGTTCACTGATGAAAGGAGCTGGACCAGGTGACCTCAGAGGAACTAAGAGAGGAGGCCGGGATCATCGAAATGCCCACCTGCACTTCCCTCCCCAGCCTCTGGGCTTCTCCAAACCCTGTGGCATTCCCAGAAGGCCCAGGCTCTGTCCATCTCACCATCTTCCTTCTACAGCTCAGAATCCAAGACATGTGCAAGGCTGCAGACACGGAGGCTACCTAGATGTGGGTCTGGCCTGAAGGTCTCCAAGTGCTCAGGAAAGACAGAGGTAGGGCCAGAAGAAGGCAGAGCCAGTGGGCTAAATGTGGTGATTGGCACCATCTGTCTGGAAGGGATAGGTCCCCAGCGTATGTATTTTGTCTTTCCCCTCTGGTTGGTTAGCTTGCAGAGGCAGCAACTGTTCACACAGAATTCTGGCCTGGCACAGCTGTAAGGTACTCCACCCCGGATAGGAATCCTGGTCCACCCTCTGCTCTGGAATGGGTCTTTGGTTCTTGCTCCCATAACTCTGGTAATGGGAAGCTCAATTACTCTCAAAGCAGCTTGAGCCATTGCTAGCAGAAGTTAGAAGTCTCTGTCTCATACTCAATGTATCTGCTCTGGCCTGGCCTCCTGGGACACCCACTCTAGCTATGGCCCCTTCCTTCTCCGTTCAGAGCCCAGACAGCCTCCACCCAGCTGCTCCTGCAGATCATGGCTGGGAGGAAATAGGATTAACAGCTGCATTAGTCTTAACACCAGCTCATCCTCCCTGGAGGATGAAGGGAAGAGGATTACAGCAGATCCACTTAAGGTGCAGCAGCTGCTGGGGCAGCCAGGGTGGGGGGAAGGACAATGTTATAGAGAGGGGAGGGGAGCCAGGTGTGTCCAAAAGATGGGCTGGGAGGTAGGAGGTTTGGATTCTAGCACTCCTTTCTAGGCCTGTTTCATCATCTGTATACCTCAGGGGTTGGTGTCTTCTAAGTTATGACCCAGGGAGGATGCAGGAGTCCCCGGGTGATTGGCAAGGGCTGCATCTTTAGAATCAGCACCCTTCTGCCTAGTGGCCTTGCCTCAGTCTCCCACCCCTACACACGCAATCTAGTGTGCACAGGCAGCCGGAGTCTTCTCCCTAAGGTACCATGTGATGCTCTGTCCCCTGCTCAAGAATTTTTCATGGCTTCCATCACACCATGCAAGTTCCCAGGTCCTTCCTGGCTGTTATAAATCCTACCAATCCTTCCTTTGAGCCTTACTTCCCAAAGGAAGGTCTTCCTGCATCTCCCCTTTGGTTTCTGGCCTACATCCCACACAGCTCTGTTCCACCCTCAGCTTGGTTTTTTCACTTTTTGAACTAAGTCCTAGGGCTGGAAGGTGAGTTAAAGGGCTTGAGGCCCAGCCTTCCCCAGGGCTTGAATTCTGCCTACGGTTTCTAGGGAATCTGCCTATCCTTGGATGAGGCCCTCACTACCTCCTTTCCAGATCATCTCTGGACAGTCTGATCAAGTTTCTCCTTAATAAAAATGACAGCCTGCGACTTCCCTGGTGGCTCAGTGGATAAGACTCCGTGCTCCCAACGCAGGGGGCCAGGGTTCCATCCCTGGTCAAGGAACTAGATCCCACATGCACGCCGCAACTTAGAGTTCGCATGCCACAACTAAGGAGCCTGGGAGCTACAACTAAGGAGCCTGCCTGTCACAACTAAGACCTGATGCAACCAAATAAATAAATAAATAAATAAATATTTTGAAAAACAAAATGATAGCTCACATTTACCGAGCACCTGCTAAACAATAGGCAACATCCTAACCTTTTTACATGTATTAACTTACTTGCACTTCATGTCAGCACCATGAAAAAAGTTCTGTTATTACCCCCTTTCACAGATAAGGGAACTGAGGCCCAGAGAAACAATTTAGCATTGTCGTTAAGTGCAGTCTCCGAAGCCAAACTGCGTGGCTTCGAATCTTACCTTCCTCACTTCCTAGCTGTGACCTTGTGCAATTTACTTCATGCCGTAGGACCTCAGTTTTCTCATCTGAAAAAAGGGAGGTAATAACACTACTTACTTCACAGGGTTGGGCGAGGGCTGAATGAGATAAGAATAATTACTCCCCTCAATTACTGAATCTTCTCAGAGCCAGACACCTTGCTGAGTGTGCAACCTTATTTAATTCTCTCATAGCTTCCTGAGATAGGGATTATTGTCCTCATTTTACAGATGAATAAACTGAGGTTCTGAGAAGGTTAGTGATTAACCCATGCTCACATACCTAGTAACTCATGCAGGTGAAACTTGAATCCAGGTGTTTAATTCACCTTGAGTAGTTGGGCCCTCCCAGACTTATCTGCTACCTGGGCCAGCCCCACGACGACCAGAACCCTGAGCTCAGGTTATACCTTGGTCTCCTCTCATTCCTGTAGAAGTCCCTGGAGACCAGAGCCAGCACCCTTTATGTTTCTGTTTCCCTCTCAGAGGGCTGGACCCGTGGGTTCCAAGCTCTGGGTCTCAGTCTTCCCATCTGTGAGCCAGAAACCAGGTAGCTGGAGGGGTAAATCCCTCCTCCTAAGGCACTTCCCAGGGGAAATAGTAGGGGTGTGCCAGGCACAAGCTCTATAAAGAACGAAGGGTCAGGTAGGCTAGGCCCCTGTCTAAAACCCCTGCATTGGGAATTCCCTGGTGGTCCAGTGGTTAAGAATCCGCCTTCCAAAGCAGGGGACGTGGGTTTGATTCCTAGTCGAGGAAGTAAGATCCCACATGCCACGGGGCAACTAAGCCCGCGTATCACAACTAGAGAAGCCTGCAAGCCACAACGAAGACCCAGTGCAACCAAAAAAATAAGTAAAAAAAAACCAACAAAAAACCCATCATCAGCTCTTCACTTCCCTGTTCACGGAGGACTCTTCCACCCACCACTCCCTAGAGTGATTCTGTGAAAATAATCATGCAGGGAGCATGGGGTAGGACTCAGAAATCTATTCTAAACATGCTTTCTGGGTCATTCCAACTAACACTCATTTAAGAACCTTAGGTTTTCAGAAGCTTCTAGGAGAGAGGCATTTTTAATACACCTCTTTTTCAGATGTGGAGATTAAGGCCCCCATAAGGGAAAAAACTTACACATAAGGACACATAGCTAGTCAAGGAGCCCAGACTCAAACACGAGTCTTCAGGTCCCTGGGCTGGGCTCTTTCTCTACCAGTGTTCATTTACTTAAGGTTTATTAGCCAAATCATGAGACTTTCCACTGCTCCCAGGACAAAGACCAATATCTTTTCCATGGCAAGCAAGGCCCTGAACTATCTAACTCCTGCCTATCCCATCTCCCACTCCTCTCCCTTGGGCTCACTAGGCTCTACCCACACAGGCTCCCCCTTTATCTCCTCAAAGACTTAAATTCCTTCCCATCTCAGGGACTTTGCACTAGCAGTTTCCTCTGCTAGAAACATTATTTCCGAGGGTCTTTGTGTAGCTATCTCTTTGATTCCATTTGGGTCTCAGCTCCCTGTCACCTCCTTAAAGAGGGCTTTCCTGACCACCTTTCTTAATGCTATCTGCACCCCTGCTAATCACTCTCTATCCCCCTCCTGTTTAATTTCCTTCATGTTGCTCATCTGGATAACATTCCTTGCAAATTTACCATGGGCCAGGTATCATTCTAAGCATTTTATGTGTACTACTCAAGCTAAGCCTCACGACGGCCTAGGAGTTTGTTATGGATGAATGTGCGCATGCATGGAAGCAAGGCCATGTGAGAACTTAGACAGAAGGTGGCCACATACGATCCAAGAAAGGAGCCTTCACCAGGAACTGAATTGGCCAGCACCTTGATCTTGGACACCTCAACCTCCAGAACGGTGAGAAATAAATTTCTGTTGTGCCCCCCAGTCTGTTATGGTTTTCTGTTGTTGTTGTTATGGTAGCCCAAACAGACTAAGTTAAATAGTATTATTTTCCCCCCATTTTTCAGACAAGGATACTGAGGCACACAGAAGTGAAGAAACTAGTCACAGTCACAGCCAATACTCAAAGCCAGGTGGTCTGCCTCCCAAACTTCTGCCCTCTGTCCCCTGCTTATTGCTTTGCTAGCACTTATACATTTTATGGTTCAGTTATTAATTCTCTGTCTCCAGCTTGAGAGTCTAGGCTGGCAAAGAGCCAGGAACCTTTATCATTCTGTATCCTCTACGCATAGAACCATGCTTGGTGCCCAAAACAAACTGAACAAATCAACCTCCGAGGCGGTATTTGAACCCAGGTCTATAGCCTCTGCCTCCTCCATAGTAGGAGTTTAGAAGAATGTCGGTCAACAACTATTTAGTAACTGAATTTCTCTGCTTTTCCAAGTTCACAGGGTCCATATATCGCCCCCAGTATCCCACAGTGGATTCATTGCTCTGGTGAGGGAGGCTTGTCTTTGTCTTTGTTTACTACTGAATTTAGGGGGCGGGGGACGTCCTGCTGCATGAACAGGCTCTAAATGCCAGGGATGCAGAGATTTAATTCCCAGAGTTTAGAACCCTGCGGGCAGTGATGAGGTGAAGAGCCACTTTTTATCCTCTCTGCACCTCAGTCTCCCCACCTCTAAACAAGTAGTTACCAATAGGCCTCACAGGCCATGAAAGATCCGGTGAGACGGCAGATGGGGAACTGTGAACCATGCAGAGATAAGAACTAATCATCTCCTAGGCGTCCAATCTGGTCAGTCCACAACCTAATCCCAACCCACTTTTCCAGCCTCACCTCCAGGGGCAGTGTGCCCCTCCCGACAGCGACCTTAGCTCCAGCCACAATTCTCAAACTTCACCACCTAAATACATCTCCATATGCAGTTCCCTCTGCCTTCTCCCGTGGGAAAACTCTTTTGCATCCTTCAAATACCTGCTTCCCCAGTGCCCTCAGGAATACTTAATAGACTATAGAGGTAAGAGCGCCATGGCTCTCTGGGCCTCAGTTTTCTCATCATTAAAATGAGGTCTCTGAGGCATGTGGGAGTTTTAAGGTCGTTAGAGCCGAGAGCTGCGGAAACCTTGCGCATTCTCGCTCCCTGCAACTGTCTACGTGTCGGAACCCCCGGCAGACAGACAGACCCGCAGGGCAGGGCCCTGGGCTGCCTCTTCTCAGGAAAAGCCCTGGGAAAACGTGGCACCGGAGAACGTGGCAAGAAGGAGTGAACGAAGGATGACAGAATGAACAAATGAATGGACCGAAGGCCATACTTTGGACAAAGGCCGGCAAGATGGCGTTCTCTAGGACCGCGGGAGGGGCGGCCAGGACCTCGACTGGGGAGGGGGAACGCCGGCGCCGGGGACCTTGCTTGACGGGCCGCACGCCTGGGACAAAAGCCTGCAACATGGCGGGCTCTAGGACCCTCGTGCGCGCACGGCGCAAGGCGGGCAGCCGTGCCGCCCGAGCACAGGCGTCTGCTGCAGCCGGTCCGCCGGGACAGCCGGCGGGTTCTAGGACCCACTGGGCCCAGAGCCCGCCCGCCCGCGCCCTCCCGGGGCCGCACTCCTCCCGCCCCTCCCGCGCCGCTCGCGCCAGGCCAACCCCATCTGCCCTCTGCACCCACAGGGAAACTGAGGCCCGTTCGGATTGCGTCCGCAGTGGGACTGCCCGGGAGTCCCTGCGGCTTCCCGCCGGCATTTCCTACCTGAACAGACTGGGGCTGGCTCCGTGGCGTCAACGGCAGCTCCTCTCACCGACGGAGCCCGGGACACATCCAGGGAGCGGCAGGCGCTAGGACCCAGCTTTGGGGGGGGGAGGGGGAGGGACGGGAGGCGGGGTTGGCGAGCGGAAGTGGAAGGGAGCTTTTCCCGCTAGGGAGGAAGGCGAAGTTTATCCGAGCACCCCCAGCCGAAGGTGGCGGAGAAACACCTTGCAGGGGGTCTCTGTGGGTGCTAATGACAGAGGACACCGGAATAGGTTTACGGGATGCACCGGCTATTGCTAGCCTGGGGATAGATCACCGTGAACTAGAAGGTGGGAGGACAGAAAGGCCATGCCCAAGATTTGTAGTACCTAAATCCGCTTATATTCCACAACATTTCCCTTAATAGCAAGGAGCAAATGACGCTCCCTTCATCTGTCTTTAGAAGTTTTACAAGAAGCCCCAGGAAAAGTGTCGCCAAAATACTGAGGCCAGGGCTGCAGAACCCTTTTTATCCTCTTCTGCGCTCAGCCAATATGCACCGGAAGGATTTTAGCGGCTCTTCCCGGAAGTGTGGCTAAGGTTAGTGCAGAACGACACAGCTCTTTGACCTACGTGGGCGGGGTCAGAGTCGCGCCTTAGCTGCTTCTCATCTAGCACCGGAAATGTGTCTGTGTAGAACCGCTGCTTGGAGGCGGGACAGAAGCATTTTTAAGGCGGAAGTTTCGCGGGGAAGCTTTTGCGGCTAGGACACTTCCTGTTTCCTAGTAACAATAGGAAGTGTCCGCGGAGCTCGGTTAGACTGCTGGCTCGTGCCAGCTGCGCCCTCTTTCCTCTGCGTCCTTCCTTCTCCCCCTCTCTTTTCCCTCTTTCCCTCACCTCCCACCGCCCAGGAGCCCTGGCAGAGTGTGCGTGTGTGGGAGCTCGAGAGCCCCTGCACAACCACCCCTTGGGGCGCGCGGCTGCAGTTAGGGTGAGGGTCCCAGTGCGCAGGCGCACTCCCGTTCGCGGTCCCCAACGGACGCACCCGCGGCGGGAACGAGAAGGGGCCACCGGTGTGAGGTAGGGGTCCTAAGAGAAAACTGGTCGAGGAGATGAGCGAAGCAAGAGGACCTTATTGGTAGTTGATTAGGAGAGGCGACTCTTGAGCGAAGGGGCTTTGTGAAGTGAGAATTCTGGGAGCAGATTCAGTAAGGGGGTTTAGAGTCGGAGATAGGAGTTGTATTGGGGTCCCAAGGGAGTGAAGAGTCAGAGTCAGAGAAGGCCAAGGTGATGTAGGAGGCATGGGGGCCTGCCATGGAGAGAGCAAGGGCTTTGGAAAGAAGATTGTCCGAGTCAAACGGGCTGGCTCGTGTGTAAACTGGGATAACAGAGGCACTGCAGTGTGTTGTGAGGACTAAGTGACATAACGAATATTCTTTACTTAGCACAGTGCCTGACACACGGTAATGCTTAGGTAGCACGTGTTGCTGTTGTCATCAGTATTATGAGAGAAGGTAGAAAAAAAAATGAGAAGGGATGGAGAGGCGTAGGAAAGAAAAAGGTAGAGGGTGAAGAACCAGAAAGGAGACGAAATTTCCAAGATGGAAGATCGTTTGGAATCCGGGGAACCCAAGAGAGTCTTTCAGAAAGGTGACTTTGTGACCCTGAAAGGAATAGGGCAGGTGGGGGAACAAGCCAGCCCTTTCTCTGAAGGGGGCCTCTAACCTCACCTCTCAGGTCCTAGGCTGTCAACTGAAGAAAGAGGCTGCTTCTTCCATGCCTCTAGGCTACTCTGTTCAGCTGAGGGGTGAAGGAGGGAGGATTGGACTTACCTTATAGAAGGTTCTAGGAGAGGTATAGGTTTCCTTTTAAGATGTCGCAGAAGATAGGTTGTTTCAGATTTATAGAGAGCAGATGGTTAGGGACAGTAAGGCTTTTGGGATTTGGTCTGAAGACAGAATAATAGGTTTGTGATCAGAGGTAGGTTGCATTCCTTTAGACGTCAGTTTCCTTATCTATACTTCCAGAGATGAGTCAGGCCTAGAGGAGCTCCCATGTTTGGGGAGCTTGTATGCAGGGAAGTATTAAATGATGGTGCTTCCAGAATAGATCCAGTAGAGAGCAGGTCTCTGGGCATTGCTGCTTGGGGAACCCATGTGTGCCCTCTGGTGAACTTGTTGCTCATGGAACTAAGAGGCAAAGTTAATTCAGGCCTTCCTTCTGACCACTGCCCCCTGTTCCTAGGCCTTGGACCCTCCACCAGAGGAAGATGCTGCTGCCACCTGCCTGCTCTTCCTGAACCTTCAGGTTTCTGCCACACTGCCCCATGGAGGACACGCCCACCTCACTCAGCTGCTCTGACTGTCAGCGCCACTTTCCTAGCCTCCCAGAACTGTCACGGCACCGAGAACTGCTCCATCCATCTTCCAACCAGGACAGTGAGGAGGCTGACAGCATCCCTCGGCCCTACCGCTGTCAGCAGTGTGGGCGGGGCTATCGTCACCCAGGGAGCCTGGTCAACCACCGCCGGACCCACGAGACTGGCCTTTTCCCCTGTACCACCTGTGGCAAGGACTTCACGAATCCCATGGCCCTCAAGAGCCACATGAGGACTCATGCTCCTGAAGGCCGCCGGCGGCACAGGCCTCCGCGCCCCAAGGAAGCCACTCCATGCCTCCAGGGGGAGACAGTGTCCAGTGACTCCTGGGGCCAGAGGCTTGGCCCTGGAGAAGGCTGGGAAAACCAGAAGAAACATACTGAAGAGACATCTGGCTGTGAATCTGGGCCAGACTCTAGGGCAGCTCTGGGCACTTGGGAAGATCCACCCACCAGACAAAGAGAAGGCTGGGAAAGCCAGCCAGATCCTGAGGAGGGCACAGAGGGCTGGGGGCCCACCACCAACTCTGCCGGAGACCCACCGCTCCCCACCCCGGCCAGCAGTCTCCTTAGCAATTTGGAACAGTATTTGGCTGAATCAGTAGTGAATTTCACAGCGGGCGAGGAGCCCGCCCAGTCCCCTCCTGCTGAGGATGAGCGGCGGTACAAATGCAGTCAATGTGGCAAAACCTACAAGCATGCTGGGAGCCTCACCAACCACCGCCAGAGCCACACCCTGGGCGTCTACCCTTGTGCCATCTGCTTCAAGGAGTTCTCTAACCTCATGGCTCTGAAGAATCACTCCCGACTCCATGCCCAGTATCGGCCTTACCAGTGTCCCCACTGCCCCCGCGCCTTCCGGCTCCCCCGAGAGCTGCTGGAACATCAGCAATCCCATGAGGGTGAAAGTCAGGAGCGGCTGTGGGAAGAGAAAGGGATGCCCACCACCAATGGGCATGCAGACGAGAGCAGCCGGGAACAGCTCCCTGGTACACAGATGCTGAATGGCTCTGGGGAGCTGAGCACCTCTGGGGAGCTGGAAGATAGCAGCCTGGAGGAGTACCGGCCATTCCACTGTGGGGACTGTGGCCGTACCTACCGCCATGCTGGGAGCCTCATCAACCATCGCAAGAGCCACCAGACAGGTGTCTACCCCTGCTCCATCTGTTCCAAGCAGCTGTTCAACGCAGCTGCCCTCAAAAACCACGTGCGGGCACATCACAGACCCCGGCAAGGAGCCGGAGAGGATGGGCAGCCATCAGTACTGCCAGCTCCCCTGCCGCTGGCTGAGACCACCCACAAAGAGAAGGAGGTCCCCGCCGCCACCCTGGACCACCGCCCCTATAAGTGCAATGAGTGTGGTCGGGCTTACCGGCACCGGGGGAGCCTGGTGAACCACCGCCATAGCCATCGGACAGGAGAGTACCAGTGCTCACTCTGTCCCCGCAAGTACCCCAACCTCATGGCCCTGCGCAACCACGTGCGGGTACACTGCAAGGCTGCTCGCCGCAGCACAGGCCCAGGGGCCGAGGGTCCCCTCGGCCGCCGCAAGTTGGAGCTCCCAGCTGACCCAGTGGGAGCAGAGGCAGCCCCCCATTCAGATCAGGGACCTGGGTGCAGACGTGAAGAGGGGGCCACCGATGTCCCGCCAGCAGCAGATAGGACCGCGCCACAGATATGTAGCCTGGGTGGCATGCTCTTTGAAGACCCTGAGAGTCTTGAACATCACGGCCGGAGCCATGGGGAAGGGGAGAACGGCAGGACCGAGACCAGGGTGTCACCTCCTCGGGCGTTTGCCTGCCGAGACTGTGGAAAGAGCTATCGCCACTCAGGCAGCCTCATCAACCACCGGCAGACCCACCAGACGGGAGACTTCAGTTGCGGGGCCTGCGCCAAGCGCTTCCACACCGTGGCCGCCATGAAGAACCACATGCGCCGCCACAGTCGGCGGCGGAGCAGGCGGCACCGGAGGCGGGCTGGCAGCGCTGGCGGTGGGGGAGAAGCCAAACTCCCGTCAGGCGGGAGCTGGGCCCCAGAGCTGGTGGGAGACGGTGAGGGCCTGAGCCCTCCCCAAGACCCTTCAAGGCAAAGTCTGAGTGGAGCCGAAGGCAACATGGAAAGTGATGGGAGCTGTTTGCAGGCTGCAGCTGAAAGGGACAAATGTGGGCTTGAGAGGGATGAGGCCTGTTTCCAGGGTGATAAAGAGAGCAGCGGCACTGAGGAAGGACTGGAAAGGAAGGAGGCCTGTTTCCTTGACAACTTGGACGTCCCAGGCGATGAGGAGAGCAATGGGACTCGCTTCTGTGGTGGCCTCCCTGGGGTGGAGGAAGACCAGAAACCAGCCCCTGGCCAGCCCAGCTCCCCTTCCCACTCTGCCAGAGCCGCTGCTGGCTGGCAGGCTGAGGTCTCCCACATGTGTCCTGACTGTGGGCATTCTTTCCCCCACTCCGCTGGCCTGCTGAGCCACAGGCCCTGCCACCCACCGGGCATCTATCAGTGCTCCCTCTGCCCGAAGGAGTTTGAGTCCTTGCCTGCCCTGCGCAGCCACTTCCAGAGCCATGGGCCCGGGGAGGCAGCCTCCGCACAGCCCTTCCTCTGCTGCCTCTGCGGCATGATCTTCCCTGGGCGGGCTGGCTACAGGCGTCACTGGCGCCAGGCTCATGACTCCTATGGTACGACTGAGGGCTCAGAGGAGGAGGGGGAAGAGGAAGGAGCAGCAGGGGCAGCCTCCACCCATAGCCCCCCACTGCAGCTCTCGGAAGCAGAACTGCTGAATCAGCTGCAGCGGGAGGTGGAGGCGCTGGATGGCGCCGGGTATGGGCACATCTGTGGCTGCTGTGGTCAGACCTACGATGACCTGGGCAGCCTGGAGCGTCACCATCAAAGCCAGAGTTCCGGGAACACCAACGGCGAGGTTCCCAGCCTCATTCATCACCCGGGAGAGTCAGGTGATGCCACGGGGATGGTTGCAGATGGCACCTTTGAGGGCACGGTGACCTCTTTTTCTGGGGAGGGTGGAGACACAAAGTCTGGAGAGGGAGTAGGTGCCACGCTTGCAGACAGCCTTTGCATGCAGGGTGGGGAAAGTTCTCTGGAGACCCAGCCCCGCCCCTTCCGCTGCAACCAGTGTGGCAAGACCTATCGCCATGGGGGCAGCCTGGTGAACCACCGCAAGATCCACCAGACCGGAGACTTCATCTGCCCCGTCTGCTGCCGCTGCTACCCCAACCTGGCTGCCTATCGCAATCATCTGCGAAACCACCCGCGCTGCAAAGGCTCTGAGCCCCAGGTGGGGCCCGTTCCAGAGGCAGGAGGCAGCGGTGAGCCCCAAAACATGGCGGAGGAGGGCCTCGGGCAGGCAGAAGTGGAGAAGTTCCAGAAGGAACTTAAAGTGGAGCCCCTGGAGGAGGTGGCGAGGGTGAAGGAAGAGGCCTGGGAGGAGACCACTGTGAAGGGGGAGGAAATGGAGCCGAGGTTGGAGACTGCGGAGAAGGGCTGCCAGACTGAAGCCAGCTCCGAGCGGCCCTTCAGCTGCGAGGTGTGCGGCCGGTCCTACAAGCACGCCGGCAGCCTCATCAATCACCGGCAGAGCCACCAGACCGGCCACTTTGGCTGCCAGGCCTGCTCCAAAGGCTTCTCAAACCTCATGTCCCTCAAGAACCACCGGCGCATCCACGCGGATCCCCGGCGTTTCCGCTGCGCCGAATGTGGGAAGGCCTTCCGCCTGCAGAAGCAGCTGGCCAGCCACCAGCGGGTCCACGTGGAGCGCGGTGGAGCTGGGGGCTCCCGCAAGCTGCCCCGGGAAGATCGGCCCTTTCGCTGTGGGCAGTGTGGGCGGACCTACCGCCACGCCGGCAGCCTCCTGAACCACAGGCGTAGCCATGAGACGGGCCAGTATAGCTGTCCCGCCTGCCCCAAGACCTACTCCAACCGCATGGCCCTGAAGGACCACCAGAGGCTGCACTCGGAGAGCCGGCGGCGCCGAGCTGGGCGGTCCCGGCGGGCAGCTGTGCGCTGCGCCCTCTGCGGCCGGGGCTTCCCTGGCCGGGGATCTCTGGAGCGGCACCTGCGAGAGCATGAGGAGGAGGCCAGAGGGGGTCAGGGAGGCCCAAACGGCACCGAGGGCGGTGAGGGGAACCTGGTCGATGACCAGGGACTAGAGGGCAGGTGGTGCGGTACTGAGTCGGTATCCCCGCTGGAGGCTGGAGTCATGAGGCCAGCGGAGCAGAGTCAGAGCCCCCTCAAGGCATCAGGTTTAGAAGGCACAGAGCCAATGTCCTGGGGCACGGGGAAAGCAGATGGGTGGCAAGGAGACAGAGGACCGGTGAATCATGATGGAGATTGGGTTCCTGGGGGTCACGTACCGACCAAGCCGGAAGACGAGGCAGGGGACAGTGTCCCCAGGAGTCCTTGCCACCTTGGCAACAGCCAGCCCAATGGACCTAGTCTGATTCCCGTGGATAGCTGGAACAATGGAGACAGCAGCCCTCAGCTTCAGCCGGAGAGCCACTCCTTTTCCTGCAGCCCTTGTGGCAAGACCTCCTGCCAGTCGGAAGGGCCCTTGAAACACCACAACACCCACAAGACAGACCGTCACTATTGCCTGCTCTGCTCCAAGGAGTTCTTGAATCCTGTGGCCACCAAGAGCCAGAGCCACAACCACATAGCTGCCCAGACCTTTGCCTGCCCTGACTGTGGCAAGGCCCTTCGGTCCCACCATGAACTTGCCAGCCACCTTCAGACTCATGCCAGGGGCCTCAGTCAGGTGTCGCCCCAGATGGAGGCCAGAGGTCCCAAAGCTGGGGCTGTGGAGGATGAGGTGGATCTCCCTGGTCAAGTCCAGAAGGCCCCATCAGAACCCCCCAGGGCCCCAGGAGAGAATGCCGGGAGAGCTAATGGAGGCCAAGGCGTCAGGTCTGCAGCAGCTGTGGACGAGGAGCGGCCCTTCCACTGTGCCCAGTGTGGGCGTTCCTACCGCCATGCCGGTAGCCTGCTGAACCACCAGAAGGCCCACACCACTGGACTGTATCCCTGCTCCCTCTGCCCCAAACTTCTACCCAACCTGCTGTCCCTTAAGAACCACGGCAGGACCCACACGGACCCCAAGCGCCACCGCTGCAGCGTCTGTGGCAAGGCCTTCCGGACAGCTGCCCGGCTGGAGGGCCATGGGCGTGTCCACGCACCCCGGGAGGGGCCCTTCACCTGCCCCCACTGTCCCCGCCACTTCCGCCGCCGCATCAGCTTCCTGCAGCACCAGCAGCAGCACCAGGAGGAGTGGGCAGTGGCCAGCTCTGGTACGGGGGCATGAGTGGGCTTGGGCAGAGGACTGAAGGGTCCCAGAGGAGGCGGGCACACAGTGGAGGGTAAAAACTGGCCCCAAGGGGAGCAAGGAGTGAGAGGATCACGTGGATTCCAGGAGGCGGCCAGGGCTGGGATGTAGAGAAAGCTAGTTTGCGGATGCTGCCTTTTGAGTAGCTGAGATCTGAACCCCTGGGGGCTACCTTACCCCAAGGTGAATAGGTAGCCTGGTGGGTTGGGGTAGTCGGGGGTGGTAGGGAGTGGTCAGGGGCAGAGGCAGCTGCCGGGGCTCCTCTGCTGTGCTGGAGCCAGAGAGGAACGGTCTTTTTGTTTTGGGAGGGGAGGTAGCTGGGTACCACCTGGCTGCTGCATCCGGAAACTCCCCTGATCCAGCCAGTTAAGTAATGATTTCCAGAGAACAAGGTGGTCTAGGTTCTGCTCTTCCCTAGAGTAGGCAAGGAGCCAGGGAAAAAGGAAGGGGGCATGGGAGGCGCCCCCAGACTGTGGCTTCCATGCTGACCTGGTCGGGGAACAGGGTCATTAGTTGGCACCCAGCTCCCTGTCCGTTTCCCCGAATCTTGTCTCTGCTCCCCCTCCTCTTTTCTTGGAAACTAGACCCTTGGCCCTTTCCCACCTGTATTGGCCCACGTTTCTTCTCCTTCCCTTTATTCAACCTTCTTCTTTCTCTGCTGCGCATTTCCTTTTTGGGATCCAACCAAGCCACCCTTTCCACCTGCACACCCCCCTCCCCTCTGGCACACCTTTAATTGGAGGACTGAGTCACAGATAATTGTTTCTTTGAAGCCAGGCCCAGCTATAGCAACAACAGTTATCAGCCCCTATTTCCCATCCTCCATCCAGGGGAATCTCCAGGGAAAGACACCTCGCCCAGCCTTGCTGGAGGACGAGGCTGCGGAGGAATGGGAGAGCCTGTTCCCTCAGCAAGTCCCGGGCTTGCTCTCCACCTCCCCTAGGGATCCGTAGCCCTTCTCCCAGGGCTCCTCCCATTTAGTGGCCCCCAAAGTGGGTGTGCCTGAGCTGGTGGGCCCCTTGACCAGAGATTGTCAGGGCAGGAAGGGTGGGTGGTGAGATTCCCCTGAGAGTGCTGATAAAATGGCTTTCAGGATAAAAGATTTCTCGTGACCCCAAGGGAATGAGTGAGGAGCTAGTGAACCAGGTCTGGGGAAATAATTGGGAGTTCTCACACAGGCCTTGGGGGCAGGGGCTGTGGGGAATGGCCTGCAGGGCTAGGGAGGGGGAGGGGTACAAGCTGTGCGGGGTTTGTGCCCTCAGTCGCCTCGTCTCTCTCTCCCCAGGAACCCCAAAGGCACCAGCGGCGGGCAGAGGGGACTTGTCATTGCCCCCTCCACCCACCCCCACGACCCCACTCCTGGACCCTTCACCCCAGTGGCCTGCAGACCTCAGCTTCTCCCTCTGAACTTCAAGTTTCCAAAGATCAGAATACGGGGTAGGGGGAGGGCAGGTTGTAGGGAAAGGCTTGATCTCCTTGTTTTGCTCAGGAGTAGTTTGGGCATCCCCAGCTCTCTTCTCCTCTCCTCCTGCAAAGAGGACCCAGATCTGGCTTCTTTCCCATGGAGGGGGTGAGATGTTCCTCCCGTCCTGTCCTTGAAGGACCTCCTTTCCCCTGCCTTTGTCACCATGCTCTTCCCTGTGACCAGCCCTGCAAGAAACCCAGTGCCAGGCTCTGCGGCCGGGCCACCCTCACCAGCCAGATTCCAACACTAGGGAGAGGCAGATTCAGAGAGAGCCATGGGTGGGAATGTTGCCTGTGGAAGGGGGGGAGCCTTTTACTACAATTTGTAATTTATTTTCTAAAGTCTATTTTGTAACAATTTATTTAAGTTTAAAAATACAGGAAAATTGCTCCCCCCAAAAAAGAAATTTTCAAAGTACATGGCTGGTGTGGTTGTATCTGAGGGGATGACGAATAGGGAAAGCTGGGGAGGCCTGCGTTGGACCGCAGAGCTGGACGTGGAGGGGGTGTCCACAGGGGAGGTCTCCCTGTCCTGCAGAGGCGAGCAGGGGCAGCTGTCGGTCGGGGCAGGCTCCTTCCCAGAGCCCGTTGCGCGGTCGGGCCTGCCCCAGTGGGGGACGGGGTCATGGGGGATGGCAGAGGGGCAGGGGCAGTGACGCAGGAATTGCCTCACTGTGACTGCAGTGTCCCAGAGCCACCTGTCAACAACCGGCTGGCTGGCCGGTCAGGGAGAGGAAGGAGGGTGGGGCTGGCCTCGTCCTCACAGCTTCCCTCCCTTCCTGCCTTAGAGGAAGAGGAAGGAGGCTCTCCTCAGCCCCCATGACAGATGAGAAAAGTTTGGTCCGAAGAGGTTGAGAGGCGTGCTCTCCCAGTCAAACAGTGACAAGAGCCAGAATTTGAATCCAGATGGGTCCGTCCACTGCTCCACCCCACCCAGGGCAGCTAGAGGTGGGTCAGGCCAGACCCTGCCCTGCCCTGCCCCAGGTCGAGAGAAGGTGTCTGCGGAGGCAGTGTTGGCACGAGGCCCCAGGGCCACGTACTCTTGTTAGCTGGGCAGCTTTCAGGCTTGGCCTCAGGCCCTGGCTCCTCAGCGAAGTAGACCCGCCATTCCAAACTGCTGACCCAGTTCTCATAGGTGGGGAGCACTGTAAAGATGGCAGGCCTTGCCGGGCCTTCGCAGGCATCTCCGAAGCTGTGCAGCCCAGCCAGGAACCATGTTCCCCTCACTTCGTGCACCAGCGGTGTCCCCGACAGGCCCTGTCAGGGGTCAGGGGACACCAGTGACTTCCTTTTCTCCCTAGGCAGCGTCACGGGGCAGAAGGGGCTGGGGCTGGGGGTCTGGCTGTTTGGGAGCCAGTTGGCAGAAAGGCTGAGTTTTGGTGAGAGGTCTGAGGCCAAACCTGGCAGAAGGTCTGTTCATGAGTGGCAGGGCGAGGGGTCCGTGGGGTGAGGACAGGGGGAGTGGGGCTCACCTCACAGCCGGGCGGCTCACCCACAGCACTGGTGCACACCATCTGCGGCAGAATGGGGGTTCTGTCGCTCCCAAGGGCTGCGTACAGGCGGCTACAGGCCCTGGGCCCCAGGAGGGTCACAGGCACTGTCTGAGGGGAGCTGGTGCCTGCAGGGCGACGGAGAAGACCTAGCTGCTGCCTCGGCCTCTAGGCTAGATGCACAGCTGCTGGTGGCCCTGTCCTACCTACGTACCTGCTCCTTGGCGGGCTAGCCCCAGGACCCAGCCGTGTTCCCCATCAGGCAGGCGGTGGTCCGCGTAGGGCAGGCAGAGGGGCCGCAGGCTGGAGCCCAGTGTTACGGGCTGGGCCAGCAGCAGGAGGGCCACGTCATAGCCCCCCTCTGGGTGGGTATACATCCCATGCAGGATGACTTTCTTCAGGCCCCGCTCCTCTGGTCCAGCCCCCAGGCCTACAGTCCATTCCTCTGGGGTCTGGCGCCTGTGCAGGGACAGCATTGACAGCACTGGGTGGCAGGGCTGCCAGCAAGGGTGGGGGCACAAAGGCAAGGGAGACGGGACTCACCCAGTGAAGCAGTGGGCAGCAGTCAGCACCACCTCCTCTGACACCAGGGCTCCGCCACAGGCCAGCTTCCCTTGGTGCTTCAGCCTGGCGTCCCAGGGCCGTGGGGAGGGAGCTTCTGCCTGGGGGCCTTCTCTCCTCAAGGATCCACAGGCTGAGACAGACAGATTACATCATCTGCCTTCCTGCTAAGTGCTCACTGCATGCCAGGCCCCGTGCTAAGCGCTTCCCATGTGCTATCAACCATCCTCACAATATCCTTTTAAGTTGAATCTTGGTTACCCTAATTACCGAAGGTAACCAAAGTTCCAGAGGGGTTAAGTGACTTTCTAGCTCACTAACCACAGGCAAATAGCCAACTTGAGATTCAAAACCCAGGGCCTAAGCTTTTAACTCTGATGGTCCAGGATCACGGGAGTGGCCTGCTCATCATTCCCTACCCCGCCTGTCTGCACCCCTCTGGGCTTGGAGTGGCCCCAGAACTCCTGGCTCACTGGTGCTTCTCTTAACACCAAGATAGAGCTTCCGTCTCAGTAATTATTTTGCATGCAGTTTGCATGTTAGTCACTTACTGCCAGAATTAATGCCCCACTGAGTGGGAGCCCTGCCCTCTCCAATCTCATGGAGTTCCTGCTTGGAAATTTGCAGCCTACTCCAAAACCTTCAGCCAGATCCCAGAAATTCCTCTTCTTACCTAAACCCCAAATTCATAAAGTTCCAAAGCATCTATGCCTCTTAGCCGTAAATGGAGCTGTTCCCATCCTGGGGGCTGAAAGGGGCCTTATAAGCCCCCTCATTAGCCCCTGGTAGCGTGTGGATACCCTGTATCAAGTTTTCTATTCTGAGCTGAAATTTGTTCCACTGTGGCTTCCACCTGCTGCCCAGAAGTCATGCAGCCCTGGGGGGAGGTCCCCACACGTCCCGCTCCTGACACCCGCTGCTCATACCTACACAGCTGTCCTCATCACTGATCTCTGGGGTCTCAGGGTCCTGGGCTAGGAAGGCTGACCCCCGAGCTTGAGCCTGGAGCCAGGAGCTGTGAGCAGTCACGTCGGTCAGCAGCACAGGAGTGTCTTCCTGGGCACAGCCTGTTGCAAAACTGATGATCCCAGCTTGAACCCAGTGTCCGTCAGGTTCGCGGCACAGCACGGGGCCCCCGGAATCTCCCTGGAGCCGGGAAGTGTTGTCAAGGACAGATACCTGAGCCCCAGCCCTGGGCGGACACCCTCTACGTGTGGTCCTTCCACCAGTCCCTGTGGATTGAGTGCCCAGCCCCCTCCTGTTCCCTTCCCTTGTCCTCCCCCTCAGACCTGACAGGGCCCCTGCACCCCGGGCTGGGGACCTCCACACAGCATCCCAGGCCGGGCCGGGCTGGCCAGCAGCCGCTGATGCAGGCGGTCGTAGAGACAGTTACACGTGGGGCGGCTGATTAGACGCAGGCGTATATTCCGTAGGGCCCTGGGAACTGGCGAAAGAGAGGGGGTTGGGGCTGGAGTCTGGGCTCGGAGGAGCAAGGGAGACCGGGAACGGGGACAGTTGGCAGCTGAGGCTGTGTGACCTTGGGCAAGCAGAGTGCCCCTCTGGGCTCCAGCCTGGGCCAGCACTTACCGTCATTGTCCTGATCCCAGCCAGTGGCCCAGCAGTGGGTCCCAAAGGGGAAGTGATGGGCAGGTTGAGGCAAGCAGAGGGGTGTGTGGGCCACGGGGTGGGCGAGCCGTAGCAGGGCCAGGTCCGAGCCCTGGCTGTAGTGCTTATAGGCCCCGGGCAGCTGCAGAGCTGTCACCCCCACCTCCTCAGCTCCTGGGCTCAGCCCCTCATGCTTCAGAGAACCCAGGACAACTGACCAGGAGTGCAGTTCCGTGACTGCTGCCCTGCAAGTGGGGGGGACAAGACCCAGGCATTGAGTGCAAAGGGGGACGGTGACACCGTGGGAGACAGCACAAAGTGGGTGAAAGATGGACAGAAAACCTGTGGCTTTAAGCAAGGTCCATCCTTCTCCCAATTCAGTTGTCTCATTTGTAAGGTTTCTACCATGAAGGGTCGTTAGGATTAACTTGATAGTACGTACCTGGCACATGGCATATTTTTAATAAATGGTACTTTGTTACTCTAGGGGCAGGGCTCAGTTTTGCGGGGCTTGGGGACAAATCGTTCACCCCCAAAGCCAGAAACCCTGTTTGACCGCAGCCGTGACTCACTTTTCGAAGCAGTGGGCCGCAGTGAGGACCCAGCTGTCCGCCACCAGGGACCCGCCGCAGATGTGGGCCCCCTGCCTCCTCACACTGGCCTGCCACGGCCACTCGCCAGGCACTGTGCTGCCCTCTTGAGGCGTGGAGGGACCAGGGCCACGCTGCCCGCATGCTGTGGAGAGGCGGGGGTCAGGCTGACAGCAGGCCCCTGTCCTGCCCTCACCCCTGGCCCGATCCAGACCCAAGTAAGGCCCAGCCCCATGGCCCCAGAGCTTACCACGCTGAGCCGCTTGAAGACCTGGGAAGAGAGAGACACAGGTGAGCCTTGGGGCAGGGAGCCTTACCTGCCCGGTCCAGCGTTGGTAGAGGGGACAGGTTTGGGGGGATTGGTGTGGGTTGCTGCTATGACTCTGTGGCTACCTCACCGGCCCCTCCCAGAATGAAAATATTTATATGAGGTCAAGAAACAGCTTTTATTGGAAGCTATTCAGAGTGTACACTCAGTCATTAATTCTCCTGCCTCAGCCGTGCTCAGCACTCCTGGGCCTGAGCGGCAGGGCCTGGGGTTCAGCTTGGGACCAGGCCAAGCCTCCTCCAGGCCGCAGAACCCCCAACTCCTGCCCCCACCGCTGAGTCAGAGAGGCGGCCTGTGCATGTGGAAAGCGTTAGCTTAATTGTGCCCTGCGCTGCAGAGGCCTAAGAGGAATAATTAGAGGCCTGCGTCATGTCCAAGTTGGGGAGGGCGTCAAGAGATTGAGACTCACCCCGCCCCTGTTCTGACGACCTGGGCTCTGCCCCTGTTCTGACGACCTGGGCTCTGCCACTTTTCCAGAAACCATCAGAGACTCTACCAAAGGGTCCCCTGCCCTGCCTCTTCCCCATCACAGGCACACACAAACACACCATTGAACATCTACGCCAGGAGAGACGGGACGTATGTAAAGGTGGGGAGACTGAGGCCACAGAGCCCCAGAACTTGCCTAAGGTCATTCTGGAAGTAGAGAGGCAGACGGGGCCACAGGGCGCACACACAGGCATAATGACAGTTCCTCCAGACACAGACTATAATCCAGCCCAAGGAAATCATACCCATTTGGACACAGGCGGCCACATACCCCTCCCCCCCCACACAGCCGGACACGGTTATGTTGCCACAGGCTGACTGTGGCCTCCCAGGCAGGCACTCTCTCACACATCAAGCTGCAGGGGGCTGCTGGGGTAGAGGACAGCCCCCGAACCCCACCATACCGCCTACCCCCCAAACACGGGTGACTCACCCTCTATGAAGACCACGGCTCCCAGGATGAGCAGCCTCGGTCCCCAGCTCCCCTTCATGCTGCTCCAAGCCACTCTGCCGCCTGTGCTCTGGGTTCTCCGAGAAGCCACCTGGGTCTCCCTAGCTCCACCTCTGCTCCACCCCCAACTTCCTAGGAGTCAGGTGTCATTGCTTTTCCTGGGCTGGAAGGGAGCCAGCAGCTTCCAGCTCTGGGGCTGTGGCTGTGTGACCCTGGGCTGTTCACCGCCTCTCCCTGGGCCTCAGCCTTGGCCACACTGCCTGGGTTCAAATCCCAGTTCCCCCTAACACTTGAGTGACCTTGGACAGTTAGCCCGTTTGTGCCTTGTCTGAAAAACTCCACAAACTGTTGAGTGTAAAAGTGCTTAGACCGAAGCCTGACGGAGTAAACTTGCTCCCGAGCGTGGGAGCTGTCCCATTGGAACAGGTGAAGGGCATGGTGGGCAGGCCTTCCCCAGTTCTCACTCTTCATTTCAGCTTCCCTCCCAGGTTTGGGTCCAAATGGGTTTCATATATCTTCTCCTATTTTGATTCAGAGGCAGGGTGTACAGGGCTAGGTGTCAAGGGGCCAGGCTCTCTGCTTCTTGCTGGCTACGAGACTAGCAAATCTCAATGCCTCTCTGCCACCTTCCCGGGAAACAGGGTTACATGGTGCCCACCTTCCTCACAGGTGTTGGAAGACTCAATTAGGAGGGAGGAACACTCAGGGTGCATCCTTTTCCTCTTCCTGACTTCTAACTCAAGAACAGACCAGACTGGGCTTCCCTGGTGGCGCAGTGGTTGAGAATCTGCCTGCTAATGCAGGGGACACGGGTTCGAGCCCTGGTCTGGGAGGATCCCACATGCCGCGGAGCGGCTGGGCCCGTGAGCCACGGCTGCTGAGCCTGCGCTTCTGGAGCCTGTGCCCCGCGACGGGAGGGGCCGCGATAGTGAAAGGCCCGCGCACCGCGATGAAGAGCGGTCCCCGCACCGCGATGAAGAGTGGCCCCCACTTGCCGCAACTGGAGAAAGCCCTCGCACGAACCAAAGACCCAGCACAGCCAAAAATAAATAAATAAATAAATAAATAAATAAATAAAATTAAAAAATATATATATATATATATTTAAAAAAAAAAAGAACAGACCAGACTGTTCAGGGACCCTGACCCCAACTCAGAGGCAGCTGTGGCTGCACAGAACCAGAAAGGTAGCTCTCACATGCTTGGCTGTCCCAGAAGACAAGGCCTGGCTTCTGTGGGTAGGAGGCACAAGCTGCCAGCCCATTTCCTGGGGGTGGGGGCTGATGGCACCCCAGGTCTTGCTGACTCCACATACTGGAGAAGGGACTAACTACCCTTCCAGCAGGCCCTCCACTCTCCCTCTGACTCATATCTTCCCATCCCAGAGGAGGAAAGACTGGGAAAGCCCCAACACTAAGGTCCCGGGCAGACAGATGGCTCAGACTTGGCTAATTTATTTAAGGAATTTTATTGCTCTGAACCATCCCTCCTTGGGCAATAGCAGGAACTTTGGAAACCAGTCTTTGGGGACAGAGCCAGAGGCACTAAGGTGAGGGAAACAGTGTGGCATGTTTGGTCCATTGTCCTGTGTGGGAGTATGGCAGGGGCAGGTTGCAGACTCCTCTTCTAAGGATCCAGACGTAGCCTCCTTGGGCAAAGATCACAAGCCAAAGCAGAGGAGATGAGGTCAGCCTGGCTTGGGGTGAGGGCTCAGTGCCCCTTGACCTTGCCCTGGGGTTCCTGGACCTCCCGGAAGCTCAGCGCCATCAGGCCCACATTGATGGCATAGGTGGTGATGCAAACAATGCAGAAATCATAGAGCACGAAGAACAGGATCCAGGCCAGGTAGACAGAACCAGCTAGAGACACCAGGGAACTCAACACCAGCAGGACAGATGCCCAGCGGCCCCGTAGGCAACCTGCAAGGCAGAAAAGGGTCAGGCATGGGCTTCAGGGACTGGCTACCTCTAGAACACGCCATGACTCCATGGTGCCACCCAGATGGCAGGGGCTACTGGGGAAGAGTCTCTAAAATGAGAGGCTCTGACAGACTCCGCCAAGGCCTTGGTTCTCCTATCTGTTCAATGATCCCTGGGACCCAAATAGTGAATTTTCCTGCTGAGCGCTACATGAGATGAAAGATAAGCAACCCTTGGTTTTCCCCCAGAAAGGAACTTCTGAGTCTTTTCCAGAAAACTGGGCTCCTATGAAGTCTCTAAGGGCCCTTCTGGCTCTGACAGTAAAGACTCCTTTAGGTTCCCACCTCCCGGGTGCTCAGTGATGAGCAGTTGGCCATCAGATGTCTGGGTCACCAAGATTGCAAGGGATGGGGCTGGGCTGGCCAAGACGGGAAGGGGCCTGTCATGAGAGGGTAGGGCCACTCACCTAACAACAACTGTAGTGTGTAGAAGATGCAACCGAATATGCTGTTGGATTGATTGAGGACGCTGTCCTTGCCCAGTATGTGTTCCACCAGTCCGAAGCCCCGGCCCCACCTGGTGGAGGGGAGGGCCCAGATTAGGAGTGTCAACTGAGTGCCATGGGCCTTATCCTGGGAGGGTTATTTCCAAGAAGCCATCTGGGCTGTCCTTCCCCTTCTAGCCCTTCCCCCAACCCCCACATGAGTCCAAGGGTCAATGGCCTCCGGGAACAGCCTTTCTTTGGCAAGGACAGGATTCCATGTCACTGCCCCTATCCACCCCCATCCCCAGGTCACACCTGGCCATGGCTCCCCCATAGGCTCCTCTTTTCATCCTAGACCTTCAATAAGTCTTAAGATGGCAAGATGAGTATAACCCTTCACCTTACTTTACAGAGTTACTAAAGACTGGGAAACCAGGGCAGAATCTCTCTGCCCTGGACCCCTAAATCTCCAGTGCCCCGGCCACCCTCTCCCCTATTCTGTTTTAGGTCATCCCACTAACCTAGACCCTCAAGCATAGCCAGATCTGGCCACCTTGTCCCCAGGCAAAGCCATCCTTAAGACCATAATCAAAATAAATTAAAAAAAAAAAAAAAGACCATAATCGGTCCCTACACTCGACCCCACCTCCCCGTCCTGCCCGGTCACTTATTCCTTGTCATCAGGATTCACGTGCACTCCCTCGAATAACCCCAGTCCCCAGCACTATCTGCCCCCTCTACTCCACACTCCTATCTCGGACACACCCGTCTCGCCAGGCAACGCCCCCTTGAGCAGTACGGCTCCGTGTGTCCACTCCCCGGGCATCCCAATCCCAGATTCATCTGGCAACCTGGTCGCCATGCACACCTGGTCCCCATGCACCGCTCCTACGAGCAGCGGGTCCCCCAAGGCTTCACTCCCACGCGCACCTGGAGGAGAAGACGCGCGAACAGCTGATGGCGGTGCCCACGTCGCAGAGTGCGCGGTAATCCCGGTCCCGGGCGCGCGCCGCCTTCACGTGCAGCGCGTAGAGAGAGAGTCCTAAGCCCGCGAGGCAGAGAGCGAGCCGCACCCACCCAGGGCTCCGCCAGGTACTGCCCATGTCTTCTGGTCTCGCCGGAGGCGCCAGCCGGAAGGGAACCAGCCACGGAGCAGCGGCGGGGCCGGATTTGGCCACGCCCTCTCCCGCCCGTCTGGCTGGGCGATTGGCCTGTTGGTCTCACACTTCCTGATCCAATTGGCTGTTCCCAGGATTTGGCAGGAGTGCTGCCGGGGTACGAAAAACTGCTGAGGAATGCTGGGACTGGAAAACCAGATTAAGGGACGTGGGTACTTACTGATGTGACGGCCTGCCAGGCATGATGGGAATTGTAGTCGGGGTGGCCTCAATGCCTCAAGGGTAATGGAGTCTCCGGAGTTTTAAAAATTTTATTAATCGGGCTAACAGTATATAGCGTTTACTCTAGCCCAAGCCCTGCTCTAACTTTGGAATATCCATGAACTAGAGACCAGCGGATCGGGGAATCCAGCGAATACTGCGATCCGATCAAGAACCAAGCGTTTTCCCTGAAATTACTATCTCAGACATTATTAGGATTATAACCTCCAATCCGCCTAGTTTGCCCAGCTATTCCCTCCTGCTGCACCAGCGCCTCCTGCTGGCCGATCTCTCTCTCTTCGTCTCTCCCCCACATGCCCCGCTCCATCACCTCCGCCATACCCTTGACAGTATCCTAACCTCTGTTCTATTGTGGCGCCACCTGGCGAAACCTGAGCCCAGATCAACCCAACAGTGCCTCCTTTCCAAGCCTTTGGTGGGCTAGCTGAGCTCCCCCACTTCACAGACATAGCATCTATTGATGACCCCTCTCACCTATACTTCCCCTTCCTTCCCATTTGCATTGAAACTTTTCCCCATTTTAGAAGTTGCAACAAATATCCCTTTACAATCAAGTTTTTGGAAGATTTTACATTCCCAGTCTTTACTTCCTCACCTCTTCCTTGCTGCCCAGCACACCATAAACTAGCTCCTGCCCCCAATACTCCCCTGACAACTTATGGCTGGTGTCACCAGGATGCTAAATTCAATACATATTTTTCAGTTCTTATCATGCTTGGCCTCCCAACAGTATTAATCACTGTTGGGCATTCCTTCCTGGGAACTCTGTCTTCCTCTGGCTTCTGTGATACTTCGCTCTCCTGATGGCCCTCCTCCTTCTCTGGCTGCTCCTTCTCAGGCCCATTCCTTTTCTTCCAGACAACGTGGCCAGTGGAATAATGGCTCCTAAAGATGTCGGTGTCCTAATTCCTGGGACCTGTGAACATGTTAGTTTACGTAGCAAATGGGAATTAAAGGTTGCAGATGGAATTAAGGCTACTAATCTGCTGATTTTAAAACAGATTATCCTATGGATCCAATGTAATCACAAGGGTCCTTAAAAGTGAAAAAGGGCAGCAGAAGAAGAGATTCAGAGGAAGGTGTGACTATAGAGGAAAAGCACAAAGAGATGCAGTGTTGCTGGCTTTGAAGATGGAGAAAGGGTGTCATGAGCTAGGGAATGTGGGTGGCCTGTAGTAGCAGGAAAAGTTGAAGAAATAGATTCTCCCCTAGAGCCTCCAGAGAGGAATTTTTTTTTTTTTTTTTGGCCCAGCCATGTGGCTTTCAGGATCTTAATTCCCTGACTAGGGATCAAACCTGTGACCCCTGCATTTGAAGGGCAGAGTCTTAACCACTGGACCACCAGAGAAGTCAAAATTCATGTTGTTTTAAGTCACTAAGTTTGTGGTAGTTTGTTATAGAAACAATAGGAAACTAATACAGAGGACTAAGACTTAGACCAGTTTCTCACTTCTTTCCATAGTTTTCTGGAGTGTTCCTATTATCCATGACTGACTTCCCCCCGAATGAGTCATCTAAGAGGGAGCAAGGTGGAAACCACAGTATCTTTATGACTTAGCCTTGAAAGTCCCACATTGTCATTTATCCTATTCTGTCAGGTCAGCCCTGTTCAATGTGGGAAGAGACTACAGAGGGATATAAATACCGGGAGGTGGGAATCATTGAGGATTTACTGCTGTTCAACCAATCACCACAAAAATAATGACTTAAGAGAAAAACAATCATTTTAGTTTCTCTCAGTTTTTAGGGGTTAGGCATTCAGTACGAGAATTTTGGCTGGGTAGTTCTGGCTCACATAACTGTGGTCAGATGCTGGCTAATGCTGGAACGATGGGAGGCTGATAACCTGGCCTCTCTCTTCTTGCAGTCTCAGGGGCTGTTCGTGAATCCGTGTAGCCTCTCCGTAGGCACTAGTTTGGGCTTCCTCACAGCATGGCAGACTCCAGGCTACAATAGCCAGTTTCCAAAGTTGTCTTTAATGATTTCCACTTCCTGGGATTCATAACAATGTGTAGTTTCTTCCCACACGAAATAGGGCTGATCTGACCCAGTAGGATAATACAGAAATGATGGTTTGTGACTTTGGCGGCTAAGTCATTAGGATATTGTGGCTTCCATTTTGCTCCCTCTTAGATCACTAACTCTGGGTGAAGCCAGTTGCCATGTTATGAGGACACTCAAGCAGCCCTAAGGAGAGGTCCACTTAGTGAGAAACTGAGGCTTCCTGTCAACAACCAGCACTAACTTGCTAGGCACGTGAGAGAGCCACCCTGGAAGTGGATTCTCTAGCATCAGTCAAGACTTCATGCGACTGTAGTTTTGGGCAACGTGTTTTTTTTTTGGCGGCACCATGCAGCTTATGGGATTTTAGTTCCCTGACTAGGGATCGAACCCGGGCCCTCGGCAGTGAAAACGAAGAGTCCTAACCACTGGACCATCGGGCAACATCTTGACTGCAACCTCATAAGCAACCCTGAACCAGAACCACCTAGCTCAGCTGCTCCCAGATTCCTGACCCAAAGAAACTGTGTGAGATAATAAATGTTTATTGTTTTGAGCTGCTATATTTTGAGGGTAATTTGTCACACAACAATGGACAATTAATACAAGGCAATCAGACTGCTTACATGGTACCTCAGGACTCCAGTAAAAGTTCTGCAGGGAGCCAAGTGGAAGCTGCATCATCTTTTATGATCTAGCTTCATAAGTCATCATATAGTATCCCTTCCACTGTAATCACAAATTTGCTTAGCTCTAATGGGAAGGAACACAGAACTTCACCTCTTGATATGAGAAGCGTCGAAGTCATGTTCTAAGAAGTTCATGTGGGCATGCAGGGTGGGGCATCTTTGGGAAACACAAACTGCCACATGAGGCAACATTATTTCCACCGATGTCTTCCCTTACTCCTTACAGGTCACAGCTTCTGAACTCTGACCTGAGCCCAGATCTCCTTCCTGGGCTCCACACCCCAGAGCAGAAACACTTCTTGGACATCACCATATGGATGTCTCACAGGCCAATCAGATGCAAGGCAATGCACCCCAAACTGAGCTTCTTACCTTCCCCAAACCTGGCCCTTCTCTGGGGTTCCCATTTTAACCATGGGCCCCCCAATCCACCCAAGCCACTCCTCCTGGACCACTCTCTCATTCCCTGTAATCTATGCAGACCACTACCTTGACCCAAACCATCATCACCTCCCACCTAGATAAATGCAGTAGCCTCATCTTTGGTCTCTCAGATATATTTGTCTCTTACCCTAAGATACATTCTCCATACAGCAGTCAAAGTACATCTTTATCAAAAATTAAAAGATGTAGTTTAAAAAAAAAAAAAGATGTAGTTTTGTCACTCTGCCTTTCAATAGCTCAGAGAAGAAAGCCCAATATTTCTTCCATTTATTTAATAAATGTTTATTGAGCACCTGTTATGTGCCAGGGACTGTGTTAGGGGCACAGGATAAATCAGTATAGCAGACAAATATTCATACTGTGGTCTTACATTTTAGGAAAAAAACTGAGCAATTAATATGATAAATACATAAGTATATAGTATGCTGTCGGTGATACATGCTACGGATAAAATAAAGGGTAAAGCAGAAGGAATTCCCTGGCGGTCCAGTGGTTAGGACTCGGTGCTTTCACTGCCCGGGGCCAGGGTTCAATCCCGGGGAACTAAGATCCCAAAAGCCACACAGTGCGGCCAAATGAACAAATAAATAAGAGTAAAGCAGTGTGAGGGGAATGGGAGTGGTTGCAATTTTAAATAGGATGATCAGGTTGGGCTTCATTCAGCTGACATTTGGGCAAAAGCTTACAGGAGGTGAGGGATTAAGCTATGTGGAAATCTAGGGAAAGGGTGTTCCAGGCAGAGGGCACAGCTCATGAGAGGTGGAACGTGCCTGGTATGTTGAGGGAACAACAGATGGGCCAGTGTGGCTGTTGCCATGAGTATGGGGGGTGAGGACGGAACGGAAAAAGGGGACGGAGGAGTCGTTCAATCTTTCTGGGTCTCTGTTGTCCCATCTGTAAAATGAAGATAATCACATTACCTCAGAGGTTCGTTATGAAGATGAAACGAACACATGTAAATCTCTTAGAAGAGCGCCTGACCAACGGGAAGGTGGACTCTTGGGGTGCAAGTCCAACCTCCACCTCCGGGAGGTAGCAGCGAGTCCCGGCCGGGCTGGTCCAGCGTGCAGGGTCAAATGCACTGCCGGCCACGCCGCGGCCACGTGAGCGCCGGGATCTGGCACGCTTCAAGCCATCTTTTGCTTCTCTGCGCACTTCGGCCTTCCCAGCGGGAGCACCCTCCCCTCTCCCTTTTAACGCTGGCTCAAGCCCTGCCTGCCTGCAGCCGCCTCCAGAGCTGAGCGTCCTCCCAGCTTCACTCCAGGGTATCGCCGGGATGCGGGAAAAGAAAGGGTGGGAATGGTGTGGGGGTGAGGGGCGAAGAGAAAATCCAGAGACTCAGGGAGCCCTTTCCTCATGATCTGTGCAGACTTTCCCCCAGTCCCACAGGCAGGCCAGCTGGTGGTGAAGGGTCCCACCTCTGCTGAAGTTTAAAGACAGCTCCAGGGAATTCCTTGGAGGTCCAGTGGTTAGGACTCCATGCTTTCACTGCCGAGGGCCGGGGTTCAATCCCTGGTCGGGGAACTAAGATCCCGCAAGCCGCATGGCTCAGCCAAAAAAGAAAAAAAATTTTCAAAAACAAAACAAAACAAACCCCCCAAAACTCCAAAATATCGCCTGCTTCACTTATCCCTTTGCTTTAAAAATTTAAACTATTTAGAAAATACATGACCATGGTGAAGAAAAATCTGGTCAGTATAAGTACACACAAACACACACTGAAAAGTCTCTCTCCCATCATCGCCTGCTTGGAAAAACTGTCTTTTCACTGGTCTCTCTTTGTTTGGTCTCACTGGTCCCAATCACTACCTCCAGAGCATTCTGTCTAAGGAGCAGATCTATCCAGTTAAAAACCCTTCAGTGGCTTCTTTTTTTTTTTAATTAACTGATTAATTGATTTTATTTTTGGCTGTGTTGAGTCTTTGTTGCTGTGCCGGGCTTTCTCTAGTTGCGGCGAGCGGGGGCTACTCTTCGTTGTGGTGCGTGGGCTTCTCATTGCGGTGGCTTCTCGTTGCGGAGCACGGGCTCTAGGTCGCGGGCTTCAGTAGTTGTGGCACTCGGGCTCAGTAGTTGTGGCTCGCAGGTTCTAGAGCTCAGGCTCTGTAGTTGTGGCGCACGGGCTTAGTTGCTCCGCGGCACGTGGGATCTTCCCGGACCAGGGCTGGAACTCGTGTCCCCTGCATTGGCAGGTGGATTCTCAACCACCGCGCCACCAGGGAAGCCCCCTTCACTGGCTTCTTACTACTTCAGGACAAATGCACACTCATCCTTCAAAATCTGGCTCTGGTCACCTCATTCAGCTCCTCTCCTCCCAGACTCCACATGCTCCAGGCTCTTCCCTGTCCTGACATGTCCTTCCCACTCCAGTTCCCAGGCCTGGCCAGTCCTACTCACACTGCACCTATTCCAATTTCCCAGACCCTATATGATGCTCCCACAGCCTCCTGTGTGGCTCTTAGCACAACTGATGACACGGAAATTGTCTGTTTTCCTCTTCAGGGCAGGGAAGGGTCTATTTATTTAATTCAACACCAATCTCCTCTCCTTGCACAGAAAAGTCACCTAAACAGTGTCTGTTACTGGCATTAATTAGTAATAATGATAATGTAACAGGGAAGAGCCAAATCTGACTGCATGTTGGATCTGTTTCTTTTACTTTAACCTTTGCTTTCTGCTGCTTTTGTTCACTAAAAGGATACTGTCTATACACAGTGGCCTGCCTCGGGGAACCCTGCCCTTCTGCCTGAATGTTGAATCAAAGTGCCTTTGTTCAGGGAAACATCCGGACCCTGTCCGCCTGTGGATGACTATAAGAAAGGAGAAATTAACCCATCCCCTCCCCGAGGCTGGCCATTCCAGGTGATATTTGCAAAACTTTTGGCCTTTCTACTTTACTTCCTCATCTCCTCCCCCTCTCTGTGCTATAAAAGAAACTGGCATCCAAACCCCGATAAGTTGGTTATTTTGAGACTTTAGTCTGCCATCTTCTCGGTCTGCCGAATTGCTTGCCCAACACCTCGTCTCCGATGGCCTGTCGTGCGACGAGCAGAGCGAGCTTGGACTCGGTAACAATAATAGTAATAATATTAATAATAATAATACCTAGTAGAGTGTTAATTCCATGCTTGGCACTATTCTGGGCACTTTACATATATAAATTAATGTGACCACACAACCCCAAGGTTGGTACAACCTCATTTTACCAATACGGGAATTGAAGTATTGAGTAGTTTAAGGAACTTGACCCAGATGGTAAGTGGCTGAGCTGGGGGTTGAACCAGGCAGTCTGGTTTCCCGCAAATGAGTCAAGAGCTAGAAGGGAGAAGGACGGGACCTCAGCGGAGGAATCCAGGTAGGGTTTGGTCTGTGCACTTTGCATCTAAGGGTCTTCTCGCCCTCTCGCATTTCTTTTCCAGCAGAAGACAGAGGCCTAGAGAGACCAGATAACTCCGGGAGCCCTGTGGAGAGAGCTGTGCTATTTATTTGGGGACCTGGGAGCAGAGACACAGCCACGATGGCCTGGAGCGAGTTGCGAGTCCTCCGCTCCAAACTACAACTCCCAGGAGGCACAGGGCGCCCATAGCCCACGTGACGTCACGGCGGCAGAGGGCGCCAGCGGCTCGGCCAGCCCGGCCGGTGGACTTTTGGGCCGTTCCTCTCGGACCCCGGCCCTGGCTCTGGCCCCGAGGTAAGTGGACCGACCCGCTCAGACCGTGCCGCGAAGGCTTCGCAGCGCGCGTCCGCCGCCTCCACCCTTGCTCTGGATTGCTGGAGCGCGCGTGGACTGGGGTTGGGGGGCTGGGGGACTGACATCTACCATATGGGGAAGATCCGGGCCGAACCAAGTGACCCTGCGGAGGGAGGGAACCAGACGGGGACACTCGAGCCGCTACTTCAACGCAGCCGACCCTGGGGTGCACAATTCTGTGTGCCGCAGGTACGCAGGCCAGACACCGGCCGGGGTCCGAAGGCGCCGGATTAGGGGTCAGCCCCGCCCCCTGAACGAGGGTGCCCGGGATCAGAGGGAGCGGGGGTTGCGGTTTTCGGGCTGGAAGAGTCTAAGGATCCCCTTCCCTCCAGACTACCAGATAGAACATCAGATTGAAGAATAGCAGCCCCGGAAAGCAAGGTTATCCAGGCTCGGCCTGTGTGTGCTTGGGGAAGTGGTTGAAGGGGTGGGCAGAGATTGTCCAAATCTGACTAACCAGTGCTCACGTGGAAAGATAGTGCGCCTGGATTCAGAGCCTTACAACTCCCCCTTCCTCCGCCTTTATAGATGGGAGCTGCTCCTGGAGGCTGAGCTTGTCAGCATCCTCGACCGGCTCTCGCCCCTGAAGTCAGAGAAGTGCCCCTGCCCACCCACACCGTTCCTGCCCCGTTTTGGGGTCGCCTCCATCTATCCGGTCCTCAGCCCTAGTGGCCGCCCAGTTCGACAAAAGAGCAAAACGATGATACTGGCTTCCGTGCTGGGGAGCGGACCCCGGGGCGGGCCAGCACTCTGGCCTCTCTTGGGGCCCGCACTCTCTCTCCGGGCCCGCTCCACATCAGCCACCGATACCCACCACGTGGAGATGGCACGGGAGCGCTCCAAAACAGTCACCTCCTTTTACAACCAATCGGCCATCGATGTGGCAGCGGAGAAGGTGTGCAGCTAGGGCGGTGAGGCCTGGGTCCAGAGCTGGAGTGGGTGTCCAGGGAAGGGGTGGAGCTAATATGATGGGGGCAGGGTGTCAGAGATCCAGTGCTCAAGGGCCCTCTGCCCCTCCAGCCCTCAGTCCGTCTCACTCCGACCATGATGCTCTATTCAGGCCGCTCTCAGGATGGCAGTCACCTTCTGGTAAGACTCCTGCCCCTATTTTTCTCTTGGTCCCTGGAGCTCTGACCCAGCCACTCAGGCCCTGGCCCTAACTTCCTTCCTCTCTTTCTTCTAGAAAAGTGCCCGGTACTTGCAGCAGGAGTTGCCAGTGAGGATCGCTCACCGTATCAAGGGCTTCCGCAGCCTTCCTTTCATCATTGGCTGCAACCCCACCATACTGCACGTGGTAAGGTGGCCTCAAGGGGGCGTCGGTTTCCCTAGTAGAGAGGACCTTAGATCAGTGTGCCCACCGCCCATGGGGCAAATGGGGAGACGGAATCAGAGTGGTAGAGACTTACCTGCCAAAAGGTTTCAGGGCCACAGAAGACTGGAACCCAAGCCTTCACGGAGGCTTGAAAGGCCATGATGGGGTTTGAACCAAATGAATTGGGGTGGATGGCAATCCCCATAGGTGGGCACGGGTGGCTGTTCTCTACCTGGTGCCCAGAGCATCCCTGTGAATTCCCACACCTCTTCCTTGCAGCACGAGCTGTACATCCGTGCCTTCCAGAAGCTGACAGACTTCCCTCCGGTGAGGGCTGGGCCAGGGCAGGGTGAGGGGCTGAGAAGTCAGGGCTGGACCATCCAAGCTCATGATTCTGTGGCCTGCAGATCAAGGACCAGGCGGACGATGCCCAGTACTGCCAGCTGGTGCGACAGCTGTTGGACGACCACAAGGATGTGGTGACCCTCTTAGCTGAGGGCCTGCGTGAGAGCCGGAAGCACATAGAGGTCAGGGGCAGCGCAATGGGGGCCCAGGCCTGTTGGGAGGGCCTGGGAAGGGCACAGGGTTTCTTTTTTTTTTTTTTAACATTTTTTGTTTTTGTTTTTATTTTTTGTTTATTTATTTTTGGCTGCGTTGGGTCTTTGTTGCTGCGCGCGGGCTTTCTCTAGTTGCGGCGAGAGGGGGCTACTCTTTGTTGTGGTGCACGGGCTTCTCATTGCGGTGGCTTCTCTTGTTGCGGAGCACGGGCTCTAGGTGAGCGGGCTTCAGTAGTTGTGGCACGCAGGCTCAGTAGTTGTGGTGCACGGGCTCAGTAGTTGTGGCTCGTGGGCTCTAGAGTGTAGGTTCAGTAGCTGTGGCGCACAGGCTTTGTTGCTCCATGGCATGTGGGATCTTCCCAGACCAGGGATCGAACCCGTGTCCCCTGCGTTAGCAGGCAGATTCTTAACCACTGCGCCACCAGGGAAGTCCCAGGCACAGGGTTTCTGAGCCCCTACTCTTTACAGGATGAGAAGCTCGTCCGCTACTTCTTAGACAAGACGTTGACTTCAAGGCTTGGGATCCGCATGTTGGCTACACATCATCTGGCGCTACATGAGGACAAGGTGGGACGCGGGGACCTGAGACCTACCTGGGAATGTCAAATGGGGCAGAGGGGACTGAGCCAGGAGCCCCCATGGGTTGGGGACCCGGGCCGAGGGCCTGGGGAGAGCCTTGGGGCTGCTTCCATAGTCTAGAGTTTGCAAGCTTTTGGTGGCCACGGTGTGGGTGGAGGTGATCCCTGGTCCTGACCTTCTTTCTCCTGCCAGCCCGACTTTGTTGGCATCATCTGCACTCGCCTCTCACCAAAGAAGATTATTGAAAAATGGGTGGACTTTGCCAGGTGAGGCTAGAATGGCTAAGGGGGTGACGTCTTCGGGCAGGGAAGGTTTGGGTCTGATCCGTTGCCCAGGGCATGGTCCAGGGCAGGGTTTTTCAACTGTGACACTGTTAACGTTTTGGGCCAGATCATTCTTTTTTGTGAGGGGCTGGCCTGTGCTTGTTAGGATGTTCAGAAGGGTCCCCGGCTTCTCACTTGATGCCAGTAATACTCTCCAGCTGTGACAGCCAAAATGTCGCTAGAGATTGCAAAATTTCCCTGGGAGGGTGGGGACAGAATCACCTCCAGTTGAGAACCACTGGTTGAGGTCTGAACCCTTGCTCCTTTCCGCAGACGCCTGTGTGAACACAAGTATGGCAACGCCCCCCGAGTCCGCATCAATGGACATGTGGCTGCCCGTTTCCCCTTCATCCCGATGCCGCTGGACTACATCCTGCCCGAGCTGCTCAAGAATGCCATGAGGTGGGCTGCTGGATATATTGGAAGGGGGCAGACAGGAACTGGGGTGAGGCTGGGGCACCACCACCTACTGGTCTTTTTCCCCTGCATAGAGCCACAATGGAGAGTCACCTAGACACTCCCTACAATGTCCCAGATGTGGTCGTCACCATCGCCAACAATGATATCGATCTCGTCATCAGGTTTGCCCAGGGTGGGAGTTGGGGTGGGATGCATGGGGGTTCCAGGCACTGTTTCTGATTTGCTGGATGATTTCAAGCCAGTACCTGCCCCAGTCAGAGATTTAGTTTCTGGTTGGACAAGATATTCTCCAGTCCTGAGATTGCCATGAGCTGGACATGAGTGGATCTGGGGCCAGCTGTGGGCCCCAGGGCCCTGTCCTTGTCAGCAGCTGAGGGGCCCAGAGTGGGGAAGGAGTCAGAAATAAACAGTCTGCGGTGCTGGGCTGAGAATAAATGTCAAGTCCTATGAGAAGGTATAAGCAGTTAGTGGCAGAGGTGAGGGTGGAGAAACATAGCTTAAAAAAACAAGGCCCAAGAGTCTAGGTGACCACATTCCATGTCTGCGTGGAAGCGACAGGAAGGCCGACTTAGCACTGTCTGCTTGGGGAGGTAGTGAGCCCCACCAAAGCTGAGCCAAACCCCTGTCGTCATCATCCTGCCAGGATTTCAGACCGGGGCGGGGGAATCGCTCACAAAGACCTCGATCGGGTTATGGACTACCACTTCACTACGGCTGAGGCCAGCACCCAGGACCCCCGGATCAGCCCCCTCTTTGGCCACCTGGACCTGCACAGTGGTGGCCAGTCGGGACCCATGCACGGGTGAGGCCCCACCTGGCCAGAATGGAGGGGCGGGGGGGCCCCAGGAGACTCACGCCTCTGAAGCCCGTGTTCTGTCCCCTTGCCCACCCCCAGCTTTGGCTTCGGGCTGCCCACATCGCGGGCCTACGCAGAGTACCTCGGTGGTTCCCTTCGGCTGCAGTCCCTACAGGGCATTGGCACGGACGTCTACCTGCGGCTCCGTCACATCGACGGCCGGGAGGAAAGCTTCCGCATCTGACCCTGTAGCCCTTGGCCTGCTTGCCTGCCCCGGCTGGGCCACACACCCTGGCAGGACCTTCCGAGCCCAGTAGGGTGCAGGACCTTCCGAGCCCAGTAGGGTGCCACCCTGCTCCACACACTGCTGCATCTCGGGTCTTAGGGCCCCAAGCAGATGGACTTACTTACGTGGGGCCAGGCACCTCCCCTCCTCGATGGGGTCCACTGCTTCCCCGCCTCCAGGCCTTAGAGGGGATGAAGTGGGGACCCTTGGGGTCTCCAGCACCAGCTCCGTCATTCTTGTTCCTGGGGAACCCCCACTCTGACCTGCTGTTTGTTATTAAAGTTCACATTTTGAAAGCCCTCTTGGGCCCCATGTGTGGGCAGGGCAGGTGAGCCTTTGTTTCTGCCCCCATTCAGGTCCCCTGGACCCTTGGGTTTAACTAGTTCATGTTCCAGTCTCTGTCCTCACAGCCTGGCAGACCAGGAATGGAATTGGCTCCGAGTTGCTTGCACATTAGATTTGGTGGGAGTGGGGATGACTTGGGCAGTTTGTGCAAAGACTTTTCATTTATTTCATTTACCAAATGTTTCTGGCTCCCAGACAATATTGAAGGCCCGGGTTGGCCCAGCTTTAGGCCTCAGTTCTGACTCTTCCCTTCCCAGCAGTCACAGGTTGAGGAGGTGTAGGTCACCAGACTAGGCAACTTTCCAAGCCACCTGATTCCTGAACCTGAGTAAGGTTAAAAATACTGTCTGCCAGCTGTGCTTGCTGTTGCCAAGGAAAGGAACACACCAGATTGTGCTCTGGCAGGCCCCAGAGGACAGTGGGGTCCTGGTAGGGAGGGCAAAAGGAAAGGACTCCAGGGAGCAGGTGGTGAGGTGACCGCCTGCCTGTCTTGCCAGGGAAGGAGAAGGCCTGAGGGCCTGCTTGGTGGGACTGGTGATGGAGGTGGGGCACTGAGGGGAGACAGGAATTGTATCTGGTGGTGGGAAACCATAGTGACTTGCCAGGCTGAAAATCCTGCGGCTGCAGGGCAGAGGGGGTGAGACTGGAGAGGTAGGTGGCAGTCAGGGTGAGAGACCTTGAATTTACAGTGAAGAAACATGGGTTTTATCCTGGAGGCAGCAGGGACCCATGGAAGGGTTTTAAGCTAGGAAGGGATGTTTCAGGTTGGGTTCCCTAGAAGCACATCTTAAAAGGAGGATTTGTGTCCGAGTGATTTGTTGAGAAAGTGCTCCCAGAAGGGAGTAGGGGAAGTGGGAAAGGGAAGGGCCGGAGGCCAGGCAAGAGAGCTAAGCTCCACAGTCATTGATGGACTCCTCCACTGGACAATCATTCGTTTAATGTCCCTATTTGAGTGGGACTGGGGAGGTACTTAAAACTCGCTGGCTAAGAACTTCCGTTTTCACCTCTTCTGAGGCAAAATAGCTCTATTAGCTTGAGGGGCAGTTCGCCAAACAAGCCTCTGGTGCTGGCTTTTGAAAGCCCATCAAAGGAAACATGAGCACAGAGAAGCAACAAAAAAAGATTCTAGGGGATCTGGGTGAATCATCTACATAGTTCTAGGGGTGGGTGGAGAGTGGGAAAAGGTACTACAGTTTTAATTTTTTTTTCTTGCCTTTTATTTCTTCTGTTTCATATGCTGCCAGACAACTGGCATTTACTGCTCCCCCCAAACTTCTTCATTCCCCAAAAGCCAAGTTACCAGCACTTCCCACTGCCATCCCTCACAAATACTTAGACATTTCCTGGTCTATAACCTCATCCTTAGGGCTTGAGCATTACACCCCTCTTAGAATTGTTTCTAAGCCCAATAACCAAATTATAAGTCAAAGATGATTCAGAGAGAGGCCAAAGGGAATGTTTGAGCACCTACCCTGTCTGGTATTGTGCAATACGCTTGTTTTATATACATGAGAGATAAGTATATGGTTCAACCTTTTTATAGTTACATGCCTTATACAGTTTAACCTTTAACGACACTCTGGGAATGGACATACTTGTACAACTTCCCCAGTGTAGGGGCAGAACCCAGGATTCCTCACTCAATAAGCCCCAGATGCTCTCCATTATGTCCACTGCCTTTGGCTAGTTTCTGTTTAGGGGACCTGGTCCTTTCTTTACAAAGGCTTGATTCTGTGAGAGTGACTTATTGGCTGTCCCAGGACACATCCGTCCTGCTTCCCCCACCCCAACTGTCCTTTTCCCACTCTGAACAAGGAAGGCAGTTTCTCCAGTCTTCAAAGACGGGAGACCCGTATTTGGCAGGCGGAAGTGGGCGGCACGGGGATGGGTGTTAATCCCAAGTTCATCGCCCTAAAGCCAGGCATCCAGGCAGGATGCTTTGGCTCTGCCCCGGTGAAGTGGGGGCAGCGCCCCCTGATCAGGCACCCGGACCTTTAAAAAAGATCGAGCTGAGGCATCACATCAGGAAAGCCTTTTTCCTCTCTTCAACTCTACGGTGCAGCCATAGTTCCAAACGGAAAACAACTCCAGGGCAACCGGCACAGTCCACGTCAATCTGGCCCAGCGCCGCGGAGACCGTCGCACGAGCCAATGAGCTCTTGCGACGTCCCCCCCCTCCCCCCCCCCCCCAGCCTGCCGCGGCCTCCGCCACGAGCCGCTGACCCGGAGCTAAAGGCCCTGCGCGGCGCTGTATTCTGGCGTCACTTCCACTACAGCGATGGCGGCACAAGGAGCAGCTGCGGCGATTGCGGCGGCGACTTCAGGGGTCGCGGGGGAGGGCGAGCCCGGGCCCGGCGAGAATGTGGCGGTCGAGGGGACCTCCCCGTCCCCGGGCCGCGTCTCTCCGCCGACTCCGGCGCGTGGAGAGCCAGAAGTCACCGTGGAGATCGGAGAAACATACCTGTGCCGAAGGCCGGATAGCACCTGGCGTGAGGGCGGGACCCAGGGCCAGGGGGCGGGGTTTAAGGGCGGGACGGGGCCTGAGGGAGGAGAACGCGGACTTTCGGACTTACCCGGGCGCCGCCTACAAACCTCCCCGAGTTGGGCGTTCGCCAAGTTCTTCCTACTGTGTGTAGAGCTCCCAATCCACTTCCTTGCCCAGTCTTAGGCTTCATTCCCTTTTCTTGTTAACCTTCTTCCTCAGTGGTCTCCCTTGTCTCTGTGACTCCCCCTTCCATCCATCCCCTGCAGCCGCCAGCGGAGAGGACCTCCCAGAACACAAAAGCGAGCTTCCCCTCCCTTCTATTGCTTTGCCTCATTTCCAAAATAAACCCCAAGTTCCTTAGAATGGCATTCATTTTTGTAACCTCTCTGTTTTTCAGCACCCCTAGTAAAGGCCATTGCCAGACCAGACCACACTGTATGCTCTGAAGGCCATATGCCTTTTACCGCCTGTGCCCTCTGCTTGGAATGCCCTTTCTTCCCTTTCTCCTTGTTTAGCTGGCTAGCCCCAGTCATCCTTTTAGGATCATATCCCCTGTGATGCCATTCTTGACTCCCTTCAGGCAGATTGAGTCGTTCCCTTCTGTATGTTCCCTTTCTGTATGAAGAAATGCAACATTTTCTTCATACCTGAGCTATAGTATATGTACCATTATGTTGTCATTGTCTGTCTGTCTGTTTTCTGTCAAAGTGGGAACTTCCGGAGGGCAGGACTGCTCATGATCCATCACTGTATCCAGCAGCAACCCAGCACAGGGCCAGACATGCAGTGGTTGCCTTCCTCGTTTATCGAATGGTCTCTTTGTCAGGTGCTATACTGAAAGCTTTAGAGCCATTAATTCACCGTTTGAGGTGGGCACGGTTATCCTTATAGATGAAGATGCTGAGGCTCAGAAAGCCAAAATAACTTGATCAGTTAAATATAGCTAGGAAGTGGGGCTGTCTGATTCCACAGCTAGCCCCCATGACCCCTGAACAAATGAACGACTGAGTATAGTGAAACAAACATTGAATTTGGAGCCAGATTTAAATTCAGTTAAGTATTAGCTCTTATCACTTTTCAAATAGGTGACCCTGGATAGGCCTCAGTTTCCTTGTCTCTAAAATAAGAATAACAGCACCAATCTGGCCCACCTCAGACAGTGATTGAAGGGAGTGGCAGATGTGAACAGGTGAGGTTAGCATACATTTGGCCACAGAATCTGGGAAACTGCTCCTCAGTGCGAAGGATCACTCTTGTTCCAGCCCCGTTTTCTTTCCTGGTGATGCTAGCCCTTTCCCTTCACAGATTCTGCTGAAGTGATCCAGTCTCGAGTGAACGATCAGGAGGGCCGAGAGGAATTCTATGTACACTATGTGGGCTGTGAGTGATTTGGGGTATCCAGGTCTGGGGGGGGCGGGGGCGGAAGGGCAGCACCCTCATGGCCCATCCTCACAGTTAACCGGCGACTGGACGAATGGGTAGACAAGAACCGGCTGGCGCTGACCAAGACAGTGAAGGATGCCGTGCAGAAGAACTCAGAGAAGTACCTCAGTGAGCTGGCCGAGCAGCCTGAGCGAAAGATCACTCGAAACCAAAAGCGCAAGCATGACGAGATCAACCACGTGCAGAAGGTCCGGGCCCCTCCCCTTCCCCGGGGCTGCAGGAGGCTCAGCTGCCTCTGCTGACTCCCTTGGGTCCCAGTGCCAAAACCACAGCAGCTCCCATTTCTTAAGCTCCTACAGTGTGTAGGGGACTCTATCTACTTCTTCCCAGGTATTCTTCACAGATGAGAAAACTGAGGCTCAGAGAGGGTGAGAGCTTGGCTACAGTCTCGTGGCAAGGAAATGACACAGCTGGGACTGGAACTCAGGCCTCTTGCACCTTTCGTGCTCGCTTTTGGCTGTGCCACATTGACAGATGGACCTGAAGTCCAAAGGGGAGGAAGAGAATGAGTGATTTGGGGCACTTGCTATTGCCAAGCATTGTGCTGAGTGTTGTGCCTGTATAAGCTCATCAGATCCTCCCTAACAACTCAACACCCCAGGGGTAATTAGTTCTTTTTGAGGAAAACAGGAAGCAGGTTCAGAGAGGTTAAGTAACATGCCCAAGATCATACAGCTAGTAAAAGGGTGGGTTGAAATTAGAGTAATAATGGCAAACATTTATAGGCTTGTGAGCCACAGTATTAGGCTAAGTATTTCAGTATATGATCTCACTGAAGTGTCACAGCAACTCTGTGAGGTAAGCATTATATCCCCAGTTTACAAGGGAGGTACAGGTAGTTTTAGGAATCCAGTTAGGAATTAGATTGGCCAACTAGATTGTCCTACTTTGGGGCACAAACTCTTTGAAACATGCTAGAAATTCCTGCCACTTTATTCCAAAACTTGGGTTCTTTTCACGAAGCTAGCCTGCCCTGGGGGGTTTCTATCCTCCCACTGTGAATCTTAGTTTCTGGATTTGTGAGATGGGGTGTGCACACAAGAGGAGGGTTTATGGAGCTCTCAAGGCACCCAGACCTTCATTATTTTCAACCAGTGCTAGTCCATCTTTCTGAGTGCTCGTTCTGGGCTTAGCAGCAATGATTTGCAAACTGTGGGGCTGTTAGTAGATTGCCAAATTAGTTCAGTGGGTGGTGACCATTTAAATTTCAAAAATGGAAGAACTAGGACAAGATAGAAAATATCATAGTGTGTTGTACTTTATTAAAGGTAACTATTGTTTTAAGAAGCTTCTGTCTCACATACAAATATATATATGTATATACACAAACTTGCCAGTTGGTTTACAGTGCTGTGATAAAAAAATTTGAAATACCTGAATTAGAAAGATCTCTCACTGGGAATTCCCTGGCGGTCCAATGGTTAGGACTCGGCACTTTCACTGTCATGGCCCGGGTTCAATCCCTGGTCAGGAACTGAGATCCTGCAAGCCACATGGCGTGGCCAAAAAAAAAGATCTGTCACCATCTAAGGCAGCACGGTCCAATTGAACGTCCTGTGATAAATGGAAATGTTCTACCTCTGTGCTGTCAGAAACAGTAGCCACTACTCACGTGTTCTCTTGAGCACTTGAAATGGGTTTCGTGTGAGTAAGAATTAAATTTTTTAATTTTATTAAAAGATTTTTTTTTTGGCCACGCTGCACGGCATGTGGGATCTTAGTTCCCCGACCAGGGATCGAACCCGTGTCCCCTGCATTGAAAGGCGGATTCTTTACCACTGGACCACCAGGGAAGTCCCGAGAATTAAATTTTATTTGAATGTAATGAACTTAAATTTAGGTGGCCACTTGTGGCTGGTGACTACTCTACCGGACAGCGCAGATCTAAGGTTTTCTTAGCTCCCCAGCCAGGTTGCACTGGCACATTAAGTCACAAAGATGTACCTCTAAGCTGGCAGTCAGCAGGGTGGTTGACAGTGGGCCAGTGGGGATAAAATCAAAGAACGAGTAACAGCGAGTTAACGATCAGCAAGTTTCTTCAGAGCCTAATTAATGTTTAATTCTAAATAAACTGCAGCATTTACGGAAAGTAGTGTTTTTGTAGTTCTTTAATGCATTTGCAGAGGAGGATTGTGTTGTATGAGTTGGGAAATGTATTTTAAAGAGGCATGTGAGGAGGAAAATCATCCTTCCCTCATCTTTGCAGGGGTTAGGTGTGGAGTTGGACAGGCGAGGGGCCCATGCCCAGCTGTGCTGGGTGCCAGTTCTGTGAGCTCATCTCTCTGTGCCTCAGTTTCCTCTTTCGTGCAGTGGAGAGAGAGAGGACTCCCATCTCAGGCTTGTTCTGAGTAATGCCTGCGACGTAAGTGCTTAGTACTCGGAATAAATGGCAGCTGGCTAGTCCCCAAGGGCCAGTGACCTCGCCTCTCCCTGCCTGTTTACTTCTCTGTAAAATAGAAGTAAGAACATTGTATCTCAGCGTTGCCAAAAGGGTTAAATGAGGCCATCCAGGCAAAGTGCTTTGTGGAAGGGGTTCTGGGTAAAAGGCTGGCTCCTTCTCCCTTCTGAACTACAGGGCAAGGCTGCCATCTACTCTGGTGTAGGTCATAGGCCTACCTGCGTCCACTGTCAGGCTGGACTTGGTTCCTCCTTCAGCGTCTGGCCTAGGAACAAGATGGGCTGTGAGTGCCACCTGGCTTGTAGTCCCTGCCTTCCAAAGACTTGGAAAATGGGGGAAGCCAAGAAGGGGGAGTCGGAGGGTACTGTTGTTGACCACTGAATTCCTGACTTGGGAAGGAATGTATTCTGCATTGGAAGAATCCAGTCAGGCCTCCTGGAGGATTGTTGACCACACCTTCCCAGGGTGCTGGGCCTTGAAGGACAGGGAGAGCACAGCAAAAACAATTAATACGTGATCACTCGCCAAGCTCTGCCTCATCATGCACTTGCCTGGCTCATGCTCGGTACCAGGCTGAGTAAGCATCTTCTGGCAGCTCTAGGAGAGGGAAGGACATTCAGGGTGGAAGGAACTGCATGTGCAAAGGCATGGAGGCCAGAAACAGGAGTGTCAATAGCAGAGCAGATTTGAGGGGGCTGAGACTGGGGGCTGGGAATTTACAGAGGCCTCGTCAACTATCCAGACCTGAGACGGTGGCAGTGGCTATTTGGTGTGGGACAGAGGAACCGGTTCCAGAGATGACAAGGAGGTAGAGCTAACAGGACGTGGCCGTTATTCGAATGCCAGGCTGAGAGAGGAGGAGGAGTCTTGAGAGCAGGCCTCTTATTGGTCTGGGGTAGTTGGACTGAAGGTGATGCTCCTAGGGAGATGGGGAACCCAGGAGGATGAACAGGTTTGCAGGGAGGAAAGGTTGAGTTCCTTTCTGGACACCTAGAGCCTGATGTGCCTGTGGGAGGGGCCTCCGGGAGCAGTCCCATGGGCAGGAAAGAGGTCCAGGCACACCGGGCAGTCCGCACCAGTTCCTGCTATGGAAGTGGAAGACCAGGCCCATTATGTCATCTGTCTCACAACAACTATGGCAGAGCTGGATTGATCGCGTTGTACAGCTGAAGCTCTTAGCAGCGCAAGAACTGGAACCAGGCCTCCTGATCCTAGCCCTGTTCATCAGGCAAAAGGTCCCAACTTGGGCATCAGGAGTGTCTGGGATGTATGGGTGGGTGGGCAGATGGGAGAGGAACTTGGACCAGTCAGCTCTGAAACCAGGTGAAACAGGTTTGCTAGACAGGAGGGAAGTGCTGGGTTCTGGGATGGGAGGGGTGGCCTGACCGCCACTTCTGTTCACCTGTGCCCACTTCTTTCTCACTCAGACCTATGCAGAGATGGACCCCACAACAGCAGCCTTGGAGAAGGAACATGAGGCGGTAAGTAGGGGAGGGGGTCCTAAGTGGGGGCACCCCTTCCTACGGCATCCCTTGCCCCGACCGAGCCATCCCCTGCCCTTCACTCCCACCTCGCCCACAGATCACCAAAGTGAAGTACGTGGACAAGATCCACATCGGGAACTACGAAATCGACGCCTGGTACTTCTCCCCGTTCCCTGAAGACTATGGGAAACAGCCCAAGCTCTGGCTCTGCGAGTACTGCCTCAAGTACATGAAATACGAAAAGAGCTACCGCTTCCACTTGGTGAGGCTGGGCCGGGCCGGGCCTGGTGAGTGCGGTGGTGGGCATAGAGGCTGAGGGCCGGCTGAGGCAGCGGCACTGGGCAAGAGAGACAGGTCCAGAGCAGTTGAGTCCAAGGAAAAGCTGCCCCGGCTGGAGAGACCTGGATTCCAGGCCTGACTCTGCCTTTGCCGGAGTGACCTTGGCCAACTTGCTGACCCTCCCCAGACCACAGTTTCCTCTTCTGTGGAATGGGGACCTTCTGGGGTCCCTTGCCCTCAGCACATGTTTATCAAGGCCAGTCCAGTGCCAGGTTCCCCTGTGGAAAAGAGGAAGTAGGCACAGCCCCGAGCCGTGGGACCATGAGGTGCGGACAGACAGGAAGCTTTAATCCACACGAGGACCTGCTGGGGCAGGGCAGTGGCGTGTTTCCCACAGGGTAGACACTGAGGCAAATGTATGTGGTTTGGGCAATGCCCTTGTCACGGGTGCCAGCCCTCCAGAGTCGTCCAGAGCCAGGCTGAGCTGGACTTAAAACCATCTCGCTGTGTGATATTTGAGCCAGTTACTTAGCCAGTTACTGTGCCTCGGTTTCTCCATCTGTAAAATAGCATCCGTCTCCTCAGATGGTTGGGAGGATTACTCGATGTAGGTAAAGGGTGGAGCCCGGGGTCTCCAGGTGGAGAGGAGCAGAGGCCTGCTGCAGGCCACACAGGGCAGGATGGGGCACCTAGTGGGGAGCCTTGGGGCCTCATACCTGTGCCTCCCCCTGCCCATCCCCACCCCCAGGGCCAGTGCCAGTGGCGGCAGCCCCCGGGGAAGGAGATCTATCGCAAGAGCAACATCTCTGTGTACGAGGTAGACGGCAAAGACCACAAGGTGAGCCCGGGGGGGAGGCACTGTGGCAGGTGGGGGGACACGCTGGGCACCTCCCGACGATCCTCACCGTCGCCAAAGGGTAGAGGCCGGCCTTAGTGTGCGAAGAGGCCTGCGGGCTTGTGCTCAGCCTGGCACTCGGCCTGTGGTTGGTGCATAGTGAACTCATGGCCCTGTGGTACCAGCCTCGAGTTCTGGGTTTCCCTTCTGTCCCTGAGGACTTGCCTTCTGATGGGGTAGCTTGGGGTGGCTTAGGTTCAGGCGATTTTGGAACCCAGAGTGGAGATTGTCTTGCCTCAGGCTGTGCTTAAAAACTGCTTTCTCTTTCTGCCTGAAGAAAAGGTGTTTGTTTTTCCTGGGTGTGAACTGCTTTGTGTGAGGTTTCCTGCGGGGAGAGCTCTGTGGCTCAGACCGCTAATTTCCTTGTTCCTGAAGGACTTCGCTGGGGCAGGGTGGGGCCTTTGGGGCCTGCTTTGCTGTCGTTGAGAACTTGACCCTTGCCTGGTCAGTCTGGGAAGGTCTCCTGGGGAAGGCCAGTAGAGTGTAAGACGCAGAGGGCTGGCCTCTGAGTGGCTCCTGGCTTCAAATCGCCCCGTCACTTCTAGCTGACCTTGGACAAGTTACTTAAGGTCCTTTGTTCCTGTTTCCTCATCTTTAAGACAGGAGTTATGCTAATAGTTAACTAACAGGCTTGTTAGTGGAGTAAATGAGACAGCAAAGTAAAGTACTTAGCACAGTCCCTGGCATCGAATAGGGGCTTAGTAAACATGGGCCTTTGTCAGCCTCGTGATAAGTAACTTGGGAAATACCCATTCTTAGCCCCACCAGAGCCCCCTGCTCTGCCTTCCTGAGCATGAATGGGGCTGGGGGCGGCAGGAGGGGCCCCAGCAGGAGACGTGGGTGTTCTTCCCAGCTCTGCCTTCTCCAGCTTTGGGGCCTCAGGCAAGCACTCCCCCCCGCCGCCCCCCAGAGCCTCCGTTGCCTCCTAAGCAAAATGGGTCTAGCGGTGCTGGGCTCACACAATTGTTGAGTCAAACGAGAGTGGACGTAAAAGGTGTCCTTGATCTCTGCCATGAAGCCAACCTCCAGGTCCCACTGGCCCTCCTGACATTGGTCTCTCTGTCCCAGTTTGGCTGAGTGGGCAGACAGCTCAGGCTGCAGAGTCAGGCTCGAGGGTCGTCCATTCAGCAAACATTTACCAAGCTCCCAGCTTCACGCTTAGCCTTGCGCTAGGTGCTGAGGACACAGCCATGAACAGTCAGAACTCATATAGCAGGTTGAGTCCTGCCCTAGTGCTCACCAGCCATGGGACCTTGAGTGAGCCACTGTCTCCCCTGAGCTTGTTTCCTGACCTGAAATAGAAGAGTTCGTGTCTGTGAAGATTGAGCTCCTCTTCAGCGCTCAGAAGTGGTAGCCATGATTGGTCCAGCTCTGCCGTTACCTCCTTGAGTGCGCATAGCTCTCTGATTTTCAGTTTCCCTGTCCATCAGAATGTGACTCTAAGACTCCTTCCAATTCTAAACATGACTGTCCTGGTGAGGATCCCACTTCTCACCGTGCTGGCACTGGCTGCTGTCTGGAGCCTGGCACTTGCAGGGCAGGGTGGCAGCTCCTGCCCAGGCCTCCGTGGGGCGAGGCGGAGGAGTTAACGCCTGCTCCCTGAGTCTGCTTCCACCTCGCGACCCCTCAGATTTACTGTCAGAACCTGTGTCTGCTGGCCAAGCTTTTCCTGGACCACAAGACATTGTACTTCGACGTGGAGCCATTCGTCTTTTACATTTTGACTGAGGTGGACAGGCAGGGAGCCCACATCGTCGGCTATTTCTCGAAGGTGCTGGGTCGGGAAGCCCGGGTTGAGGGAGCGGGGGAGAATGAACCAGAAGCAGGGGCTGAGCCTCCGCAGAGGTCCTGACCACCCACCCCTACAGGAAAAGGAGTCACCAGATGGGAACAACGTGGCCTGCATCCTGACCCTGCCCCCCTACCAGCGCCGTGGCTATGGAAAGTTCCTCATTGCTTTCAGTGAGTGGTTCCCGGCCTGTCCAGGAAGGGCAGCTGTGGTGAGGGGTGCCAGGGCAGGGTGGGTCCTCAGTTTCCTCATTTCCACCGTTGCCAGGTTATGAGCTGTCCAAGCTGGAGAGCACAGTAGGCTCCCCTGAGAAGCCACTGTCTGACCTGGGCAAGCTCAGCTACCGCAGCTACTGGTCCTGGGTCCTTCTGGAGATCCTGCGAGACTTCCGGGGCACACTGTCCATCAAGGACCTTAGGTAAGGGAGGCACCTGGAACCCTCAAAGAGGGAAGGACTCTCCTAAGATTGGCCGTGATGCTGTCAAACTGTCTCCTTGTCCCCTTTTGCTGTCCCAGCCAAACCCCACAAGGGAGCTCTCTCCAGCATCTGCTCTAATCCCTTTCTGCAGCCAGATGACGAGCATCACCCAGAATGACATCATCAGCACCCTCCAGTCCCTCAACATGGTCAAGTACTGGAAGGGCCAGCATGTGATCTGTGTCACACCCAAGCTGGTGGAGGAACACCTCAAAAGTGCCCAGTATAAGAAACCACCCATAACAGGTGGGTGGAGTCTGCCCAGGGTGTGTGTGTGTGGGGGGGGTAGATGTAAGGACTGCCGTGAGCCAAGGCCTCTGTTTTGCTGTCATCGGATCCCCAACCAGTCTGACCAGCTCCCAGGACTGAAGCCTGGGGCAGCCCCCTCCCCAGGACTCAGTCTGCCCCTGTTCTCACCTCGAGGTGAAACCTGGCCTGGGCCCAGGGCAGAGCAGCCAGTGCGAGCGGCCGGGCCCGGAGGCCCAGTCCTGCCTCTCATGCCTCTTCTCCCCACAGTGGACTCTGTCTGCCTCAAGTGGGCACCCCCCAAGCACAAGCAAGTCAAACTCTCCAAGAAGTGAGTGGCCTGTGCCCCTGCTGCTGGACCCGTGCCTCCTTGCACCCCAGCCTGTAAATATGTACAGACCTGTTTCGTCATTTTTTTAATAAAGTAAGTTCTGCCAGTGGCTCTGGACTTTGGAGGTGGGAGGGAGAGGCCCAGAGCAGATGGGCCTCATTTCACGTCACACACACACGGCCAGTTGTGCTCAGAACATTTTACTCCGTCTCGCTCCGTCTAACCCCGCACACCAGGTGCAAGTCGGGGTCCAGTTCCGGTGGGGGCTCAGTCCTCCGGAGTCCAGGAGTCGGGGCTCAGGGGGCGTGGCAGCCAGTGAGGCAAGAGTGGGGCCTTTTCTGTCCTTGAAAGCATGCTGCCCAGAGGCAGCCCCAGCCCAGAAAACAGCGAGAGGGTGAAATGATGGGGCTCATCAGGCAGAGCAGGTGAGGTGCTGCAGCCAGCCTTTTAGCAGCAGGCATCTGGGCAGTCTTCTAGAAACAGGTGGGGAGCCGGGGCCCACTTTCATAGCTGAGGGTCCTTGGGGGCTCCATAGGAGCCCAACCGATAGGCTTGTGGACAGCAGATGGAGGTGACCAGAGTTTCTAGCCAGCAGACTCCTAGGCAGTAAACTCCTGTGGTGGAGGTTACAGCCCCAAAGAGCAACCCAGAAGAGTGGGGGCAAAGGTCAGGATGGTGCTTTGAACTCCCACAGGGTCCTGGGAGGAAGGAGTGGCTCAAAGTCAGGCCCCAGGCATCCTGGGAGCAGGCGTGTGCCCTTGGGTGTGATGTGGAGGTCCCAGAAGCAAGTCAGCTCCCGGGGTGAGTAGCTCAGTGGTCGTGCTGTGGGCAGAGGAGGCCCAGGGTCAGGCCTAGTGGCAGCAGAAGGAGGGGTCCCACCAAGCCTGGGGCTGGGGCAGAGTTGAAGGCCCCATAGTTGCTGCAGAGGTTGCCATCAGGCTGGGACTCCTGGATTTGGGGCACCACCTGAGGCTGGAGCTCTGCCACTTTGTGGTGAATCCAGGAGGCATAGCTGGAGGTCAGAGTATACACACCGGGCCTGTTGGGGGCCCCACAGGCATCACCCCAGCTTACGATGCCTGCCACGTACCAGCGGCCCCCCACTGGGCAGGAGAGTGGGCCCCCAGAGTCACCCTGAGGAGAAAATCCACACAGCAGCTGTCAGGACCGGACGCCAGGCCTCCAACCATCCGTGCGAGCCCCATCGAGCCCTCATCTCCCAAGACACACCTGTCTCATCTTTTCCCCGGACCCCCCGCATTTACCTGGCAGGCGTCCTTGCCCCCGTTCACATAGCCAGCACACACCATGTCCTGCTGGATAAAGTGGGGCTCCTCGGGCTTGGCGTTGATGTTGTACAGGCAGTTACAGGTCTCACGACTGATCAGTGGCACCTCAAGTTGCTGCAGTGTCTTGGGGGCCTGGAGGCTCACTGTGGGGACAAAAGATGCTTACCCAGGGCCTCCTACCCTGCGTCGGCTCCCCCCATGCCTCTAGACGTCAGCGCCCCCCTCACCCTCACCTGAGGGGGCCACGTGGCCCCATCCCGTGACAGTGCACTGGAGGCCATTGGGGAAGGAGGCGTTGGCTGCGGGGAGGCAGATGGGCCGGATGTAGCGAGAGAAGTTGACAGAGCGGCTGAGCTGGAGGAGTGCGATGTCACCCATGGAGCCCTCCTGGAGGTAGCTGGGGTGGGAAATGACCTGCGCCACCGTGCGGACCTGGGTGTCAGAGCTGTAGTGGTTCAGCCTGTGGGCCCCCAGCTTTACCTCGTAGTCCTCCGTGTGGTGCTCCCTGCAGGCAGAGGGGCGAAGGCTGGGACCTGAGAGACCAGGATCCCTGTTGCCTTGTGGCATCCAACCTCAGTTCTTGACCTTTCAGGGTCCACCTTGCATCCTAGTTTTATCCTGTGACCTGTGACCTCTGGCCTTCACTCCTGACGGATCCTTACAGACTTTATTGATATCCCTAGATACAACCCAAGAACCTCCAACCTCTGACCTACACTGATCCTTGAACTTTGACCTCCAGCCCACTTTTGACTTCCCCGCCCTGCCCCCTACCCAGCTGGTACCTTGGGAAGCAGTGAGCAGCCGACAGCACCCACTGCTCAGACAGGAGAGAGCCGCCACACGCGTGGACGCCGTTGTAGCTGATGCTGACCTGCCAGGGCCACTGGCCATGGGCTGAATCGCTACCACCTGTGATACGTGCTTGGGGGACCACGCCGCAGGAGGCTGCCCAGGGAGGAAAGGGAGGGGGGGGGTCAGGTCCTCAGGGGCCCCCAAACCACATCCTCGACCCTGCCACTCCCGACATAGCCCAGGAGGTCTGGTCTGGAGCTTGGGGAGTGAGTTTACAGAAACCAGCCACCCTGTGTCCCCATCCCATGGCTCACCAGTCACGGTCAGTTGTGCACCCCCCCCCCCCGCCCCCCGCTACCCTCGACCCAGTGCCTAGTTAAGGTCCCATCCAGCTTCTGTCCTCAAAGGCCTTCCTGCCTTCCATCTGCTCCACTCCTTACAAATCTGGCCAGGTCATACCCCCGCTTAAATCCTTCCCTGGCTCCGCACTGCCCTTACGAGAGACTCCAGACCTTCCATGGCACAGCTATCTGCTCCAGCCAGGCCTCTGGACACCCTGTCACAGCGGGCCACACACCTGTTCACCTCCAGACCTTGGCTTATTCAGGTCACTCTGCCTAGAATACCTTTCCTCATCCCTACTTCGCTCAGCAAACTGCTATTTGCCTATGGAGATGGTTCAAATTCTCAGTCCCTCTGTAGCCTGCCCTGACCCTGCTGGCTGAGTGAGACGACGCTTCGGAGCTGCCGAGGTCCGTGCTTCCCGGACGCGGCTGCTCCGCGTTATGACGGTGTCTGCTTCAAGCAGCCAACCTGGGCGTTCCCTAGGGGCAGGGACGAGGGCAGATCCCCACGTCCCCAGCACCCAGCACAGGGCTGGGCACACGGATGGAGTCGTGAATGTGTGTTGAACAAACGAACAAAACAGCCAGGCTCCCAGGGTGTGAATGTCTAGTTTCCAGGACGGCCCCACCCCCGCAGAGACCGCTGTTTGGAGCAGGACCCAAGTGCCCTTCACAAAGTCACCTGCTCAGAAGCAGGGAAAACCACCCAGTGAGGCTCCTCCCCCTCTCCTTGTAAAAAGGACAATAGAGACCAGCAGTTCAAGCAACATCAGGCCCCAGAGGGGCTTTCACTTCCTTAATCTTCCAGACTCTTCATTGCAGCCCCAGGAGACAGACAGAATCAACTTCATTTTTTAAAAACATTTTTTGTTTTTGGCCGCACCGTATGGCATGTGGGACCTTAGTTCCCTGACCAGGGATCGAACCGGTGATCCCTGCATTGGAAGCGCAGAGTCTTAACCACTGGACCACCAGGGAATTCCCAGAATCGACTTCATTTTATTTTATTTTTGCCGCACCTCATGGCCTGTGGGATCCTAGTTCCCCAACCCGGGGGCCCTCGGCAGTGAAAGTGCGGAGTCCCAACCGGTGGACCCCCACTACCTGCCGCCCCCGCCCTCCCTCCCCCCGTGCTCCACACTCCCCACCCCCACACACTCACCCATCTCATTCTGGAATAATCCAAGCAAAAGCAGAGTGGCCAGAGCCTCCAGCCACCTAGGCCCCTGGCCTGCCCTCTGGGCCATGACCCAGGACCAGGGGCCCTGGGAAGACACCAGGCACCCAAAGGAAGGGACCTCAGGCTGGGGTTCAAAGGCAAGATCCAGGTGTCAGGACCAGAGGGAAGCGGGAGCAGGTGTCCAAGGCGGCTTCGAAGGCAGGCAGCGGGCACAGAGGAAACGCTGGGGTCTCCGCAGCTGGCAGTGAGGACGAGTCTCCAGCACGGCCTGAGTACACAGTAGATCTTCCTTCCGGAGTGGCAGCTCCTGGGAAAGGGCACCTACCTGCCGGCCCCTCCCCTGGCCCCGCCCTCCCTGCTCAGCTCAGCCGGCCTCTCTTGTTGCCAAAGTCCTGTGTCCTCTCAGACCCCTAGGCTGTGTGTGTGTGTGTGTGTGTGTGTGTGTGTGTGTGTGGTTGTGTGTGTGTGGTTGTGTGTGTGTGTGTGTGTGTGTGTGGCGTGGGGGTTGGGTTGAGCAGCCCCAGGCAGGGCTGGAAACCCGGATGGCTGGATTCCTGACCCAGTGGCTCTCGGTCCCAGGTCTTTCAGGTCTCCCGGACCAGTTATGCCCCCAGGCCCCGGCCTGGCCTGTGTTACCGTGGGGGCCACAGCTGCTTCTCCCTCCTTTCCGCCTGAGGCCTGGCATCTGAGCCCGGGACAGCCAGGTCTGCCCCCGGGCTGGGGCCTTTTCAGGTCCTTCTGTGGAGCCTGCAGCCTCATCTTCTTGTGGTGAGGTGTGGTGAGCATGTCTGGTGGTGCTAATCATTCCACAAATACTTACTGAGCGCCTAATATGTTCCAGGCACAGGAGACGAAGTGGACACTGTCCCTGCCTTCCCTGAGCTCATGGTGAAGTTGGGGTGACAGACTTGAATCATATAATGACGCAAGCAATTACAGAATAATTACAAGCTACGAACTGTGATGGAGAAAAAAGAATGCGGGCTCTGGGAGCCACTTACAGGAGCCTGACCTGGGCTGGCATCAAGAAGGGCTCCTCAAGGAGGTGCCTTTAGAACTGAGACCTAAAGGGATTATGAAAAGGTGTTAACAAGGCAAAGATGGGGAAGGGTGGTCCAGGTGAATCGTCTTCAGAAGGAGGGCGCAGGTGGCCTAGGTTCAGGGAAAGGAGGCCCGTGTGCCTGGGTTGGGGGTCAGGAGCCTCCTCTGTGAGTGTATGCATCTGGGCAATTGGGAAAGTGTGTTGGCTTCAAGCTCTAGAAAAATAGAGTCCCACTTGTCCACCTACCTTCCATAAGACTAGGTGTCTGGACCTCTGAGCCAGGACTTCAGGGCCCAGGCTGGAGGGCAAGGAATTCCTGGAATGGGAAAGGGGACAAGAGACCGACTCGGGGGACTTCCCTGGTGGCGCAGTGGTTAAGAATCCGCCTGCCAATGCAGGAGACACGGGCTCGAGCCCTGGTCCGGGAAGATCCCACGTGCTGCTGAGCAACTAAGCCCGTGTGCCACAACTACTGATCCTGCGCTCTAGAGCCCGCGAACCACAACTACTGAAGCCCGCGCGCCACAACTACTGAAGCCTGCGTGCCTAGAGCCCGTGCTCCGCAACAAGAGAAGCACCGCAACGAGTAGCCCGCGCACCGCAAAGAAGAGTAGCCCCCACTTGCCGCAACTAGAGAAAGCCCGTGTGCAGCAATGAAGACCCAACGCAGCCATAAATAAATTAAGTAAGTAAATACATTTATTAAAAAAAAAGACTGACTCGGGAAGGGGTCTAAGCTGGGATGGAGGGGGAAGACCCTGGACACTGTGGGTGGGTTTGGGTAGAGGACAGGGTATATTAAATGTTTGTGGGGGATGACATACGAGTGACTGACTGGCTATGGGTGATCTCGGGTGGCCTCGGCCTGCAGCGGCTTGAAGCAGGATTTCCGTTCTCTGGCCGGAGACTGAAGTCAGGCCGTGGCAGTGAGAGCGCTGAATCCCAGCCACTAGACCACCAGAGGACCAGTGGCCAGTGACAAGGCCCTGTCCCGTCAGCTGTGACGGGAAATGAATTTCCACAAAGAGACGGAAAGTAGTGAAACAAGTAATGTGTTTATTAGGAGGAAAAAGGGTACGTGTGGATAGACACACGGGTGGACTCAGAGAGAGAGTCGCGCCCTCGTGGGTAGTTTGAATCACTTATATGGGGCATTTCTTCCAGGTTTCCTTTGGCCAATCATCTTGCTTTCTCTGCCTCTGAGTCCGTACTTGGTTTACCTCAGGGTCCTCCCACGTGTACGTGCGCAACTCTTAGCCAAGATGGATTCCAGCAAAGAGGTCTATGGATAGGTTGGCATCACTTACTGTGGGGTGGCACTCCCTCCTTTTTGACCTCTGAGGAGCCTTTCTGCGCATGTATAGTCGGGAAGGTCTCCTTGACGTCGAGAATGAGACATATATGGTCTCTTATCTGGGCAGGGCTTAGCTCTTCCTCCTCCTCCTCTTCATCTTGGAGTATCTGCCTACAGGGGACAAACTCCAGCTACTCAGCCTGGGGCCCATCTATCTCCTGCCTCATGGGGAGCAGGTAGGGGTGTATGTCCCTGTGGAGATAGATGCAGGGGAATATTCTCTTTGGGATCTGGCAGCTGAAGATAAGCCAGGCCCGGGAATTCCCTGGCTGGCCAGTGGCTAGGACTCTGTGCTTCCACTGCAGGGGGCAGGGGTTTGATCCCTCGTCAGGGAACTAAGATCCTGCATGCCATGCAGTGCGGGCAAAGAAAAAAAAAAAAAAGATTAGCCAGGGCCTTTAAGAACCTCTGCCCATCTTCTCAATCTCCCAAGAACTTCCAGCTTCCCTGTAAGGTCTCCTCTCCCCAGCCTTCTGCCTACTCAACTCAGAGATGGTGACCCCAGCCCCAGAGGTGACCCCTCTGCCACCCTCAGCACCCCAAGCACCCCTCCTACCCCGGATGGGTCTCCCTTTGCCCTTATTCTTTGCTAGAACCTCTTCTATGACTTGTTCCTGATCCCCAGTCCATGTGTTCCCCACCACGTTGGGAGCACTTCATGCGCTTATCAAGGTCCGAGCTGTGCCGGGACTTAGCAGTTAGCAGGGAACGTGGTTGAATGAAGGCAGGGAGGTGCACTGGTAAGTGGGGTGGGCGGAGGTAGTGAGATGTACGTATAGGGGACTCTTGATGGGGCCCAAACCCTGGGGGCACTGGGCAGGATGTGGTGGACCCTTGAAGGGTACAAGTGTCATGTGTGTGTACTGGGGACACTGGAGGTGAACGCTCTGGGGCACCATTCATCAGGGTATGTGTATGGGGGAGGCTCCGTGCGGGTACAGGATATGGCAGACAGACCCTGGATTCCCAGACTCCTGGACCCTTCCTCTGACCCTCACCCCTAGTCCTTCTTGCTCTGGGGGGAGGGGCAGCAGAGTCCAAGAGAGCTAGGGCTGAGGTGTCCAGCAGGTGCGTGCTGGGGATGCTGGTTCCACTGGGGAGGTGACACACACCCAGCTGGCCCCTCGACCTCCCCCGCCCTGGGGCAGGAATGAGGGACAGACGCCACATTATCAGGGATACATTTTCTGGGAGCCTAAGGCCTGACTCACAGAGGCCCAGGAGGGAGAGGCCCGCTCCCTGGGGCTTCCCCCAGTCCCTCAGCCTGCCCCCAGCAATGCCACAAGGCCACGTGTGTCTCTGTTTACACCTTTGTGGTCCGCTGGCTCCCACTGCCCTCAAGCATGCCAGGGCCCATAATAGCTGGGCACTGAGGCCCAGTTGTCTGAAGCCGCTGCAGTCTAGGTGGGTGGGGCGCTCTGGAGGTTCTGGGTAAGGGAACAGAGCCGGTTGGGCCACATTCCAGCCCCACTGGGCCGGGAAGTAGAGGGCTGGAGGGGGTGGGGAGGTGAAGGGGAGGTGGCCCAGGGACCCAGGCCGCCTCAGCCCTGCATCAGGAGGGTCAGTAGCAGCAGGAAAAGAGCAGCTCGAGGGGAACCTGAGGCCCTGGACATGTCAGGGGGACAGAGGTCGCCGCCTTCTGGGAGCCAGTGGGGGAAGCCACTGGGGGGCAGGAAATACGCCTCCCCCACTGTCTGGGAGATCCAGGTCTCTTCAGGTCCGATGGCGGCAAATAGCTCCCTGCTGCCTCGAATAGCCATGCCCATGAGGACCCAGGAGCCTCCCTCAGTCTGGCACAGGAGCGGAGGTGCTGAGGTCACCTGCAGCATCAGAGCCAGGACCAAAAGGGTCTCTTACCCTTCCTTCTGGTCCCCTGCACCTTCTAGGGCCCAGCCACAAAGCACTGCTTGTCTCCATCCTCAGGCATCTTGGCCCCTGGTCTCTCTCAAGGTTCAGCCAGGAAGCACTGCTTCTTCCTATCTGAGACCCAGCACCCAAGAATTCCAACCCTGCCCTCTCCCTGGTGTCCAGCTGCCCAGCACTGCCTCTCCCCTGCCTGGACCAGGATACCCAGGCTCCGTACCTCACACCTGTCCTCCTGCCCCTCTGCATACAGGACACAGAGAGTTCCAGGGGGCAGAATGCCCTGATAGAGGCAGTGACAGAGTCGTGGTGTCAAGATGGAGACAGCAGCAGCCACAGGGACTAGAGAGAGGAAGGAAGGTTGTCCCAGGGATTCTGGTGTGTCCAGCCACTTCTCACCCCCAGGACCCAGGACTCTCACCTCGGTCCTGGGGGTCCTTCCAGCCCAGTACCCAGCAGCTGGCCCCCAGCAGAGTACCCCCTGGGTGAAGGCAGATGGGCAAGGCTGATGGGGAGGGCTCCACCCGGGAGCTCAGCTCCAGGAGGGCCAGGGGGGGCCGAAGTCCCAGGTGCCGGGGCAGGCGGATGCTGATGACCAGCCGGGAAACCTGGTGGCTCTGTGGGAGGGGGCTGGCCCCAGCCCGGCCCAGGTACACTTCAATATAAGGCACTGTTGTAGAGCCCAGCCTGTTGGAACAAGGTCCAGTGTCACTTCCTGTTCCCCTCATTGCTGATAAAGTCCTTCCCAGTCCAGGGGAAAGGGTGGAATGAATCTCCAGGGTCATTCCACTAACTCCTTCATTCATTATTCCTCCTTCCAAATCTCTCTTCTGTCTCAAAACACTTCGCAGCAATTACCCTGTGCTATAAAAGCCCTAAAGGGAGAACAAACCTCTATTGAAAGAGTCCTTTGGCCCATCTCCCAATTTTTCCCTCTTGCCAGGGAGATGGGTGAGACCCACCTGAGGATACAGTGAGTGGCTGCCAGGACCCAGCCTGGGGCCACGAGGATCCCAGTGCAGACTCGCTCTCCAGCTACATGCACCTCTGCCAGCCAGGGCCACAGGACCCCCATCAGAGCCGGCTCTGGCCGCAGTCCACAGGCTAGGGAGAGGAGGCGACTCCCTCAGTGGGGGCCCAACAGCTGACCCCCAAAGCCCCTACCATGGATCTAAGCACTCCCAGGAGCCCCCAAGCCCCAAAGGCACCTCCTCACCGCCATGCTCTGTGTGAGGGGGACAAGTTTGTGTCTCAGTCTCCTCCCCCTCAGGGCCCCAGTCCCAGGCCAGCTGGTCCTCCAGGTAGGCTCCCCGAGTCACATGGCTGATCCATGGGCCGTGGGTCTGCAGTGGGTAGAAGGCTCTGGGACGCAGGCAGTCACTGGGTAAGTCTCTGATTCCAGCCAGGAACCAGGTCCCCTCTTCCCGGCATAGAAGGCTCCAATGAGAGTAGTTCTGCAGCGAGAGAGTGTGTGTGTTACCAGCCTCTACGTGTGTGCCAGTTGATGAGGGGATACCAAAGGTCCTGGGGCTTTCCTGGACTCCACGCTCTCGCGTACTCGCACATAACAAATCCCACCTCCTCTAAGCCAGGCTCCAATACAAATCTGTGCAATAAGTCGGCCCTCACTTTAGGATTCTCTTTAAACCTAGAGGTAGCGAAAAGGCCCGCCGTGCGTCACGGCGGGTCTCGGGCCCCCCCCCCCCCCCGCAAAGTCCTTCAGGGCCAGGCTTCGCCCCAGCGCGTTCTTTAACCGCCTTAACCCCGTCTCCGTCCCCAGATCGCCGAGCCCGGTTCCCATCTCTCTCAGGCCCCGCCCCCAGTCTGCCCCTCCCTCCTACTCAGACCCTTGGGCCCCTGCCCCCGCCGCTCACCCAGCAGCGGCCCGCCACCTCCTCCTCCTGGTAGGCGGGGCAGAGAGCTTGCGGCGGCTCTCCCGGCGGCGGCACTGACGCCCCCTGGCGGCCATACAGGCAATGACACCACCAGACGCCCAACAGCTCCGCCTCAAGCAGCGAACCGGCCCCGGGCGCTGGTTCTGGAAAAGAAAGGGAGGAGACCTGTGCTGCGGTGGTGTCCGGCCCGGCTCCCACCCGCCCGGCCCGAACCGGGCCCCTGCTCACCCGTGTGGCCCCAGCGAGCCAGGCGGCAGCGGCTCCCGGGCAGGAAATAGTGTTCTGGGTGGGGTAGGCACACTGGCTGCGGGGCCGCGCTCAGGTTCACGGGCGCGCGCAGCTGCAGCAGCGCCAGGTTCGAGGCGTCGTCCCACGAGGCGTTGTCGTGCGGCACGAGGCGTGCCACCCGCTCCGCGCGCGGGCGCGAGGGCAACATCACGCGCCAGTTGTCCAGGTCGCGGGGCGGGAGGTCTGAGCTGATGCGGCTGCGGGATGGGGAGACTGGGGACGTGGGCTGGATCCCGCATGCTCAGCTCTAAACCTCCACCCGTGGCTTAGACTCTGGATCTCCAGGCAGGATTCTGCATCCCCGTCCTGAGACCTGTGCACTCAGACCCCCACCCCACAATCCTGGGTCGAATTCGTATTACCCCTCTATTCGCCCCTGAGAGACTAGGACCCCGATTTTTGAGCTGGATCCTACACCTCCCAATGATACCCCACTCCCCTACCCCTATCCTACCCAGGGGAAGGGCTGGGCCAGTTAGATAGTGTCTCAGACTGATGGGGGAAGGGGCAAGAATCTGCCTGAGACTGGGTTTTCACTCACCCCGGAAAGCAGCTGGCAGGTGCCAAGACCCAGCTTTCAGACACCAGTGCCCCATAGCAGGGTCTGGATCCTGGGACCATCACCTGGGCTTCCCAGGGCCAGGCCCCTGGCCTCGAGGCCTTCCCGCACTCTGAGGGGTGAGAGGCCTGAGTGAGGGGGCTTCCTGAACCCCACGCAGTTCCCACCTGAACTCAAATCTCCCAGATCCAGCTGACATCCAGGGGTCCTGCCCCCCTCACCTGGTAGGGCGATGGTGCAGTTCTCATCCGTGGGCTCGGGGAGACCTGACTGGGGCTCCGGGGACTGGGTGGGAAAGGCAGGGCCAGGCTCTGAGCCCAACACCTGTTCCCTTATCCATGCCTCATAGGGAGCCACAGCAGTGAAGACTCCGGGGCGGTTCCTCCGTCCACAGCCAAAGCCAAAGCTGGTGATTCCCGCCTGGAACCATCGGCCACCTTCCTCGCAGACCAGGGGCCCCCCAGAGTCTCCCTGATGATAGATGACTTAGTGTCACGGGATCAGCCCAGAGACCCACCAGCTTATACCGGACCACCTTGCAAAGGTTCTACACCTCTTCTGGTTGGCCCTACATACGGCCACCTTCTCCTAGAAACCTTTGTTGGCTGTGCCTTGTCCTCTGTAATCCCTACAACTCTAAACAGAAGAAAGCCTTGTAAAGTAGAAAGGCTGATGAGCAGTCAAAGCCAGGAGCACCAAGCTAACGCATTAAAGGCCATGCCAGAGAGGCCTGCAGGTCTCACTCAGAGCCAATGATTCTTGTTCAATAAATAGTTCAAACAAACCCTGTCTTTGATTTCTAAGTTGTTAGAATTCCTTGTTAAATTTTTAAAGTAAATCAGAGATGCCAGCATTCAGGAGGAAAAGGCTGTTGGAAATAGGCTATTAGAAAAGCATCAAGAAGGGACAGTTTGAAGGCAAGTAAGGAGGAAGAACTACAAGGAACAGACACTAAAACAAGGGTTCTGGGGCCATTTAATGCTGGGGCATTGTCCCTAAGATATCACTATATTCCAGGTTAGGCACCTCTGTGACCCGAGGAGGGTTACAAAGAAGGCGCAGAATCATCTAGAATTGTGCTGTCCAATATGGTAGACACTAGCCCCATTTGGCTATTTGAATTAATTAAAATTAAATAAAATTAAAATTCAATTCCTTGATCACACTAGCCACCTTTCAAATATTCAATAGCCAGTGTAGCTAGTGACTATCATACCAGACAGGGCAGATAGAAAACATTTCCATCATCATAGGAAGTTTTATTCGACAGCACTGGTCTAGAGGAAGTTGAATTGTTGGCAGTCCTGTTCAAGAAAGCAGGGATTATGTTCCTAGGTCCTGGAACTTCATAACTGGGAAGGACCCTGAAAACCATCTAGCCTGAATCCCCATCACCACCATGCATGCTTGAGTGCCCTCAAAACTGTGTGCCATTGGAGGAACATTTCTGGGGAAAATGGTTAAAATATATCATGTTTTGGCCTTCAGCAGGTTATCTGGAAAATTCCCTTCTGTGAAGGATTAATTCATTAAAAAAAATAACTATTTGTTGAGTATCTACTAAGTAATAGGTGCTGTGCTATAGGCTAGGATATGGGATAATAATATAATGATAATAATAATGGTAATAATAATAGCTAATACTTATTTAGCTCTTACTAAGGATCAGGCACTGTTCTAAATGTTTTTTACATGTACAAATTTATTTAGTTATCATAATGATTAATAAATCATATGATGATTTATTTAATCATCATAACCTCCCGATGAGGTTACTGCCGACAAGTAACACTATCATCCCCATCTTCCAGATGCGAAAATCTGCACAGAGAGGTCAAATAACTTGGCCAAGGCTATACAGCTAATAAGTGGTGGCACTGAGCTTCTAACCAGGCTAACACTCCAGAGTCTGGCATGTGACCACTGCACTATACTGCCATCGATAATAGTGCCCATTTGTTGAGCCCCAAGTTCTGTCCATTTGTAATCTTCACATCAATCCCATCCACTGGCAATCTTGCCCTCTTTTTGCATATGAGGTTCAGAAATATGAGAGAGATGGGATTTGTCTATTACTCATACTGCTTCCTATTGGTGAGGGCTCTGCCTGGCCCTTCAGGCAGGTGCGGGGGCCTCCCCTCACCTGGCAGGTGTCCCTGCGGCCCTCTGGGTAGCCAGCACACAGCATTCCTGGCAATAGCTGGAAAGTGAGATTGAAGGGACCAGGCCGGCTGTAGAGACACTGACAGGCAGCTTCTCCCAGCAACCTTAGCTCCACTTCTTGTAGCACCCAGGGGAGAGGCAGGGGGTCTGTGGGCAGAACCAGAGAAGAAATGCTGTGAGTCAGGAATGCAGCCCCTTGTTCCCCAGGGCTCAGCTTGGTCCCCTCCAGCTGCCTCCCGGACATCTTTGTCTCTGAGCCCACCACGTCCCAAACCAATGTCCCCTCCCGCTCCTCTCTTCCTACAGCCTCATCTCAGGAACGGCCCCATTAAGCGTCCAGTGCGGGCTGCCCTGGGGCCCCACCTGGTAGCCTCCACCTCCCCAATAACCCACCTCCTGAGACGCCCCCCCCCCCGCCGCGCCCCACTCACCGGCCTCCTGGACGTCCCCCCAGCCCGTGGCCCAGCAGGCGGTGCCGTGAGCGAAGCGGTGCGAGGCGCGGGGCAGGCAGACGGGCCGCACGGCGGGGCCCAGCCGGGCGGGAGAGGCCAGGCGCAGCAGGGCCACGTCGGCACCCCTTTCCACGCCGCTGTAGTTGTCCGGCACCAGGATGGCGGCCACCGCGCGGACGTGCGCGCCTTCCAGGGGCCCGTCCTGGGAGTGCACGCCCAGCACTACTGACCACTCGGCCGCGGGCTCCAAGGTCCCGTTCCTGCGCCGAGGCCGAGGCCGGGGTGGGGTTAGGTGGACCGCATGGAGGGGGCAGGCCTCGTGGGGCTGGGGGCTTGGAACCAGGGAGAAGGTGGGGTCAGCGGGAAGCCAGGAGGGGCGGAATCCGATCCAGATTCGGGGCTGGGGCGACCGAGGTTGAGACAGACTCCTGAAAGGGGGAGCAGCGGTTGCGATTTGGAGGTGCTTGATGGGGAGCCTGGGAAAGATGGAATTCAGACTCGGATATTTGGTGGAGTGGTGGGCGGAGTCTGCTGGCGGCCTCACCACACCCCGAACCTGGATACCCCGCAGAGCACTTAGCTTCAGGAGGGCGGGGAGGCGGGGGTAGCTGGGCTTCAATTTAGCCTTGAGTCCGCGGGACCCAGCTGCGGGGCGGGCTTGGCTTTTGAAAGAAAGGGGCTGGACGTGGGCGAATACTCACGTCACGAAACAGTGAGCGGCCGAGAGGACCCAGGACGGGGCGATGAGGGAGCCCCCGCAGATGTGGCCCCCGCCCTGATGCAGGCTCACCTGCCACGGCCAGGTGCCCGGCTGCGCGTCTGAGCCCCCCATGATTCGGGCAGAGGGCTCAGGGCGACCGCAGTCTGCAATGGGATACCGTGGAGGTCATCACCTGCCCCTGTTCCCCAAGCCAGAGGCCCAGGTAACTGAGGGCAAAGCCCCACCCCCCAATCCACTTCAGTTTGCCCCCGAACAGGGAACAAAGAGAACCTGGGCACTTCTAAGTTTCTGATCATTTCCACCTCCCTCATCGCTTAGGCAGCTTTAACCTCCTTTAAGATCTGAGGACCAGCCCCCCACCCTTCCTTACCCAGATCTTCAGGTTCTTCTTGGGTAGGACTGAGAGCTGGGAATCACAGGGTAAAAAGAGGAAGATATTGGTGACATCCAGCCCTTGATAGTGCCCAACTACCATCTTCCTACTTTCCTCTTCCCCAATTCCCTGCCCTCTCAGCCACCCTGCCAGCACCCATGCTACCCCTCCCATCTTTTCTGCCTCTGTGGGTGATATTCCCCTAGTCCAACTGCCTTACCTGAGTCCTGGAAGGCTCCTGGGATGGGGCTTATGGCTGGAAAGATGGAGTCAGGAAGAGGCTGGAGACCTATTCTTACAATACGCCCTCCCTGACCCCCTCCCCCCAAGCTTTACAGGTACTCCATCCCCCCATGGCACCCAGGCCTCCTTTCCTCCTCCTCTCATATGCTATTCCTTCCCCTCCCGACACCTCACTCCCACCTTCTCTGATGTCCTCCTCCCCTGCCTCCTCTGACACCCCACTCCCCAGGCAGACCCCTGGAGTCCTGCTTTCCAGCTCCCCAGATGTTAGAAGCCAGGCCCCTTAGAACCATGCCCTGTCCCCTGAGGTTACCAAGGATCGCAAGTGGGAGAAGCAGGTTCTGGGACATGGTACATTTGAGTCAGCTGGAGGCACAGAGATCGGTGAAGATCTGCTCCCTGCCACAGCTCTGTCTCTGCCTAGGCAGCCTGTGACTCCTGATGGTCCCAGGGACAGCCCCACCCTCCCTGGCTGGAGCCCATCTCTGGGAATCTGAGTGGATCTGGGGCTAGAAGGAGGAAGTAAGGAGCCTGAAGTCCCCACCCAGAGCCCTGTGTGCGTCTCACGTCTCTAGAGGCCCAGTGTGGGTGTTGGGGGCAGGTGTCCTCGCTCCAGGACACTTACTGGGTGGGAAAACCTGCAAAGGCGGAAGGAGAGGACAGCCAGGGGCTGGGGGGCCAAAGTTCTGGGTCCTTGGTGAGGCAGGGCTGCAGGTCAGCAGTGGCCCTTGGGACAGAGAAAGTGGCCCCTCAGTGGCGTGACTCACCTGAGACTTCATCTCTCTTTGGGGTGTGGCTACCCCAATGGCTTGGCCTTTTCTTCTCACACAGCTCTGGTTACTGGAGTTGCTGGCCAGGTCTGGGACGGGAGCCCTAGGGAATTCAATCCCATCCCAACAAAAGGATCACAGATTCCGGCAGGTTGGGCAGGACATAGGATTCTGGGAGGGGGCTGGGCAGGCTGGTAAGGCTGAGAAAGACTCCACCCTTCTTTGTGTCAATGTAAGTACTCTCAGGTGTTTTGCCACTTACTCTGTGTGACCTTAGGAAAGTCACTCAACCCATCAGTATATTCAGTAGGAGTCTACTTAAGAAATATGGTGCCTCGAAGAGGAATTGAGGAGAGTTTAATGAAGGAACTATTTACAGAGGTGTAGGCAGGGAACAGGGAAACCGACAGGGATGGTGAAGCACCCCGGGGGCTAGCAGTAACAGAGAGCCCTGCCTGAAGGGGCAAAGAGAGGGAGCAGATACTGGAACCGGGAAAGAGAGAGCTGGGCTGTAGGAGAGGGCCAGCCAACAGGAGTGTCTTCAATGGAGGAAGGCAAACTTTATCAACCTGTGGCTCAGCAGGGAGGGGGCTGGGAAAGAAAAGTCCCTATCTCACTCTTCTCCTACCCTCTGATCACCTGCCAGCTCCTCCCATCATCTGAAACCTACCAGAAGTCAGAGTGCAAGGGAGCCCGTGATGTGGTCCATAAAGGTCGCCTTCTGGGGGAACAGATCAGGATGGAGAAGTGTGGGGAATGGAAATGGAGGGTCAAACAAAAAGTATCCACACAAATATATCTATTTTCTTATCAATAGCATAAGCTAATAATAACAATACTCTATTAGTCCAGTTTCCCTAGAAAACAGAGGCCTAGGCAAAGCCTACATGCTGTTTCTTTTTTGGGAAGTACAATCCCAGGGCAGCAAGAGTAAAGGAAAATAAGAAGTGATCAGGGAGAGAGGAAATACATATTCAGAGACCCAACAAGTGATTGACTGGATTCAACTGATAATCTTGTTAACTTTAGCTAGTCCGTGGCAGGAAATGAAGGTCAACCTGGTGGTGTGAAAATTACTAAAGGGAAACCTCACTGAAATGGAGTTGGGAGGCCAGAAGGGGGAGCTCTCACGCACATACTACTTGATGTCAATAGAGTTCCCTACTGGAAGAGACATCGCTTTGCATCTCCAGCAGGAAGTGACGCTACTTTTCTACCCCCAGCAGGAGGAAGAAAGATTTTCTCCCTGCCTGGCAGCAGCTCAGCCAATGAGAGACTGTCATGACTCAGCCAGTGAAAAGCCACTATACTTTGAACTCCCAGTTTCTTCGAATGGACTTTTTGTTTATAACAGCCCCTCTCAACTTCCCCCTCTCCTCTATAAAAGAGTTAACTCTCCTTTGCGCTACCTGGCTTGCATGTGGTTTGCCATAGTTGCATGTCCCGAATGGCAAATCTTTGTTGCTTCCGAATAAACCCATTTTGCTGGTAAAATAACTGGCTGTTGTATTGTTTTAGGATAACAACTTCAGACTTGTTAACACAATCCTCGGGTTTCTAAGTCTCCCCCGGCACTCATTTGTAGGCATTTGCCCCTCCAAAGATAAAGAACCAGTCATTTATTCAACAAACACTCAGAAAAATGAGGCATGGGAAGAAAGAAGGTAGGAAGAAGAGGGTGTGGAGAGTGGCTAATGCAAAGCATGCACGCCACGAAGACCCTCACCTACAAACTGCTTCCTCCAATTCAGCAGTTAAGTGTTTTGGTCTCAGGACCTCCTTAGAAATCTTAAAAATTATTGAGGAATCTAAAGAGGTTTCGCTTATGTGCCTTATATCTATCAATATTTACTGTATTTGAAATTAAAACTGAGAAATACTTGAAATACATATTAATTCATTAAAAATAAATTCATTATGTTAATGTAAATAACATATTTTTATGAAAAACAGCTACATTTCCAAAACCAATAAAAAGGTGAGAAGAGTGGCATTGTTTTACACTTTTGAAAACCTTTTTAAGTGTCTTGATTAATAGAATACAGCTGGATTCTCATCTCTGCTTCTGCATCCAGTCTATTGGGACATCATGTGTCAAGAATCCTTTGGAGGGCCTCCCTGGTAGCGCAGTGGTTAAGAATCCACCTGCCGAGGCAGGGGACACGGGTTCGAGCCCTGGTCCGGGAAGATCCCACATGCCGCGGAGCAACTAAGCCCGTGCATCACAACTACTGAGCGTGCGCTCTAGAGCCCGTGAGCCACAACTACTGAAGCCTGTGTGCCTAGAGCCCGTGCTCTGCAACAAGAGAAGCCACCGCAACGAGAAGCCCGTGCACCACAACGAAGAGTAGTCCCTGCTCGCTGCAACTAGAGAAAGCCCGTGCGCAGTAACGAAGACCCAACATAACCAAAAATAAAATAAATAAATTTATAAAAACAATGATACGAACGAACTTGTATACAAAACAGAAGCAGACTCACAGACACAGATAACAAACTTATGGTTACCAAAGGGGAAAGGGCGGTGGGAGGGAGGGATAAATTAGGAGTTTGGGATTAACATATACACACTACTATATATAAAATAGATAAACAGCAAGGACCCACTGTGTAGCACAGGAAACTATACTCAATATTGTGTAGTAACCTATAAGGGAAAAGAATTTGAAAACCAGAATCACTTTGTCATACACCTGAAACTAACACAACATTGTAAATTAACGATACTTCAATAAATAAATAATGAATAAATAAATAAATAAATAAAACAGAACCCATTTTATTATCTCTCTTTGTTGTGTGGGGTGACTGGGCTCCGCTGGGTTGTTCTTCTGCTGATCCAGCTTGGGGTCTCTCATGTGGTTGCAGTCGGATGCAGCTGGGGCTGGAAACTTCTGGATGTTCACCTGGGATGGCTGGGCCTCTCTCCTTCTCCACGTAATGTCAAGGTCTCTCCTCTCCATGTAGTCACTCTACATGGTCTCTCCAGCAAGGCAGCTGGACTTCTTACTGGTGGTGCAGAAGTTCCCAAGAACTCTAGAGCAGACGCTGCCATGCCTTCTTGGGGCTTAGGCCTGGACTGGCACAGCTCCACTGCTGCAGCATTCTACTGGTTAAAAAGAGTCACAACCTAGCACAGATTTCAATGAGAAGGGGATTACAAAGGGTATGAATACTAGAAGGCATGCTTCCTTGAGGGGGCCATCTTTGGAGCTGACCTACCACAGACTCTTAACAGGTATTTCACAAAAAGAGGCTACCCAACTGCCAATATGCATATGAAAAGCTGTGCAAGATGGCTTGAGAGAAATGAAAATGTAAACCATCAAGAGATTCCACCAAACACCCACCAGAATGGGCTAAAATTTTAAAAGCTGTCGATGCCAAATGTTGGTGAAGATATAGAGTGAGTGAAATTCTCATACACTGCTGAGGGGTGGGGATGGTGGGTAGAAAATTGTTTGGTAATATTCACTAAAGCTGAACATATATCTATACCATGACCCAATAACAATACTCCTATGATTAGACACAAGAGAAATGAGTGCACCAAAAGACATGAGTGTAGCAAAGTGTCTGTTGAAGCTTTATTCATAAGAGACAAAACCCAGAAACAACATTAATGCCTAATAACAGGAAAATTGATAAATCAATTGTAATATATGCATACAATGGAATACTATGCAGCAATAAAAAAGGATGAATTACTGATATGTACACTCACACGGATGGATCTCACAGAAATTATGTTCAACATATATAAGTATCATAACTGTATGATTCCAATTATATAAAATTCAAGAACAAAACTAATCAACGATTATAGAAGTTAGAATAGTGGTGACCTCTGGTGGAAGTAGTGACTGGGAAGAGCACAAAAATACTTGTTGCAGTGCAGGAAAGTTCTATATCTTGATCTAGGTGGTGGCTACTCAGGTATATACAAATTCAGAATTTCATTGAGATTTAAGATTAGCACACTTTGTGCACTTTTACTGTGTGGTCGTTATGCCTGAATAAAAAGAGACAAAGCACATTTTGCAATTAAGTGGATTCCAGGGTCAATTAAGGAAAAACAACTGAGCCAGCTCCAAAAATTCTTTCCTAGACCACAAGCTTTGGTAAAAGGTGGAGCATTCCATCAGATACACCAGAGCAGGCATGTTATGTAGTTTCTGAAAGTTTAGCCAAAAGAATGAAGCCCTTTAGTGATTGGAGAAACAATAAAAGCACACGTAAGCAAAGTTGTTGATACTACATTCCTGATAAAAAAGGTAATTTCTTTTAAAAAAAATTGGTAACAAGTTACTTTTTTTTCTGAATTGGCTTTCTCACTAAAAAGGTTGATTATCATTGACCTAGAAAAAAAGACATTCTTGAGATAATCGTTAAAAAATATTGTTTCTCCCAGCCAAGCTTTTGAAAGGTGCTGAGCAGAGGGGGCAGGAGATTGTTTCAACAGGTTAAGGTCAGGGCCACATACACTCCATGTGACTAAGCTGGACAGTGCTGCATCTTCTTGTGAAAAGATGTGCAGAAATTGGAAAAGAATCTGGGGTGTCTGCTCTAACGCACACCAGAAGGGTGTCATCACAGAGCAAGGCTGCAAACATTTTAGTTTGGAAAGCTGTTAAAAGTGGATGTAACCCCTGGTAAGTTTGTCAGGTAAAATAGACGATGTTCAGTTAAATCTGAATTTCAGATAATCAATGAACAATTTTTTTGTATAACTATGTCCCACGCAATATTTGGGAAATCATTATTCGTGTTTATCTGAAATTCAGAGTTAATTTGGCATCTTGCACTTTTATTTGCTAAATTTGGCAACCCTATTCCCTTGGCTATAACATTGCCTTGCTAAGTTACTGTGTTGTTGTCTCTCGCTTGGAAGAAGGAGACTTTCTGGAGTGTGTTTCAAAATAACATGAGACGGGGTCTAAAATGCGCACACCATGTAACTCGGTGCAGTGTCCCTCTGAGTGGGAATATTTGAGAGACCATTGATAAAGTTGACATATTTGACTTCACTCTGTACCAGAAGCCAAGTTGACTGGTACGGTCAAGATGTCGCCTGAAGCTCCCGCTTGTGGCAGGAGAGAGTAACTGCTCCTCTTTCCATTTCATTCTACCAGACACTCCCATCCCCTGACTCTATCACCTGGTCTCCAGGGACCATGCTGGCACAAGGTCACCACCTGGGCCTCCCTTCCTTTCCTCCAATACATCCCCCAAGCAGCTGAGGCATACTGGAGACAGGAACTGCCCCAGGACTCAGCACTTTGGTCTCAAACGAGCAGCCCTACTTCAAGAGTACTCATTTTAGTGAGGTGCAGTCTATGCCATGTGGAGGGTGGTTCTTGAGAGAAAGAGGAAATGATCTGTATTGGGGTCTGGGAGAGAGACCCTCTGCCTCTGAGGAGAGCAGCTGTGGATGGGTGTGGCTGAGCCCGGTTTAGCCCCTGGGGGTAAGAGAGGGTGCCAGGAGATGATTGGGGTGGGGGTGAGGGCAAGATTTTTGAGAAGCAACTGTGGCAACAAGGCCCTGACTTGGAGGCCTGAGCTCAGGAAGTCTTCTGGACCCGTCTGTAAAGATGGGGGATGAAGCATGGTGGGCCTTGGGTACTCATACCATAGCAGATGTTTCTCCTGTAGGCTGTTTGGGTTTTCTGAATTCTAAGCATCTAAAATGAGAGCGTGTATGAGGAGGGAAGCTGTAGATTATAGAAACCCATTCAGATTATATTAATAAAAAACAGGCACATTATTTCAGGTTTCCCCTTATGAAAAATTAATAAACAGAAACCTCAATTAAATAGAGCTGGGAGACCAGAAGGGTCTACAACAGGAAACAGAGCCCAACAGCAAGAAAAAAGACTCCTTTTCTGGCAAAGACTTAGCCAATGAAAAGCCATGGACTCTTTGTTTACTATAGCCCTCCCAACTTCCTTTTCCCCTCTATAAAAGAGTTCTCCTTCCCCTGTTGTACAGGGACTTGCATGTGGCTTGAATTCCCTGCTGATCCCAAATAAACTCATCTTTGCTGGAAAAATAACTGGCAGTCTTTTTATTTTAGGTCAACATTTTGGTGGCCCATACAGAGACCAGAGAAGATCCCTGAAGGCTCTGGGGCTGGTGAGCAGACAGGTGTGGTACCCACAATTGAGCCCATTTTCACTCAGTGCTTTCTCACCAACCCTGGAGTTTGAAGGTGCATCTTTCTCCTGGATCGGAGCTCACACCCTCTTTGCATTTGAAGCTTTCCAGGATTTATTCAGGGTTTATTTTTAGGTTTTGTCTTTTGAGTTAAGGCCTTGTTCTGCATGTGAGTACACATTTGATACTTCAGTCTGATTTTGAGATCAGACTGTTTCAACCAAAGCTGGCTGAAAATGCCTTTGGCCCATTCCTTTGGGAAGAGGGGCTGCTTCACTTAAACTGTGCCAGTTTTGCCACCTTTGGCCTATTCCTTTCGAATAAGCTATTCTCTGGAAACTGGCTGAAAAAGTCTTTGGCCTGGCTCCTCTGGGTCCAAGCTGTTTCCTTAGAATTGGCTGATATTGGCTTGCAAGCTGTCTGAATTGAGCTGTTTGAAGCTGGAAGCTGTTGAAGCTGTTTGAAAATTTTTCTTTTACTCTAGAGAAAAACTTCTGAGAAATGGGATCCAGGTTATCTAAATATTTTGAGAGTGCCCCACATCTAGGGACTCTAGCCGATTTTATGTTTCAAAACTGCAGTTCTTCCTCATACTCATTTCTAACTAAACTGACCACCTTGAACAAAGGCAATTTAGAATATCGATGGCCATGATGGGGAACTTTGGAAATCCCCAAACTTAATTTCCTTAAAGCCAAATTGGACTACAATAGCTCAAACGTTTCCAGAACTGAGTGGAATGCTTATTTTGATTGATCTTTTGAGGCTTCCCAACATTATCTGGAGTCTAAATTGCCTCTCTGCAAAATAAGATTTTAAGGTTAACTGAGGCCAACAAATGATTAAAGAAAGAAAACATGTTTCCGGAAGCCTCAGGCTCTTCTTTCTTGGCTTCTTTGTCTCAGGCACCACCTCTGGTGTCATCTTGTCTCTGTCTATGGGGCCATCTTCCTTTTTCCCTCCTATACAACCTAGGTGTCCTCTATACCCTCAGTTCCCCAGTACCAATTCTCTCCCTGAACTTCCCCTGTTCTATGAAAATCTCCTTGTTCCCTTTTCTTCTGAACTTGTCAGAATCTGTTCCTTTAAAATTAAACCTTCTGAGGATCCAGAGGCTAAACCTTTAATAGCTTATACTCCCTGGACTAAAGCTGAACTGCAAGCCATAGTCAAAGATTTTCCCAAAGTAACTGAAGTTTCTCACAGATTTGCTGAGAAATTTAATAAAGTCCTTCAGACTTATTAACCTGGTTTCTCTGACTTATCAGCTATTTTTTTTTTTTTTTTGGCTGTGCCACACAGCTTGTGGGATCTTAGTTCCCCAACCAGGGATCGAACCTGGGCCCTGGCAGTGAAAGCGCTGAGTCCTAACAATTGGACGGCCAGGAGATTCCCTTTATCAGCGATTTTCTATGCCTGTCGGTGAAGGCCAGGCCCAGCATTGGATGAAAATTGAAAATAATTAGAAAAATCCTGACAGATCTCTAGAATTACAACTGGGAGACCAGCCTGCTAATTTATTGTATGAGCAGGTTCATACAGTTGCTAGGCGACTCAATAGGGAAATTTGAAAGTCTGTTGATTGGAACAAAATTCAACCTTGCACACAAAAATCTGATGAACCTGTTCATGGCTACTGCAATGGGCTTCAGATTATTTAAAAAAAAAGATGGCCCTTCCTTTAGATGTTGATTCCACCCAGGTAGATTTTAGCTCTATATTTGTTAATGAGCTGAGCTGGGAACTTTCCCTTTTAGTTAAAAGGACCAGGATGGAGTGGGAAACTACGCCCACTTCAGATTTAAGGAAGACTGCCAAAATTCTTAATTTTCAACTCCAGCAAATGAAATCTCCTAAATGAAACCCAAACCCTCCTAGTTTCTGCTATTATTGCAAAGAGACAGGACATTGGAAAAAAGATTGTTACAAATTTAAGTGCTTTAGATGCCTTCAGCCCTTTAAGCAGTCTTTCCAACGTCCTCTTAATTCTCAAAATGATGAGGCTCCAAGGATCTACAGGGGCTCTTCCCAAACTTCCCTTTTAATCAGTTTGGAGAAACATTTCTCCAGATTGGGGATGAATTTCTTCCAGTCCTAGCTGACACCAGAGCCACTCTTGACCCCACTATTATAAAACAGCCCCTGCCTCAGAGTGCTAACACAGTTCAAATAGTGAGGACCTCTAATGAACCTCAAGAGGTTCCTGCCTCAGGGACTTCCCTGGTGGTCCAGTGATTAAGACTCCATGCTTCCACTGCAGGGGCGTAGGTTCAATCCCTGGTAGGGGAATTAAGATCCCACATGTCACACAGCTAAAAAAAAAAAAAAAAGAGGGGCGTTCCTGTCTCTGAATCTATTTATTTTGTTTAGGCCCTTTGAGAGATACACACCTTTTTATACTTAGTTCCTCTGCTCTTACCCATTTATTAGGCTGAGACTTCTTAGAGAAGCATCATTCAATAATTTCTTTCTCTCAAAAGGAGGATATAATTTCAATCAAAGTAACCAACAAGGTGAACCAAATGACCCTTTGACATTCTTTATGCCTTCCATCTCTGACAGTACTAGAGCTGATTCTGGAAACACTGATCATTTGTCCCTATTGAATCAGCTACCACCTTTCTTTTGGGAAAAAATCTCCAAATGATGTTGGCAAAATTCACAGCACACCTCCCATCAAAATTCAAATAGAGGGCTTCCCTGGTGGCGCAGTGGTTAAGAATCCGCCTGTCAATGCAGGGGACACGGGTTTGAGCCCTGGTCTGGGAAGATCCCACATGCTGCGGAGCAACTAAGCCCATGAGCCATAACTACTGAGCCCGAGTGCCATAACCACTGACGCCCGCGCGCCTAGAGCCCGTGCTCCACAACAAGAGAAGACACCGCAATGAGAAGCCCGCGAACCACAACGAAGAGTATCCCCTACTCACCAAAACTAAAGAAACCCTGTGAGCAGCAACAAAGACCCAACATAGCCAAAAACAAAAATAAATAAAATAATAATAAAATAAATTTTAAAAAATTCCAATAGATTCCTCAAAACCTCTTCTCAGAATTAATCAATACCCTGTAAGTCAAGAAGCCCTTCAAGGCATAAATTCCATAACAGAAGATTACAAGTTTCAAGACCTCATTATCCCTTGTATTAGCCCCTGTAACACTCCCAGTTTTACCAGTGAGAAAACCTGAGGTCCAAGGGTGGAGGTTGGTCCAGGACCTCCAATAAACAACATTGACAATAAACATCCCTGGACACCCTGTCATTCCTAACCCTCATATGTTACTAACATCCATTCCTGGGAAGCTAATTCTTTACTGTAATTGATTTACAGTAAAGAAATGTAGTGCATTCTTTAGTATTCCAGTTGATGAAGCTAGCCAATACCTTTTAGCCTTCACCTGGGAAGAAAAACAACTCACCTGGACAGTAAGGTTTCAAGGTTTTACTGAGAGTCCCTACTTCTTGCAAATCCTGAAGGCTGATGTATATGATATAAAGTTCCCTAGAGGTTTTATTTTGTTGCAATATGTGGATGATTTGCTTCTTTGCTCTCCTTTTCAAGCCTCCTCACAGGAAGACAACATCCACTCACTAAAGCTTTTAGCCTTAAAGGGACATAAATTCACCAAAGAAAAATTACGGTTTGCCCAAACCCAGGTTCAATATTTAGGGCATTTGATAATAGAACAAAGGGTACACTTGGATCCAGATAGGACTCATTGTGTCCTAAGTTTCCCCAAACCCAAAACTAAGAGTTAACTGGGAGGTTGTCTTGGGCTAGTTGGTAATTGCTGAAACTGGATTCCAAATTTTTCTCTTATGGCCAAACCTGTGCATGTTTTAGTCAACAATAACAACCCTGACCCAATTTTGAGCCAGACAACATAGACTTCAAGGCCTTAAAAGGAGAGTTTGATGAACATACCTGACCTTGGGAATCCCAATGCTCAGATTCACCTTTTCCTTCTCGTATATGAAAAGGAAGGGAAAAGAGAGCATTTGGGGTACTCACCTGAAAATACAAGGACCTCCATCGATCCATAGGGTGTTATAGCCAGTAACTGGACCCAGTGGCACATGGATACACCCCTTACCTTAGAGCCATTATAGGCACTGCCCTTTTGGTTATGACCACTGAGAAAATCCTTGTGAGATCCGCTTTATCCATTTTTGTATCTCATGCAATAGAAGTTTTCCTGAATTTTCACCACACTCAATAGTTCTCAGTCAGCCACCTCACCTCCTATGAAGTCCTTGTACAAACTGCTCCTCACATAACTCTTTTTTGTTGTAATAATTTTAACCCTGCTACTCTTCTCCACTCTGTCACTGATGAAATTCCTCATGACTGCTTAACACTGATGGACCACCTCCTGACTCCTTGTGATGGTCTGCAGGAAATTCCTTTGGATAACGCTGACTTCTCATGGTTGACTGATGTTTCTTTTTTAAAAGGTAACAATGGCTAATATCATGCTCGGTATGCTGTGCTACTCCTTTTGATGTTGTATTGAGGCAGCATCTTTACCGACGGCTACTTCAGCCCAACAGGCTGAATTATATCGTTCTTGTTCTTTAGCCAAGGACAAAATTGCCGATGTTTATTTATTTATTTTTATTGTATTTATTTATTTATTTATTGGCTGTGCTGCGCGGCATGTGGGATCTTAGTTCCCTGACCAGGGATGGAACCCGTGCCCCCTGCAGTGGAAGCGCAGAGTCCTAACCACTGGACCGCCAAGGAATTCCCCAAAATTGCCAATATTTATATTGATAGTAGATATGCTTTGGGAGTAGTTCATGATTTTGGAATGTTGTGGAAGCAACATGGCTTCCCCTCACTTCCAGTGGAAATAAAATGTAAAATGGCCCTTATATTCAGGAATTACTGGATGCAATACTTTTACCTGCCACTTTAACTATAATTAAGGTTCTGGGGCATTCTAAACATGACTCTTTAGAAGCTAAGGAAAATCACTTTGCTGATATTTCCACAAGAATGCTGTCCTTAATGGGACCAAGAGCAGCCAAACCTCTGTCATGGTCCAAAGGAATATTTTCCCCAAAGGATAACTTAGAAAAACTGGCTAGAGAACCCCAACAATTGGCCTCAGAAAAGGAAAAAGAAGTTTCGAAATTCAACAACTCTTGGTTTGATAAAGAGAGAAGGCTCCGGTTTGGGTCAAACAACAACCCAGTCCGACTGGAGACTCTAAAATTCCCACTTTTCACCACTGTACATGCATTAAACCATTGATCTACTAATAAAATAATAGCATTCATGAACCAATATTGGTGAGGAAACATTAACAACACCACAAAAAGTGCCTACCTCACTTGTCCCACTTGTCTGAAGTATAACCCAGGGAAGCCTGTTTGTACTGCTCCTGGACATTTTAAACTGCCTAATGGACCATTTGAAATCTGGTAAATGGATTTCATACAACTTCCTCCATCTTATGGGTATAAATGTTTTAGTCATGGTCTACATGTTTTCACACTGGACTAAAGCCTTCCCTTGTAGACAGGCTACTGCCTCTTCTGTGGCTAAAATCCTTTTAGAAAAATCTACCCCTACTTGGGGAACTCCTTTTGTATTTCATAGTGATAAAGGAACCCATTTTACTTGCCACATACTTCAACAAGTCTGTGCTGTTTGGCCCGTTTTACAAAACTTTCACTGTACATGCCACCCTCGACCAGGGATTGAACCCACGGGTGGCCTTTGGCAATGAAAGCATGGAGTCCTAACCACTGGACTGACCGACAGGGAATTCCCTCGCTCCTTTTGTTTACTTGAACACATTAATGGCATTATTAAGACTCAATTGGCAAAGTTTATAGAGACCCTCCAAATACCTTGGTCAAAAGTACTGCTGTTGTTCTTTCTAAATCTCAGATCCACCCATTTTTGGAACCCATGAATCTTATCCTTTGAGATAGTCACAGGTCATCCAATGCACTTGGCTCTTGATTCTTTTGACCCACAACTGATAAAAGGAGAGATACTCCAATATTTCAAAGGCATAATTGCTTGTATTAAAAATAGTCATGCTGGACTTCCCTGGTGGCACACTGGTTAAGAATCTGCCTGCCAATGCAGGGGACACAGGTTCGAGCCTTGGTCCGGGAAGATCCCACATGCCGCGGAGCAACTAAGCCCATGTGCCACAACTACTGAGCCTGCGCTCTAGAGCCCGCGAGCCACAACTACTGAGCCCGAGTGCCATAACCACTGAAGCCCGTGCGCCTAGAGCCCGTGCTCCACAACAAGAGAAGACACCACAATGAGAAGCCCGTGCACTGTAACGAAGAGTAGCCCCTGCTCTCAGCAACTAGAGAAAGCCCATGCAGCAATGAAGACCCAATGCAGCCAAAAAAGAAATAAATAAAGAGAAAGAAAAAAAAAAGAGAAAAGCGTTTAAAGAAATAATAATAATCATGCTTTGGTAGAGCAATCTTTTCACAGTGTGCCCTTGGGAGATGAAGACCTTAAACATGACATCTTGAAACCTGGAGATTTAGTCTATTGGAAAAGATATCTTCAGAAGAACTCTCTTCAACCTCACTGGAGAGGCCCCTATCAGGTTCTGCTAACCAGCCCTTGGGTTGTCAAACTCCAAGGCATAGACCCTTGGATTCATGTGACACACCTAAAGGAAGCACTGAACCCTGACTGGACCTGCACATTATCTGGTGTCCTGAAAGTAAAGAGTTCCTAGAACTGAAAGAGACAACATCTGATAAGACAGCTTTCCCAAGATATCCAGACCAGGCATGTTGGATGTTTGTCACCAAACTGTTGATGATGACATAATGGGTCTCTGCTGGACTTTCTCTTCAGAAACTCTGCTGGAGCTTCTGTAAAAGACTTTCTTCCACTATTTAAAAGAAAAGTTCCGGGGACTTCCCTGGAGGTCCAGTGGTTAAGACTCTGCGCTTCCACTGTAGGGGGCACGGGTTTGATCCCTGATCAGGCAACTAAGATCCTGCATGCCCTGCTGTGTGGCCAAAAAAAAAAAAAAAAAAAGAAATAAAAAGAAAAATCTCTTCAAGGAGAAAGGATCCTCTTCCCATGGCAGGATTGTACTTCCTGGCCCCCTAGAGTCATGTGACTAGTTCTGGCCAATGAGCTCTGAGTGGAAATGCTATGTTGTTGGTTCACCAACTGGCCCCATAAACAAAGGGCAAAGAGAGGTCGAAGAAAGAAGCAGACCACTCCAGACTCCAGATTGGTAGATGGCAGGTGTAATAAGCAAGGGAACTTACATACGAGGCTTGTCTTGGGCGGCCACAGATGAGTAGATCTCCATATCTGCCAGCCAGAATCTTAGAAGTTTATATAGAGGCCTTAACTGGGTTTAGTCATGTATACTGTCCAGATGGTCTCAGCAACACCATACTCTCTCAAGGCTACCTCCTTGTAATAGCTCCCACTGTGGGAACAATGGGCAGAGAGTACATTCCAAGGACGGGGGTGTGGGGGGGTGAGGAGCCTCCAAAAGACTGGGTCCAGCTTTCTGATGTCAACTGGTGGTCACTTCCTCTCCATGACCTCCTCCAACACATGTGCAACTACCAGGCCAGAATTTTAATGCTGGGACCTTCTAGCACTGGCTTTTTCCCCTTGCCCCGGTAATGAGCAATGTTCCAGCCTGGCCCCAGGCTGGATGATGCAGAGCAGAGCCCTCAGTCAGCCCTCAGTGGACGTGAAGCATAAGCACGACATAAACCTACGTGTGTTAAGCTCCTGAGATACTGGGGTTATTGCCACAGCATGATAATTTAGCACAGCAGTTCTCAAAGTGAGGTTTGGGGACCTCTATGGGCTCCCAAACCCTTTCGTAGGGTCGGCAAGATCAAAACTATTTTCATGATAATACCAAAAGGTTATTTGCTTTTTCACTCTCTGGAGTTTTCCAGAGACTACGTAACATGTGATGACGCTATCACTCCGATGGCTAACGAAATGTGTGCTTGTGTGTTCTTGTGTTTAAAAAAATTATCAGTTTTAATTTCCAATACAGTAAATATAGATAGACGTAACCTACATAAAGAAAAGCTTTTGGGGGTTCCTTTCTTCTTCCTTTCTTTGTTTTCATACCTATATACATTTCCCCCAAATATTTGTTTTATGACGTGTATTATTACACAAAGTATACATTTAAATTATAGTGCTAGGCAGAGCTTTAGCTTTCATTCATAGGGATGTATCCTTGCCCATCCATCTGGGCTTTAAGAGTACTGATATAATTTTCAGAGGAGATGGCCAGCAGGGCTGTTAAAGCAGTGTGGTGGCTCTGCTCTGCTGTTCCCTTGTGGCTCCTTGTGCAGGTTCCAACGGTGCTCCTAGCCAGCTCATCAGACACTTACGGCCATAAGGTCCCCCAGCATGCCAACTGGAGTTCCTGCTGTTGGAATCTATTTTTGTATTATCCCATTTATAAAATCACAGGCTCTCCTGTTACAGGAAGTTCCTTGTCATTTCTTTCCCTGTGTTGCTGGGGGGTACTTACATCATTGGTTTTATTTTTTTGTTTTTTGGGTTTTTTTTGGCTGCACTGGGTCTTCATTGCGGGCTTCTCTCTAGTTGTGGCACTCGGGTTTAGTTGCCCCACGGCATGTGGGATCTTAGTTCCTGGATTCTTAACCACTGGACCACCAGGGAAGTCCCTCATTGTGGGTTTTAAAAAAAAGTTTTTAATTAATTAATTAGTTTTTGGCTGTGTTGGGTCTTCATTGCTGCGCGCGGGCTTTCTCTAGTTGTGGCGAGCGGGGGCTACTCCTCATTGTGGTGCGCGGGCTTCTCATTGCGGTGGCTTCTCTTGTTGTGGAGCAGGGGCTCCAGGTGCGTGGGCTTCAGTAGCTGTGGCTGAAAGGCTCCAGAGCACAGGCTCAGTAGTTGTGGCGCACAGGCTTAGTTGCTCCGCGGCATGTGGGATCTTCCCGGACCAGGGCTCGACGCTGTGTCTCCTGCATCAGCAGGCGGATTCTTAACCACTGCACCACCAGGGAAGCCACCTCATTGTGTTTTATTTTACCATTTCTATGTAATGATTCTCCAGGTTTCCCACACTTTTCAACATCAGAACATGTTTCAGAACATGTTTTATCTTTAGGTCTGTGTCCATTTGCCCTCTGGCCTTTTTTTTTTTTTTTTGGCCACACAGCATGGCTTGCGGGATCTTAGTTCCCCAACCAGGGATCAAACCCACGCCCCCTGCAGTGGAAGCATGAAGTCTTAACCACTGGACCGCCAGGGAGGTCCCCCTTGGCCTCTTTTTGAAAGATATAGTGTTTCCAGGGAACAGAGATTAAAAATTAAAGGTCTATTCCTTAGAAGTTTTAGAGGCTAAAGTAAAAGTCTGAATTATTGAGAACTACTAGTTAAAGTAGGTCCTGCACAACTATTTGCTTTTTGTAATCCAGTTGACCCTTGAACATCACGGCAGGGTTAGGGGCGCTGACCTTCCACTTGTAATTTATGGTCGGCTCTCTGTACACGTGGTTCCTCTGTATACGAGGTCTCTCCATATCCATGGTTCCAAAACCTGACGATTCAACCAACCGCAGATCGTGTAGAACTACAGTATGTATTTATTGGAAAAAAGACAAAAACCAAAAAACTGCTTGTAAGTGGACCTGCAGTTCAAACCTGTGTTGTTCAAAGGACAACTGTAATTAAAAACTTAGGCTAAAGCTGAACAAGGGTATCCTAGATCATCCTGAGCTTTTCCTGATAAATTCCAATTACTCTGTGGTACTTGAGTATATTCAAATGCTTATTACGTTCTTTAGATAACACTGCTGAATAAGAGTTCTAGAAATGAATTCAAGATGACACAGGAAAACTCTCACCCAGAGAGTTTATTTGAACCATCATTGCAAATACTACTTGCTGTCTTGCACTAGTAAAAGGAAGTTCTGAAACAGACAAGCCCTGGTGAATTACAACCTCGTAACTCCACTATAATTAGATACATTTTGATATGATTATAAGCAAATTTCCACACAACTTTGGTACTGGTTCAGAGGGTTTTTCCTATTGTCATAGAAAAAGTAGCAGATAACAATTATGTTGAGCACAGCTACATTATTTTTCCCTGTGGACAATAATAAACTATGCCTGTATCTCCAATTTTACACTCAATGGTGGTTAGGTTTCTGGATGACGGAACGATGTGTTTCTTCTACTGCAGAGAAGAAATACATTTCCACCTAAAAATTACTAAAGCCAAATTTACCCATGATGTCTTCTTATTTCAGTAAGGACCATCAGGTAAGAAAACCCCTGAGGACTTCCCTGCTGGCGCAGTGGTTAAGAATCCGCCTGCCAATGCATGGGACACGGGTTTGAGCCCTAGTCTGGGAAGATCCCACATGCTGCGGAGCAACTAAGCCCGTGCGCCACAAAGACTGAGCCTGTGCTCTAGAGCCTGCAAGCCACAACTACTGAGCCCGTGTGCTGCAACTACTGAAGCCCGTGCGCCTAGAGCCCGTGCTCCACAACAAGAGAAGCCACCGCAATGAGAAGCCCACGCACTGCAATGAAGAGTAGCCCCCACTCGACGCAACTAGAAAAAACCCACGCACAGCAACGAAGACCCAACACAGCCAAAAATAAATAAATAAAAATAAATAAAAAAAAAAAAAAAAGAAAACCCCTGAAATGAGAAGCAAATCTCTCAGTTTTACTATGCCATGTTTTTCACACTTTTTTCTTTTTTTAAGCAACACTTTCCTAAGTTGTTTCATATGAAGCTTTCACTAAAGAAAGGAGTTGCGGGACTTCCCTGGTGGTGCAGTGGTTAAGAATCCACCTGCCAACGCAGGGGACACGGACTTGAGCCCTGGTCTGGGAAGATCCCACGTGCCGCGGAGGAACTAAGCCCGTGTGCCACAACTACTGAGCCCACGCACCACAACTACTGAAGCCTGCACGCCTAGAGCCCGTGCTCCGCAACAAGAGAAGCCACCACAATGAGAAGCCCGTGCACCACAAAGAAGAGTAGCCCCTGCTCGCCACAACTACAGAAAGCCTGCGTGCCGCAACTACAGAAAGCCTGCGTGCAGCAACGAAGACCCAACGCAGCCAGAAAAAAAAAAAAAAAGAGGAGTTGCTAAGTTCTCTGGTTTCTAATCAGCTAAGAGGCAGGAGCCTTAGAGCAAAATTCTTAAAAAGAAAAAGACCCCTCAAAACCTGTTTAGTTGGAAACAGAATTCATTGCAGTTTGGCTAGGCTCATCTTGGTGACCCACTAGATCTGAAGACATAGTTTGAAAAAATAAGAGTGTAAAATATCTCACTGATTCTCTTTACTTCTTAAAATGTGGCCTAGAAAAATTAAAACTACGTAAGTGGATATTAAGGCCCTAGATAGTTCCTTTGGACATTCATTAGAAACAATTTTTTATATGTGTAGTTTTCATTTTAGTTGCCCCACAAAGAAAGTAAGGCGAACTTTCCTCTTACTTGTATCTTCCTGTCAAAATATGCAAATGAATTTGAACAAAATATATTTGGCATGTTCAGGTCTTTGCATAAACAACTCAAGCATAAAGTTTTTTCAGATTTTTTGCTTATTTCTCAGGAAGCCCCTGTATTGCTACCTTTTCTCAGCCCTTCTCCTTTTTCCTTTGTCTGCAGAGCGAGAGACCCTCCCTGACAGGCAATGATGCGGAAATGCCACCAGAGCCTTTCATGTTTCATTTTCATGAACCGGGTACCAGTATTTGGGGCTGGCCAGTTTGTTCCCCTGGGACCTCTAACCCATTTGGAAGTGGATGTGCCATTATGACAGGACAGTTGTGCCCTTTGGTGTCACCATGGCCACCAAACTCCTCACCCCGTGTCCTTTCTGTCTCCTGGCTCTGCCTCCTAGGAGGCTTTCTGCCATTCTTGCTCAGACCCAGTGAACCGTGTGGCCCTTTCCTAGCCGGTCCAAGCAGGTTTTCTCTTAGCACAGCCCAGTGAGCTGCCCAGTATTTACTTTCCCAGTTCCGTTTATCATGACGACTTCCCACAGAGACACAGAAACTGAGTTAACCGCCCCGCCAGCCAGCGGCACTTCCTGTCCTGGGCGCTGCCCAAGGAAATAATAAAGCAATTATTTCTTACTTGAAGCTGTGCATCTTGAAGGACGGGTGAGAGAGAAAAGGACATTTATTCATGCAGTTATGTTCCAGGCCCCGTTACAGGTGATTTGCAGATGGAAATATCATTTGATATTCACCTTAGACCTACAAGGTCACTTTCTTTCATTCTTATTTTGACTTATAGGAAGTAGCAGAGTTGTCTTACACCTCAGGGCCTCTGCTTAGGGTGGTCTAGGTTTTGTCCCGCAGAAAACTCGTCTCCAAGAGGCAAATTGGGGCTGAGTGAAATTCAGCTCCTGCTCTATTCGCTAAGCCTTGGGCCCTGCTTGGGCCATATTGGCCTGGAGGAAGGGATGTCTTCCCAAGTCACACAAAGACACACTGCAGGCTAGAAGTGCCCAGGTCTGGCCCAAAGCCCCACTCCATCCCTCTCAAAGTTCCTGAGAAGAGGGATGTTGTCTGCTCTTCCCCATGAGCCCTGTAGACAGGGACCCAGCCACAGCGTCTGGAGGACAGGCCCTCGGTCAAGCTGGCTTCTCCTCCTTCCTCTGTTCACGCCATTCTTGGGATGACAGATGCCTTGTTCATCTTGTAGACTCCCAGCTGAAAAGTCATCATGTCTATTATAGGGAAGCCTGATCCATTCCACTGCTCACTGCAAACCTAATCAAGCCTCTTTGGTCCCACCCTACAACATCCTCTTACCACCTACTGCTATGGCACTGTGTAAGAGTCAATTTCTTTTTGGTCAATATACATTCATGGTAAAAAATTCAAACATAAAGGAGGATCCAGGGAAAAGTGAGTTTCCTTCATACACTCAATCCCAAGTTTCTCAGACTCCTTCCCCAGAAATAAGCACTGTTACTAGTTTTTTTCTTCTTCCAGAGATATTTTATGCATAAACAAACATATATATATATATATATATATATATATATCAGTAACTCTCCTCCCTCACTTTAAAACCTAAATAATAGCATATTACACACATATTGTCCAGTACCTTGCTCCTTCCTCCCATTAATAATAGAGATTAGATAGTCTTTATATCTGTGCATTTAGATCCACCTCATTAAAAAAAAAATCTCACGGTGTCTGTACACTTAGATCTATCTAATTTTCTTAATCTCATGGTATAGCTGTATCACAGTGGTTCTCAGTCTAGGGTGACTCTGTACCCCCTCCTCCTCCAGCCAGGAGACAACTTTGGTTATTAAAACTGGGGGTGGTTACAAACATCCAATATGGGTAGAGGCCAGGAATGTTGCTAAATATCCTATAATACACAGAACAGTCCCCCACAGCAAAGAATTATCTGTCCTAAAATGCCAATAGTGCCGAGATCGAGAAATTTTGCTGTATAATAACTCAGTTAACCAGATCCCCTATTGATAGGCACTTAGGTGGTTTCTAATATTTTGATATATAGACAGTGCTGCAATGACAATGGTATAAATTGGAGTTCTCAGTAGCAGATGATATAATCTATTTTAGTTTAAGCAGAAAGGGATTATAAGGTGGTGACTAACTTTTTGAGAAGGTTAAGAGTCAAGTTTGGATGCTTCCCAGCCAGTAATAGATACCAGGCTGAGGGTCCAACAATACCACAGAAAATTTCTAGTGGAAATTCCAGTGCTGTTGCCTCATGCCATTGGCATTAGTGATACTAAGGATGTTATAACCTGCACAAGAGCTACACCTGAAGGACCAAAGGCTTGGGCTGCTATGCTGGCCGGAACAGCTGAATGTACCAAAAATGACTGCCGCCTCCAATCCTGCGTGATGCATCTGCTGGACAAAATTGGGCTGGAGATGATCAAGAGACAGGCGTGGAACTCAGGAGCGTCACGGCTGGACCTACACATCAGGGAGCTGAAGGCACGATGTGGATGAGATTGTCCACAGCCCAATTTTTACCTTGGAGTCTTTGCTAGGGGTCTGAGAATAGCAACGGGGGGTCACAGATTTGGACAGGAAAAGAGTACATTTAAATTTTTACTAACCTCCAATTGACATTTAGCATTTTTCTCAATAGGCTGTCTATAGGCAACAAACCACAGCAGTGTCTGGGTCTTTGACACCAACAGAAATCTCAGAAATTTTCATATCACATTGCAGCTGTTGCAGGTATCTTAAAATATTTTTTACATTCTGTTCTACTTCAAAATTCAGATATTATGCTATCAGGTCTGTATATTTGATCACGAAGCTATTTTTAAGAAATATTTTGATAACTCTGTTTTCATTTAATCAGTTTCCTTTGTATTCTTACAATGTTTGTTTTATGCATTTAAAAATATTCTAAGAAGGGGTCCACAGAATTCACTAGACTCTGGCACAAAAAGAGGTTAAGAACCTCTGATCTGGAACTAATCACAAACTCAACTGCCTCCAAGGGCCAGGTAGAGGCCTGAAAACCAGGACCTGCTTTGGTTTCTTACTTTTGAAGGGAAGAAATATTTTCCCTTGCTTTTAATTCCACTCTAAGAACAACTACGTTAAACACCTGATATAAATGGCAATTGACTCTGGCTTCCATGTCAGGAATACTAGGAAGTAATGGAGACTCTGGTCAGTTGCAAGCACGTGCCCCAGCAGCTTCTTGTCCCAGCTGACCCTTGCCCTGCGGGAAAGTGGGCCCTGGATGGCCAGAGCCTCCAGTTTTCAAGAAAAGCCAGAAGTTCGGATTTTTCTCTATTTTTAGTGTTGGCAAATGGTTAAAAAAATTAAAAACAACATGTAGGCTACAGACAACCTGTCTGCGGGCTGAGTTTCACACCAGGCTGCAGTTGGGGATTTTGAGTCTCAAGGAAGAAGCAAAGGAGGCTGAACACAGAACTGTGGAGAGCACTGCTATCTGCAGGGCGAGCAGAGGAGGAGAATGCAGGGAAGGAGCTAAATGGACAGTGGGAAAGGGGGGAGGGCCCGGAGCAGGGATGCCAAGCTAGGAGACTTTTAAGTAGGAGTGAGAGGCCCCTGTGTTTCGTGAGTCAGGAGAGGTTCACTGAGAGCGATAAGCCTGGAGAAACAGTCACTTGAGGTAGCCTTTCAGAAGTCACAGTCTGAGCCTATTACTCCCTGCCACGCTGCTGCATGAGTGCCCTTCCCCACCCACGTCTTTGACTTTGCCATTCTGTCTGCCTGTTACACCATATCCTCTGCTGCTTGGTGAAATCCTACTTATCCCGTAAGGCCTGGCTTCAATGTCACCACCTCTTTTTCCTCTTCTGTGGTTGTCTACCTGATGGATGACTTGCTCTCCCAGAAGAGTTTCCACAGTCCTTGATTCCATGTTACAGCACTTACCACATTTGATTCAAATACACTTTGGGGTTTGTGGGTCTCACCCACACCTTGCCCACTGGCTATAAGGTCTTGTGGCTCAGGGACTGGATTTTTTTATCCTCTTCTCTCTAGGTCTGCCCCAGGCTTGGTACATATTATGCAGTGCTCAAGCGATGTTTGCTGAAGCACAGGGGTTAAGAGCAGGAACTCTGATCCAGGCTGCCTGGGTTGGGAACCTGGCTTTGCCACTTTCTGTGTAGCCCTGGGCACAGCTTTTCACTTTTCCATGCCTTTTTGTTCATCTGTAAAATGTAATCCTCATGTCAACATTTTATTGTGAAGAATAAGATTAAACAAGCTATACTTACAGCACTCAGAACACTGCCTGATACTTAGTAAGCCTTATCAAAGTGTTATGTTATTATAAATACGTTATATATAAATATTATTATTATTATATGTTAGCTTTATTATTAAATTGCTTCATCTATTTTGTACACTAATTCATCCTCAGTACCCTGGACAGTCCCTGGAACATTGTAGGTACTTAATAAATATTTGTAGAATCAATGAATGAATGAGTGATGGACTTCCCTCTGTTTGCCCTCACTCCAGTGTCACACTGCCCTCCCAGTGGGGGTGGGGTGGGTGACAGGGTGTTTTAAATTGCTTCATCTATTTTGTACACTAATTCATCCTCAGTACCCTGGACAGTCCCTGGAACATTGTAGGTACTTAATAAATATTTGTAGAATCAATGAATGAATGAGTGATGGACTTCCCTCTGTTTGCCCTCACTCCAGTGTCACACTGCCCTCCCAGTGGGGGTGGGGTGGGTGACAGGGTGTTCAAGGGCCATTAGGGCCTAAGTCAGGAATTCAGTAGAAGTTTGTGGGCATAGCCCACAATTATTTCTCTAGGAAAACGTGTCTAACCTACAAAGGAAGTTCTGGAACCCACGTCAAAGGTAAGTTGGGAAGGAAAATCTGCATGGCACATGTACCAGGAATAACCTCCTTTGTCTTGTTTTATTCGATACTTTCAAATTTCCTTCTCTAGGCAAGGCTGATTAGAGTGCAAGTTGCAAGTTAATTTGAATTTCACTTTTTGTCCTTGCTCTTATAGGGAGTGAAAAGGCTTCAGAACACTTCAAAGTGTTTGCATAACCAACATAAGGAGTGTTTTGCAGCCACACAGACCTGGATTCAAATCAGGACCCCTGACCCTTAGCTGTTCTATAATCATGGATTGCACTCAGCCTGAGTCTCATTTTTCTTACCTGTAAAATGGAGATAGCTTTACTTTCTTCATAAGACTGTAATGGGAAAGCAATTAATTGTGCATTTTGAAACCACTTCAGCTCTATACAAATATCAGTTATTATTGGATCTCCACATTGGTTCCTCGGTAGGGTTTCAGGAAAATAAAGAGTAGCCCTTTATCAGTAAAAAGGCTGGGAAATCCCAGATCTAATCTCAGTGCTCTTTGAGATCCGGAGGGTTCGGGCTTTCCCGTCCAAGAGCTAGTCAAGCCAAGCTACTCACGGGCCAAGCCGTGAGCGTGTGGGTGGGCGATCAGTGCTTGACCAGACTAGGACCCAAGGGTCCGGGCTAAACTCCATGCTTTCTTTCATGGCAAACGTCACACTCTACAAACCCTGGTAAGGACTTCAGGAGACGCAAGCCTGAAAGACGATGAGTGAATACCTAGATGCAGGGAGAGGGTCGGTGGGTGTTGTCGGTGGAGAAACACTAGAGCCAGAGAGGGAGGCTGGCGCCAGAGGGAGGATGCGTTTGATGCAGTGTAAGGCGAATGGAGCGCAGGAGCTCTCCATCCTGAGTGAAAGTGAGGCCCAGTGAAAGGGGCCAGCTTGAGGAATTTCGGTTCCCGCCCCTCGACTCCCGGCTTTGACTACAGTTCCGCCCGCAACCGCCCGGGGCCCCTCGCCCCGCCCCCAGGGGGGTAATCGGGCCGTACCATTATGCAATCATAGGGGTGAGGGTGAATCGTGGGATTAGTCCTGCAAAGCAAATCTAACTTCTTTGTATGAAAAACAGAGGATTACATATATTATTTGCAAGGTTCTTAGTTAATACGCTTCCTTTCTGCCTGCTAGGGTCCTCTATACTCCCTGAAGAGTGGCAGGAGTCGGCCATGATTCCCCCTTTCCTTTCCGCAGTTGGTGCGTTCCCCCGGCATGCGTAGGCGGGGAGGCGTACATAAACCTCGACGCAGGAGGCGGGGCTGCTCAGTCCTCGAGGCGTCGGTGCTGTGGTGTTGGAATCTTGTTGATTGTCGGCCTGTGCGCGCGTGCGCGGACATGGCCTCAAACGGTATGTAAGGGCGCGAGGCGGCGGTGGCGTGCCGGCCCCGGGCCTCGTTGCCTCCTAGTCGGGCTTTTGTTTTTCGGTGAGACCTGGGCGGCGATCGCGTGTAGGGTCTTCTCGCACCACTGGCGGGAAGCAGCGGAGAGGGGTGGAAGGGGGAGGCCGATGTCGCCATCTTGTTTCGCTCCTCTGGCGCCTGGCGCGGGGCGGGAGGTCTTCCCTTCGTAGCCCCTTTCCTTGAGATGAGGGTTGGGAGGGACTCTTCTTGGTGATTGGAAACGTGAGGCACGGATGGAAATGCTCGGTCCCTGTAGCCGTTTCTCCTCCTCGTCCCCAGCCTCGCGCTCGGGCCCGCTTTGTCGCAGTGCTGCATCCGGGCACTCGGAGCGCGCACGCGCTCTGCTGGCCCCTCCCCCCTTTCTGGCGGCGCGAACCCCCCCCCCCCCCGCCTCGTGTCGGTCCTGCTTTTTGTCGCGAGACCCTTCGCTGGAGGCTCCGCGGCGCGCGTCCGGTTTGGGCCTCGCCCCCGGGGTCCCTCGGGAAGGGGCGGGACCGCCTCGTTCCCGCCTCGCTTGCCACGCGGGCGGGGGCGGAGGCTTGGGCGCGCTTAACGGCTGGGGGTGGTCCAACGGACTTGGGGACCCGGCCCGAGGCTTTTCCCGCCTAAATTTCCTCTCTCGGAGGTGGGAACTGAAAGGAACAGCCGCCCGAGGCCACACCTTCTCCCGGTCCTTTTGCCCTTTTCTGCGGGAGGAAGCGACTCGTTTCCTGTACCGGGGAGACGAGTGGATCTGGCCAGCGCGTCTAACATGTGGCGTTTTAAAAGCGCTTTCGCTTCCTTCGGTTCACCGAGTCTCCCCACAGCCCCGAGGCGGGCAAGGGAGATAAGAAAACGCACTCGTGGGGAGCCACAGGGCTGGGGACTTGAGTACCAGTCGACTTGCCTCCCGAGGCGACCGCTCTTTGATGGTGATCTCCGTCGTTTGGGATCAAAGAGCGCTCTTCTCTTGGTTAGCTAGCTTTGCATTAAAAGCCTCCGTTTCCAGTCTCCAAGACTGGGCAAAGGGTGAAGAGCGGCCTCTTTGGAGACGTTCTTGTTTTTCGGATTGAGAAAGTGGAGGCTACGTTCCGAACAATTCTGCCTCTGGCTTGAATTAAAACCTGTTCTGCTGAAGCAGCTGTGTGACTTTAGCTTGACTCTTGGTGATGTCTTCGTCTTCGAGCGGGTGTGAGAAGGAAATGTGTATATTTGTGCAGTTCCTGACTGACATCGATTGAAGTTGCAGAAAATTATAGCTGTTCACCAAGACTCTTGCTTTTTCCAATACTTCAGGCGTCTTGGTCTCTAGAAATTCGCTATTTCTTTGCTTTTCTTTATTGTAAGAAAACTTGACTACCGTCTGCCATGTTGCTCTTCTCAACTAATGTTTCATGTGGGAATTTATGCCTCGTTGACTTTCCTCTCCGGGGGCCCCAAAGCTAGCTTGAGTTAAGATTTTTCGCTCTAGTCTACTCTTAGGAATGGTTGAAGGTAATATAATCGTGTTTTTGTTTTTCAGACTATACGCAACAAGCAACCCAAAGGTGAGTGTCATTTCTGGGCTTCCAGAGTTTGTCAAGGGCAAGGGTGGTGAAGGTGTTTTTTTCTGAGAGCACGGTTTGTCTTTTTCTCCAGTTATGGGGCCTACCCAACCCAGCCTGGGCAGGGCTATTCCCAGCAGAGCAATCAGCCCTATGGACAGCAGAGTTACGGTGGCTACGGCCAGTCAACGGACACTTCAGGCTATGGCCAGAGCAGCTATGGTAGTTCTTATGGACAGACCCAGAACAGTGAGTCTCTTTTAGTGGGTCACCCCACCTCTGCCTGCTCTTTCTGAATGTTGCTTTTTTTAAACCTAAGCAGTGCTGAAATGTTTCCTTTAACCAGTCTATGACCCTTAAAGCACTTCAGTGTTTGAGTCCTTTCAAACAAAAATGCTTAATTGGTTTGTAATTCTGTTTCCTGTTATTTTCTTTGACTTTTTACTTTTCTGTTTATGTTGCACTTTTCCCCATTTCCCCTAAGAATGAAAGTGAAATGGGAGGGCGGGGGGCGTAGTATTGCGTAAAGGGAGAAAACTTTCGGATACTTAAAGGGAGAAAATGACTTCCTTGAAGATGTTTGAAGTCAGACTGCTGTATATCACATGATACACCAGGAGGTGGAATTTGCCCTGAGGTCCTGAAGTGTAAATAATATGGGGTTGTCTTATTTGTACTGCACACATACGGGCAGGTTAAAATGCTGTTAATTAATAGCGGTCTCTTGGGCTGTGATTAGTGGTGGTCCTGGAGGCTGGCTTTGGTGTGGGTCGGATGAGATTGGAACTCTGAAGTTGGTAGAAATTGGAATATTAAGCTTTAAGGTAAAAGAGAAGGGTGATCTCTGAGTTGCAAGATTTCCGAGCATCTTCTAAGAGGCTGACTTTTCAAGTATGGGAAGCATTAGGTGGTATATAATGTTTTCTTCAACCCATTCCCTGCCTCTTCTCTTTCGTCGTAGTTTTTGTGACTTCCTTTTTCTTTTTCTTGTAGCAGGCTATGGCACACAGTCAACTCCCCAGGGATATGGCTCAGCTGGTGGCTATGGCAGTAGCCAAAGTTCTCAGTCGTCTTACGGGCAGCAGTCCTCATACCCTGGCTATGGCCAGCAGCCAGCTCCTAGCAGCACCTCGGGAAGGTAAGGAGTTGTGGGGAGAGGGGAGAGGACTGAAAGATTAGGGGTGCATGAGTAAGCATGAGGAGTAACGGGGGTGGTCTCTGTTGGGTACAGAGAATGGGATGTACTGAAAGTGAAAGAAGGTTTTGGACATGCTGGCATTATGATTCTGCTTTTTCTTTTTCCCTAGTTACGGTAGCAGTTCTCAGAGCAGCAGCTATGGGCAGCCCCAGAGTGGGGGCTATGGCCAGCAGTCTGGCTATGGTGGACAGCCTCAAAGCTATGGACAGCAGCAAAGCTATAATCCCCCTCAGGGCTACGGGCAGCAGAACCAGTACAACAGTAGCGGTGGAGGTGGAGGGGGTGGTGGAGGTGAGATGTTTTCAACTTTGTCTCATACTTGCTTTTTGTAAGGAATTGTATCCTGCTCGACCCGTTCCCTAAAAGGGTTCTTAAAAATCTTGCGCTTTGTTTCCTAGCTTCATTTTTTAATTTTTATGGTCATTTATCCCCTGGCGCAGTTGAACTGTTTTATGCCACCTCGCAGTCTGTTTCGTGTTTTTTAAAGGCATTCTTTCTTTCCTGACAGGTAACTATGGCCAAGATCAGTCCTCCATGAGTAGTAGTGGTGGCGGCGGTTATGGCAATCAGGACCAGAGTGGTGGCGGAGGCTACGGGGGAGGCCAGCAGGACCGTGGGGGCCGTGGCCGGGGCGGTGGCGGTGGTTACAGCCGCAGCAGTGGTGGCTATGAACCCAGAGGTCGTGGAGGCGGCCGTGGAGGCAGAGGCGGCATGGGGTAGGTGTCTTGTGAGCCAGGGAGTAACATCAGTGAGCAGTGTGGAGGGTTGCATGAATCTCCCTTGAAGCCTAGTCCCTTAGTGCATGGTTAGTCTTATTCTAGGGATTTGTGAGGGCTTTGATTTAGGAGCATTGACTGTTTCTTCTTCATACATACATCCCCATTTTATTTTTGTGAGAACTTGGGAGCCTGAACTTCTACCCACACCTCTGTATAGAGATTTGAGTACTGACACTTTTATTTTCGAAGAAAAAGAAACATGGGTGTATATGGATTGGAGTCATTGATATCCTAGGCAAGAAACATGGAAGTAAAGGCTTCTTTCTCTGCAAGGGAAACCGATGATCCCACTCCTGGTAATAGGGAAACTTGTTACTTGTATTCCCATGTGTCCTCTGAGGGAGTTGTAAATGGTTAACCTGACTTGAGCTTCCAGGAATTGGCTACTCTCTCTTTATTCTGTAGTCATTTGAATCCACGAGCACTCATTTGACTGACAGTAATGATTTTGTGTGTGTGACTTGGTTTATGGGGCTATCTGAAGTGTGCAGACCTTTTGGACAAAATACAGTACGCTTGACAGTGGTATCCCACCTATTTGCTCCACTGTCCCCCTTCCTCTGGTTACTTGTCCAACTGGACCTTCTTTCCTCCCCTTCCCGCTGAAGTTGAAGTAAAACCTTAGATTTGATGTTAAAGCATTTGTCAAATCTGTTGGTAAATATGATTTGAAGGACCCTACTCTGTCTCCCTTGAGAGGGGAGGAATGTCAGTGTGTTACTCCTTTTTGGGAAAAAGTAGGTTTTTTAAAGAGTTTGTGTATGGTAAGTATTCAGAGGTGGGTGGGGGCAATCTCAAAAACAAAATAAGGAAAACTCTGTTGTGTGCGTGTGTTTAATGCAAAACTTTAAAAAGAAAAACAACTGTTAATGTGACTGTTAACTTGCTCTGCATTTTATGTGCCACAGGTATGAAAGGTGACATTGCAAAATACTCCGCTCTTCTCACAGTGTAGAAGGGGTGACCCCGGGGGTGGGGAGAGATCAAAAACAGCTCAGTAGTTAGGGTAGGGCTTAGCTAAGTTTGTCTCGCTTTAAGGGGAAATTGCCTTTGGTTTTGACTTTTTATGGAATGGGGTTTGGGTCTGCTTGCTGCTTTCAAAGCAAAAAACCACAAAAATGTGTTCAGGGCTACCCCAGCCTGGTGTGAAATGTCTTCTGGGTAATTCGGGGGTAGGGTTTTTAAACCAACTACTGGGTTGTCATCCACTCGCGACAAGAGGAAAAAACATCTGCTACATCGGAAGAACGACCAAGGAAAATGGGTCTTTTTTTTTTTCCAGAGGAAATAGATATATAACCTTTTAAAGCAAAATCCTTAAAAATTGTGTCTGAGAAATTGCACACGTGTGTGTGACATGCTCAAAGGTCAGACAAGGGGTGGTCAGGAAGGGGAATGTATTTTAGTAGCCATTTGTATTATCATTTTCCCAAAACACCTACCCATGTTTGGGGAATGTTGAACAAAATCAAAAACCGCCCTTTTGTAGCCGTTGGAAGCTTCATGTCCTTTCTTCTAACTTGTCTTCTCCAGCGGAAGTGACCGTGGTGGCTTCAATAAATTTGGTGGTAAGTGAACAGAGTTTCCAAAATTCCCAACTCCCAGCAATGCTTTGTCTGATTGTTCATTTGCAGATGTCTTAGCGTGTTTTAAGTGTCAAAGGTTTTGGAGTGTCCAGAACCACCTCCAGAAAGGGGTGGGGTAGAATGCCACCTGCTGCCAGATGTGTGCTAACCTGGAGGCAGGCAGGGGTAAGACTCAGCAGGCATCTGGTACCAATTCGGTTTGACCCAGGTTAATAAGAGGTGTTTAAGTAGGCCTCTGACAGGAGTGTTGCCACACCCGGCACTTAGTGAGCACTGTAATGAGAAACTGGAGAGTGTGTGCTGGAACACGTGGGGCCGACTTGGCTTTAGGAGCCTTTTGATCAGTGTGTCCGAGGTTAGTGTGTGTGTGTGTGTGTGCGTGCGCGCGTGCGTGCGTGTGCGTGTGTGTATGTATGTGTATGTAACAACCTCCAAATGTTTTAATTCTGGACGAGGGATGTGAACTATTGCCCTGCCCTGAGGATGGTGAAGTTGGTATATATTTATTAAATACTGAATGGTGTCAATGCGATTCTACATACACGCATTTAAACTCAATTCAGATGGGCAAATAGAAACTAGCTCTGGGAAGGAAGGTGTGGACTACTTCCAAGAAAGGTTGGGAGTATGTGTGGCTCATGGGAAATAACCAGGTCTTAAACAGCACAAACTGAATTCATGGAAAAATGGCAAATTTGAGAAGTCTCCCAGTAAGCTGGAACTTTTCTGGTTTGGTTAACAAAAGGTTTCTTGATTTGTCTCAACATTTAAAGCCAAAGGCTTGGGTTCATGATTTAGGTGTCATTGAGTGTGGGTACAATATTTATTTATGATGAATTCAGATAAACTTTGGTCAAAGATGGTCTCTGGAAAAAAAATAGAGGCTGCATTATGGAAATAAGATTTCTGGTCTGTTCCCTGGGACATGCTTTAAAAATATAATAGCTGTTATGTATGATTTTTATTTTCATATGGTTTTGGGGGAAACAAACATGGTTTTAAGAATGGTTTCTAAAGATGAAATTAAAAATTGTTCTACAAGGGATAAGTGTCTTTGGTGTTAAAGTTTGGAGAAACGGTATGGATGCATATCACATTGCTGGTGGTGAGCCCATTTCTCTCTGGGGTGAGAGAACAGGGCCAAGCTATGAGTTGGTTTGTTAACTTCAAGGGGTCTCCCTCCTGGCCCTCCCAGTCTGTGCTGAGGACATTTCCCAGCCTGAGCTGGGGGAGGCAGCATTTTCTGAAGTGTGGCGTTGTCCCTGTGGGGACTCAAGTTACATACAGGTCTTAGGAAAAGGGGCCTCTGTCTTCCCCAGACCTGCCTAGGATTTTTCTCTGGGCAGACAACCCAGGACAGGGTTTGGAATGAGGCTGTGAGCACTTACCTGATATTTTGCAAAAGTTTGGATTTGGTGTGAATTTTTTTCCTTGTCTTTCTCAGCCTGTTGACTAACGGCTCCTCTTTCCTTGTTTTTTTGTTTTTTGTTTTTATTTCATGTCACTTAAGGCCCTCGGGACCAAGGATCACGTCATGACTCTGGTAAGTCCAGAGGTGGCATGAAGGAATGGCTCAAGTGGTGTCAGGACTTTTCCTGGATGTTATTTGAAACTTAAAGGGATCTGAAGAACTGTGGGGTAGAGAAGAAGGAAAATGTGGGGAATGGAGTTTAGGTGTAGCTATACTTAACAGTGATTTATAAATGAGCCATGTATCAGAAATACCTGATGTGGTGACTTCCTCTCCCAGCAATTTAGTAGGTCCGGGAGGAGCCCGAGAATTTGCATTTCTAACAAGTTTCAGGAGATGCTGATGCATCTGTGTGTGGACCATAATCCTGAACTGCTGGTTCAGTTAAAGCAGTGGCTTTTAAAAATGGGGATCGTAACCAAATTATTGAATGAAAAAGACACATAAAGGGAAGCACTTAGTGTATTTTTTGTTTTAATTATGTTTGTATACTGGATTTTAGTGTAAGATTGGTTTCTTAACTTGGGGGTCTTCAACTGAACGTTGACAAACAACTGGTGTACTTACTGTGTGGTTGGACAGTTAACTCCTGAGCCCTTGTTTCTTTAGTGAGTATCAACATGTTTCAAAGGGTAGTTGTAAAACTAAATTTAAATTTGTGAAGTGGCTGGCATACTGGTACTCAGATAATAAAATAGAAGGGATGGGGATTTCTTTTGTCTGACCTAAACCAAAGTATATTGCTTGCTTTAGAGTTTTTTTTCTTTGAAAGCAAAATAGCAAGTATTTCTTAAAGTTAGGTTATTAAGAGTCACTGACTTGTTTTACCTTTGCTTGTTTTCTCTCTTCAAATTCATGTTTCTTTCTGCGTTTGACAAGCAGAACAGGATAATTCAGACAACAACACCATCTTCGTGCAAGGCCTGGGCGAGAATGTTACAATTGAGTCTGTAGCTGATTACTTCAAGCAGATTGGTATCATTAAGGTACTTGTGGAGCAGAGTGGGTGCTTTCTATCAGTGCTGCAGGCTTTTGGATTTCACACCTTAGTGAAAAAAAAAGTCTTAATGGTTGCCTGCTTCATTTGTTGAGGAAAGAACATTAGCCTTTGCCATTTTCTAAAGGGAATCACATTTTAACACAAAAGAGGCACAATTGATAAAAAAGGGAGTGTCTGAAACTTTTGAATTTGTAGTCTATAATCTTTACTTTCATCTTTTAATATTGAAGTGAGAAACAGTTATAGTTGATGGCTTTAATTCAAGTTACGTGAAAGAAAGGTATGGTTATGATAGTGCTGTCTTCTTTAAGACTGATGTTATCTCACATTGATTTCTTTAGACAAATAAGAAAACAGGACAGCCCATGATTAATCTGTACACAGACAGGGAAACAGGCAAGCTGAAGGGAGAGGCAACAGTATCATTTGATGACCCACCTTCTGCTAAAGCAGCTATTGACTGGTTTGATGGTATGTATGAGGAGGCTGGCAGGGGTGGGGGACAGGGTAACTAGCTTTGGGAAACGGCCTGTGTTTTGAGGATTTCTTTGAGTCTTCCAACACTCCTATTTTGGTGTGGTCTTATTACAAGAAGGCAGAGTCTTCTCTTGATTGTACCAAGTGTGTTTTTGGACCCACAGGTCTTAATAAAAAGTCTCTATACCGCCTTTATTTCTTTAGGTAAAGAATTCTCTGGGAATCCCATCAAGGTCTCATTTGCTACTCGGCGAGCAGACTTCAATCGGGGCGGTGGCAATGGTCGTGGAGGCCGAGGGCGAGGAGGTGAGGAGCTACTTCTGCTGGCGTAAGAGGTGATGGGGAGAGAAGGGAGGCAGGGTGGTAAGGGTTTGCATGGGAGAGAAGGTTAGGTTAACCAAACTTGGAAGCGGAGCAGACCTATTCTTGTGTCTGCACTAGGACCCATGGGCCGTGGAGGCTATGGAGGTGGTGGCAGTGGTGGCGGTGGCCGAGGAGGATTCCCCAGCGGCGGCGGTGGCGGTGGAGGACAGCAGCGAGCAGGGGACTGGAAGTGTCCTAATCCGTGAGTGAAACTTCTTTAATTCTTTTCTCAGCCCTCTTACACGTGTGCCCTTTGGTATTATGGTAGAGCTTGTGTTTTCTGACTAATAGATGTCAAAGCTACACTTTGACAGGCTTGGCCAGGAGTCACCTAGGTGAGGTAGCTCTAGTGGGAACGGTATTGGACTGGGTTCAATAACCTGCAGTTTTTGTCTGGCTCGCTCCTGAGAAACAAGCCCTTTTGCTTTTCTGAGGCCTCATTTTCCTCACGTAAGGTAACTGGAGTGTTTGTAATTCTAGGTCTTGTCTTACCCCGCCCCCCGGCCCCGACTAATTGTCTTATTTTCCTCAGTACGTGTGAGAACATGAACTTCTCTTGGAGGAATGAATGCAACCAGTGTAAGGCCCCTAAACCAGATGGCCCAGGAGGGGGACCAGGAGGCTCTCATATGGGTAAGGAAGAGGCGGAGCTGGTGGTAAGGAGTTGGGATCAAAAAGGAGGCTAGAGGGGAGGTAGGAGGAATTTGGGGGATGTGATATGGGGATATATCATGTTTCTTTTTTCCTAGGGGGTAACTATGGAGACGATCGTCGTGGTGGCAGAGGAGGCTATGATCGGGGCGGCTACCGAGGCCGAGGCGGGGACCGTGGGGGCTTCCGAGGGGGCCGGGGTGGTGGGGACAGAGGTGGCTTTGGCCCTGGCAAGATGGACTCCAGGTAAGTAAGACTAAATAGAAATGAAAGTAGAACAGTTGAACAGAGGTCATGGGATTGTAAGGTTTTGGGACAGTGGTTTCGTTTTGAGGGCTAGGTTGGAAAGCTGAGACTGTAACCATAGTGGGTAGGGAAGGAGGGAAGGAAGATTATCTGGGGGAGCTAATCTGTAGACTCCCATGTACTCTATATACCTAGGGAGATACGAGCTATTTCTTGGGGTTGGGTAGCAGGGGCAGATAGGATTTCGGGGGTGGGTTGGGTAGAGAGGTTGGTAACTCAGACCTAATGGATACTCTTTCTTGCAGGGGTGAGCACAGACAGGATCGCAGGGAGAGGCCGTATTAGCCTGGCTCCTGAAGTTCTGGAGCAGCTTTCTTCCTGTACCCAGTGTTACCCTCATTATTTTGTAACCTTCCAACTCCTGATCACCCACGGGTTTTTTGTGTCGGACTATGTAATTGTAACCATATCTCTGGTTCCCATTAAAAACCATCATTTTAGTTAAATTTTCTTCCTCTTCCCCCTCTTCACTCTCCTGGAGCGTTGATGTCCAGGTCAAGAATGTGGGGAGTTTTCCTCTTTCAGATCAACCTGCCTTGTGGGAACTGGAATAATTTGTTTGTTCTCGCTTAGCAGGAACTGGAATAAAGTGTTTGATACTTGTTTCAGGGGAGAAAAGGTCAAGTGTATCCTTGAAAGTAGAGATTAAACTTTTCTGTTATGGTAATAACTAGATGAATGAAAGGGGTAAATGAGAAACATGTGGTGTGTTGGCCCAGAATTGTCCAACCATTTGGAAGTTTTTCTTTTACCATGTTTATTCACATGCTGGTTTTAGTGAGTTTATTATTTATAGTAGTTGTGTTCTTTTTTTAAGGCCTTTTGGCTCTTTTGGCACTTTTCTGAGTGGGGCTCAAACAAATTAGGTTGCTTTGGGGGTGGTATTCAAGCTTGATCATGATTGGAGCACGTAGTTATTAGCCAGTTGGGTGTTTTGCAGGAAGGAGAGTAACTGAGCACCTAATTAATGGCCGGTGTTCCGTGGCCTTGCTCACTTCATGCCCAGTGCATGGGTGATGTGGCTCTCACTTCTCAGGAGATGGTCGACTCCAGGAAGGAGTCCCTTTCTTCTCACTTCTTTTTCATTTCTTGGCATTTCGTTCTGAAATCATTTTTCTGAAAGGGACAGACTCCTGTCCTGAACGTTTGTTTGCCTAGGCCTTAAGAGGATGCTAAATTTTAGGGAAAGAGACTTGGGAAGGAGAGGAGATGGTAAAGGGGGGAGGTTAGCTGGGACAGTAAGGTAGAGGCAGTTCTTTATATTTCAGGGTGACCCCCCCCCATTAGTTTTCCTGAAGGTGGGACTTTGGTAGGTGTCTGTAGGGAGACAGTGGTCTAGCTGGGTCGTGTTTACATCCTGCCCATACCCAGAGGGCTGAGGTCATTGATAATTTTGAGAAAGGCAAAGGGTGGGGCTGATGAGCTGAAACCTCAGGCTAGTGCCCGTCAACCTTACATGCCTTTCCTGACCCCAAAAATCTCCCCCCCGCCTTTCTTCCAGCTCAAACCGAGTTTAGAAAACTTGCCCATTCCTGCCAAGCAATTGAATTTTAGTTGTACAGAACCGAAAATTATAGCCAACAGCAACAGGCTTCTTTGCTGTCAGAAGCACAGCTCGTAGAGTGCCTGGGACCCCTGGTGGGAAGTGCTTTTTCTCTTGGTTTAAAATTGTCAAGTATGCTGTAAGTATTCTCTTCTTAAGAGTTGTTTCATCTTCCAATCTCTGGTGATTTGAGACGGAAGCTGTGGCTTTGTCAAAAGGAATAGCTGCGTTATCCTCCCTACTGTGTGGAGGTGCTCTACCAAGAGTGGGTGGAGAATGGCTGAGCTTCTCCAGGCAGTGCTTTCATTTGGTTTACTGAACTTGGTACATGCGAGAAACCCTCAGAATTAGAGCCAAGGATATGGCAGTGTTTCTCTCCCTGGTGCGGTCAGCTGCCTCTGCTGTTTTTGATCTGCTTTCTTACAGTGATGCTTGGTTTGAATGGCACTATCCATGTCTCTGAGAAGTTTATTGTGTGTGCTTCACCTGGTGGGGTTCTGGTGTTCGGGTTTGGTTGTGGTTCCTTCATCCCTACTGCTAGCGGTGAAGGAGGTTGAAGCTCTGGGTGAGACCCAGTTACTGACTGGGACTGTTAGTATTTAGTTCTTGTCCTTTAAAGGGCTTCAGTGATGGGCCTTGCTCTTAAGTAAAAGAAAATAGAGTCCCAAGTGTCTAGTGGGTAGATCCAGTTTGGGGTCCTTTTTCCAGGAGAAAAGAATGGATGACGACAGAACTAGGAACAGAGGGAATGTTGTCGATTCTGGTGCCAGCTTATCCATTGGCGAGAAAATAGGAGTGAGACCTCAAGGGGGTTGGACTTCGGGCCCTCTGCTCTTTGCTGCATTCCCTTGTAAGCACTAGGCCAGTAATAGCCAGTCAAATTTCTCTGATGAGGATCTTAGGCTAGTCCTTAGAGATCTAAAGAATACATTATTACTGAATTATGGAAAATGGCCTGCAGTCTGGAAGCACTTAGGCACCTGGCTCTTTTGAATTGGGACAGGCTAACTAGGGAGGAGTGAGGAGGGTAGGTTGTGGTGGGGAAAAGTGTGCTGAAGTGTGCTGCGGGTCTGTTTGCTTCCACTGATTTAGTTCTCAGTCTTTTCACCTTTTCCCCATCACATGCTGGATTTCAGTAACTTGGATATAGGGCTGAGGTTAAGTCATTGCTGGGTCCAGCCCCTATGAGACTCAACACATTAACATTTTTATTTAGGCATGTTGCTTCCCACTTCCGGTCTCCTGTCAGTCTTCCACCAGGGGTTTTGTAACCAGGTCTCACTCCCTCTACTAGTCTGTGAGAGGCTCAGCTCAGTGTGAGGTCCCATCTGCAGCCATTCCTCTCCAGTCTTTCCAGAACTCAGACTCCCTTTTCTGCCTTTGGGCCCTCAGTACTTAGCCTCTTTCCTTTCATCTTTAACTTTTTATTTTGAAATAATTCAGAGTTAGGAGGTTTCCACAAAAATTATGTTGTTCACCTCCCCATGCAGACGGTAATCTTCATGGTGCTGGGTATATTAAGAAATGAGGAAGTAGTGTCAAGTGGATCTGGCCAGCAGGTTTGACTTTTGGGCTTGTAGAAATTGCCCCTCAATCCTATGGTGTTAGCAGTTAGAGCTTTAAGAGACCATTGAATTTAAAATTCCTGAATATTTTTGAGGGAGGAACAGAAGTATGTCAGAGGAGTTTGGGTCTGGGAATAGTGCTCTGTGGATGGGTTGTGCTGTTCAGCTCCTTGGATTGTCTTGGGGTTATAGTGCGAGCATGAAGGGCTCCTTTAACATGAAGGATAATTGAGAGCCACCAGTGTAGGGATTGGAGACAGGAAGGGAGCTTGGACTACAGGGTCGAAGATAGGGGACTCCTTGTGTGTAGTGGGGAACTGAGCTTAGGCCATTCCCGGTAGAGAATGCCAAGGAGGGGGTGGGGTTGGGTATGGGAAGAAGAAACTGAAGGGAAGCAGGAGCCAGGCCTTCCAGGTAGCATTCTGCACGCGTGCCTCAGGGTGGCAGTGTTGCACAATTGCGCTGATTCCTTGTAGCTGTTCCATGCAGGATCCTTAGGGCCTCACTGCAGCCTGCTTGGGGTAAGAACCTGTCAGATTTAGCTTGATGGCTGTCCCCCACCCCCACCCCACCAACCAGAATTTGAGGGGAAGTGGGCCCATCCTGTATACCCTTTCCCTGAGTGAAAAGGCAAATCCCTATGTGAGAAGGCTTCTGCAGACCTGTCACCGTCTGACTGAGGTGGCAGAGCCAGATTCTCTCTGTAGCAGTGTGTCTAAGTTGAATACGTACCTGAATCGCTCGGCAATGTGGTTAGGACGTCGGTTCTAACTCAGTGTGTAGGTCCTGGTGGGGTGCTGCGACCTCTCTGGCGATGTTCTGAAGTTCTGCAGAGACTCCTTTTCTGCTCATTCCCCCCACCATGTCTGGAAAGGGGAACTCAATTTTGTACAAAACTGTCCATGTAGACAGTGTAAGCCAGGAGCTAAGAAATAGGTCATCACTTGTGGAAGGCTGGGTCCTGCATGTGGGTTTTTGTTCTAATTAGCACAGGCCCATCGAACATTTGCTGTTGATCTGCTTGTTTTTTTTTTTTTCCAGTCTTGTGATGCTTAGAGGTTTGGGCAGAAAATGTTGATTGTTCCAGATTGAGGAGCCTAAGCCATTGAGCAGCTAGGAAGGAAAACATCCTGGAGATCACTGTTGACACTAACGTGTGCTCGCTGTGGGCCAGTTGCTGTTAGGTGATGAGCTATGTCCTGTTATCCCTACTTTATAGATGGGATGCTGAGGTACAAACTGGCCTTAAGTCTCATAACTGGTGAGTGGGGTAGAGCAGGGATTTGAATCTGTCCTTTGGCTGCAGAAGTGTGTCCTTAACCAGTATGCTGTGGCTGGTAGAACTCTGAGCCTCCCCCTTCCCCCCTCCCCCACCAAATATAAAGGAAAAATAAAGCCCCCAAGAAGTCTTTCAACTTAGGGGAGCTGTTTCTTAGAACCGTGTCTTTTGCCTCAGGCCTGCACTAGTTTTTGTAGCTGCTCTGAGCATCTGCTGTGCAAGGAAGTGTTATGGCTCCATCTCATGAGAAGCATTAGGTTCCTGTGAAGTTCAAAAAAAAAACCTCTGTTAAGACACTAGACATACACAGTGACTGCTATTTTTCACATGCAAGGCACTGTACAGAGGCTGAAAAGATGTCTTTTTATGGGGCTCTAACGGGAGAGTCCTGTGTGAAAATAGAACGTGACAATATGGTTTGCTCTACCACGGGGAACCTAGGTGAAAGTGCCACTGGAGCCCAGAGGAAGGCCCTCTCTGGGCATGCTAGGACAGGTGGGTTTCAAGGTATCCAGAGTCGGGACCAGCGTGCGGTAGGGCAGGGGGTGTAAGTAGTGTTGAGATCCAGTGGTGTGTGAAGAGGAAGGTAGGAGAGGTTGGATGGGGTTATTCAGGGTCAGGCTGGAAGCAGGGCTTAGGTGTCCTAGTGTTAGAAGGGAGTCCATTTCCATCAGTTTTCAATACTCAGGCCCTTGAAGGTGGTTGACTAGAAGCGGGGAGATCAGGAGGCCTGTTGCGGGTAAGGCATGAAGGCATATGCCATTTGGGGGCAGTGAAGTTGAAGGTGTTTGGGTGTAAGTTGGAAGACTGACTAAACCTGGGCTTTACGGAACATGCTGGAGTTTCTTGTTTTCTGGTTAGGCTGCTGCTGTTGCCATATGTTGAGATACAGGGATAGTAAAAGGAAGACAACTTCAGTCTGGGAAATGGTAAGGTCCTTCAGAACATAAGGGAACAAGCACATCTCAGGGATTGAATAAGGCTTGGTTTATAAGATTTAAGAAGACTTGGTAGAAAAGGGCTGAGGGTGAAATGGGGAGCATCATTTATTTTATGGGGTAGTTGGCCAAAGAAGATGAGCCCACGGGATCCTGAGTGAGTGGGCTGATTCCCGCTTTTGGGGAAGCTCAGCTTTCCTCCTGGAGTCCTAAATGGCATTAGGAGCAGTCCCATGTCACCGTAACCTTGACAGTGGTCATTAGCTTAGCTTTTTGGTAGCTTTCTCCTGCAGCAAACAGCTTGTTTTCTCCTGTTGCTCTGGTGATCCGGTCATCAGAATAGGGAAGTGTTAGACGGTGTGGGGTGGGGGGAGGGGGATAAGCACTGCATCTGTCCATTCTTGTGTCTAGGGAGGGTGTTCCAAGTGAAGCCTTCATACAGCTTTTTCATTCTTCGCTGGTCTATCGTTGTGAGTGGCACACTTTGTACCCTCATGCCTGGATCGCCGAGTCTGATGATCTGACTCCTAAGGATAGGATATCTGGCCTTCTTGGGGCCTGCCTGTTGCTTTGCATCTACCCCCTGCAGGCCAGAAAGAATTTGGGTGCAAAGTGTACTCAGGATGTGGTCCTAGGATCTGGTTCCCTAACAGCCTCTGGAAAGGCTCCCTAAGTGCTGTTTTGTGGAAATAAATACTCCTATTTTCTTTTGTGGGCACAATTTCATCAAGAGAAGGAACAGCTACTAGAACTCATTTCCTGAAGTTGCTTTTGTGGTTGGCATGTTTTCTGGGCAAAGTGTAACCTATAACCCCTCTTGCAGTGGGTAGGAGGGAGCAGAGGGAGCAGTGACGCCTGCTGGTGTCAGTGCCAGAAGGAGCCCTAGGGACACTTGGTGGTTTGTGCTCTTTCCTGTTTAGATGATACTCTTGTCGCTTCCCCTGAAAATTGCTCTCATTTTTCAATTTTTTTTTCCTATGAAAAAAAAGAAGCTTGGTAGACGAGTCTGTTTCTAAATGCATCTGTCAAGTCTGGCCCCCTACAGCTCCAGGCCCTTTGTACATATTTCTATTTCAATTTTTAGACCTTGGCCACAAGGCTAACTTGTGTTCACAGGTCTCAAGGGCAGACCCTCTGGGGTGGCATTAAGGGAGCCAGCAAATGGTGAGTGAGGGACCATTCCATGGTGACTGAGGTAGGTAGGATGAAGTGTCTGGGGAGCCTGCTGCCCCAGGAACAGGCGGAGACCAGAGCTTCATCTGAGCCTCTGTGGCGCTTGGATATGTAGCTCAGCTCTGCATGAGCTTCCAGGCTGGAAGTAGGAAGACACACCAAGTACAAGCTGGTTTTTCATATATTATGTATATTAAAAAAAAAATCAGACTCCAGGTAAGTTGGCTGGAACTGCCAGGGGTTGTCTGTGGGACCGCTGCTGGGGAAGATGCCTCAGCTCTGCTCCAGGTCGACCACCAGGTAGGGCTGGGTGTCCCTCAGGGCCTGGAGGAGCAGATCCTTGCAGGTCAGGTTCCAGGCTGGAGCAAAGCTGAAGAGCATCCTCATCTTGGTAGGATTGGTGCGCTCCGCCCGCACTGCCTGGTACTGCTGCTCTGTCAGGACCTTCCCGTACAGGGCGTCCAGCATCCCATCCACATCTGTGACCCGCGCAATGAGGGCCGCCCGATGCTGGTCCACAAAGTGCAGTGCTGGGGCGGGAGGGGGGAGAGGGGATGAGCTGGGACCAGGGTGGGTGCTGGAGCCTGTCCCTCTTGACACTTTGCTTTCTTTAGAAATTGCCCTGAAGGCAACCCTAAGTGGTGGGGCTCAAGGCGGGCATGCCACCGGGACTCTACGTATAGTGGGATAAGTTTAACTTTGTCTCCCTTTCTCCTCCCAACCAGGCTCAGCCCCAGGAGGTGTTCGTGAGTAGCTGGGTGGGAAGGGTTGGCCTAGCTTTGTGCTCTTTGGGTGCTCCTGGCCTTGGGACAAGAAGCTATGCAGGGGTACGGTGGGGTGGGGCTGGTGAGGTGCCCAGGTAGGTGAGGTTGGGTGTTGAAGGCTTTACCTGGCTTGGCTGCTGTCTGGGGAGGTTCCTTGATCCCGGCTGGCGTGGTTCCGGGGCCTGTAAGAAAATGTTAAGTGGTGTCTCCCAAGTGTTTCTGGGGTCAGGGGGTCTCTTGGTCCGGAAGCCTCCCCAGCAGGAGAAGATTTTATTAAAGGGTAGCAGAAACAGGAAGCGGAAGCTCCGGGAGAGGCGAACTTCTGGGTTGGGAGGAGGGTGTAGAGGGGATACTGGTCCGGACCTGTGTGGAGGGGGCGCACTCACCCTTGCGCAAGGTCTCCTGCAGCTGCTCCGCCACCTCCTGCATGCCCATGTTGCACAGCACGAGCACCGTGAGCTCGGCGCCGTACGCCTCCAGATAGTAGCTGACGAGCTTGTCGGTGAGGTCCACAGGATCCATGGGCAGCAGCGTCCCCCGTGGGATGCGTCCGTAGCCTTCGCGCAGCGGCACTGAAAGCAGCTTCATCTTGAACTTCTTGAACTCGTCAGCGGTCAGGTTCTCCAGTGCATCCAGGATGGCATCACGCGTGCACCCCATGGCTCCTGGGGTCCCCTCCGGCAGCCGCCGCTTCAGCTCACTTGGGGTGGCTGCTGAGCAGGAAGTCTGCTCTGGGGCGGGACCTGGAACTCCCCGCCTTCACTCCTGTCCCTGCCCCAGAACATTGCCCTTGGGTGTTAGGCTCTTGACTACTGTGTTCCTTCCCTTTCTCTCCTGGCCATCGGGGGGCGCCCAGATCGCATCCTTTGGCTGGTCTACAAGGTGGGACCCAGGAGACCTGGTGGAAAAGGGCTCATGGGTGCTGCCTGCCTCTCCAGGCTTGGACTAGGTAGCACAGATCAGGAACCTGGTTTATTGGAGCACTAAGGCTTAGAATCGTGGAATTTTGGAACCCTGAAATCTCCATGTTTCCTTAAACCTTATCATCCTCTCTCCCTGTCATAGGATCAGAACCATAGAATCCTAACAGCCATGTAGCTTCCCAAATTCCACAGGTAGAGATAACTGTGCTTTCTCTCGCCAAGCCTCAGTTTCCTTATCCATAAAATGGGGATAATAACTCTAACTCATTCACTTAGTAATTATTCTAGCATAACGTGGGCTACCTGATGGTGCCTGAAACCTTGCCAAATGCTTCCTGGGAGAGCCAGGATTTGGTCCCCCAGGAACTGAATTTCTTGGGAAGTGATGACAAGAGACACTTGTAATGGTTGAGAAAATTCTTGACTGGAAGGAAAGTCATGGGAAGAGAGCTGTTCTGGGATCAGGGGGCTTGACCCAGAAGAGCAGATGAAAGGTGGCTTGGGTTGGTATAGGTTGGAGTGGGATGGCGTGGGTTGGCGTTGGAGGCCAAGCTGTGCCCAGAATCCTTAACTTGCCCTTAACATGGCTGGGAAGGCCCTGCTGGTCTGCCCCTGTGGACCTCACCAGCCTTGTCTTGCACCACACCCTGACCACACTCCATCTATGAGTTCCAACCACACTGGCTTCTCAGTTCCTCAAATGTGCCAGGCTCCTTTGCTTCTCCAAGCCTTTGCACATGCTATTCCCTCAACCTGGAGCTCTCTTCCCTCTCTGCCTGACAAACTCTCAAGACTTTAGGTCTAAAGTTAAATGCCACTTCTTCTGGGAGACCAGGTTTAGAATCCCTCCAGTTCAAAACACTTGCTACTGGTTTGTAGCTCTCATAGCAATTGTGACTAAATTGTAACTCAGTATTTGTTTAGGCACCCACCTCCCCACTAAAACATGAGCTCTATGAGAGCAGGGACCTTGTCTGGTTCATTGCTGAATCTCCAGCATCAAGAGTGCCTGGGACATAATAGGTACTCAGTGAAGATTTGCTGAATGAAGGAATGACTTGAGGCTGTGTTACCTGCAACATGTGTTCAAAAGCTTCCATCAGAGTAGCAGGGCCCTGCTCCCCATCTGTGTGCGTGTTGCCCCACACAGGCTGGGTAGTACTATGTGCCAACATCCTTACCATGGGTGGCACTTGTGGCCCAGCGGCTAGTGTTCCCTGGCTCATGGCTGTTTATTATTGTGCCTCTTCACTGGTCTTCGTCCTTGCAGAATCTCCATGTCATTTTGTGCACTGTGGCCAGAAGGCTACATCTTCCTAGCCCACACATTGATGCTGTCCCTCCCCTGCTTGAAAACCTCCTATGACCCCTCAGTGCCCCCAGAATCAAGTCTAAGCTCCTTGGCTTGGCCTTTAAGTCCCCTGCCAACTTCCTCTGCAGCACTTTCTACCCTGTGAGCCTCTGGACCTCTGCACGTGCAGCACCTGCTCTCCGCTTGGCCTCTCTTCCCTCCTGGTCTGCTTGATGAGTTCCTGCCTGTCCTCCAACATGCATCAGGAGTCACTTTTTCTAAGAAATAAAAAAATGGAGCCCTTATGTATAGGCTGTGATCCTCCACATGCGTTATTTCTAACCCTTACAACAGTCCCTTTGGGATACGGTATAGTAGTCCTATTGTACAAGTGAGAAGATTGAGGCTCAGAGAGGTTGAAGGACTTGCCCAAGGTCATATAGCTGAGGGATCATGCAGGTTGTCTGGTTAGCTTTTGAGTCTGGCCGCTGTCTACGCTTCCCAGTTGGCTTTTCTGTCCTCTCTGTGCAAAATGAATTATTCCTTGGCCATGTCGGCTGGATACCCCTATGATGCCTTTCTCACAGTGTTTATCACACACTGTGTCTGGTCACTCTGCTTTCCTCACCAGACTGAGGACCCTTTCAGGTCCACAGCACCCAGCACAGGGCTTGGCACAGATCCAGCCTTGATAAGCTTTCATGAAATGACAAAAGAATCCTAGAATCTAGAATCATAGAAACCCGCTCTTTTCACATTTGTTGGAATCTCAGAAGCTTTGGGTGTTTGATCCATGGAATTTAAAAAGCGATTGCCTGATTCAAACCGCACCCCCCCAAAAGAGCGGGGATCCCCTTGGCCATACATATGGCCATTTGCATCTCTTGAATTCTTGTTTGGATGGGGTGGCCTTGGCTTTACGTAAAACCAACGTAACACATCTCAACGGATCTTTTGGGGCTGCAGGGAATTGCACCTTGGGGAGTGTGTGTCATGACTAGGAGGAGAAGGTGGTCTCCTCACACCTGGCTTCCTGGAAGCGGGGGAGCTGAGGATGTGTGTCATGGTGTGACACGGTGCCCCTTCCCTTGTTCCTGCTTATCACCACCCAGGGCCCTTCCTCTTGGACCCAGCTTGCCCCTGGCACCTGACTCAGTCTCATTCTTGCTCAAACACATTCAGACTGAGACACAGAAGATCCGGCTGTGATTTTTCGCCTGACATGCTTCAGAGCACACGCTAGCACTTTGGTGTGATGTCACAGGGAGCCAAGGGACAAGGGGCTGGAAGTGCAGGAGCATCCTCTAATAGCAGTGGAAGCCTCACTCCTGCAGTGATTTCAGGCTGGAGGTCAGAGAGCACAAGTGACACCTTGTCAGGTGGACATGCTCTATTGAGCCCACTGTAGACTCTCAACTCAGAAGGAGAATCTATTTGATCCTAAAAAGATGTATTAACTATATATAAAATAGATAAACAACAAGGACCTACTGTATAGCACAGGGAACTATATTCAATATCTTGTAATACCTATAATGGAAAAGGATCGGAAAAAGAATATATATATACACACACATGTATAACTGAATCGCTTTGCTGTACACCTGAAACATTGTAAATCAACTATACTTCAATAAAAAATAAAAATTTAAAAATTAAAAAAAAGATGTACTAAGGACCTACTAGATGCCCAACCTCATGATAAGTGATGTGGGAGACTAATAATAGTAACGACAGCTTCCATTTTTCAAATTTACTGTTCCAGGCACTGTGCTAAGCACTTAACATGCATAATCTCATTTAATTCTCCCAACAACCCCATGAGGTAAGTGTGTCTATCCTACCTCACAGAGGAGGAAACTGAAGTTTTCAAAAATTCCTCTGGAAGCCTGCGCTGGTAGTACATGAGGAAATACAGACAGAGCCACCTGACTCCTGGGCCCAAATTCCAACCTACGTCCTCAAAGTCCCACTCTCTGTCTTCAGAAATTGACAAACTGCTTGGAGAGATAATGTATATGGAAATGTATGCCTCCTCCAGACTGTCCAAATACACCCTTAGGAGGGCAGATGTTGCAATACTAGGAATGGTAATGTTAACTTCCTCCTCTTTGCAGAATGCTCAAGAAACTCACAAAGCACATTCAGAAGACTGTGGAATAGTGAGAAAAACAGGAGATGAGGGGTATCAGACCCACTCAGATTTGATTCCCAGACCCTCTACCTCTTAGCTGTGTGACTCAGGGTGGTCACAGCCCTTTTCTGGGGTCTGCACTCACCAGCACATAGGGAATGAGTGCTCTGAGAAGGACAGTGGCTTCTCTAGGGTACCCCAGGGAGGTAGACTCAGAGCCAGCTCATTCTTGGAGACTGCAGGGCGGTTTCCCCCTGCGGAGGTGGGGAATAAGAGCCCTGGGCAACTCTCTGGGAAGCCGTGGTAATCCCTTCTCCCTGGGCCCCCCTTTTCTGGGGGAAGTACTCCGAGTTCTGAGCATTGACTCCTGGCAGGAAAGAACCTCTGGGTCTCCCCTCGGGCCCATCTTCTTGCCCCCGGACTAGGCCAGACCAGTTGTTGGTGGTAAGATGCTTCCTGGGTGTGATCCGACACCTCCACCACCCAACAAAAGTAACTGATTGCTGGAGCCAGATTGCACCTGCTGGGGTCAGAAGACCATAGACTGCCAGGACATTGGGCAAGTCATTTAATCTCTTTATGCCTCATGGCTTCCTGTTAAGATAGGAAAAATGATGGGGTTGTTATGAGGTTATAAATGAGGTTATGAGGTTATAAATGGATTGAGAATTGTGAAGTGCTTGGAACAGGCCTGGCACAGAGTAGGTGCTTTTGTGATTGTTAAAGTTTCTTAGCTTCAGTTTCCGAATCTGTGAAGTGGGGATGATGTTATTGACCTTACAGGGCTGTAGGGAAGGTTCGTTGGAACAATTAGTAGTAATAATTGTAATAATATCAATATCAACATTTATTGAACACTTTCTACGGGCCTGGCATTGTTCTAAAAGCTTTCTATGAATTAGCTTGTTGAATCTTCATAACGATCCAATAGTCTCGATAATAATCCTGACATGATCCCCATTTTCCAGATGAGAAAATCAGGTTGATCAAGGTCACACGACGAGGAAAGAGCAGTCAAGATTTGAACCTAGTGGTGGCAGTCACTGCTTCCTAAGTCCTTGGGTGCCAGCATGCTGTTCTTGCTGTTTATTTAGTGTATTATCTAGTTTCATCCTCATAACAACCCTACAGGGATGGTATTATTATCCTACTTATCCTTATATTGTAGCTGAAGAGGCTGCAGCCCAAAAAGGTAGGTGATCTTTCTGGGGGCACCCAGCATGAGTTTGTGACACCAGCATTCAGATCCTGCATCTGCAGGGGCCCCGATCGGGGGATTTCTGGCTTCTCTTTGCATTTATCTAATACAGGGAGTTCTCACCTCCCATGGCACTTATCACTCCAGCCGTTGGGAAGCTCTCCCTTAGGACAAGCTGAAATCTGCCCCCTCTGAGTTCTGGGCCTCAGCAATACTAGTCCTCACCTCCTCCTCCCCTGGACATGGTTTTGGGCCCCTTCTTGTCCCCCACCCTGCTGTAGATGATCTATGTCCCTTTCATGGGTCAGAGGTCAGATCTGGCCCATCTACAGAAAGGGATTGAGTTGAGTGTCACCTCCCTTTCCTGGGCACCCACTCCTAGTGACCAAAACCTTCAGCCCTAGCCTAGTAGGGGTGGAAACTCTAGGTGAGATCTACATTCAGGTTGTTGACTTTTTGAACCGAAATGAAGTGGTTTCAGAGACCAGCTCCAGATGTGCTCTCATCCCCACCTGCCTCCTGTTTGGGGAAGTGGAACTTCCCTGGATTTCTCAGGGTTCTGGTAAAAAGCCCTACCTTCCTGAGACTCTTCATATAACCAGAATCCTTCATATAACCAGGATTAATTGCTCTAATCCAAAAGAATGATAAAACCTCACTTATCTCTTCCCGAGAGGCCCAAATCATTACAGCCCGAACAAAGTTCCTAGGTTAAGACCCCAAGGTGCCAGGAAGCCTGGAGCAGCTCCCTCAGTGGGCCAGCATGAAACATGCAAGAACTTCAAATGTTCAAGAAGGAATGAGCCCCCGAACTCAGAGACAAGTCATAAAAGCAGAGGTGTGCTAGGAGCTATCTGCCCCCTGGGGAGATTTATTTACTTGCCAAAAAGTTGGAGTAAGAAGATCTTTAAGGGGGGCTTCCCTGGTGGTCCAGTGGTTAAGACTCCACACTTCCATTGCAGGGGCCACGGGTTTGATTCCTGATCAGGGAGCTAAGATCCCTCATGCTGCAAGGCGTGGCCAAAAAAAAAAAGAAGAAGACTTTTAAGGAGGGAAGGGGGACAGCTGCTTCCTTCACCTTTATAAGCAGGGAAAATAATTCTTCCTTGTTTCTCACCTGTGGGGTGTCTGGCTACTCTCATGGGACAATTGACCTGGCTCTTGTCGAAGCTCAGACTAACAGAGACAGAGAGTGGTCGAGGGAGAAATGAACAAATCCAGGAAAAGGCTGAGAGGCCAGAAGAGAAGGACAGAGTGAGTGTTTATTCATTCATTGAGTATTTACTGAGCACCTGCTGTGTGCCACAGGCTTTGTTCAAAGTTGGAGATGAGCAGTGAACAAAATTTATATTCTGGTAGGAGGAGACAGACAAGAAACCAACAAGTAAAATATATCATGTGTCAGATCGTGATAAATGTTATGGAGAAAAATAAAAAGGGGAAGGGAGATGTGAGACTTAAAATCAGGGAGTTAGGAAAAGCCCCACTGAAAAAGTGACATGGGGTAAAGATCTGAGGGAGGAGGGGGAGGCAGTCACAAAATAACTGGGGTTTGAAAGAGTGTTCCAGGCAGAGGGGAGAGAAATGCAAAGGCCGAGGCGGGAGTGAGCAGAGGGAGAGATGAGTGATGACTAGGGTGTGAGGACTTTGGTTTTTAAATTGAGATTTGAAGGATAAGCCTTGAGGCTCCCAGAGCAGAACGGAATTCTCGGCTGCAGGCTCTGGATCTAGTTCATTCATTTATTTAGCTGTCCCTCTATCACTCATTTTCCAAGCACTTAGGGAGGCCCACTTTGCCCCACAGCTTGTGCTGAGCACTGGAGACACCAACAGGGAAAAGGCTCTCCCCTCAGCCCTGCAGGAAGAAAAACTTTCAGGGTTGGGGGAGGTTCTATTCTCCCGCAGGTGGAAATAATACTGCCGGTGTGACTTTGGAGAGCCTTAAGCTTGGGGAATAAGTGGGTGACAAGCTGGGGAGGGGGCCACAGGCAGGGAACAGGGGAGGCTGGAGAGTGCGGAGGTTGGGGTGAGGGAGAAAGGGGAGACTCCCTCCAATCATGTTTCTGTCTTTTCCGTGGTATGAGAGGCCCTGTCTCTCTGCTGGCTCTGAGCTCTGGCTCCAGGCTGGGCAGGGGATGGGCCAGGACAGGTGGCCTTGACATGTGATGCTTGTCTGACCGCTCAGTCCTCACTTTTAGAACGGTTTCCAGAAGTGATGGAAGGGGATGGGCAGGGCAGCTAAATATAGTCCTGGGGCCAGAGCTCAGTCTGGGAGGGTCTGTCTGCTATTCACTGCGTGCCCATCACCCGTGGTGTCCCTTGTCCTCGCTCTGAGCTCGGTGCTTCCTTCTCACCTGTCTTCAGACACAGCTCTGACCTACCTACAGTTAGGCCTGACCTTGACTGGGCCTCTTGCGAGTCTCTTTTTGTCCAAGATCTCCAACCAGACCTGTGAGTCCTGCCGGTCCGGCCGGCCTGGGGATATGGGGGAGGGGAGGGCTGCAGGCCCTGGAGAGGTGAGAGGAGGGGAGGGGGGAGGGGCGCTGGAGAATTTGGGGTTGGGGCTGAGGCCTGGGGCTAAGTCGGGGGAAGGACAGTGGGTAAGACCGTGTTTGCAACCCAGCCTCGTGTTTAGGAACTGGGATTGAGACCGGGTCCCTGATAGGGGCTATTTGGGGGGCCGGGGCTGAGAACCGCAGTTGAGGCTGCCTTTGGGACTGAGAGGGAGTCCCCTTCCCTCCCTTGGCTGGAACCAGAGTCCCTTCCTGTTTGAGATGAGAGGCCTCTACAGGCTGGGGGTCCTCCCTGCGGGGCTGCCAACCCCGCCTGGGACTGGGGCTGGCCCGGGATTGTGGCTCCGCTGAGCCTCCCTGACCGACACCTCCTTACCCAGGCCCGCAATGTCGGCTGCACCCGGCCTCCTGCACCAGGAGCTGTCCTGCCCGCTGTGCCTGCAGCTGTTCGACGCGCCCGTGACAGCCGAGTGCGGCCACAGCTTCTGCCGCGCCTGCCTAGGCCGCGTGGCAGGGGAGCCGGCGGCGGACGGCACGGTGCTCTGCCCGAGCTGCCAGGCACCCACGCGGCCGCAGGCGCTCAGCACCAACCAGCAACTGGCGCGCCTGGTGGAGGGGCTGGCGCAGGTGCCGCAGGGCCACTGCGAGGAGCACCTAGACCCGCTGAGCATCTACTGCGAGCAGGACCGCGTGCTCGTGTGCGGCGTGTGCGCCTCGCTCGGTTCGCACCGCGGCCACCGCCTGCTGCCCGCCGCCGAAGCCCATGCGCGCCTCAAGGTGCGGGGCCGAGCGGCCTCCGGTGGGGGGCGGGGGCGGATGGGGTTGTTGGACAGGTCGGGGCCGGGCCGATCGGGCCTCTTGAGCTTCAGGGCCCGGTGCGCCTGGAGTTGCCGGGTACGCGGGCGGGGCGGGGCGGCTAGGGAATGGGGGGGCTGATGGGCTGAAGGCGGAGCTTGGCGGAGACCCGAGCCTGAAGAGGCGCTCGGAGACCGGCCTCGGCGGGATAGGCGCGGCAGCTGGAGCGCGCCGGAGATGCGGGGGCTCAGCCACGGGGCGGAGTCTGCGGAGCCCGGGGCTGAGCGAGGACTGAGTCGGTGCCCGCCGCCCAGGCGCGCAGGCTCTGCTGCTGGGCCGAGGCCCGGCTAAGAGGGGCGGGGCTGGCCGGGGGGGCGTGGTGGTGGGCGGGGTGGGCACACAGCTGCTGGGCGGTGGCCCCCCCGCGCCCCTGGAGCCTCCGAGCTTGTGCGGGCCTGACCGTCACCAGATGTGGCCTAATCCAAGGGGACCCGGGAGGCCAAGGCACGCCTGGGTACGCACCTCTGTGCACAGGCCCAGGTTGGCACCGAGACCCAAGTCCAGGCTGTTACTGTGATTGGAGCTGGAAGTTCCAAACGCTTCCAGAGCCCACACACAGTTGTGCGCCCCGAGGTTGGCGATTTCCATGGAAGCCCAGCCAAGACACCCAGACATTGGCAAATGGGGACACAGGCACACGCTGGCTCAGCTGTCATACGTATGGCAAATCACACGCATGCATCTACAGGAGGGTTTATGTATACACAGGCCCAAGGAGGTCTGTCATGAAGCATTTATAGGGTTGTTGGAAGAATAAACGACAGGTGCAGGGGCGGGAGGAGGCGGGGTCTGGAGGCATGGAGCGGTCCTCCGTCTCTGTCTCCGCGGTGCAGAAGTTGCCACCGTCTTCTCGCGCTGCTGTTTGGGGGAGGTGGGGGGGTGGGGTGGGGGGGTAATCTTTGCCCACAAACATCAGCGTTGCAATGCACTTCTCCTTGGCCTCCAGACTCCTAGAGGGGGTAGACCCCGCCCTGAGGCTGGTATTCAAGGGCCCCAGTCTCCCCTAGGGGCCCAACTTCACCGTACCTCCGGCTTCAGCCTTGCACAGTCCCGCTCGGTGCTGGCTGGTGGTCCCTAACCCAGTGCAGGAGCCTCCTCCACCCAGGAGCCCTCCCTACCCAGGCTCACCTCTGCTGATAACCACAGAACTCCCATCCTTACCCATCTTTATCTGCGAAGAGAGAACAGAGTCCGTGAAATGGGACAGGGCACCAGGCAGCCCAGGAGCCTCGAGGGGGCAGATGGGGTGGGATACAGTCTGCCAGGGTCTGTACCAGCCCAACCCTAAGCCGCAGGGAGGGGCTGGCTGGAGGTCTGAAATGGGGATCCCTGGAAGGAGCCTGAAAGAGGAGTGGGGCAGGAAGCCTGGGGTGGGACTGAACACCTGGGTCCTTGGGGAGGAAGAGGGGCTGGGCCCAGAGACCATGTGCCAGACCCAAGTATGGTTGAATGGGATCTGCCGGGTGAGGGGGACACTCACGACCCCCCGAAGCCATGCTGCCTCCTCCTGCACGCCTCGGAGTAGAAGGAGACAAGCCTGTCGGTAAGATCCACCACACACCACGTCGTGGAGCACTGCTCCCCACACCTCCTCACTGCAGGATGTCCGAAAGTGTCTGTGCAGCCCCCAGCTTCTAGGGTGGCATTGTGCTTTGTCCCCATGGCTCAGCCCTTCTGCCCATGAACCTCGGACGGCTGAGAGCCGCCAGGCCCACCCCGTCCTGCAGCAGGCAGGGCTGTGGCCCTGCAGGACGTCTGGGGGAGGAGACGGACCTGGCGGCTGGCCACGGGAGCCCATGGTCCAATTCCTGTGAGGATTCATCAGCAAACAGTGCCTAGAGGGTCTCCCAGCTTCCTTTAGTGGGAGGTGGGAAGGAGGCTGCCAATTTGTCACAACCAGAGGTGAGGGGGGGATGACAGTTCCCATTCTGCAGAAGAGCAAACTGAGGTTGGAAGCCATGGAGGCATGGCTGATTCCAGGGCCATGGGTCTGATTCCAGGGCCGTGCACCTCCCGGCAAACAGTGGCTTTGGCTGGAGGTATAGGAACTCCCTTACACCTGCATTTCAGGAGTCACAAACTGACAGACCTAGAGTAGGAGCTGACCCACAGATATGTTTGGTTCATCCATGCAGAAGACATTTTTATTAAAATGTCTACTCCCAGAGCCCACCGGTGTGCAGGGAGGCTGATTAGGGTGTTTTGCTAAGGTTCTGCTTTTAGGTATAGGGTGAAGGCCAGGAATAGCAGGAGGCTGCATTTCTTCTTTACACACCCTCTGCTCACCGCTGAAACCTGCTGTGTGCAAAGCCCCTGCCCCTCCAGTGGAGGAGACCAAACCACATTTGTGATTATCATCCTCACAGAGACCTGTGCTGGGGGGCTGTCTGCTGAGGCGATGGAATCAGGGAAGGAAGGCAAGGCTAGGGAGGACTTACCTAGACAGACAACAGGAGAGTGAAGCATTCTAGACCTCAGAACCGGTACCGGCAAGGACTTGAGACCAGCGAGTGTGTATGGTAAAATGCCAGCCTCGCTGGAAGAGAAGCTGGCGCTGAGGCTGAGCCAGAGGGAGCAGGTTAAGTGGGGGAGGTGGGCAGCAACATCACTTCTTTATGTCTCACCCCCCAGACGCAGCTCCCACAGCAGAAGCTGCAGCTGCAGGAGGCGTGTATGCGGAAGGAGAAGAGTGTGGCCGTGCTCGAGCATCAGCTGGTGGAGGTGGAGGTGAGGGGCTCCGCACAGCAGAGCCCGGGGACTGGGGGTCTAGGTTGGGGGGTCCCCAGCCAAATGTTTTTGTCTGTCTGTCCCCACAGGAGACAGTGCGTCAGTTCCGGGGGGCCGTGGGAGAGCAGCTGGGCAAGATGCGCTTGTTCCTGGCTGCACTGGAGGGCTCCTTGGACCGCGAAGCTGAACGTGTACGGGGTGAGGCAGGGGTAGCCTTGCGGCGGGAGCTGGGGAGCCTGAACTCTTACCTGGAGCAGCTGCGGCAGATGGAGAAGGTGCTGGAGGAGGTGGCAGACAAGCCACAGACTGAGTTCCTCATGGTGAGCACTGGATGGCTTTCCTCTCTGCCCCTCAGCCAGGGTTCAGGTCTCAAAGACCTCATTCCATTGTTAGGCAGGGACCCTGAGGTCCAGAGAGGGGCAGGGACGAGCCAGGGTCACACACTGAGGAGGGGTGCACCCCAAGATGGCCATTATAGTTGTTTAAGCTGGGCACTGCACAAGGACACTATATCTAAGTGGGCACCATTCATATCATAGATATTGTAGGTCTGCATATTTATTAGGACAATTTTTTTACCAGGTGGAATTAGTTTCTTGAGGAAGGGGGTACATTTTTCTTCTTTTAAATTAAAAAAAATTATTTGTATTTATTTTATTTTTGACTGTGTTGGGTCTTCGTTGCTACATACGGGCTTTCTCTAGTTGTGGTGAGCGGGGGCTACTGTTCGTTATGGTGCGCAGGCTTCTCATTGCGGTGGCTTCTCTTGTTGCGGAGCACGGGCTCTAGGCAGGCGGGCTCAGTAGTTGTGGCACGTGGGCTCAGTAGTTGTGGCTCGCGGGCTCTAGAGTGCAGGCTTAGTGGTTGTGGTGCATGGGCTTAGTTGCTCCGCGGCATGTGGGATCTTCCCGGACCAGGGCTTGAACCCGTGTTCCCTGCATTGGCAGGCAGATTCTTAACCACTGGGACACCAGGGAAGTCCCAGGAGGGTACTTTTTTCTAATTCACATAGAGGTAAAGGGCTAAGGGCGACCTTGAATTCTGGGCTTCTTTTGTCTTCTCTGATTCTTCCTGGTCCCACACTCAGCATTTCTGTGGTCCCCCCCACCCTCAGAAATCCCCAGTGTGCTCACTGCCTGCTCAGCTCCATTCTCTTTCTCTCTCTTTCCAGAAATACTGCCTGGTGACCAGCAGGTGAGATCAGCCTGGCCCTGCCCCCTTTCCCACTTTGCCCTTGTCTGCCAGGGACACTGGCACCCTCTACTCCCATTCAGTCCACTGCGATCCCCCTGCACGTTGTGTGGATGTAGAAAAGAACCCAACATGTCCTTCTCCTCAGGGACCTCCCAGACTTGTCCTGGAGACAGACAGGGACACAGGACACAGGAATCACTCAGTGCTGCCGTGGAGGGGAGGTGGTGGCCAGGGCAGGTTTTCCGGAGGTGTGCATTGTAGAGTTGGACGCTGAAGGAGCGAACAGGAGTTGGCTAGGTTAAAGAGTTGGTGGAAGACCATTGCAGGCAGAGGGAACAGCAGTGCAAACCGCTAAGAGGGAGGGAAGATGAAGCTGGTGAGGCAGGAGGGGCCCAACTGTGAAGGGCGGAGGAACTGGACCTTATCCCAACAGAAGGCTTTAAAAAAATTCTAGTAAAATATTCATAACATAAAATTTACCATTTTAACCTTTTTTTTTTTTTTTTTTGGCGCGGCTTGCGAGGTCTTAGTTTCCTGACCAGGGATCGGCAGTGAAAGCACAGAATCCTAACCACTGGACCACCAGGGAATTCCCCATTTTAACCATTTTTTTTTTTTAGTGTACATTTTAAGTTCAGTGGCATTAAGTACATTCATGTTGTTGTGTAACCATCACTGCCATCCATCTCCACAACTTTTTCATCTTCCCCAACTGAAACACCAACAGAGGAGTTTTAAGCCAGGGTGTGATGCGGTGGGGCTGGTGTGGGGGGGACCCTGGAACTCCACCACAGCACGCGTCCTCCTCTCTTCTGGGTACCCCCGCTTGCCCTCCCCCCACCCCGTGCCTCCTCCAGGAAGTCCCTTCTCACACACCTCTCCCCCCTCCCCCCCCCAGGCTGCAGAAGATCCTGGCAGAGTCACCACCACCTGCCCGTCTGGACATCCAGCTGCCCGTCATCTCAGATGACTTCAAATTCCAGGTGTGGAGGAAGATGTTCCGAGCTCTGATGCCAGGTACTGGGAGGGTCTCGCTCTGGGTTTGCGTTTGTAACTGTGTGGTTGATGGGAGGCTCCGGCCACATACAGAGAGGGAGGTCCCAGCTGGGGAGGTCATCCAAGAAGGGCCCACTGCCCCTTTCCCTTGGGGTTTCCCTGCACCTTCATAACCTGTGCTCAGAGAAGGATCTTAAAGGGCATGGGGTTTTCAGGTGGGTGACTGACATGGTGAGGGCGCTGCTTACTGAGAGGGTGTTGCTGCCGGCAGAGGGGAGGCGGGGGCCCGGGTTTGAGCCCTGCGTGATCCTTGGCCCGTCCCGGCCCCTGTTGGCCAGTGGAGATGATGATCCCTGCTAACTGGGGGCTGAGGACCTGCAGAGATGGAACCCTGGGGTCAGACACTGACTCTGGCCTGTGGCTGGGGAGGCCCAAGGGCTCAGCCTCCTCTCCCCAATAGCTAAAGCACATTGGAGTGCTACAGGTTACAGAGCTCCAGGACACGTACACAAGGCTGGTGCAGCCCTCACTGGTGGGAATGGAGGGACCTCCATTTTATCCAAGAGAAGACTAAGGCCCAGAGACTGGATCACCACTGAGGTCACACAGTGGGGTGAGGTAGGGACTGGCCTAGGACCAGGCTTCCTGACCATCTCCTGCTCTGGGGCCTTAGACGGCGAGTGACATGCCTTGTATCAACTTAGTCCTGCCCACAACCCTGGAAGGAGGCAATTATGGCCTCGTTTTACAGCTGAACAATCTGAAGCCCTGAGAGGTGTGGTCTTTGGCCCCCACCAGTAAGCAGAGAGGGGCTCACTTCCCGGAGATGCCGGGAGGATTAGAGGAGACGCAGCTGGCCCACAGGTGGGTGGGCAGAAGGCTCGCGGGAGCCACACCCGCAGGGCCTGACCCTCCTCCCTCCGGTGGCAGCGCTGGAGGAGCTGACCTTCGACCCGAGCACGGCCCACCCAAGTCTGGTGCTGTGCGCCTCGGGCCGCCGAGTGGAGTGTTCGGAGCAGAAAGCGCCGCCGGCCGGAGAGGACCCGCGCCAGTTCGACAAGGCCGTGGCGGTAGTGGCGCACCAGCTGCTCTCCGAGGGCGAGCACTACTGGGAGGTGGAGGTGGGTGACAAGCCGCGCTGGGCGCTGGGCGTGATCGCGGCCGAGGCCGGTCGCCGCGGCCGGCTGCAAGCGGTGCCCTCGCAGGGGCTCTGGCTGCTCGGGCTGCGCGAAGGCAAGATCCTGGAGGCTCACGTCGAGGCTAAGGAGCCCCGCGCCCTGCGTACCCCGGAGAGGCGGCCGACGCGCATCGGGATCTACCTGAGCTTCTGCGATGGTGTCCTCTCCTTCTACGACGCCAGCGACCCCGACGCGCTCGAGCTGCTCTTCGCCTTCCACGAGCGCCTGCCCGGGCCTGTGTACCCCTTCTTCGACGTGTGCTGGCACGACAAGGGCAAGAACACTCAGCCGCTGCTGCTCGTGGGGCCCGACGGCGGCGGGGAGGCCTGAGCCGCCCGCCGGGTTTGGGGAGGGGTGCGGCGCCCTGCCGGCCTGGAAGGAGAGACGGGTCGGGTTGCTGGGCTTGAAGGCAGGGCGGAGGGGGTTGGGGACCGGGGACTTCAAGCGTTCTGAGAACTTTGGGGTTGGCATGAACAGGGGACTGCCAGCCAGGGGTTGGGGTGGTGGTGGGAAAGGGAGATCTGAAGTCAGGTCAGTGGGGGAACTCCACTTGGAGAACCAGGAAAGCCCGAGGGTTCTGAGAAGAAACAGATTAAGGGTCAGGGGGCTTGGGGAGAATTACGGGGAGGAGCTGGAGAACTCTGTAGAGCAGTGGTCCCCAACCTTCTTGACACCAGGGACCGGTTTCGTGGAAGACCATTTTTCCACGGATGGGGGGCGGGGGCGGGGGTTTGGGGGATGGTTCAGGCGGTAATGCCAGCGATGGGGGGCGATGGGGAGCACAGATGAAGCTTCGGCTGGCTTGCCCGCAGCTCACCGCCTGCTGTGCGGCCCCGGTTCCTAACAGGCCACAGACTGCCACCGGTCCGTGGCCCTGGGGGTTGGGGAGCCCTGCTGTAGAGCAAGGAGCCCCTGCAACCTTGCACTCCGCTCCCCCTTGGGGGCCTCCACTGCCAGGGTCCAGACTCACTGTAGCAAGAGGCCTTCCACTTGGTGATTCCCCAACCGGAGCATGCATCAATATCACCTTTTCAAAGCGCCTAACAGTTCTGGTTCAGTAGGTCAGGGCAGGTCAAAAATGTGCCTTTCTAACAAGTCCGCAGGGGACGCTGATGCTACAGGTCACACGCAGGATCACACCTGAAGCATTGCTGACTCAGCCGTCCTTCTGTTCAATCAGCTCTCTGTTACAGAGAGTCAGTTATCACATAGCTATCAGCTATGAGGCATAGAAAACCCGAAACATATTCCTCCATGCAACGGCTGTTTAAAAACTGCCAGAGGGCTTCCCTGGTGGCGCAGTGGTTAAGAATCCGCCTGCCAATGCAGGGGACACGGGTTCGAGCCCTGGTCCGGGAAGATCCCACATGCCGCGGAGCAACTAAGCCCGTGCGCCACAACTACTGAGCCTGTGCTCTAGAGCCCGCGAGCCACAACTACTGAAGCCCGCGGGTCTAGAGCCTGTGCTCTGCAACAAGAGAAGCCAAGACAATGAGAAGCCCGCGCACCGCAACGTAGAGTAGCCCCTGCTCACTGCAACTAGAGAAAGCCCGCGCTCAGCAACGAAGACCCAACGCAGCCAAAAAGAAAAAACAAACAAATAAATAAATAAATTAAAAAAATAAAAATAAGAACTGCCAGAGCCTATGCTGGGTGAATAAACTGACCCCCAATCTTTTGCCCTTTGTCTCTGGAATATGTTCACTGAGTGTCTAGGACATGGTGGAAATCCCCCAAGTTGCCAACCAAGAGAAAGAGCCTGAAGCTAGCCCTGCCCTGGGCCCTGCTGCTTGTGGAGGATAGAAGCTCCCACCTCATCACACCCCCCAACCCCCAGTTGCCTCCTCAAAAGCCAACTTTTTTTTTTTTAACCCAAAGGCCTGTTTCTTGGGTTTTGGAGTAACCACTGAAGCCAAGAGTGGGAGTCCCTCTTCCCTGGAGGGAGAGGCTTTTGGGGACTCAGGCAGGTGGGACAGGAGGCTGCTGCCTCTCTCATCCTAAGGGAGGGTGAAGGCCTGCGGCCATTCACTGTCACCAGTGGGCCTGCTGCTGCTGTGTGAAAAGGCCTGGGGCCCCCTGGCAACTGTGGGAATTTTCTGGGGGTGGGGGGAGAAGAAGGTGGGCAGGGTTAGAAAGGCCTCAAGACCTGGCTGGGGGTGCACTCCTGGCTGCGTCTGACAGAGGAGGGCCTCTTGGGCCCTGGCTCTGGGACACAGAAGAGAGGATTCATTTGAGAAGCTCTTTCATGCTAGAAAATAAAACCATAAAGTAAAGAGATTCTTTGGTTGTCGAATCTAGCAGCATGAATAAACACGATTATATTCTGACTCCTTCCTCATTGAATCCGTGTGAAGAGATGAATGTCCTATTGCTAGGCAGTATCCTCTCATGGCCAGCCCAGCCTTCAGTCTTGACCCATCAAATCTTTCTAAAAACCCAAATGTGGTCATGTGATTCAGTTGCTCAAAACTTTCAAGGACTCCTAGTTTCCTGCAGGAAGAAGCCCCCAGTCTTTGGCTTGGCTGCCCGCGTGCACCGCTCGGCTTGTGGGATCTTAGTTCCCTGACCAGGGATTGAACCAGAGCCCTCGGCAGTGAAAGTGGAGTCCTAACCACTGGACCGCCAGGGAATTCCCCCTCCAGCCTCATCCTGTGCTTCGTGTACACGTACGCTTACACTCTGGCCCTACTGAACTCTTGGGGTCCCTGTTCACCCCATATTATGCAACTCTCCACTAGGAATGGCTTTTCCTTCCCCCACTCATCCTACAAGTTTCTCCAGAAACACCACATTTCTTAGCTTCTCGTGATCCCAGCACCTCTTTACAATGTGCAACCACTGCACTGAATCCCTGTCATGGGTGCCTGGGGAAGGCTGGAGGCTCTTGGGCCCAAGAGCCTCCAGCCCTTTTCTAGGAAATGGGTACTCTGAGACACAGATGCCAAGACAGGATTAAATGTGCAAGGATTTTTTTTGAGGGAAGACGCCTGTGAGAGAGAAAATGGGGCCGTCAGATTGTGATGCCCATCTGACCCCGAGTGAAGGAGAGATGGAAGGTTGGGTGGATGTGTCCTCGACTGTTGTGGGGACTCCTCCAGAGACCTGCCCCCGTGAGGGGCCCTGGGTGTCCCTGAGCCTGCCTTTGTGTCCCTGCCTTGCTCGAGGGAGCAGCCTGCGGGGACTGGGCACAGATGCGGGGATGGGTCTCACGGCTCTTCTGTGGCTGCCCTCAGCGGTTTGCTCCACGAGTTGAAGTTACAGCGGGCAATTTTCTTTTGTTGGAGTTACAGTGGGAAACTTCCTTTTCACAGCCTTCACAGGTGCTTTGTGTGTAAATTTAGCCTGGCTTGGCTGTGTGCATTGAGAGAAATGACCTGGTGACCTTCCCCATGGCTGACTGAATGAGAGATGGAGTCCCTGAGCCAAAGGCAGTCGTGATGGGACGAGTTTGTGGGAAACTCTGCCTGATCCTTGGTGGATGGAGGTCACCTGGTTCAGCCAGAATCTCCCTGGGGCTGGAGGAAGGGGAAATGGGAACAGAGACATGGATCCCTCCAGCAAAGGATCAGAATCTCCTCCTTTAGTATTAATACTTCCCCCTTCGTGGACACTCTGGGAACCCATTGCAACTGGCTGCAGAGAGGTTTCCTGTGCCTCCTGACTTCTGTGTGTCCAAGAAAAAACTGGCACCTGCCAGGGCCATGCTAAACTGCGGGCAAAAACATTTACTGAGAGCTTGTTACGTGTCAATAACTTTGTATTCAATATTTCATTTATTTCATTTATCCTCATAACCCTAGGCCTCACGACAACTAGCATCTTGCTAGGCTGCCAGGCTCGGTTGCCTCTTCCCCGGGGTTCGAATATCCCTGGGAACATGATGGTCTGACCCTGAAGGATGTACCACAGGTGCATGGTATATCCTGGGGCTTCACCTTTACACCAAGAGATCCCTCAACCCGCATGGGTTCTTTTTCTTGATAATGGCGGTGGTGGTGGGAAAGTTGTGTTATTCAACCAATAAGTAAACATTGAAAACATCATGTTCGTATCAAAAGAAACATTATGGAGTACAGAATTTGCACAGATTTTTGAGATTAAACAAGAGATGTCTACAAAGTTTTGCACTGGTGCTGGCTGTTTGCATCTAGACTTTCAGACCGTCAAGGATATGAGTTCTTAAAATTATTTAAAAAATTAAAAAATATGTAAATAATGCATGAATATACTTAATAATATTTTACAAAGGGAAAGTTCTCTGCCCATGCTCTCAAATCCTAATTTCTTCTCTTCCTTCCTCATCAGAAATGATCCCTGTTGTCAGTTTGGTGAGTAGTTTTCCAGGATTTTCTGTACATATATGTGTCCCACAGATAATATTGATATATAATACAGTGTTTTTCTTTCTGTATAAATGATGTCATACTCTATATGAGTATGACATATTATTCTACATATTCTGCAACATCCTTTTTTCAATTCAGTCATACAGTCAGGAGATCTGTCCATGTTACTATATAGAATGTACCTTCTCCTTTTTGATTGCAGTGTAGTATTCCACTGTGTGAATGTGCCATAGCTTACTTTATCATTCCCTGATTGATTGGTATTTGTTTCTAACCTTTGTTATTACAAACAATGCTGCAGTTAACATCTGTGGATGTGCCTCTGTGTGCACATGTGCAAGGGTTTCTTCTCTAGGGTAGGTACTGAGTGGTGGAGTTTCCGAGTCCCAGCATGAGCATCTTAAACGTTTTAATGGTGTCGCCATTAAGTTGTGGACTTGAAGAAAAAGTGGTGGAGTGGAAGGATTACATGGACATGAAGTGGTTAAAACTTCAAAGCTGTTGGACCTGAAGGATTCCATCAGGAAACTATCTTTTATCACTGGTTTCAGCCATGCTCTGGAGGACTGTATAGCTTTTGGGTCATTCTCAGCTATCAGAACAGTCATTCTGATATCATTTTCAGGTATGAGAATGTCCAGTCCAGCATAATTCAAAATTTCAACATCACTGTCAATTTAAAGCGACCACTTTCCACTTCAGTGGAAAAGGGGGTGGGGATCGGGTTTTTCATTCTCCTCTCAATCCCCTTCCTTCCTCCAAACCCTCCCCACCCCTGCTCTGCTGGCTCCTTCAAGGTTCAGGTTACTTAGAGGAAAAAGAGGCAGAGTGACATATGATTGGTGATGGCTCTAATCTGGGACCCCTGTCATGACGGGCATCCAAATACTGCTGCTTTCATGGGAGGCGTTGTTGGGTTCTTCAGAGGTGATGTAGGCAGACACTCTCGGGCCCTCCTGTGACAACCCCTCAGCTCCTGCCCTGCGTCCCCACGCCACACTTCTGCAGTGGTTACACTACTGCTGGGTCCCTTTGCCAAGGCAGGTGGGCGGCTGCCCCAGGCAGGGACCTATCACACCTTGAGCCCAGTTACTTTTGTCAGCATTCACTTGGCCTAGGGCTTCTCACATAAAGATAAGGGTGTGATCCTATCTCTCTCCTTGCCTAACCATCTTGAGCTACTCCTGTATACTCTGTCCCTCCTTTAGAGTCCTCCAGATGGGAAGCCAGCATCAGTCTCCAAGTCCATGTAGGTCTCCAAGCCCAGGGGACATGTGTCAGGTTCTCCTAAGAACTTCTCACCAGCCTTCATCTTTCCAGTTCCTGCAGCCCAGGGCGGGAGAACTACCTCCAATCTCCGTGAAGGCTTCTTTTGGTAAACCCTCTCACTTGCTTCCGGGTGTGAGGAGCCCTCTTTGGGGGACAGGAGGGGAAACCCCACAGCTCTGTAGTCCATCCAGGTGGGTGATGTGGGTGGAATTTGTGGGGCTGGACCTGATCTCTTACTAGGAAGTCCCAAAGGGTATGTCCGCAGCTCTCTTTAGAATCTGGGGCAGCGTATTGATCGTGATCATGTACTGTCCTTAGCTTTGGGACTTTAAACAAAAATTGTCTCTATCAGTTTATACTCCAAACGGTGCCAATACGAGAATATAGTTTCCCTAAATCTTCTCCAGCACTCAATATTATCAAACTCAAATTCTTCTTTCTTTTTGCCAATGTGGTAAGAAATAAATAAACAGTATCCTACTGTTCTTTTTTTAAAATTTTTATTGGAGTAGAGTTGATTTACAATGTTGTTAGCTTCAGATGTCCCACTGTTATTTTAATTTACATATTTTTCATTACATGTATTTATAGACCAGTTATATTTCCTCTTCTAAAAATTGCCTGTGCATATCACTTGCTCCTTTTTCCTAATGAGTTATAGTGGTTCTTTATAAATTCTGCGTACATATCCTTTGTCTACTACATACATACGTTGCAAGTTTTTTCTCCTAATCAGGCAGTTTGTCTTTTGTTTTTGGAATTCTGTGCCTTGTGGGTTTTAGAGAAAAAGTTTTTGAAAAGCTCAGGCCCAAGTGTCTTTTGCATGGGTATTTTTGTGCCCTCAGAGTACCTGAACAAGGATAGACACTTCTCTTTAAGCTGTGAGGTCCTTCCAGCAGGAGAGGGCTTCTAACTCTTGAGCATGTGCTCTTTGTATCAACACCCCCACTGCTCTGCCTGGTAGGAAAATTCCTTGTCCCTAAGTGGAGTTTGAACCTTAAACACTAACTTCTTCAGAACCTCCCAATTTCAAAGCAACCGCACCTTACATAGGTGGTGCTTTAGGATTGTACCAAGCGCTTTCGGATCTATAATCTTATCTGATCCTCTTGGAGGGTTGGGGGAGAATGGAAATCATGTTTCCATCTTATTGGAGAAAACTGTGTTTCTCATGACAACTGACTGATGGTGCCAGGCTTGGAGCCCAAGTCTGTTTCTCTCCAAATCTTGACCTTTCTTGACTTGGTCTTCCACACAGTCATTATTTAATCCTCAGCTTAAAAGAGATCTGAAGAAGTTGTGGGGGGCATATGACAGGTACCTTGAGATCTTCAGAAGGAATGCTGTGTCAGTGAAATTGAAGGTAATCATAGCCAACCTAAGTTGTTACTGATTTTCAGGTTTTTTCCTGAGAATAGAGCCTGAGCAAAGAATTTTAAAAGGCTGGGTGGAGCTGGGGGTTTCAGGAAAGGACTTGAGAGCCAGGAAACCCCCTGTTCAGTCGCCCAAGGCCTGGCTGAATGGATAGAAACAGCTTCCTCTGTGTAAACGTATGTTGTTTTCCTTCAAACCATCATGAAACTTTGTGAACCAAATAGTGTATGATATGTCAAAGAGTTTTTAATGAAATGGGACTTACTCATGATTTAAGTGAGAGACAACAAACAAGTGTCATATCAAACTATATATCCACCATGGTTGGAATTATGAGAAAAAATTTCTCTGAAACAAAGACAAAAGCAATGCCAAAACATGTCACCCATGGGATTCCCGGTGATTTAACTTTTCTTCTTTCTATTTCTCTGCTGTCCCCCCGTTTTTGGCAGTGAGTGGGTGCTGTCATAGATGTCCACAAGATGGAGGGATGAGGACTCAGAGAGAGACGTCTCATGGGACCACACTCAAGTGCGCTGTTAGGCGGGGACCATCAGTGTTACTTTCTTTTTCAAACCAGTGAGGATACTGATGCTTAGAGGAGGTAACAAAAGTAGGAAGTGGCAAAGCTGGTTCGGTCTAACTCACAACTAGTTTACACCTCAAGGCCATGAAGTAAATTTTGTCTCTGGAAGGGATGTTCTGTAACGATAACTTGATGGTTTTACTGGAACAGTCATTCATCAGTGACTCACACACGAGAACGTTATTCTCTTTTTGATGCACCTATAATCCTGCTGATTCAGTCCAGGAGAAGGTCTGCATTTGGGACTCTTAGCACCTCTTGGACGCTTACTCATCTTTGTAACAGAGAAAGATGTTCGCCTCAGGTTCAGACCCTATAATAAGCAAAGTCTTGCAGGAATTTAATTTTCTTTTGTATTCATTATATTTATTTTTACCATTACTTTCTATTTATAAGCAAGTAATACTGGCTTCTATCTATGGTTTTGATATATAACATTAACTTTAAAAATACATGTATTGGGACTTCCCTGGTGGCACAGTGGTTGAGAATCTGCCTGACAATGGAGGGGACACGGGTTCGAGCCCTGGTCTGGGAAGATCCCACATGCCCCGGAGTAACTAAGCCCGGGCGCCACAACTACTGAGCCCACATGCCACAACTACTGAAGCCCGCGTGCCTAGAGCCCGTGCTCTGCAACAAGAGAAACCACCGCAATGAGAAGCCCATGCACCGCAATGAAGAGTAGCCCCTGCTCGCCACAACTAGAGAAAGCCCGTGCATAGCAACGAAGCCCCAACACAGCCAAAAATAAAAATAAATAAATAAATAAATAAATGAAAAAAGAAATACATGTATTAGTACAGCATAGGAAATATAGCCAATATTTTATAATAACTATAAATGGAGTATAATCTTTAAAAATTGCTGTATGCTTGAAACTTACATGAGATTGTACATCAACTATGCCTCAATAAAAAATTGAAAAAATACATGTATTAGAGAAAACACACACACTTGCACACACACGCTTGTATAGTCCTAGATTATCTCGGGAAAGACATACTGGTCCTGTGGCTCTGGGAGGTTGGGGGCAGGGCTGGGAGGGAAACTTCACTGTGTACGTTATTGAACCTTTTGAATTTTGAACAATACGAATGTATTATCTATTAAAAATATAATTTTTATTTTAAAAATAGAAACTAACATGGAAAAAGAAAACTTAAGTGAAAAAGAGAGTCTATTAAAATATGTGAAGTAAATACTACAGGTGACAATGTGACAAATATGAAAAGGGCATGTGTCTTCTGGCAAAAATTGTAAAGACGATACGTGAATGAATGAAGTCTGGGAAACAGTCCTTAAAGGATCTGGGGTATTTTGGCAAGTTCTCTTTCAAGTGGAGGAGGCCATGTCCTTGGTGATGACCAGCCGTCAGGAGGCTGGGGGTGGAGTGGGCAGGTTGTCTCCTCTCTGGGTCTCAGTTTCCTCATCTGTAGTGGGAAGGGACTGCTCTAAAGAATTCTCTGAGATCCCATGGTCTTAGTTTGGGTTCCCCCAGAAGCAGACCTTAAGAGAAAGATCCCAGGGAAAGCGGGCTTATTCACGAGGTGCAGGAACCGGCCCCCTCCAGGGTGCGGGGAAGTGAGGTGGGGAAGGTGGGTTCTGAAGCAGGTCTGCGCTGTGGCGAGTGGAGCTTCCTCCCCTGAGAAGCAGTCGCCTCACCCCACCTGAGGGGGAAGATCTGGGCACTAGACACGACTGGCTCTTGTCAGCCACAGGTAGAGGGTGGCTCCAAGGCGGGGTTCATTCCCCTGCACTTCTAGCCTGCTTTCACAAGGGCAAGGTCACTTTCTGAGGCTTCAGAGAAAGCCCTCAGGCGGGGAGAAGCCGCTGCAGTGGTGGAAGGCCTGAAGCACAGAGAGATGTGAGGCCCGAGGGACCAGCCGCCAGCCGGTGTCAGTCACACCCTCTGACTGGCTTAGAGTCTCTGATCTCAGATGGCTTCCTGAGGTAAATGTGGAGGCAGCGGGAGGGCTTCTAGAGGATTCTCAGTTCCTGGATGTGGGCAAGAGAGAAGGGGAGTGGCAGGGGGACAAGTGAAACTGACCTGGGAGGGACACAGCAGCAAAGCAGGCCCCCTGGCTGTTCCTTGGGGCTGAGTCACCCCTGCTGTGAGGACCTAGTCACCCTCTCTGGCCCTGCCTGCTCCTCGGGGCCCGGGAGCAACATCCAGGCCTGGAGAAGGGAGTATGGAGGTGGCTTCATGCACCACTAGACCTGCCACTGGATCTTCATGTACTGAAGGCAGAATGGATTTCCCAAGAATGACTAGGGGCTAGGCCCGGATGACTGGGTTTCTGGGAGGGGAAGGGAGACTGAGGGGCAGATGCTGGGTGTGGGGACGTGGGGAATGGGCTCAGCACTGGTTATCCAAGACTGAGGAAGCGGGGAAGAACGGAGGCCAGACCCGGGGTCCTGGAAGTGGGAGGGGTGGGAACAGGGAGGTGGGGCCCTGGGGGAGGTTGTGATGGGGTGAGGTTTCTCTGCTGTTCCGGGGGTGCTGGAAGCCTGTTGCCAGAGACACCTGTCATGTTTTGCCTCTCTGCCCAGTACTCAGTCAGCCTTCCTTTCTTAATAGGAGCTTCAGCAATGATTTGGCCAAATTGCTAATTTTACGGGTGAGGAAACTGAGCCAGCAACAGGAATTAGTCACAGGAACTAGCAGAATAAAGACAGGCCATCTCTTTCCCCACTCCTACTTCAGGAACCTTTTTGAGACAACAGTCCCACTTTTGGAAGTATAAGATCCCCAGTAGAGAAACCATATAATTAATTAATTAATTTATTTATTTATTTTTGGCCATGCCATGCGGATTGTGGGATCTCAGTTCTCTGACCCGGCATCCAACCCATGCCCCCTTCAGTGAAAGTGCAGAGTCCTAACCACTGGACCGCCAAGGAATTCCCTGAAATCATATATTTTAAAAAATATATAGTTTACTTTATTTTTTTAACTTTTATTTTTTTTTTATATTTTTATTTATTTATTTTTGGCTGCGTGGGGTCTTCGTTGCTGCGCACAGGTTCTCTCTAGTTTTGGCGAGCGGGGGCTATTCTTCATTGTGGTGCATGGGCTTCTCACTGCAGTGGCTTCTCTTGTTGCAGAGCACGGGCTCTAGGCACGCGGGCTTCAGTAGTTGTGGCACACAGGCTTAGCTGCTCCGCAGCATGTGGGATCTTCCCAGACCAGGGCTCGAACCCATGTCCCCTGCATTGGCAGGCGTATTCTTAACCACTGTGCCACCAGGGAAGCCCCTATTTTACTTTTTTAAATTGAAGTATATTGATTTACAATATTATATTAGCTTCAGGTGTACAACATAGTGATTCAATATTTTTATAGATTATGCTCCATTTAAAGTTATTACAAAATAATGGCTATATTTCCTTGTGCTGTACAATATATCCTTGTTGCTTATCTATTTTATACATAGCAGTTTATATTTCTTAATCCTGTACCCCTATCTTTCCCGCTTTCCTCTCCCTATTGGTAACCACTAGTTTGTTCTCTGTGTCTGTGAGTCCCATATACTTTTTTCAAAACTCAGGTGCACAAAATTGGATTATGCATAACACCTCATTTGTCCACTATCATCAAATGGTCTATGCATACCCCTCTTGTTTTCTGTTACCTATTTATTAAAAAATCTGAGCACCTCTGAATCCAGCGCCTAACCCAACGCATAGATTATTTCTAAGAACTTCCTCACAGACAGGCTTCTGCCCTGTCCCAGCCCCAGCCTGCCTCTCAGAAGGGACCACTAGCCTGGATTTGTGTTTTCATTTTTCTGCTTTTCCTTCTTTTAATTATCACAGATGTCTTTAGTTTCATTTTACTTGCTTCTGAACTGTATAAAAGAAGCATGAAAATATTTTGTTTTCTAGGACTGGCTTGTTTATTAAAAATTTTCTTGTTATGGAAATTTCAAACCCACGAAACAGAGAGAAGCAGAATGTCATGGACCTCTATATACCCAGCAGCCACCTCCAACCATTATCAAGATTTTGCCGCACTTGCTTCATCTATCATGTTTTTCTTTCTCTTTTCCTGCAAATCTTAGACATCTTATCATTTCACTGAAGCCCTTCCTACTACTGATATAAATTTGCAGAGCACGAAGTAAAAAGCCACCTTTTCATATTAGGAGACATAAATTTGTAAAAATAACTTGAATAAAAACTACAATTTGGGTGTCAAAAAATTGTACTTGTGCATTTAATCACTTGTACATACGTCAATACTCATTTCTAAAAACTGTTGACATTTTCTTACATAACTATATTGCTATTATCACACCTAACAAAAATCAACAACGATTCCTTATTACCATGTAATACCAGAGACCTGCTAATTTGACCTTACATAATTTTGCTAGGATTCATCCAGGGTGTTCCACTGGCTGTAAAATATTCTATTTATCCATTGTATCTGTCCATTCTCTTACTGTTGGGCATTGGCTCATTTCCAGTTTTTAGTCATTGTGACTAGTATGGGTGTGAATATTCTTGCATGCGTCTCCTGGCATATATGTGCTAAATGTGTTTTGAAAAATACCTAAAAGTGGAATTGCTGGGTAAGTGGAAACCTGGGTTCTCCAATTTTCACACTAATCAGCAGTGATTAGAGATTCCGTGGACCTCTCTAACACTTGGATGTCTGTACTGGGTTGTGAAGTAAAATTCAGTTTTTTACTGTGGTGACATTCAGAAAAGTTTGAACAACCTTGGTTTAAAGAGTCAAATAGTTATACAATGTTTGTTACAAAAAAACCTGCCGTTCCTTTCTCTTTCTCCCACCCTGCCCCCTTCCCCCTCTCTGGCATTCACTTTCCTTAATTTTGGTATTCATCTTCATAACTCTAAGTAACATGCTTATAATGCTACTTCTTAGTTTTTAGGCATTATTTATTAGGCCTTCCTACTACGGAAGATTTTTTTTTTAATCTCCTTCTCTTCTCCCTCCATCCTCCCAATATAGTTAAATCTTTATTTTTGATTAAATCAATATTCTGGCTTTATATTATGATGACCATGTATATGCTATTCATGGCAGAACCATGTAATGTATTTTGATTTCTTTTTCTCTCTCTTTTTAAAAAATATATTTGTTTATTTATTTGGCTGCTCCCACACAGGATCTTCATTGCGGCCTTCGAACTCTTACAGTGCATGTGGGATCTAGTTCTCTGACCAGAGATGGAACCAGGGCCCCCTGCGCTGGGAGCGCGGAGTCAGCCACTGGACCACCAGGGAAGTCCCTCTTTTTCTCTCTTGCATAGCTTTTTGTTTTCTCTATAATGAATACTTGTCTTTTTCTTTTTCTTGGTTCTCTTCGTGGTTATCCCTAATTCAGTCACCAGCCTCTCTGCCAGGTGTCTAAATCTGCTCTAGGTACGTCCAGACACACCACGGGTTCCATCCAGTTCCTTATCTGTCCATCTCACCTCCTATCGCCCTGTCTTCTGTGGCCACAGTCCCCAAGGCCATCACCCCTCCCTCTTCCTGTAGTGTGGAGACCGCATCTATATTTTTTCTGTTTTTTTGTTTTGAACTCACTCTTCAAGCTGCAGCAGCTTGGCTTCCACACGCCCCACGCTTCTGCAATGGCCTTTTTGTGTTTGTGTTGCTAAACCCAATGGACAGTCTTCTGTTTTCATCTTCACGCCTCAGCAGCCTTTCACGTGGCGGACGTCTGACTTCCTTGAAGCAGTGTCCTCACTCTTGCTTATCATCTGTCTCTGCCTTGGTTTTAGTTCTCCCAGAAGCAGATCCTGAGACAAGGACTCTGAGTATGAGGGAGTTGCAGGGATCACTGGCAGAGGGGTGGGGAGGGAAGGCAGCCAATAAAGAGTGCATTTAAAATTTTTATTTTATTTTATTTTTTGGCTGCACCATGCTGGCTTGCTAGATCTTAGTTCCCCGATCAGGGATCAAACCCAGGCCCTGGCAATGAAAGCACGGAGTCCTAAACACTGGACCACCAGGGAATTCCCTATTTTATTTTATTTTAATTAATTTTACCTTATTTTTTTATTGAGGTACAGTTGACTTACAATATTATAGTCGTTACAGGTGTACAACATAGTGCTTCAAAATTTTTATAGGTTATACTCCATTTATAGTCATTTTAATTGGTTATTTCCCCTGTGCTGTACAATATATCCTTGTAGCTTATTTATTTTATACATACTAATTTATATAATTTGTACCTCTTAATCCCCTACCCTCTATTTTGCCCCTACCCCTTCCCTCTCCACAGTGGTAACCACTAGTTTGTTCTCCATATTCCTGAGTCTATTTCTTTTCTGTTATATCCACTACTTTGTTTTATTTTTTAGATTCCAGAAAGGGTACATTTTTAAAAAAATTAAAAAAAATTTTTTCGGTCTATGATGGGTCTTTGTTGCTGCGCACGGGCTTTCTCTAGTTGCAGGGAGCAGGGGCTACTCTGCTGAGGTGCGCGGGCTTCTCATTGTAGTGGCTTCTCTTTACTGCAGAACACGGGCTCTAGGCGTGCAGGCTTCAGTAGTTGTGGCACGTGGGCTCAGTAGTTGTGGCTCGTGGGGTCTAGAGCGCAGGCTCTGTAGTTGTGGCGCACGGGCTTAGTTGCTCCTCGGCACGTGGGATCTTCCCGGACCAGGGCTCGAAACTGTGTCCCCTGAATTGGCAGGCAGATTCTTAACCACTCTGCCACCAGGGAAGTTCAAGGTGCATTTTTTTTCACTTTTTCCCCCAGTTTTATTGAGGTATAATTGATAAATAAAAATTATATATGTTTACAGGGTACAATGTGGTACTTTGATATATGTACACATTGTGAAATGATTCACCAGATTCAAGATAATTAACACATCCATCATCTCATATAGTCATCTTCTTTTTTTTTTTTGTGGTGAGAACATTTAAGATCTACTCTCTTAGCAAATTTCAAGTATACAAGATCGTTTTATTAGCTGCAACTACCACACTGTACACAAAACCTCCAGCACCTAGTTATCTTGCATAATTGAAACTTTGTACAAAGGGCGGTACATTATTAAGCCAGTCACCTTAGTGAGTGACTGGACCTTAATCCAGAGGGAAAACTCTGGGAAATGATGAAAAACACATACCTCAGAATTATCCCACCTAAGGTGTGAGGGAGATGGGATACTGATATTCCAACTTCTGAAAGTAATTGGTTGAAAGCTGCTTTGGAGATGGGGTGGGTATTGATTTTGCTGCACTTCTAGCTTATGGGGTGTGGGCCTAGCAGCCATCTGGAAGTTGACTTGCAGGGTCTGAGGGTGTTAGGATCTGAGGGATTTGAGGGCAGGATGCTGACAGTGTCTGCTACACTCCCCAAACAGAATGTAAGGTCCATGAGGGCAGGAGCTTCATGTTTTGCTTATTTCTAGATCTTCAAGGCCTGGCACATAATAGTTGCTTAATAAATAGTATTTTGATGACAAAATGAATGAGTGAAGAATTCATGGATTCAATTGCAAGGGTCTAGCAAGAGACTAAGCAAACTACAGTAGTAGATACTGTGGAAGCTAAACGCTTCAGGTAAACGAGCCTCATTTTGCATGAAAAAGGGAAAGCAAGGAGTACCCTGATAGTAGTTAGAAACTTGAGAACAATTCAGTTTAGCAAAATCATGGAATTCAAATGAAATGACACAAAATCACTGGGTCCTTAATAATGCCACCGAGCAGCTGGATACTCAGCTTTGGAGACCCCCTCTGGTTTTGTTCTGTGATATGATACATTGACTATTGCTTGAATTGGGATCTCTATTAATTTGTAGCCCAAAGCATCCCAACAGATATAAACTCTGTTGTAAAAACTTGGTATATAATTACATGACTTTTATGTGCCTCAGTTTCTTCATCTGCAAGATGGGGATAATAATATCTTCGTAGTATTTCTATGAAGATTAGATGAGTTAACACATGCAAAACACTTAGAACTGTGCCTGGCACAGGGCAAATACTCATACAATGTCAATTGTTCTTAGTGTTTTATTCTTATTACTTTAAAATATAATATGTTATTATACTGTGCATTAACTATTTGTTCTAAGTTCTTATAATATTCAATTTTCAAAATTAGGCATTTTTAGCTGTATTTTTGATATTTTCTATTATTTACCTTAATGTAGCATGATCAGAGAATATGGCATGTATCATTTCTGCCTTTTTTTTTTTTTTTGCCATGCCTCTAGGCTTGTGGGATTTTAGTTCCCGAACCAGGGATTGAACCCAAGCCATGGCAGTGAAAGCACCAAGTCCTAACTACTGACTGGACCACCAGGGAATTCCCCATTTCTGCCCTTATGTGGCATAAAATTGGAATGGTTTTCGCAAAATGTGCTTTAGTGCTTAAAAAACTATATCCTATTTTTGAAAGTTAATCTTCCACATATATCTGTTAATGCTACCTTATTAGTTGTTTTGTTCAGATCAATCAGTTAAATCCTATATCTAGAACTGAATCTGAATTTGCTCTCCATTTCTACTTTCTAATGTTTCCAAGATCCACCTCTCCCTCCTGTGTTCTAACTGGACATGATTCCAGCCTTTTCTCAAATACCAGTTTGTTTCTAGACTCAGTGCTTTACCTCTGAGACCTTTCTACTCTCTACCCTCAAAATAACCTTCATTATAAAGATTCTGGAAAAAGACACCAGTCTATGGCTTTTCTATCCCCACTGATGGGCCCCCTTTTAAACCCCACTTCCTCTTGCTCTGTCTGTGAGCAGGAAGTGTCTGAAACCAGATGTTCCTCTTTTCTGGACACTGTCAAATCCAGCCTCCTTCCCCCCCCCGACCATGGCCCTGACACTCAGCTTTTGGCCACATGATTGCTCCAGTTTTCTGTTGCAATGGTTCTTACACTTTTCTATCAGCAGAGTAATTTTTTGTGAGTAAAAACCACTGTGGAACCACCTACTATAGCTTACCTAGGCTTTGTTGGCATATTTACGACCAGGAAAAGGAGTTTTCCAGTGTGAACTAAGGAGCTAGGAGCGAGACCCATCCTGCAATAATATCTTTGGTTCGTCTCTCCACTATTTCCTTCTATGCTCCCCAGACCAGTGGAAGTCATTTTTTGTCTTGCCCAGAGCTGAAATTTCCGTTACTATTTATTCAGTTGGCATTTGCTAAGCTCCTTTAACGTGGCATGTACCATGTTCAGTCCTGGGAATATAAATTTGGATAATTCAAAATTGTTGCCTTCACAGACTCATAGATATAGAGAACAAACTAGTGGTTACCAGTGGGGAGAAGGGGGAGGGGCGATATAAGGGTAGGGGAGTGGGAGGTACAAACTATTGGGTGTAAGATAGGCTCTAAGGATGAATTGTACAACACAGGGAATATAGCCAGCATTTTGTAGTGACTGTAAGTGGAGTGTAACCTTTAAAGATTGTATAAAAAATAAAAATTAAAAAATTGCCTTCAATAAACAATAGTGGAAAAAACAACCTCTTAAACACTTAATGAGATCCCAATGTGAGGACTCTTAATAGAGCTGTATGGAAGACAGCCTGGGTCTGAGTAGGAAAATCAAAGAAGGCAGGAGTTTCTAAGGATGACAAAGAGAAGCAGAAGAAAGGCATTCCAGACATGTTCAATGGTAGGTTGAACTAGTTATCTAAAACTTCATAACAAATGACCACAGACTTAGTGGCTTAAAATAACAATAATCATTGTTGGTGGAAATGCAAATTGGTACAGTCACTTTGTAAGACAGTTTGGCAAATTCTTACAAAACTAAACATACTTTTACTGCATTAATCCAGCAACCTGTGCACCTTGGTGTTCACCCAAAGGAGCTGAAAACTTACGTCCACACAAAACCCTGCACATGGATATTTACAGCAATTTTATTCATAATTGCCAAAACTTGGAAGCAACCAAGATATTTTTCAGGAGATGAATGGATAAATAAACGTGGTACATCCAGACAATGGAATGTTATTCAGCACGATCAAGAAATGAGCTATCAAACCATGAAAAGACATGAAGAAAACTTAAATTCATATTATTCAGTGAAAGAAGCCAGTCTGAAAAGGCTGCATACTGTATCATTCCAACTATATGACATTCTGGAAAAGGTAAAACTATGGAGACAGTAAAAATGTCACTGGTGGAGGATGTTGATGATTGGGGAGGCTATGCATATGTGGGGGTAGGAGGTATATGGGAAATCTTCATACCTTCCCCTCAATAGTTCTTTTGCACCAGGGTCTCTCTACAGGGTAGCTTGAGTGTCCTCACAGCATGGTGGGTGGCTTCCTCCAGCCTCCAGAGAGAGACCCATCCAAGGGAGCAAGACAGAAGCTGAAATGCCTTGGGAGCCACACACCTTCACTTCTGCTCTATTCTCTTGGTCACACAGGTCAGCCATGATTCAGCGTGGAAGGGGGGCTACACAAGGGTATGAATATTAGGATAGGAAGATTGTTAGGGGCCATCTTGGATGTTGGGTACCATACAGGGCACGCTAAGTGTAACTGATATATTGTGCTTGGGCTATAAATGATTAGAAATGAATCAAAGGTATTTATGGACTAAATTGTCAGGGTCTAATGAGTTTGGCTTTTAACTGTTTGTGATAAGAAATTATTGAAAGGTTTTTAAGAAGGCACCTAGAAGTTTGAACTCTCTCTTCTTATCCATATTATACAGCAAGAGCTTTCCAATATGTCCAAATAAACCCCCTGATGTTCTCTGCTTTTTCTTTGGGCTGTTTGATACCTCATGTAGATTTACACACACTCTGTCTTTCAGTTTTGTGTTGGACTGCCTTTTAGAAACTGTCTGTGTCATATATCTACTTGGATATTCTTCCACTTTGTAAAACAAAATCTCTGAATCAGTTGGGATACTTTTGGTTGCAAATGAAAAATTCAACTCAAAATGACTTAAGCGATGAATAGAATTCATTGACTCATACAACTGGAAAGTCCAGAGGTAGAGAGGATTTCAGGTGTGGTTTGATCCAGAGTTTCACATTTTCAAGAGGGATCTGGCTCTATTTCTGTGATGTGTTGGTTCATCCTCAGGTGGACTTTCTCCACAATAGCAAAAATGGCTCCAGTGAGTTCAAGTTTTATATTACACTGGAAAGAGCAAAAGCATCTTTTTCCTCAGATCCACTTTGATTGGTCTGGTTTAGATCACATGCCCATACTTAAACCCATCACTGAAGTCAAGGGTCTGGAATATACAAATTGGCTTAGTTTAGTCCACATGCTCCACCCTCAGAGCTGGGGGTGAAGTCAGTTTCCCCCAAATGACATAGTCCTTCAAATGGGAATTGAAAGTTGCTGAGAAGAGGGAAATTGGATGCAGGGAGGAAACCGCAAGTGTTCAACACAAAATCAAAATTGTGTTGTGGTTCATCTAAACAACAGTCACTGAGCCCCAGTCAAAGATAATATTGGGCCCTGGGATAGAGCCATGAATTTGACACAATCCCAGCTCTCAAGTGAAGCAGAGTCTATTATTTCCTGAGAACATAAACTCTCTGAGGGTGGGGATTTTTTTCCTTTCTTGTTCACGTGTATATCTTCAGAGCCCAGAACAACACCTGGCACATAATAGGCATTCAGTAAATATCTGTTGAATGAATAGTCTGGGGGAAAGATGGATGTATATGTAATTCACCATACAATATAAGGTCCATTTCTGGCTCTAGGGACTTCGAGAGGATGGGGCTGTGATCTACTGTCTTACTCTTCCTCCTTTCCTCTTCCCTCTTCTGATTGTAGCTCCTCCAGGGTGAGAGACTGGGAGGAAAGAACTGGAGAGAGAACAGAGGGCTCCTCATGTGCCTGGCTGCCTATTGGCTGTCGGAGGTGCCCCTAATCTCACTCGTGTGCGGCTGGGTCCATCTCCTCTCATGGTCCTCAGGATCTGAGGTTCAAGGTGTTCTTGGGGGTGATATTTAGCTTTACCATAGCCCCCTTCTCTGCTGAGGAGCACCTTGGAGGGGGTAACGCCTGCCTTCCTTGGCCTCTCCAGGCCTACCCATTCTCTAACCCTCTTTCCTTCATTTAGAACCACGAAGTCCCCATTTCTCCCTGTTTCTTGATCTTATTTAAGCCACATAAAACTTTTCTGGAGGAAAGCTCTTATACATGCAGCCTTTCTTTGAACCCCAAGGCCTGTAAAGCCCTGAATATGGAGGCCCTGAAGCTGGATGTGACAATAATGATACAGCATCAGATCAAGGATCAAGGTTACTTTGTCAAACTGGAGACGTTTCAGCCAGAGGATGTTTAGTGTCATGGTAAGATAATGTGGCAGAGAGAGCTAGTTGTCTCCTAGTATCTGTCTTCCTCTTTTTTTCTTTACTAATTCAACTCCAAATTTTAGCCATGAACATGGCTACTTAGAATAAAGACTATGTTTCCCAGGCTTCTTTGCCGCTGTGTGTGGCCATGTGACTAAGTTCTGGCCAATGAGATGGGAGTGGAAATGATATGTGTAACTTTTGGGTCATACTCTTAAAGGAAAGAGTCACATCCACATTCTTTATTTTTCCTGCCAGCTGGAGGGTGGACATGGCGGTGGGCCATCTTTGACGGGCTGGATGAGGGCAGTACCTTGGGATGACAGAGCAACTTGCTAGAAGGAGCCTGGCTTTCCAGCACTGTGGAGCCTCTCTACCTCCCTGGACTGTCAGCAGGACAGTCTGGCTTAAGCCTCTAAGATTTTGGGTCCTATGACAGCAGTTGAACCTCACCCTCGACTAATACAAATTACCATTTGTTGGGCACATCCTATATGCCAGCCACTGCGCTAAGCTTTTCCACATACATTATTTAATTTAATCCTTACAAGTTTTTGATTGTTGTTAAGTAGTGCATCAGTTAGGGCATTCTGGGCAAAAATAACAGAAGACTCTAGCTAACAAGTAAAAAATGTAATTTACTGGAAGGAAATAGAGTGGCTTAAAGAATGGAAGAGAGGGTTGAAAGACACAGAGAGGACAGAAACCATGGCTTTGGAGGTCCTGCCAAGAGAGAAATAAACCAAATATTAGTTTTCTACCCTTGCGTCACTGTGCTCAAAATTCAAGTTAAATGTAGAGTCCACTTTGCCTAGCTTTGGGCAAGAGGCTACTCATTTAGTTAAGAAAAGGTAAGGCACCTTAACTTACCTTGATTTATTGTCTCACCAGGACTGTACACAATGGTGGGGAGGTAGTTGGCCAACAGGAAATTGACTGTTATTAGTAAAAGAAGGGGGGAATGAATGCTGAGTGGCCTAAAAACAACCAACATCCACTACTGTTAAGTAACATGATTTCTAATTATATTATAAGGAAAATGAGGCTCAGAGAAGCGAGTTAACTTGCCCAAAGTCGTACAGCTAGAAGAAAGCAGAGCTAGTAACTGAACCAAGGTCAATTGCCATACTCTTAATCATGATGCCATGTGGCTTCCAGTGATTGACTCTGACCAAGTACCTTTATGTTTCACTTTCCACAGAGCACTTCTGTGCCCAGTCGGCTTTCTGCTGACTGATGCTGCTTTGAAGAGGGTATAAAGATGGATCTAATGGGATCCCTTTTCCCTGTTGATTCTTGGACCTATTTGGCCACAAATTGGGGGCACGCTTTAACTTCAAGTTTAAAAAACTTGAAGTTGGGCTTGTTGGAAAATCACGGACACCTGGTTGTCACTCCTACAACCTGCTTCACCCTCCACACCGCCCACAGGCTGCAAGTGGTTCAGACAGCGATCAGTGGGCCTCTGGTGTATGAACACCTTCCTCTCTTCTTGTGCTTCGGGAAGAACAAACCCCTGATTGCCTGGATCCTTTAAATCCACCCACTTCTCACATATTAATTGTGAGAAGAACTGCTGTAATCCCTGCACGGTTGGTTATCTGCAGGGGATAGAGACCTGCCTGAATTTCTGCAAGAAAATGGGGGCTTGGTGTGAAGATACATGGGGCTCAGGTGTGAGGATGTGTGTTCTGGGGGACTAAGCACCCCCAGAGGCAGGCTGCTCTTCACCCCTCTCTCAGAGGCTGTGCCGCTCCCTCACATCTCTGCTCCTCTCTGTGAATAGACTTCAATTCCCTTTTTGTTACCTCTACTCCTTCGAAATTTAGTTTGCCCAAGGCATCACTTCCGCATTCTGGAAAGGGGGGAGGGGGGAGGAGGGAACATCGACGGTCAAGGAGGGGCGGTGTCAGCCCTCCGTCCATCAAGGCATTTCTTTACATCTCATTGGTCAGAATGGGGTCACATGACCACTCCGCGCTGTGAGACGGGTTGGGAAAACCTGTAAACAGCTTTTCCAGTCCCTATTGGAGAGACACACAGAAGAGTGAGTGGAGGTGGAAGTCAGACCAACCTGCCCAGGGGTGGGGGGTGGGGGCTGTGTGTGGGGGGTAGGGGGGTTGAGACAAAAATTTATTAAATGGCTTGAAACTATAAAGCTTTCTGCAAACATTGGCTTCAAAATAGAATGCATGTAGTACCACCCATTTGGAGAGTCATTTGGCAGTGAGTAGGAAGGGTCCCAAAGTGTGCAGCATCTTGGCCCCAGTCATTTCATCTTAAAAATTCTATCTGGGGACTTCCCTGGTGGCCCAGTGGGTAATACTCTGCGCTCCCAATGCAAGGGACCCAGGTTCGATCCCTGGTGGGGGAACTACATCCCGCATGCATGCTGCAACTAAGAATCCATATGCCGCAACTAAGAGCCCACATGCTGCAACAAAGATCCCGTGTGCCGCAACTAAGATCCTGTGTGGCACAACTAAGACCCAGCACAGCCAAAATAAATATAAAATGTTTTAAAAAATTATATCTGAAGAAAAGAATTGCAAAGAGCTGTGTGTAGAAAGTTATTTAATGCAGTATTGCCTAAAATAGTCAAACACTAAAATTTCTCAACTTAATGGAATATTTTATACCATTAGAATAAGCCCTGTAGAGCTTGCAATGAACACACACACACTACTATATATAAGATAGATAACCAACAAGGACCTACTGTATAGCACAGGGAACTCTACTCAATATTCTGTGATAACCTACCTATATGAGAAAAGAATCTAAAAAAGAATGAATATATGTATATGTATAACTGAATCACTTTGCTGTACACCTGAAACTAACACAACATTGTAAATCAACTGTACCCTAATAAAATTTAAAAAATAAAGTCTTGGAAATCTACATGAAATATTTGTGCTAAAACGTTATATGACAAAACCATAGTACAGAATCAAACCTATCCTATCATGACAAGTTTGTAAATAGTATCTGTGCAGAAAAGCTGATATATTATGGTCGTGGGACTATGTGTTGTTTTTTCTTGTTTTCTTTAGTATTGTCATAATACTGTTTGCATAGTTCATACAATTGGGAGAAAGAAATACAATTACAGTGGCTTCCTAGGCCTGCCCCAACTTCTTAGGGGTTGAACAGTCAGATATCTTAGGACATATCAGACTCACGCTCCAGAAGAACCTGCCTTGTGGGGTTGGAGAGAGGTGGTTGCCCTTTTACATTTGCGTCTACCCCCCTCACCCCTAGAAGCAAAAGAATCTGTACAAAAGAGATTCTGGTTCTTCTCCTCCCCTGACAGAAGCACAACTTCCTTCCCATCCTATTCCAGGAATTAGTAGTTTTCTTCTCTGTTTTGCTCAGGTCAGGTCCTGAGCTACTTCTGCTTTCAAGGATGGGAAGCAGGAGGAAGTATTTCAGGGGTGGTGGCAGTGTACGTCTGACCCTGCCCTGCGAGTGACTTCTGGCCAACCATGTTCTTAGTGTGATTTTGGTGGAAATGCCCAAGACACCCATCAAGCCTGTGGTAGGAATTTTTCTCTGATCTGCCTGACGTTTGGCTCCCTGCTTGGACAACTGAGGGAGCAGGTGGAAAAGTCTAGAATGCTTCCAACTGAGTGACAGTCAACTCTGATGCCAATATACCATTTATGTGTCATTGGGGCCATGCCAGCCATATCATGGTCATCCCAAGACACAGTGGGTCAAATAATTATAGCTAATGTTGACTGAATATTCACTACATGCACTCTGACATCTATTATCTCATTTAATCATCACAACAACCCCAAGGGGTGAGTACTATTATTACCATCATTTCCCAATTGAGGACAATGGGGTCCAGAGAATAACTTGCTCAAGGTCCCAGGCTTTTAGAGCTAGGATTTTAACCTCCCAAGTCTGGCCCCAGGCATCAAAGGCTTAACCAGATTGTTGAGGATGACATTCAAGTGGAACTTTCCTTGGCAATTCAGTGTAATGGAAAAACAATATTTTGTTGTTGGTACTTCCCAGAACCTTAGGAAGGTTCCCTCTTAGGAGGGTCGATCCTGTGAGGCAATTGCCTTTGAATGTGGTATGTCAGGCAAATTGGAGGGGTTTAGACAGAGGTAAGTTGTCTGGCTAGGTGAGGGAAAAGAGATTTGGAGAGATGGGTCTGAGAGATTGTGTTGGGGAGAGAGGAGCCTTGATCCTAGGTGCTGCATGGGGCAACAGGAGATGGAGACCCTGCTACCTTCTTTCTCTTGAGAGCAAAGCCAGTAAAGTTTGGGAGAAGAAACACGGCAGAGAGGATTTGTAAGGCTGAGCATGGAGAGTCATTTGATAGCAAACCCACTTGTTTGAAGGAGGTGAGGGAGTGACCCATGCAAAGATCTGGGGGAAAAATACTCCAATCAGAGGGAAGAGCCGATGTGCTGGTCTTGAAGAACTGCAAGGAGGCCAATGTGGCTGGAGTGGTGGGAGCAAGGGCTCAAAGAGAAGGAGATGAGCTCAGAGAGGCAAGGGTGGAGGCTGGGATGACAGATCACACAGGGCCTGGTAGGTTATGGAAAGACTGGCTTGGACTCCCAGCGAGGTGAGGAGACTTTGTAAGCTTTTGAGCAGAGGAATAATATATGCCTTGTGTTTTGAAAGGCTCCCTCTGGCTACGATGTTGAAAACTGACTTTGTGTTGTTGGGGGGAAATAGAGAAGCAGTGGGGCACAGACAAGGTCTAAGGCTCCATTCCAGGTGGGACAATGGTGGTTTCCACAATTTTGGTAACAGTGGAGTTGGTGAGGAGGGATCATATTTTTGGACATATTTGAAGGCAGAGCCGTAGGATTTCCTTATGACTTTCAGTCTGAGTGACTGGAAGTGTTACTGACCAGGGTTTTTGGCCTTCCGCAATCAACTGAATTTGAGAAGACGCCAGTGAGGAACTTCAGGCAAGTCTGTATTGGGGTTCCTGCAGCTGTAGGAGGGGGCGAAAACAAGTAACAGGTTTCCTTGCTCGCTCCCCGAGAGGGGCGGGGATGAGCCAGCTCCTTACATGGGGCGAGGGTGGGGGTGTGTCCAGGGGTCGGGCTGGAGGCGTGGCTTAGGTGGTCTGCCCACCCCTTAGGTGGTGTTGAGTGCAGGGGGCGTGCGCAGTACCCTGTTTTAGCTCCCTTTTCTTCAGAAGTGGCAGTTGGGTTTTTTTTTTGGTCTTTTTGTCTCTTTTGTCCAGAATTTGCCCCAACTGCACATGCATGCAGTTATAGTCTCTTACAGTTTCTTTGTATTTTGTTGCTCGAGGAGACATTTGTCCGGGTGCAAGCATTACAGCACTGCAGCAAAGAGTCCCAGGCCCCAGCCTGTCTCACAAGGACACTACTGCCACTGATTGAAAGTGGGGGAATAGCGCCGCCATGGTGCCCCCAGCCACCTGGCACTACCACGTGGGCCACACAGGCAAAGGCTTGAACCACAGCTCATCTGAGCTTCAGCAGAACGTCTGTGATCTTCCTGGAACAGAGGATGAGGAGCTGCTCTGGGGCCACCTCCTGCTCACCTCCTACGTCCCTTAGGAGGCTCTCAGGAGTCGTGACTCATGTCCCAGGTTCTGACTCTGTATGAGGCTTTCTGCCTCACCCACCGCCCCCTGCCCCCCAACAGAGCTCCAGATTAAAACTGCTTTGTCTCTTAGTTTAGGATATAGCCTCCCTTTTTTTGGTATCGTCCTTTTTGATGTGTAGGACGACCACGGAAGGATTGGTTTTGCTGTCTATGTAAGTAATAAACCGTATGAACCTAACAGTGGTTCATTGTAACTTTGCCGGTGGAATCAGTTGTGCCTTGGCCTAGCCTTGTCTCATGTGCTTGAGGCTGAGATGGGCCCAGATGCGGGGAGCATGATTGGGAGTGATCAGGAGTTCAGGTCTAGACATACTTGGTTTGCGGAGCTTGTCAGACATGGGGCGAGCCATCGGCTATCCGAGTCTGGAGCTCAGGAGAGGTCTGGGATGGAGACAGAAACCGAGGATCATCGACATATAGGTGATGTTTACAGCCCTGAGCCTACCTAAGGACAGGAGTAGATAAAAAAAGAGGCCCAAGGACTGAGCTCTGGAATCCTCCTTACCAGGTTGGGGAGAAAAGGAGGGATTGGCCAAAGAACCTGGAAGGAGGGATGGAGGTGAAGGAGAAACAGGTGAGTGAGGGTCCTTGGAAGCCAATATACAAATTAATCCTGGGAAGGAGTGGGCAACTGTGAAAAGCTGCTGTGGAATCCCTTAAGATGAAGATTGCAAACCAATTCTTGGAGTTAACCACTTATCCTTGGTGACAGTGATGAAAAAAGTTTTGGTGAAGTGGAGGCTGGGGTGGGGCAAAGGCTGGAATGGAATGTGTTCAAGGGAGAGTGGGAAGGGCAGACCTGGGCACAGCAAATACAGACAACTGTTCTGGAATCTGCTTTGCAAAAGGGACGCAAAAAAATGGGGCAGTGGTTGGTAGGGGAAGTGGGATCAGATAAAGTTTGTTTGCTTTTTCATTAAAAGAAATATATTAATTCTGGTGGGAATATCAGATTTTTGTATATACACCAGTATTGGTTTTATGTATTTGGTTTTATGTATTTATTCCAGAACCAACACCTTACCTTTGCTTATCTGACTTTAAGGTAGTGCTGTGATATGGCATGTCTGGCTATGGAGTGGAATTATGTAATAAGCTATGCTTCATAGTTTTCTAGGCTATTCTTGTGTGTTTTCTCCTCCAGGTGATTTTTAGAATCAGCTTGTCAAATTCGATAATAATCCTGTTGGGTGAGGTTACACTGAATTACTGAGTAATCTGACGGAGAACTGATACCTTTATAATGTTAAGCCTTGTCACCCATGAATATGGCATCGCTCTCTATTCTTTTATGTCTTTCAGGAAAGAGTAATAGCTTAAAAAATAAATAGTCCATACATATTTCATGTTAGATTTATGCTTACGTGTTTTATAGCTTTTTGGTGCTACGAATGGTGTTTTTCCTATTATATTTTCTAATCAGAAAATTAGTCTTAGCTGAACAAGAAATGGATTAGATTTTTATATGTTGATCTTGCTGAATAAGATTAGTTCTAACAAGTTATCACTTAATGGTCTTGGGTTTTCATACTTTCTGCAAATGATGACTTTTTTGCCCATTGAATCTGCCTCAAGTAGGAAATAGGGTTATGATTGGATGTTCCTGCTGCCCATCATTTTTGCCCTTGGGGAGGAAACAAAAGTTTCTTCTCTTTGAAGTGGTTTTCCACAGAGTTGGGCTCTGGGTTCTGGATACCCTAATTTACTCAGACTCAGAAAGAAAATAATTGCACCGGGGTGATACGTAATACTGGAATCTTGCATTATACTGACTTGGGTAGAAAACAGATGGGCAGTAAAAAAGAATTTGACAAATATAGGAAAGTAAAATTTCCTTCTAAAAGCTTATTTTAAACTCTTTTCAGTGAATGGAACTGGAAAATTATTTGTTCATATGGACAAAAATGAAACTGGATTCCCTGTTTCACACTGCACACAAAAAATTCAACAGTACACAAAGTAAGAAGTTAAATAACTGAAGTAAAAGAAGTATTTGAGAAGAATATATAGATGAAAAAAATTTTTCTAACTCTGGAGATTTATTAAACAAGTTACAGAAAAGGCTAATAATAAATTTGGCCACATGAAACAAAAGAACTTCTGCACAAGAAAGATGATAATTAGAATTAATAATAGCATCTAACTCATAGTTTGAGCCTGAGTATCAGAAGAGATTATGTCTGTGAAAGGGACCTGTAAATCACTAAGCAAATGGTGGGGTTTTTTAAAAGTATAATTTCCATTTTATTGTCTTTCCAGGGGACCGTATTTCTTTAGTCTTTAAGGACTTAGCTCCTTACATGGGCTTTGGTGGAGGTCCTGGGGCAGCACCAGCAGGTCTAAATCGGGGTGGAGGTGTTCGGTCCTTCCGGGCTTCCCGAGAACGATTCCTGACTACCTTGCGGTGAATGGCACAACTCACGCAGTAATGCGGTTTCACATACAGCTTGGGAAGCATATAGGACAGTTCGCGCCAGGAGCTCACTCACCGTCGAAAACACTCGCTTTGGAAATGTCCCTGACGGCTGCGGCCTCTACGATGCTCCAAATGACGAACTTCTTAACGGCCTCATCCTCGGGCACGCATCGGTCACAGCTGGTGCAGCGAATAGGCTGCACGTGGCCGCGCCCCTTTTAGGCACGACCATTATTCCTTCTTTTCCTGGTCGTCTTGGAAGCGAGGAGGCGAGAGAGCATGGTGGTTGTTTTTAACCTGACCCAGCAAAGCGCCTTATGCTCTATTTAGATTGATTTGATGTTAGGAACACTGGTTCACTCAAATTATTTCAAGTTTTGAAGATTTTGTAGTTAAGATTCCATGATAGGCATCATAAACGGATGGGTTCTTGACACCTTGGTTCCTACAAGCTTCATGCAACCTGCTCCTGCAAAGCTTGCCGTGGGATAGCAGTTAGTGAGCGGTTGGTAGCTGCTACAGTGCTAAGAGCTGAAATACACTGAAATTAACCACAGGTCTTTTTTTTTTGGTGCATTATAGACTCAGAGCTCCTAAATAGTTACATCAGAGAGATTCTTCTGGTACAATTGCTATCTAGTTGGGGAGGAACTTGCTACCCTGCCCTCTTTCCAGAATTCTCTCTCTGAGGGAGGGGTGGGGGGGATCTCTCTTACGAACCAGGCACTCTTCTGTGCACTGGAAATAGAGTGATGAGCAAGACAGACAAGAATCTCTGCTCTCTGGAGCTTATAGACTCTAGTTGGGGAGTCAGACATAGATAAACTACATAAATATGTAATATAATTTCATGTAATAATGAGTGTTATGAAAAAATATCTGAGTATCTGTAGCAGACACTGCAGTTGCTCCATTCACGTCCCATCAGTGTTTATCATTCTCATGCAAGCTGGCCAGGTTTCCAGCTGCCAGTACCTGCCTGCCTGAGGGCTCTCTCCGGCTCCTGGAGCCTTCTCTGCCTGGGTGCAGGGCAAATTGGATGCACCAGAGAAGTAAGGCTTTCCCGGAGAGCAGCCCTCCACTGATAGCTAATGTGAGTTGTGGATAAAAATCTAGCCCCCTCTCCTCTCAAGTGGATAACTCTGAGGCATGTTCTGCCCTGGATTTCAGAGTTCCTCAGTGTATTGAGCTCCGATCATCCACAGCAGTAACTTGTTTCATCTCACAGCTTTTATGGGTTCACTTCCTCACCAGTGTTTCCTGGATTACCTCTCAAATAAATTACTTCCCCTTGTCTCAGTGTTCATGTACAGGGGAACCCAAGGTAAGCTTTCGTCAAGAGTAGGGGTAGGGGATGGATGGGAGCTTATAGCTAGGTGCCCACCTGTGGTTACCTGGTCAGGTGCACACCATAAGGTGGGTCATTAAGAAAAGCTCTGGGGGTTGGACAATCTTTCTGAGATATTGCCTATGCCTTTAAAGTGGGCCCTTGGCCTCTGCTAAGGGCACAGAGGGGCCGTGATATCCGAGCAACCTCTTGTGGTGATCAGAGTGTGAAAGTTTTTTTATCAAAAACAAACCCAGCTTATTTATATATTTATTTATTTTTGCATTCATTCTTTTTTTTTAAAAAAAAATTATTTATTTGGTTGCGCCAGGTCTTAGTTGCAGCATGTGGGCTCCTTAGTTGTGGCATGTGAACTCTTAGTTGCAGCATGCATATGGGATCTAGTTCCCTGACCAGGGATCGAACCCAGGCCCCCTCCATTGGGAGTGCGGAGTCTTAAGCACTGTGTCACCAGGGAAGTCCTGCCAGCTTATTTATTAAAATATGTCCCCACACCCTGGTTGGTAGCTTCTCATCCTGATCCAATGGTCTTATTTTTTTTTCCTCAGCCTCCTTTCCTGCTAACAAGAATGGGCCCTTTGTTGTTTAAATTACTTATTGGTGTTTTTCTTTTCTTTCTGATTATAAACGTCACTCTTTTTTTTTTTTTGTATAAAAGTTTTAAGTACACACATATATATAGAAGAAAATTAAAATCACCCTGTGGCAGATTAAAGTTGATCACAAATTCTTTGCCACACCTCCCACTGAGAGGTGAGATCTTTGTCCCCCTCTCTTAGAATGTGGTCGAGCTCCGTGACTGCTTGACCACTAGAATATAGTGGAAGTGACTCTGTGACAGTTTCCAGATCAACACCTTAAGAGACTGGGAACTTTCAATTCTTATCTCTTGGAATACTTGCTCTTGAAGTCTAACCACTATGCTGTGAGTAGCCCAAGCCACATAGAGAGGCCACATGGAGGTCCTGCAGGTGACAACTCCAACCGAGCTCCTGGCCTGCCCATGGCACCAACTTCCAGCCATGGGAGTGATCTGTTTTGAAAGTCCAGCCGAGCTGAGCCTTCAAGGACTCCAGCCCCAGTCACGATCTGACTGCAGCCATCTGAGATTCCCTAGTGAGAACTGCTGAGGCTAGACAATCCACAGCACCACGACACAATAAGTTGCTGTTTTAGACTTGTGGTTGCCAAGGGAGAGGGGATATGGGGGAGGGATGAACTGGGAATTTGAGATTAGCAGATGCAAACTATTCTGTATATGTATAACTGAATTACTTTGTTGTACACCAGAAACTAACACAACATTGTAAATCAACTACACTTCAATAAAATAAATTTTTAAAAAAAGTCGCCGTTTTATTTGGAGTAGTTTGCTCTGCAGCAATAGAGTAGAACAGACCCATTGTCCTATGATCCAGCGACAACCACTATTAACATTTTGGTTTTCCTACACATACGTATTTTTTTTTTTTTTTTTTTCCACACACACACACTGTATTTTATTTTTACAAGAGATAGATAGACTGACACCAAGCATTGTACATGGATGACCACAACAAAAGCAACAATGATTGCAATTACCAAACATGAAACACACTTATACTATGTCATAATATTGACATTCAGTCCAGTAATCCTCCACTGTAACAGCTCCTTTACTTTGCAGTGAAAATTGATTTGTATATTCTTTTCCTCTGAGTCCTTGTGGGATTTTTTTTTTTTTAATTCAGACAGAAAGTCACAAAAATTATACTCATCCTCATCACACATACGTATTTTTAAACAGGTAATTTTAAAACAAAATGTTCAGAATTTTAATGGAATTTTTTTCAGAGCACACACATTTCTTTGCTCTGGTTATTAAGAAAGCAGAACTAAGGGCAAGAGAAAATATGCTGGAGAGAGAATGAAAAATGATTGGCTTGTGGATCACATTAGCAGACACACACAAGTATGGTTTGGTGTTCTATGTAATTTCATGAAGATATGCTCCTGTGTCTTTGAAAACAGCTTGTGCAGACACCTTTGACTGTAATTCTCAGATATTTCTTAGGATAAATTCTTGGAAGTGAAAATTCCAGGGCAAAAGAGTTTGAGGCTTTCTTTTTTTTTTGGCTGCGTTGGGTCTTTGTTGCTGTGTGCGGGCTTTCTCTGGTTGCAGCGAGAGGGGGCTACTCTTCGTTGAGGTGCATGGGCTTCTCATTGCGGTGGCTTCTCTTGTTGCAGAGCACGGGCTCTAGGCCATGGGCTTCAGTAGTTGTGGCGTGCGGGCTTAGTTGCTCCGCGGCATGAAGGATCTTTCTGGACCAGGGCTCGAACCCGTGTCGCCTGCATTGCCAGGCGGATTCTTTTTTTTTTTTTTTAACATCTTTATTGAAGTTTAATTGCCTTACAATAGTGTGTTAGCTTCTGCTTTATAACAAAGTGAATCAGTTATACATATACAATATGTTCCCATTTCTCTCCCCTCTTGCATCTCCCTCCCTCCCACCCTCCCCATCCCACCCCTCTAGGTGGTCACAAAGCACCGAGCTGATCTCCCTGTGCTGTGCGGCTGCTTCCCACTAGTTATCTATTTTACATTTGGTAGTGTATATATGTCCATGACACTCTCTTACCCTGTCACATCTCACCCCACCCCCTCCCCATATCCTCAAGTCCATTCTCTAGTAGGTCTGTGTCTTTATTCCCGTCTTGCCACTAGGTTCTTCATGGCCTTTTTTTTTTTTTTCCCTTAGATTCCGTATATATGTGTTAGCATACTGTATTTGTTTTTCTCTTTCTGACTTACTTCACTCTGTATGACAGACTCTAACTCCATCCACCTCATTACAAATACCTCCATTTCATTTCTTTTTATGGCTGAGTAATATTCCATTGTATATATGTGCCACATCTTCTTCATCCATTCATCTGTCGATGGACATTTAGGTTGCTTCCATGTCCTGGCTATTGTAAATAGAGCTGCAATGAACATTTTGGTACATGACTCTTTTTGACCTATGGTTTTCTCAGGGTATATGCCCAGTAGTGGGATTGCTGGGTCATATGGTAGTTCTATTTGTAGTTTTTTAAGGAACCTCCATACTGTTCTCCATAGTGGCTGTATCAATTTACATTCCCACCAACAGTGCAAGAGTGTTCCCTTTCCTCCACACCCTCTCCAGCATTTATTGTTTCTAGATTTTTTGATGATGGCCATTCTGACCGGTGTGAGATGATATCTCATTGTAGTTTTGATTTGCATTTCTCTAATGATTAATGATGTTGAGCATTCTTTCATGTGTCTGTAGGCCATCTGTATATCTTCTTTGGAGAAATGTCTATTTAGATCTTCTGCCCATTTTTGGATTGGGTTGTTCGTTTTTTTGTTATTGAGCTGCATGAGCTGCTTGTAAATCTTGGAGATTAATCCTTTGTCAGTTGCTTCATTTGCAAATATTTTCTCCCATTCTGAGGGTTGTCTTTTGGTCTTGTTTATGGTTTCCTTTGCTGTGCAAAAGCTTTTAAGTTTCATTAGGTCCCATTTGTTTATTTGTGTTCTTATTTCCATTTCTCTGGGAGCTGGGTCAAAAAGAATCTTGCTGTGATGTATGTCATAGAGTGTTCTGCCTATGTTTTCCTCTAAGAGTTTGATAGTGTCTGCCCTTACACTTAGGTCTTTAATCCATTTTGAGTTTATTTTTGAGCATGGTGTCAGGGAGTGTTCTAATTTTATACTTTTACATGTTCCTGTCCAATTTTCCCAGCACCACTTATTGAAGAGGCTGTCTTTTCTCCACTGTATATGCTTGCCTCCTTTATCAAAGATAAGTTGACCATATGTGTGTGGGTTTATCTCTGGGCTTTCTATCCTGTTCCATTGATCTATATTTCTGTTTTTGTGCCAGTACCAAACTGTCTTGATTACTGAAGCTTTGTAATATAGTCTGAAGTCAGGGAGCCTGATTCCCCCAGCTCCATTTTTCGTTCTCAAGATGGCTTTGGCTATTCGGGGTCTTTTGTGTTTCCATACAAATTGTGAAATTTTTTGTTCTAGTTCTGTGAAAAATGCCAGTGGTAGTTTGATAGGGATTGCATTGAATCTGTAGATTGCTTTGGGAAGTAGAGTCATTTTCACAATGTTGATTCTTCCAATCCAGGAACATGGTATATCTCTCCATCTATTTGTATCATCTTTAATTTCTTTCATCAGTGTCTTATAATTTTCTGCATACAGGTCTTTTGTCTCCTTAGGTAGGTTTATTCCTAGATATTTTATTCTTTCTGTTGCAATGGTAAATGGGAGTGTTTTCTTAATTTCACTTTCAGATTTTTCGTCATTAGTGTATAGAAATGCAAGAGATTTCTGTGCATTAATTTTGTATCCTGCTACTTTACCAAATTCATTGATTAGCTCTAGGAGTTTTCTGGTAGCATCTTTAGGATTCTCTATGTATAGTATCATGTCATCTGCAAATAGTGACAGCTTTACTTCTTCTTTTCCGATTTGGATTCCTTTTATTTCTTTGTCTTCTCTGATTGCTGTGGCTAGGACTTCCAGAACTATGTTGAATAATAGTGGTGAGAGTGGGCAACCTTGTCTTGTTCCTGATCTTAGTGGAAATGGTTTCAGTTTTTCACCATTGAGGACAATGTTGGCTGTGGGTTTGTCATATATGGCCTTTATTATGTTGAGGAAAGTTCCCTCTATGCCTACTCTCTGCAGGGCTTTTATCATAAATGGGTGTTGAATTTTGTCGAAAGCTTTCTCTGCATCTATTGAGATGATCATATGGTTTTTCTCCTTCAATTTGTTAATATGGTGTATCACATTGATTGATTTGCGTATATTGAAGAATCCTTGCATTCCTGGGATAAACCCCACTTGATCATGGTGCATGATCCTTTTAATGTGCTGTTGGATTCTGTTTGCTAGTATTTTGTTGAGGATTTTTGCATCTATGTTCATCAGTGATATTGGCCTGTAGTTTTCTTTCTTTGTGACATCTTTGTCTGGTTTTGGTATCAGGGTGATGGTGGCCTCGTAGAATGAGTTTGGGAGTGTTCCTCCCTCTGCAATATTTTGGAAGAGTTTGAGAAGGATAGGTGTTAGCTCTTCTCTAAATGTTTGATAGAATTCACCTGTGAAGCCATCTGGTCCTGGGCTTTTGTTTGTTGGAAGGTTTTTAATCACAATTTCAATTTCAGTGCTTGTGATTGGTCTGTTCATATTTTCTATTTCTTCCTGGTTCAGTCTTGGCAGTTTGTGCATTTCTAAGAATCTGTCCATTTCTTCCAGGTTGTCCATTTTATTGGCATAGAGTTGCTTGTAGTAATCTCTCATGATCTTTTGTATTTCTGCAGTGTCAGTGGTTACTTCTCCTTTTTCATTTCTAATTCTATTGATCTGGGTCTTCTCCCTTTTTTTCTTGATGAGTCTGGCTAATGGTTTATCAATTTTGTTTATCTTCTCAAAGAACCAGCTTTTAGTTTCATTGATTTTTGCTATTGTTTCCTTCATTTCTTTTTCATTTATTTCTGACCTGATCTTTATAATTTCTTTCCTTCTGCTGGCTTTGGGGTTTTTTTGTTCTTCTTTCTCTAATTGCTTTAGGTGCAAGGTTAGGTTGTTTATTCGAGATGTTTCCTGTTTCTTTAGGTAGGCTTGTATTGCTATAAACTTCCCTCTTAGCACTGCTTTTGCTGCGTCCCATAGGTTTTGGGTCGTCCAGGCGGATTCTTAACCACTGAGCCACCAGAAAAGTCCTGAGGCTGTTTTTTTTTTTTTTTCCCCCCCACCATTCACTCTTTATTTATTTATTTATTTATGGCTGTGTTGGGTCTTCGTTTCTGTGCAAGGGCTTTCTCTAGTTGCGGCGAGCGGGGGCCACTCTTCATCGCGGTGCGCAGGCCTCTCACTGTCGCGGCCTCTCCCGTTGCGGAGCACAGGCTCCAGACGCGCAGGCTCAGTAATTGTGGCTCACGGGCCCAGTCGCTCCGCGGCATGTGGGATCTTCCCAGACCAGGGCTCGAACCCGTGTCCCCTGCATTGGCAGGCAGATTCTCAACCACTGCGCCACCAGGGAAGCCCCCCCTCCTTTTTTTTTTTAAAGCAAAATAATATTAAAAAAAGCACCGCGTAGAGGACTTCCCTTGTGGTGCAGTGGTTAAGAATCTGCCTGCCAATGCAGGGAACACGGGCTCGAGTCCTGGCCCAGGAAGATCCCACATACCACGGACCCACTAAGCCCAGGCGCCACAACTACTGAAGTCTACGCGCCTAGATCCCGTGCTCTGCAACAAGAGAAGCCATTGCACTGAGAAGCCTGCGCGCCGCAACGAAGACCCAACGCAGCCAAAAATAAATTCATAAATAAATAAATTTATATTAAAAAAAAGCACCGGGTTTCTCTGTACCTGAGTTGACCTTACTGATGGCCACACAGGAGGATAGCTCTGGCTGACAGGTATTCCCACTTTCCTGGGCAGGAGGGAGGGACATTTTGCAAAGCGTGCTTTCAGGGAGACATGTTCTGGGGGCCAGGTCATAAGTCTGTGCTTTGCTGTTCATAATGTTTCTAGAAGCAAGTGGGCAAAAAAAGCCACCTATGGGTTAGCGGCCCTGATGGTTTGGGCCGGGAGGCTGGGTAGAGGGGGCAGGTCTGGCAGGGCTGTGTGCTCACTGAGCCTCCGTCCTCTTCCTTTGAGTCTCTGATAGACTTCTGCCTCCTACTTCCCTTTTTCAGTCCTTTCTGGCTTTGGTGGCTTCCTTGAAGTGGCTCAGTGGTGCCTGCAGCCTCACGGCTCCTGCTCTCTCCAGCTATGACTCACAGAGTCCTTCTACTAACAGGTGCGCCAGGAGTTGGGGGGTCCTCACAGTGAGGAGGAGGGGAATTTTTGGGTTTGTGAGTTTGTGGAGAGAAAGGGTACAGAATATTTAGGAGTTAGGCTGGGAGAGACAAAGGGGATTGGGGGAAGGTTAAGGGATTCAAGAAGCAGAGTAGAGCTAGACCAAGATGGGATAAGCAGAGAAGCTTGGATAAATGACTCAATTCATGGACTAGGGGGTCCATGGCAAGGGGGTTTGGCTGGTCCCTTCTTCACAGAGGAGGAAACTGCGGACCCGAGAGGTGAAATGACACATCTAAGTGTGCACAGCAGGTCTTGGCTTCTCTTCTTGGAGTGTATCTTCTTGGATTCCACCTCCCCTCCTCCTATTGGTCTCCTCTTTTCCAAGGACGCAGGTGTAAATGTTTGTTGAATGACTGACTGATCAAAATGATTCAAGTTTTTTTCCCTTTGTGTCTGTGTTTTGTGGACTAAGAGCCAGAGAAGGGAAAGAAATGCTTGAAAGTTGCATAGGAAGGAAATTACTTGAGTCTTTAGGAACTTGATTGTTGGGCAGATCAGTGGGGTGGGAACCCAGGGTGGGGCTCAGAGAGGGGCTGAATGCACCTGTTGATGGAAATAATCAATAAACAAGAAAAGAGTTTTCTTTGAGCCAAACTGAGGACTATAGCCCAGGAGACAGCCTCTCAGAGAACTCTGAGGAACTGTTCCGGAGAAGCGTGGTTTTCAGCACAGTTCTATATCTTGTCAGAACAAAGAACATCAAACAAGTCAGGGATACATTCCTTCAAGGTTAAAAACCAAACCAAACAAGCAACAGATCAGCATGTGCACAGCCAGTCAGTATGGACTTGGCACCTGGGAGTCTTATCATCAAAGGAGTAGTGGCACTGGTGTCCCAGGAAGGGAGGCATTTAATCTTTATTTTTAACATGGACGTTCTTTACTTCTGGACAATGCATGCTTTTCTTTAATTATTAGAATAGTTGTACGATGTATGTTTGATAGGCTACACACAGGCTGTTTTAGTTAGCATAAAATTCAAGCTAAATCATGTATAAGCCAGAATGACTCCCCCATAGCTCAATACGTGAAAATTTCTTCCATTACACCCTGTTGGTGGTTCTTAGGCCAGGAGTCAGCAAACTGTCCTCTGTGGGCATAAGATGAGGGCTCCACCATGTGTTTTTTTTTTTTTTTTTTTTAAGATTTTATTTATTTATTTATTTATTGATTAATTGATTGATTGATTGATTGCTATGTTGGGTCTTCGTTTCTGTGCTAGGGCTTTCTCCAGTTGTGGCAAGCGGGGGCCACTCTTCATCACGGTGCGCGGGCCTTTCACTACCGCGGCCTCTCCCGTTGCGGAGCACAGGCTCCAGACGCGCATGCTCAGTAATTGTGGCTCACGGGCCCAGCCGCTCCGCGGCATGTGGGATCTTCCCAGACCAGGGCTCGAACCCGTGTCCCCTGCATTAGCAGGCAGATTCTCAACCACTGCGCCACCAGGGAAGCCCCACCATGTGTTTTTGTACAACCTGGAGCCATAGGTCCCAGATGAACATTTATAATCGATTCATGACAGGGAGCACTAACTTTGAATCACTTTGAACACTAGCTTTGAATGGCGTGCAATGTTATTTCTCCTAAAGAATTCCACTTGTCTCATCAGTAAATTTGTATTACAAAAAAAATTGTACTCAATTATTATATTTTGAATTTCCTTCATGAAAAATTTGTAGACATGCATTACCTCTTTTCTTATATAGGTACGTACGTAATAGACTCCATTTGCCTCTTGGTCCACAAAGTCTAAAATATTTACTATCTTGCCCGTTATAGAAAAAGTGTGGTGACCTCTGCTCCAGGCTGGGACCTGGGAGGCACCCATGTCCATGCTGGGTTAGGGTGAATCCCAACAGGAAGATGCTTGGGGCAGGAGAGCAGGCTGCTTTCTTTTATTTTTAAAAGAATAAATTTATTTATTTATTTATTTATTTTTGGCTGCATTGGGTCTTCGTTGCTGCGAGCTTTCTCTAGTTGCGGCCAGCGGGGGACCAGCGGGGGATACTCTTTGTTGTGGTGCGCAGGCTTTTCATTGCGGTGGCTTCTCTTGTTGCGGAGCATGGGCTCTAGGCACGTGGGCTCAGTAGTTGTGGCTCACGGGCTCTAGAGCGCAGGCTCAGTAGTTGTGGCCCACGGGCTTAGTTGCTCTGCAGCATGTGGGATCTTCCTGGATCAGGGCTCAAACCCGTGTCCCCTGCATTGGCAGGAGGATTCTTAACCACTGCGCCACCAGGGAAGTCCCCAGGCTGCTTTCTTAACTGTCTCCTTCTCTCCTCCTGACTCCCGCCCCCCTTGTTCTCCCTCCAGCCTTGGCCTTATGTCACGGGTTCAACCTGGACACGGAAAATGCAGTCATCTTCCAAAACAATGCAAGGGGCTTCGGGCAGAGCGTGGTCCAGCTTGAGGGATCCCGGTAAGGGCCACAGGGGGACTCCCTGCCCACACACTTTCCCTCCAAGGCTTAACATACCTGAAAAAAAAATCACAATTTCCTTGATTTGTTTTTTTCTTAATTTATCAGAGTTCTAAATTCAAAAGATACAAAAGAGTGTGATAGTAAGAAAGTCTCTTCCTCACTCCCTTCTCCCAATTCCCTCCCTAGCAGGGTCCCTGTTGAATGGTTTCTCATGTGTTCTTTCAGAGAGATTCTACAGTGCACAGACCTCCACATCATCCTGCACACAATTTGTAGCACACATTATACTCAAACTACAACCTGCTGCCTATTTTTGTAAATACATTTTATTGACACTTGGCTACCCCTACTCCCCACTTGTCATTTATTATTATTATTATTATTTTCCAATACTTAAAAAAATTTTACTGGAGTATAGTTGATTCACAATGTTGTGTTAGTTTCAGATGTACAGCAAAGTGATTCAGTTATACATATACATATATTCATTCTTTTTCAGATTCTTTTCCCATATAGGTTATTACAGAAAATTGAGTAGAGTTCCCTGTGCTATACAGTAGGTCCTTGTTGGTTATCTGTTTTATATATAGCAGTGTGTGTGTGTTAATCCCAAGCTCCTAATTTATCTCTCCTCCTCACATTTCCCCTTTGGTAACCGTAAGTTTGTTTTTGAAATCTGTGAGTCTATTTCTGTTTCGTAAATAAGTTCATTTACATCATTTTTCTCTGTGTGACTTACTTCACTTAGTATGATAATCTCTGGTCATTTATTTTTTGGGGCAGTTTTGGAGCTATAGTAGCAGAACAGAGAGACTGGGACAGAGACTCTATGGCCTGCAAAGCCTAAAATATTTACTTTTACAGAAATAATATTTATGGAAATAATGTTATTTTTCTAGAAGAAAGTTTGCTGGCCTCTGCTCTACACTGTCCTTTGCATTTTTTTTTTAATTAATAGAGCTTGCTGATTTTACCAAATAAATGAAAAAAGAGCTTACTTGTTCTTTTTAATGCTTACATCATATTCCATTATTTGGAAGTACTGTAATTTACATTTATATTACATTTAAATCTCTTTTTTAAATTTATTTATTTATTTAGGCTGTGCTGGGTCTTAGTTGCGGCACACAGGATTTTCATTGCGGCATGTTTAGTTGCGGCATGCAGGATCTTCAGTTGCAGCATGTGGGCTCTTAGTTGCAGCATGTGGGATCTAGTTCCCCTACCAGGGATTGAACCTGGGCCCCCTGAATTGGGAGCGCGAAGTCTTACCCACTGGACCACCAGGGAAGTCCCCAAATCTCTTCTTAATGGACATTAGATTGTTTCCAAACTTTTGCTATATGAACAATGTTGGCATTTTGTACATGTGCAAGTATATTTTGGAAGTAAATTCCTAGAACTAGGATTGTTGGATCCAAGGGTACATGTGCATATGTAATTTTAATAGATTTTTCCAAATTACTCTCTTTGAGGGTGGCAACAATTTGCACTCACACCAGAAGTTTATGCAAACACCTACTTCCCCACCCACTTGCCAACCCAAAGTGTTAGCAAACTTACGATCTTTGTAAATTGAACAGGTGAGAAATGGTATCGCAATTTAGTTTTAAATTGCATTTCTTTTTTTTTTTTAAATTAATTAATTAATTAATTTATGGCCACATGGGGTCTTCTCATTGCGGTGGCCTCTCTTGTTGTGGAGCACGGGCTCTAGGCACGTGGGCTTCAGTAGCTGTGGCTCGAAGCTTCTAGAGCATAGGCTCAGTAGTTGTGGCGCACGGGCTTAGTTGCTCCGCAGCATGTGGGATCTTCCCAGACCAGGGCTCGAACCTATGTCTCCTGCATTGGCAGGCGGATTCTTAACCACTGCGTCACCAGGGAAGCCCTGCATTTCTTTTTTAAGGAGAGATTTATTTCCTTTCCTGTGAACATTTTTTTCTTATCTGTTGCCCATTTTTCTCTTGGTTTGTTTTTTTTTCCTTACTGGTTTGTGGGAGCTCTGACTATACTGAGGAAAGTAGTCTGGGGTGTGAGTTGCTCACCTCCCTCCCCCGATTTATCGTTTGTTTTCTGACTTTGCTTTTGGTAGTTGATCAGATACAGAACTTTATTTAAAATGACTGTGGAGTTGAATGTATTCACTTTAAAATGACCTCTGGGTATTATGTCATTCTTAGAGAGGCCCTTCTCACTCCAAGATTAAACATTTTCCCACTTTTGGATTGTACATGGATTAACTCATTTAATCCTGATAATAACCTTGAGGTAGGTACTGCTATTATCCATATTTTAGAGATGAGAAAATTGAAGCACAATAAGGTAATTAATTGACTTGCCCAAGGTCACACAGGAAGTAAGGGTGGGACTAAATTTTAATTTCAGGCAGTAAAACTCCAAGGCCTCTATTCCTGTCCTCTGTGCAATATTGCATCCCTGCCTGAACAGGGAAGTGATTCCAAGTTGGGAAGGTAGACTGTCTACCTTCACTGTTTGGCCTTCAGGATTTGGAAATTCTTGAATTTACTGAAATGACCCCTGGGAATTCAAATGACTGGATTACGAGAATATTCACAATAAACAATCAGCAGTTAAAAAAAATTCCCATGTTTTTCTTTGCTGAATCTTCCTCCTATTTCTGGGAGTTGGGGAATCCCTGTGAGGTTGGCTCCCCCACTTTTATTTTGGGTGGCGGAACTTCCACGGTCTCCTTCTCTCCCCAGATGTCATAGCGTTCTCTTGTCCCCCAGGCTGGTGGTTGGAGCCCCCCAGGAGATAAAGGCTGCTAACCAGACGGGCGGCCTCTACCAGTGCGACTGCAGCATGGGCAAGTGTGAACCCATCCCCCTGCAGGGTGAGTCACTGCCCCTCGCTGGGACCTAGGGCTAGGGTTCTACCTCTGCACACACCTGGACTTGCCAGACATTGCCTTTGTCTTGGGATCTGTGATGGGGGCCCAGGGAGCCAGCTCCCTGGCCTCTGAGCTGTATGCGGGCACCCTCAGACACCCCTCTGTGTCCCTTTCCATGACCTACGTGCCTCCTTGAACCCCTCAGACCTCCATGTCTCCCTGGCTGAGGTTCCTGTCCATCCCCTGTCCAGTTCTTACACAGTCCCGTCCATCCCCGAGGGTGACCATGTATATATCTGTCCCTTCAGTCCCCCCGGAGGCTGTGAACATGTCCTTGGGCCTGACTCTGGCGTTCGCCACCAACCCTTTCCAGCTGCTGGTGAGTTGCCTTGGGTCATGGGAGTGTCCCAAGGGAAGGAATTGGGGGCCTAAGACTGCTGGGGCTGGGGTCTTGGTGGGTGGAGGTGCTGGGGTGAAAGGACAGGAAGCAGGGACAGCCCCTCCCACCTATCCCCTGCTCCCTAGGCCTGTGGCCCCACCGGGCAGCAAATCTGCAAGGAGAACACCTATGTGAACGGCTTCTGCTTCCTGTTTGGATCTGACCTACAGCAGCAACTCAGACGGCTCCCAGAGGCCCTGAGAGGTGGGTACAGACGAGCAGCATGAGACTGGAGGGGGCTGGCAGGACTGGGCTGAGGGGCTCATAGTCTGGGGGTTTATTTAAAAGTCTTGGTACAGAAGCGTGAGGGAACTGGGTTCCAATGCAGAGAGGGGCTCTGGAGAGGTGCTAGGATCTTGCGCTTTGAGGAAAGTCCTGATATAACCACCCATCTTTGTGAGACAATGTCTCAACCATTGTCCTTAGAGTTAGTGCCTGGACTCAGCCTGGCCATAGTGCCTGACTGTAGCCTTTGAGGCTCTAGCTGGTGCGGCCCCCGTCCACCTCTCCAACTTCTTTCCCAACCCTCCTACCTTAGTCACTGTGCTCCAGCTGCCTTTCTTCTCCAAGAACCACACCAAGCTGTCCCTGCCTCAGGGGCTTTGCACTCACTATTCCTTCAGCCTGGCATGCTCTTTCCCCAGATCTCAGCTGACAACCTATTACTGTCATCTCAGCTCAAATGTTAACTCTTCAGAGAGACCTTCCCTGAGGGACTCTTCTAATCATTTCCACCATCACTTCCTACCACATTGCCCTGCTTTGCCCTCTTCATACCTATATATCCATATTTTTACTTATTTCTTAAATGTCCTTTCTTCTGGGATGTAGGCTCTGTGATAGGCAGAGATTTTGTTGAGTTTGTTGACTTGCTGCTTGACAAATTGCCCCTGAACTTAGTAGCCTAAAACAAGAAACATTAATTATCTTACAGTTTCTGTGAATCAGGAATCTGGACACAGCCTAGTTGGGTATCTCTGTCTCATGGTTTCTCATGAGCTTGAAGTTGTCAAACCAGGGGTGTGGTCTCATCTGAAGGCCTGACTAGGGGAAGATCCACATCCAAGCTCACTTATAAGATGGTTGGACTGAGGGCCTCAGTCCACACTGGCTGCTGGCTGGCTGCTTCCCTCACTTGCTTGTCCCATGGGCTTCCCCACAGAACAGCTCACAACATGGCAGCTGGCTGCCCTCAGGGTGAGTGAACAAGGCAGTGAGAGAGCAAGAGAGAGTGAGAACCCAAGATGGAAGTCACAGTCTTTTATAATCTAATCTCAGAAGACTTCTGACATATTGTATTCTTTGGGAGTGAGTCAAAAAGTCCAGCTCACAGGGAGGATGTAGAGAAAAGGGAACCCTCCTACACTGTTGGTGGGAATGTAAATTGGTACAGCTACTATGGAGGACAGTATGGAGGTTCCTTAAAAAACTAAAAATAGAGCTACCATATGATTCAGCAATCCCACTCCTGGGCATATATCTGGAAAAGACAAAAACCCTAATTCAAAAAGACACATGGACCCCAGTGTTCATAGCAGCACTATTTATAATAGCCAAGACATGGAAGCAACCTAAGTGTCCACCAACAGAAGAATGGATAAAGAAGATGTGATATATATATATATATATATATATACACACACACACACACACACACACACACACACACATAAACAGAAACAACGGAATACTACTCAACCACAGAAAAGAATGAAATAATGTTATTTGCTGCAACATGGATGGACCTAGAGAATATCACACTAAGTGAAGTAAGTCAGAGAAAGACAAATATTACATGGTATTACTTCTATGTGGAATCTAAAAAATAATATAAATGAACCTATATACAAAACAAAGCAGACTCACAGACATAGAAAACAAATTTATGGTTACCAAAGAGGAAAGGGGAGTGGGAGGGATAAATTAGGAGTCTGGGATGAACAGATATACACTAGTACACATAAAATAGATAAGCAACAAGGATTCACTGTATAACACAGCGGACAACATTCAATATCTTGTCATAACCTAAAATGGAAAATAATCTGAAAAATATACTTGAATCACTTTACTGTACACCTGAAACCAACACAATATTGTCAATCAACTATACTTCAGTAAAAATAAATAAAAACTCCAGCTCACAATCAAGATGAGGAAATTATGCAAGGGCGTTAAATATCAGGAGGTGAGAATCTTGGGGACCATCTTGGTGACTCCTTACCCTTGTTCCCCAAACGTCTGCTGATTGAAAGAGAGTGAGTGAATGAATCTTTTAATTCAGCTGATTTCTTTTTTTGTGTGTGTGGCTGTGTTGGGTCTTTGTTGCTGCGCGTGGGCTTTCTCTAGTTGTGGCAAGCGGGGGCTACTCTTCGTTGCAGTGTGCGGGCTTCTCAGTGCCGTGGCTTCTCTTGTTGCAGAGCATGGGCTGTGGTTGTTGAAGCACGCAGGCTCAGTATCTGTGGCACGTGGGTTCCAGGGTGCACAGGCTTCAGTAGTTGTTGCACGCGGGCTCAGTAGGTGTGGCACATGGGCTTAGTTGCTCCGTGGCATGTGGGATCTTCCTGGACCAGGGCTCGAACCCGTGTCCCCTGCATTGGCAGGAGGATTCTTAACCACTGCGCCACCAGGGAAGTCCCATATCCAGCTGATTTCTGACAGCAATTTCTTCAACTGCTTGGCCATCTTTTTGCTTGTATCCAAGTTGCTTCTGGAACCAAGGGCAGATATGTCTTCCTTTTACAGTTTTTTTTTTTTCTCAAGCTCCTTTGTACTTCACTCTCAACCAATAACCGTCCCTCCTTCTTCACAGAATAAACCAAGGCTACCAGGTGTAAACTCCTCTACGTCTTCCTTCTCCTTGTCCAGATTTCCTCGATGGCACCACTCTTGGCAGCGTCTCACTGGTTTTAGAGGAAGACCCGTCCTTTCCATGAGTAATTCTTCCATCTGGGCTTCTGAGGCTCTCTCGCATCACCAACTCTGGGGTTCACATCTTTAATCACTTGCTCTCTCTAGGAACCTAAATCCCGTCCCTTCCTTTGAATGTAAACCTGCTCATGCTACCCATAACTTAAAAACAATCAACCACTCAAACTGATAGCAATGAAAATTACCTTCCCTCCCCCAGTCTCCTCTCCATCTTCTACCCTCTCTCCTTCCCTTCATCACCAACCTTCTTGGAAGGGATCTCTCTCCTTGTCTCCATTGCCCCCATGCTGTGATCCTTCGCCCTTTGACATCTGGCTCCTGCCCACCCATCATATAGACCTTGCTGTTGCCAGTGGCATCTGTGACCCTCTAAAGGCCAAATCTCTATTCTGTCCTCATGTTCTCTGACTTTTCCAATGTGACCTGAAGATCACCTCTTCCTTCTCCCAGCACCTTGGCTTCAGACATCTCTCCTCTCCTCTCTTCTCTTTCTCTTGCTTGTGCCCCTACTGAGGGCTTCTATGAAGCTCCAGCTCCAAGCTGTCTTCCTCTGCCTCCCCTGCCCACCTAAGGGCACCTGATTACAGCTTCTGTTCTTGCCCATGTGCTCTTCGTGTCTGACTGCATCCAATTCTGTGGCTTCAGCTCCCACCCCCACGTTTCTCTCTTCAATCCTTGCTCTTAAGCGTTCCAGACTCTTCTTTTTGAAAACATTTTCATTTCCTTAAAAATAGATAAAACATGCACTCGGTTCAAAGTTCAAAAGGCACTAAGGTATATACCATAAAAATCTCTCCTTCTTGGGTCTCCGAGCCTCGTCTTTCCTTCCTGAGAGGCAGCTACTGTTACCAGCGTCTCATGGCTTCTTCTGGAGGTACTCCACGTATCAATAATTATGGACATAGGCGTCTGTATACTTCACTTTGTGCCACAAAAGGTAGCGTGCTCTACACACTGGATTGTACCTTGATTCTTTTCACTTAGTGTATCTTTGAGATTTTCAAGAAAATTTCTGGCTTATCTTCCCTGTTTATTTTCTATATAAATGTTAGAATCTGCTTGTCTATTTTTTAAAAAGCCAGTACTTTTTCTGGGTAATTTTATCTCATTTTTTCACTGATGATACAGTAAAATTGACCTTTTTTCCCCTTGTAATGTACAATTCCATTAATTTTAAGATACACTTAGATTTGTGTAAACAGCAACATGAACAGGATACGAAAGTATTCTTTTACCACCTAAAAAATCCTTTGTGCTATCCCTTTCTACACTGGACCCTTGAAAAACGGCCAGTTTAAACTGCGTGGGTCCACCTATATGTGGATTTTTTCCCCACTAAATTCGTGCTACAGTACTACCGGATCTGAGGTTGGTTGAATCCGCAGATGCAGAATTGCAGATATGGAATTGCGGATACGAAGGACAGACTGTGAAGTTATACACGGATTTTCAACAGCATGGAGGGTGGGGGCCCCTCATCCTTGCGTTGCTCAAGGGTCAACTGTATTTAGAAAGGGACTAATTATAAAGGTGTGGCAGGGTCTAAAGAAGCTACAAGGGATGGTCCAGGAACCCAGGGTGAAAAACAGTGGAGCTGTTGCCACCCTAGGCTGATGGGACAAGGAGAGGCAGAAGTCCCCAGAATCTGGAAGGACAGGGAGTCATGGGGAGTGGGCCTCCTTGAGAGGAGCACTGATCCGTTCAGGGACACGGTTGGCCCAGAGCAGCCTTGCAGGAAGGGAGCTGAGGGAAATACTCTGATCTCACCCTCTTCCCTCCCTCCGTTCTCCTGTTGAGGCTTCTTACTGGGCAAACACAGCTAGAAGCCAGAGGTTGAAAGAGCCCTGTTGACATGTCCCATGTGGGCTGAGCTCTGGGCAAAGTGGGGAATCGTAGAAAGTGGATTTGGGGCTGGGGCAGAATGGGGGGTTGGAGGGAGGACATCCAGCATACGTTTATGTGCACTATCCCTTTTTTCTCCTGTAACTTATTTCTCCCTTTGTATTTCTGGCAAATTATTTCTTATTCTTCATGAGGTAGCTCTGATAGCACTGCTTTCCCTGACTGCCTTGAGCAGAATGAACCATATTTTTCCATACCACTCTGTCCCATGCTTTTATTTAGCTAGGCACATGGGTTACATCTTGTTCACCTTTCATTCTCATTGCTCAGCAGAGAGCTGACATGCAAAAAATGAACCCTGAGTCTCTTGTAATCAATTCCTTTTCCTTTTTTCCCCAGGGTGCCCTCAGCAAGACAGTGACATTGCTTTTTTGATTGATGGCTCTGGTAGCATCAACCCGACAGACTTTCAGCGGATGAAGAACTTTGTCTCAACTGTGATGAGTCAATTCCAAAAGTCCAAAACCTTGGTAAGGGTCAGTGGGTAGGTTAGGGAACAGCTTGCATAAGGTTGGCAAATACGTGGCAACCAGGCTGCCACGTTACTGTCCTGCTTTTATTAGAGATGTTGCCAACTTGCCAGTTGATCATCGTTTTCTTTCATGATTTGCTTCCTTGCTCTGTCTGGATGTGGCCTCAGCCTTCCTCCAGCCCCCTGTAAAGCAGGCAGACTAATTGATACGGGTTGGCGTGGGACATGAAACCCACATGTCATCTCTGGCTGAGTTCTAGTGCTGGGAAGTGGGAGCTGATGGCCGATCTCTGTCCTGGTGAGGCAGAAGGACTGGGGGCAGGGCAGAATTTGGAGGAATTTGGAGACTAGAGTGTTTCAAGATTTATGGAGAGCTTGCTGGGAGATGGTTAAGGGGGAGGAGGGACACCTTCTCCAGCGTAATACCAGGTGCCCGTTCCCAGTTCTCTTTGATGCAGTACTCTGAAGAATTTCAGACTCATTTCACCTTCAATGATTTCAAGAGAAACCCTTCCCCGGAATTGCTGGTGAAGCCAATAATACAGCTGTTGGGGAGGACACACACAGCCACAGGGATCCACAAAGTTGTGTAAGCTCTTCCCTCTTTGCTTAGGATGGAAGGAGGAGGTTTTATTTTTCATTGAGCTTTGCAGGAAGAGGGGAGTTGTTCAGACAGGGCTGGGGTAGAGGGTATTTCTGGTGGAGGGGTGAGTAAACGTGTGGAGGAGGGACTGTGCCTGGTATGTTCATGACATACAAGTTGTGAGTAAAGGTGAGATTAAGGGGGCGGGGAGGGAAGGGAAGGCTAGAGGGAGGCTAGAAAGATCAGTTGAGGCCAGGTCACTAAGGCAACTGAAAAGCCAGTGGATCCATTGAAGGTTTTAGCAGTGGGGAGACGTACCCATATCTTGTTTTAGAAAGTTCACTCTGATCTCTGTGTGTGTGTGTGTGTGTGTGTGTCTGTGTAGAGGCAAGGGTGGGGATTGGGACAGAAGTGCAGGAGGATATGCTGGAGAACCATTGCCTCACATCAGGAGAGGTTTGATGAAGGCACAATTAAGCTTATTAATTTGTTTTTAATTTAGAAGGAATAATACTCAGTTAAAAAAAAAATCAATCTATGCCAAAGTATATAATGGCAATGAAGGCTTCCTTTCCCTCCACTCTTTCCCGTTCTCCTGCTGCCCTTCCAGATCTTGGGGCAGCTACATCTCAGTGTTTGTCCCAGGAGAACCCAAGTGCCTCCTAGACAGAGCGCAGTTGCATCTGTAACTGCTGACGTTCCTTCCCTAGCATCAGGCGTATCTCTGTCGGCTCGAATTTGACTTTTCCTTCCTCTACCCTGGACAGAAGAGAACTGTTTCACAGCAGAAATGGAGCCCGGGAGAATGCCCTTAAGATCCTGGTTGTCATCACAGATGGAGAAAAGTATGGCGATCCTTTGGACTACAAGGATGTCATCCCTGAAGCGGATAGAAAGGGGGTCATTCGCTACGTCATTGGGGTAGGAAATGTGGCTCTCCAGCCTGATGCTTCTGTAGAGGGTTCTACTTGGATACACCCTCCTTTGCATTTGCAAACATCAATAAAATCATAGTGGGGCAATGCTCATCTCTGCTAGCCCATATGTTCACAATAGTTAACTATTGTCGCAATAATGCTATGTAACAAACTATGCCAATATTCAGTGGCTTAAAACAATAAGTGAGTCCGTGGGTCAGCTGGGCAATTTTTCTGGTCCTAGCGGGACTCCCTCATGCATCTGTAATCAGCTGCAGGTTGGTTGGCAGCTCTGATGATCTTGGCTGGGCTTTCTCCATTTCTGAGGGTTGCCATCGATATCTGTTTGCTGGACTGGAACGACCGGGGTAACTTGGCTCTTCTGTTCCCTGTGTCTCATCCTCCAGTGGGCTAGCTGGGGCGTGTCCTCATGGTGAAGGCAGAGGAGCAAAAGAGCAAGTGGAAATGTTGCAAGCACTTTTTCCAGCCTCTGTTTTTATCACATATGATAATGTCCGTGGGCTAAAGCAGTACACATGGCTGAGCCCAGAGACAATGAGCGGAACAGAATACTCTGCCAAGAGGAGGAGGGCAGAGTACAGCTTTGGGGAAAGGTCTTGGCTACAGGAAGGGGCAAAGGGTTGGGAACATCAGTGTCCTCAAACTACTACAGTATCTTGCATGACATAGAAAGAGGTATCATCACGGGTCTCTGGCTTGGCAAGTAGGAAACACCTTCATATGAAGTAGAAAGCGCCCCCTTCCTCTGAAGAGAGGTCAGCCCCACACTAGGAGGTATGACACAGCAAATGGACCAAAGGCTGGATTTCAGCCCCAATTTCTCCCTTGACAGAATGTAGAGTGTACAACCTGCTTTACCGTACCTGGCAGCTCTGTCCCAGGGGCCTTCTGGTGCATTCCTTCCTTGGACAGATATTGTTTCAGATTCTTTTCCTGCAGAATTTTCTTTGCTGGAGGAGAGTGCTACCCCCAGAAAGTGTCTGATTCGGCCTCTGTTTTTTGGTAACAGGTGGGAGATGCCTTCTTCAGTGACAAATCTGTAAAAGAGCTTGTTACCATCGCATCCAAGCCGCCTGGTGATCACGTGTTCCAGGTGAATAACTTTGAAGCTCTGAAGACCATTCAGAACCAGCTTCAGGAAAAGATCTTTGCGATTGAGGGTGAGCTAAGGTTTTGTCGTCCTGGAGCAGCTCCAAAGGCAGCTCCTTAAACCAAAACACGTACTTCCCTGTAGAAACAAGAACCTCCTAGCCCTTGGTACCCTGAGCCTCAGCATCAACTCCCTTCTTCCATTTCCCAGCAACTCTGGCCTCTCTTGCTCAATTACTTTGAAATGGAAGGATCTAGACTTTTCTCTCTAATTTTGCAATCTTGGCTATAGGCTGAAAAATTAGAGGGTAGGGGAGTCAAATCCCTCACAGTATTTTCCCCCAAATTTGGATGTGTTGCCAACATTTGTCTCTTTGGTTCACTGCTGTATCCCCAGTGCCTAGAATAATGCCTGGTACATAAAGGGTGCTCAATAAGTGTTTGTTGAATAAAAGAATTTAAAAGTTGGGGGAAGGTTCATATACAGTCTGGATTTATGGTTTCTCTTGAAAATTTGGAAGATTAGACACCTTTAGGACCATATTCCCGCTTGGCAAAAAGTAGTTGGAGCCAAATAGCCACCATCCCTTTAAAAGGGACATATGGCTAGATAAGCAACAAGCATATAAATTGTAGCCATTATCTTTTTTTTTTTCCGATTTATTCATTTATTTTTTTGGCCATGCCATGAGGCATGCGGGATCTTAGTTCCCTGACCAGGGACCGAACCCGTACCCCCTGCAGTGGAAGTGCAGAGTCTTAAGCACTGGACCACCAGGGAAGTCCCTGCACTATCTTGTAACAACTTATAATGGAGTATAATCTGCAAAAATACTGAATCACGATGCTGTACACCTGAAACTAACATTAATATTGTAAATTAACTATGCTTCAATAAAAAAAGGAAAGCATAACAGAGGACATGTAAGAAAAAGGGGGGTGCACATGGCTTCCATCTGAGCCTCCTTTTGTCTGGCCACCACAGCATTGAGTTTCCAACCCCTGTTCTAGGCTCCTCTACTTCCTTTAATGTAAACGTTCTTCTCCTCACAGGTACGCAAACAGGAAGTACCAGCTCCTTTGAGTATGAGATGTCTCAGGAAGGCTTCAGTGCTGTCTTCACCTCCGTAAGTGGTCTTTTGTTTAATTGGGGTTGGGGGAAAACGAAGAGGGAGAAGAGGTTCAAAGGTTTGGGGGCTCATCTCTGTGACAGGTGTTTGTTGGGAGGCACCTCTTTGATGGGCAGCAGTGGTCCCTTCTCTCTTCCTTGTCAATCCTGTTCTTTTTTTTAAAAAATTGAGATATAATGGACATATAACATGATAATAGCCTCAGGTGCACAACATAGTGATTTAATATATGTATATAGCATTGCGAAATCATCACCACAATAAGTCTAGTTAACATCCATCACCTTACACAGTTACACAATTTTTTTTCTTGTGATGAGAACTTTAAGATTTATTCTCTTAGCAACTTTCAAATATACAATACAGTATTAACTGTAGTCACCATGCTGTACATTACACCACCAGGATTTATTTATTTTATGACTGGAAGTTTGTACTTTTTTTTTTTTAAACATCTTTATTGGAGTATAATTGCTCTACAATGGTGTGGTAGTTTCTGCTTTATAACAAAGTGAATCAGTCATACATATACATATATCCCCATATCTCCTCCCTCTTGCGTGTCCCTCCCACCCTCCCTATCTCATCCCTCTAGGTGGTCACAAATCACCGAGCTGATCTCCCTGTGCTATGCAGCTGTTTCCCACTAGCTATCTATTTTACATTTGGTAGTGTACATATGACCATGCCACTCTCTCACTTCGTCCCAGCTTACCCTTCCCTCTCCCCGTGTCCTCAAGTCCATTCTCTACTTCTGTGTCTTTATTCCTGTCCTGCCCCTAGGTTCTTCATAACCATTTTTTTTTTTTTTTAGATTCCATATATATGTGTTGGCATATGGTATTTGTTTTTCTCTTTCTGACTTACTTCACTCGGTATGACAGACTCTAGGTCCATCCACCTCACTACAAATAACTCAATTTTGTTTGAAGTTTGTCCTTTTTGACCACTTTCACCCATTTTGCACACCACCCACCGCTGCCTTTGGCAATCACCAATCTGTTCTCTGTATGTATAAGTTTGTTATTTTTAACTTCACATATAAGTAAGATCATGCAGTGTTTGACTTTCTCCGATTTATTTCACTCAGCATAATCCTCCAGGTCCATCCATGTTGTCACAAAGGGCAGGACTTCCTTCTTTTTAATGGCTGAATAATATTCCATTGTGTACATATACACTACATTTTCTTTATTTGTTCATCCGTTCATGAACACTTAGGTTGCCTCCATGTCTTGGCTATTGTAAAAAATGCTGCAATGATCATGGGGTTGCATGGGGTTGCATGGGGTTGCACTAGCTTTTCAAGCTAGTGTTTTCATTTCTTTTGGATATTTATCCAGAAGTGTAATTGCTGGATCATACTGTAGTTTTATTTTTAAAGTATTGAGGAACCCCCATACTCTTTTCCATAGTGGCTTCACCAATTACATTTCCACCAACAGTGTACAAGGGTTCCCTTTTCTACACATCCTTAACAACACTTATTTCTTCTCTTATGATGCCAGGCATCTAACAGGTGTGAGGTGATACCTCATCGTGGTTTTGATTTGCATTTCCTTGATGATTAGTGATGTTGAGCACTTTTTTCATGCACCTCTTGGCCATCTGTATGTCTTCTTTGGAAAAATGTCTCTTCGGATCCTCTGCCCATTTAAAAATCAGGTTTTAAAACAAACTTTTGAGTTGTATGAATTCTTTATATATTTTGGATATTAACCCCTTATTGGATATATGATTTGCAAATATTTTCTCCTGCTCTGTAGGTTACCTTTTCATTTTGTTGATGATTTCCTTTGCTATGTAGAAGCTTTTTAGTTGATGTAGTCCCACTGCTTATTTTGTTTTTGGTGTTAAATCTAAAAACTCATTGCCAAGACAAATGTCAAGGAGATTACTACCTATGTTTTCTTCTTGGAGTTTTATGGTTTCATGTCTTATGTTCAAGTCTTTAATCCATTTTCAATTGATTTTTGTGACTAGTGTAAGATAGTGGTCCAGTTTCATTCTTTTGCATGTGGCTGTCTAATTTTCCCAACACCATTTATTGAAGAGACTGTCCTTTCGCCATCGTATATTATTCTCTCCTTTGTTGTATATTGATTTACCATATATGCATGGGTTTATTTCAGGGGTCTCTGTTCTGTTCCATCGATCTACATGTCTGTTTTTATGCCAATACCATACTGTTTTGATAACTATAGTTTTGCAATATAGTTTGAAACCAGGAAGTGTGATGCCTCCAGCTTTGTTCTTTCTCAAAATTGCTTTGATTATTTGGGGTCTTTTGTGGTTCCATACAAATTTTAGGATTGTTTGTTCTATTTCGGTGAAAAAATGCCATTGGGATTTTTGATAGGGATAACGCTGAAGCTCTAGATTTCTCAATCCTGTTCTACCTTCTTGCCCAGGATGGTCCCTTGTTGGGCGCTGTGGGGAGCTTTGACTGGGCTGGTGGAGCCTTTCTGCATACGTCAAAGGATAAAGTCACCTTCATCAACACAACCAGGGTAGATTCAGACATGAATGATGCTTACTTGGGTAAGTAGAGAGGGCAGGGTTACTTTAAGAAGTGGTCAGGATATGGCATAACTCAACTAGTTTAGATGTCCTTGGATCTTTCATAAGCTCTAGGGATAGGTTTAAAGACAGAAATTTCAAAGCTTCATTTTAATTATGTTAACGAAGAGGAATATAGTGCAGGGTCCAATTACCCCAAGCTCCCAAGCATGGGGCTGCCCCACTGCCCCTGCTCAAGGGATAGTCCTGTTGGAGGGGGCAGTGTTTTCCTCTTAGTTCATTATCTTCAGGTTATGCTGCTGAAGTCATCTTGCGGAACCGGGTGCAAAGCCTGCTTCTGGGGGCGCCTCGATATCAGCACATTGGCCTGGTGGTGATATTCAAAAAGAATGCAGGTGCTTGGGAGAAAAACGCTGAAATCAAGGGCACCCAGGTGAGTGCAGAGTGTGTGGGGCATGGATGTGCCAACAGAGGCACCCTGGGGGCTGAGGGCTCCTGGGATGGGCATCATCAGATCCCAAGTGTGACAGAGTTTTGTAAAGCAGAGGGCTTTAAGCTGGAGAGTCATGGGACCAACTTTGCATTTGAGAATGTTGTGTCCTCACTTTTCTAATAATGGTAAATAACAACACTTGACCTGTACAGAGCCCTCTACAAGTCTACCTGTACACAAAGCTGGCATTTGACCAGTCCATAACCAGTATAGCCATATTAGTTATTAAAATATTGAAATAATTCTATATCTGTCAATAAATAGCTGTTTCCTTGAGACATCCTTCCCCCCTGCACCTGCCATACACTCTGGCCCCTCCCCCCAATACTCTTTGAACTTCCCCATGATCCAGCAACTATGAAGTCAGACAGGGAACCTCAGAGCACCTCTAGGACCCACTCCAGCTAAGCCCATGGTTGGTGCCTGAGAAGTCCCAGGAGTTCAATATTTTGAATATCACCCCTGCAAAAGCTGTTTTTTAAAATCCTCAAAAAAGTATCAGCAAACAGAATCCAGCAATCTATAAAAAGGATAGCACATCGTGACCAATTGCGGTTTATCCCAGGAATGATGCAGGGCTTGTTCAACAATGTTGCAGAAATGGACAAGCTGATTCTAAAGTTCATATGACAATGCAAGAGACCCAGAATAGCCAAAATAATCTTGAAAAAGAAGAACTAAGAAGAACTAAGTTGGAGGATTCACACTTCCCAATTTTGAAACTTACTACAAAGTTACAGTAATCAAGACAGGGTGGTACCAGCATAAGGATAGACCAGTGGAATAGAACTGAGAGTCCACAAATAAACCCATACATCTATGGTCAATTGATTTTCAAAAAAGGTGCTGGGTCAACTGGATGTCCACAGGCAAAAGAATAAATTTGGACCCTTACCTCACAATATGCAAAAATTAATTCAAAATAGATCAAAGACCTAAATGTAAGAACTAAAGCTATAAGTCTCTTAGAGGGATTCATAGGTGAATTTTTGTAACTTTAGATTTGGCAACGATTGTTTAGATATGACACTACAAGCACAAGCAATCAAAGATAAAATAGATTAGTTGGACTTCATTAAATTAAAAACTTTTGAGCAGCAAAGGACACTATCAAGAAAATGAAAAGAATGGGAGAAACTATTTACAAATCATATATCTGATAAAGGTCTAGTATTTAGAATATATAATGAACTTTTACAATTCAACAATAAAAGGCCAACCTCATGTAAAAATGGGCAAAGGATTTGAATAGATATTTCTCCAGATAAGACATAAAAATGACCAATAAGCACATGAAAAGATGTTCAACTTTATTCGTCATTTGGGAAATACAAGTCAAAACCACAATAGAGATACCATTAGAATGGCTATTTAAAGAAAAAAATGAAAAATAACACATGTGGGTGAGGATGTGGAGAAATTAGAACCCTCATACATTGCTGGTGGGAATGTAAAATAATACAGCCCTTATGGAACACAATTTGACAGTTCCTCAAAAAGTTAAATATAGATTTATCATATGACTCAGAAATTTCACTCCTAGGTATATACCCTTTTCCAGAATGAAAATAGTTGTTCAAACAAAAACTTATACGTGAATGTTCATAGCAGCATTATTCATAATAGTCAAAAGGTAGAAAGAACCTAAATGTTCATTAACTTATGAATAGATAAACAAAATGGGGTATATCCATACAGTGGAATACTATTTAGCCATAAAAAGAGTGAAGTGTTGATACACGCTACAACATGGATAAACCTTGAAAAATTTATGCTACATGAAAATAGCCAGTCACAAAAGGACACATATTATATGATTTCATTCATCTGAAACGTCTAGAGTAGACAAACCCACAGTCAGAAAGTAGATTAGGGCTTCCCTGGTGGCGCAGTGGTTAGGCATCTGCCTGCCTATGCAGGAGACACGGGTTCGAGCCCTGGTCTGGGAGGATCCCACATGCCGCGGAGCAACTAAGCCCGTGTGCCACAACTACTGAGCCTGTGCCCTAGAGGCTTCGAGCCACAGCTACTGAAGCCCGCGTGCCTAGAGCCCGTGCTCCGCAACAACAGAAGCCACCGCAATGAGAACCTGCGCACAGCAACGAAGACCCAACGCAGCCATAAATAAATAAATAAATTAATTAAAAAAAAAAAAAGAAAGTAGATTAGTGGTTGCCAGGGTATGGTGGGGGGTGGATTGGGAGTGACTTCTAACAGTTACAGGGCTTCTTTCTGGGGTGATGGAAATGTTTTGGAATTAGTGGTGATGGTTACATAACGTTGTGAATATACTAGAACCCACTAAATTTTATACTTTAAAATGATGAATTTTGTGGAATGTAAATTTTATTTCAATTTAAAAGAGCCATTCTGAAAAATAACTCAATGTAATTCACCATAACAACAGACTAGAGAAGAAAAACGTAATAATCTTAACAGATACAGAGAAAGAATTTGACAAAATACATTCTTTCATGATGTTTTCTTCTCAGCAAACTAAGAATTAAAGGGAACTTCCTCAACCTGAGAAAGAACATTTACAAAAAAATCTACAGCTAGCATCATATTTAAAAGTAAAAGAGAATGTTTTTCTCCTAAAATTGGAAATATCCACTCTTACCACTCCTATACAACATCATACTGGAAGAGGTAGCTGGTGCAATAAGACAAGAAGAGAAAAGAAAAAAGAGCATGCGGAGTGGAAAGGAAAAAATAAAGCTGTCTCTATTTGGGGATGACATGATTGTTTGCATGGAAAATCCCAAAGAATCTACAAAAAAGCTATATAAGTTATTTCAGTGAGTTCTCAGGATACAAGATCAATATGTAAAAATCAGTTGTATTTCTATACTAACAATGAACATTTGGAAATTTAAATTTAAAGAAAAAGGACCATTTATTAATACAATAGCACCAAAGACCATGAAATACTTAGGTATAAATCTAACAAAATGTGTACAACATCTTTATACTGAAATCTACAAAACACTAATGAGAGAAATCAAAGCCCTAAATAAATGGAGAAATATACTGTGTTCATGGACTGGAAAACTCAATATTGTTAAGATGTCACTTTTCCTCAAGTCGATCTATAGTCTCAACACAATGCCAATCAAAATCCTATTTTATTTTGTAGAATTGACAAGCTAATTCTAAGATTTATATGGAAAATCAAAGAAAGTAAAATATCCAAAACAGTTTTGAAAAGGATCTTAGGTAAATACCATTAGGTATTTAGTGGAAGATTCATACACTATGTGATTTTTAGGCTTTCTATAAAGTTACAGTAAGCAGGACAGCGTGGCATTGACAAAAGGATAGACATGAAGATCAGTGGAACAGAATAGGCCTGAAGTATAAGCCTGACACATTGATTTTCAATAAAGGCACAAAGACAATTCAATGGAGAGTTCAATGGTGCTGGAACAATTGAACATCCATGGTAACAAAACAAAACAAAATCCTTACCCATATCTTGTCAATTCAACCATGTTAAGATTAATTTAAATCGATCATAGAGCTAAATGTAAAATCTAAAACTACTATACTTGTGGGAGAAAACATAGGATAAAATTTTTGTGACCTTGTGTTAGGCAAAGAATTCTTAGATATAACACTAAAAGCATGGTCCATAAAGAAAAAATTGATAACTAAGATTTCAACAAAATGGAAAGTTTTGCTCTCTTCATTAAGAGAATGAACAGATAAGCTACAGACTGGGAGAAAATATTCGCAAATTTTACTTCTTTTTTAAAAAATTACATATCTGACAAAGGACTTAATCCAGAATATATAAAGGATTTCAAAACTCAAGAATAAGAAGTCAAACAATCCAATTCAAAAATAAGCAGAGTATTTGAACAGACACTTCACCAAAGAAGATATGTAAATGGCAAATAAGCACATGAAAACATGTCCCATGTCATTAAATCATTACGGAAATGCAAATTAAAACCACAATGAGATACAACTGCACACCGATTAGTATGGTTAACATAAAAAAGGAAGTAAATTGGCAGTATCAAGTCCTGGCAAGGATGTGTAGCAACTAAAACTCTCAGACATTGCTGTTGGAATGGAAAATGGCACGGCTGCTTTGGAAAACAGTTTTCAGTATCTTACAAAGTTCAATATGCAGTTGCCATAACACTCAGATATTTACCCAGGAGAAATAAAAATAGACGTTCACTGGAAAACCTGTATATGAATGTTTCTAGTAGCTCTATTCATAACTGCCAAAAGTTAGAAACAACCTGAATATCCCTCAACTGGGGAATGGATAAACAAACTGTGGTACATCCATACAATGGAATACTAGTCAGAAATAAAAGGGAACGGATTACTGATACACGCAAAAACTTGGATGAATCCTAAATGCTTACTCTAGTTGAAAAAAGCCAGACCCAAAAGGCTACATACTGTATGGTTCCATTTATATAACATTCTGGAAAAGGCAAAACTATAGGGACAAAAACAGATCAGTGGTTGTCAGGGGCTGGTGACTGAGGGAAGAGGTTGATTACAGCATAAGGGAATATTTTGGGGGTGATGAAAGTGTTCTGAATCTTGACCATCGTGGCAGTTACATGAATTTATGTATTTGTCAAAACTCATAAAACTAAACTAAAAAGTCTGAATTTTTTTGTATGGAAATTATACCCTAATAAACTTGACCTAAAAACAAAAAAATCCTGTTGACTTTAGGATGAAGCTTAAATGCCTTTACTGGACCATTGGGAGGCCTCCCTCAGTGGTGTGTGGGGCAGAAATCAGACTGTAGTGAGTCATGTCTTGACGTCCTCTGCACTTTCCTCCCTAGGACTTGCCCCAGAAGCTTGAAATTTCCATATACATCTCCCTTTTATCTGTTACTATTCCCCTCCATTCCACCCTGCTGCACCTAGAGCCTTGGAAGGCACTGTCTCCACTACCCAGCCTCACGCTTAGCAAATAGAAAACCCTTGTTTGTTGAATGAAAGAATGACTAAATGGATGATTCCTATGGATGAATTCTACCTATTTACATTGAACATATTTTGGTGTTTTTTTGAACATACTTTTAAGATTCTTTTAAAAGGTAGACATTATTTCTCAATATCATGCAAAAAAATTCCTGTGGCAATAGTTGTTTTTCATCTAAGCCAGTTGATTCCTTGTTAGCCAGACTGCCAAATTTGACTTACCTCCCTAAAGATTTGCAATATATTGAAAGGATATCCTGTCTGGTCTTCCAGGCTTTTCTGTCTGTATTTTCAAATCCAACTTCTTCGCTACCTTAATCATCTCCCTGGAACACCATTTGGGGTAGATCCTCACTACCTGTCAACTCTACCATATACTCCTCTAACTGGCAGTACATTCAAACAAGGATTGATCATGAAACAGAGAGAGGACCACATCCGCTCCAAAGGGCTTTCCTCAGCAGGCATGATTTTTCTTCACAGGGAGAAAAATCCCCGTGCTCTGCTTTAGGTGGAAAGAGGTATGTGATCTTGGCCTTATCTCTTTCAGATCGGCTCCTACTTCGGGGCCTCCCTCAGCTCCGTGGACGTGAACAGAGATGGCAGCTCCGACCTGGTCCTCATCGGGGCCCCCCATTACTATGAGCAGAGCCGGGGGGGGCAGGTGTCCGTGTGCCCCTTTCCCCGGGGGGTGAGTGGCTGATGAGACCCGGGCTGGGTGGGGTCTGGGTGTGGAGGGGTCTCCTGGGTTGAGCCCTGACACTGTTTTTTGTTCTGCAGAGGGCTAAGTGGCAGTGTGGTACTGTCCTGCGAGGGGAGCAAGGCCACCTCTGGGCCCGCTTTGGGGCAGCTCTGACGGTGCTGGGGGATGTGAATGGGGACAGGCTGACGGACGTGGCCATCGGGGCCCCGGGAGAGCAGGAGAACCGTGGTGCTGTCTACCTGTTTCACGGAACCTCGGGACTGGGCATCAGCCCCGCCCACAGCCAGGTGAGGCCCGGTCACTATTTTTGTTATAACTGTAGCCTCTTTGCCAATCTGTCCCTTTCTAATTCAATGTTCCGACAGCTGCCAGATCAGTTCTCCCAGTAGTCCTTTTCGGAAGCTTCAAAAATAACACATACTTCACAGAAAAGATTCATTCTTACCACAACTAGAGGAGGTGCACAGGGCCATCATCACTCCCACTTTACAGACGAGAAGATGAAGGCTCAGAGGTGATGAACGCTGAGGTGGAAGTGTTAGGATGTAGACATTCCTTTCCTCCGAATCTCAGTCTTGGTAGGATGACCAGCAGACCCGGTTTGCCCAGATCTGTCTCGGTTTTAGCACTGAAAGTCTCACAGCTCAGGAAGGCCTATGGTTGGTCACCCTTCCAGGACTGCATGCTTCATGGGCTTGTGACTTGTGCAGTTACGCGGGGCTCCTCTCTCAGAACGGCGCTGTGCTTAGATTAAGGCTCTGCTCTGGCCATCTTGAAACTCTTAACAACTTTTGAACAAGGAGTCCTACATTTTTTTCTCCCCACTGGGTCCTGCAAATTATGTAGCTGATCCTGATGGTTGGTCACTTGAAATGTGGGTCACCACAACTGGTTTCCTCTCTAAACTGGCTCCCTGTTTCCTGCTGGATGAAGCCCACTGTCTGGAGGGACCCCCATGGTCTGGCAGTCTCCCATCACAGCCTGCCGAGGCCATCCAGTCTGCTGGCTTCTGGTCTCTGTTTTTTTTTCCAGCCTCACATTTTTCTTCTGTCCTTTCTCTGTCTCCTCATCACTCCTGCCAAATCCCTCACCCTAGAGGTTCAACCCTACCCACACATCCAAATCACCTGAAGGTCTTAAAAAACAGGTGCCTGGGCCCTGCCAGTAGGGGTTCTGATTTAATTGGTCTGGGGTCAGGGCCCCAGGCATCAGTAGAGTTTTTTCAACATTGTATTTAGAAAAATTTCAAAGTTAACTGCAAAGTTGAAAGACTTGTCCAGTGGACATCTGTATATTTATGAGCTAAAATCTACGATGAATATTTTACTAGATTTACTTTATCACATCTCCATCCTTTTTCTACCTGTCCATCAAGTTCATCGTTACTTTTTCTAGTGCAATTCAAAGTAATTTGCAACACCAGTCCAACTTCGCTCCTAAATACCTCAGCGTGTATATCATCAACTAGAATTCAAAATATTCAAATATGCTTACTGTTATTTTTAAGATCAAATGTACAGACAGGAAAAGCACAAATCTTTAGCCAGTCAAAGAATTTTGAAAAATATAATCCACAATCCTATCAAGATGCTGAACATAATCGTCACTCTAGAAAGTTCCCTCCCGCCCCCATCCAGTCAATTTCTGACCCCATTCCCTCCCAGAGGAAGCTACCGTTCCAATTATTTTCCACCACAGATGAGTTTTGCCCATTCTAATGTATGGAATAGTACACTACATAGGCCCTAGTATTTTTCACACGCTCTGGAGTTGCAGCCTGGGCTACGCATTACTGCCTTACTTTCTTCCCTCTGTGTCACGGAGCCTCTTTCCACAATTGTGTGAATATTATAATATGCCTCTTTTCATTGGCACCTGTTGTTTCTCTGTGTAAATGGGATTTGAAGGCTCTGGTTTTACTTCACTTTTATTACAAAAGCTTTACATGCTTGTACAAATTTAAAAATCTAAAGTAAACAGTACCGCAGGTTCAGACATTTGGTGTATGTGCTTGGCTGAGGAGCCAATGGGGCGAAGCTACCATCTGTGGGATTATGACTGAACGCCTCTAGGTCAGCATCCCGCCCAGGCGGAACGATGCGGCAGCGCCGCGGAAGCCTCGGTTGGCCTCGGATAGCCGGTCCCCCCCGCCATCCCCGCCGCGCGTCGGGACCGGGGTCCGGTGCGGAGAGCCCTTCGTCCTGGGACACGGGGTGCGGCCGGAAAGGCGGCCGCCCCCTCGTCCGTCACGCACCGCACGTTCGTGGGGAACCTGGTGCTAAACCATTCGTAGACAACCTGCTTCTGGGTCGGGGTTTCTTACGTAGCAGAGCAGCTCCCTCGCTGCGATCTATTGAAAGTCAGCCCTCCACACAAGGGTTTGTAAAATAATAAGAAAAAAAGAAGAAAAAAACCAACAGTGAAAGTCTTAACACCCTCCCCTTATCTGCACCTGGAAAGGAAAACAAGGTAAGGGGAGGGTCCACACACTCACCCACCCTCACCCACACCTACATACCTGCTCTCACCCACCCACAAGCCCCATACACCCACTCCCACCCCACAGACTTTGGAATTAAAAAACAAATGCAAAAAGGGTCGTGCAATACTATTGCTCTCCTGTTTGCATTTTTTACTTGCTCTTTTCCTATGACTGGGGCTAGGGTGATCAGTATGCAGACGAGCAAAACTGCTGTGGCTCTCCCAACTACCATATTATATAATTTCAAAACAAAGCATCCTTCCAACGGAATACGCTAACTTTTTCTCAAAAAAATTTGCAGTGTAATGTACGTGCAGTAAACACACAAATCTCAAGTGATGAATTTTCCTATCTGTGAACTCGAGTAAGCACCACCCAGATTAAGATATAGCACATTTCCAACATCCCACACTTCCTCATTCTTCTTTCTAGTTGATAAATTCACTTTAAAAAAAATGGCAGTAAAATATCCATGACCTAAAACTCACCATCTTAACCACTTTTATGCATACACTTCAGCGGCATTAAGTTCGTGACAAAATCACTTTTAAAATTTCTTAATATATTTGGCTGTTATCCTTTCAGTGTTACTTTTGCACATAGATTAAAGAGTCAAAATTGTTCTTAACAGCTTATTATGAAAAGCAACAATTTCCACACCCACATTGTGATTTCCTCTTCATTTTCCCTCCCCTGAGGAAACCACTTTCAGCTCTTTCAATGATTCTCCATACTTCCCGAGGACACAATTATTGTGCTGCTTCTTGATTTTTGTTTTCGCATTGACTTCCCACTATGGGAGGTGAGGACTGAGCTCTCTTTCAGGCCCCTCTTGCCACATATTCACACGCCTCCCATCCCACCCACCCCCATTCCTTAAATTTATATGATAATTTTGCTTAGATCTATGTTCAGTGTTTGCATTTTCCTGACCATGTAAAAGAGATTCAACTGAGTCAAATAGTATACTATATCACTTCTTTCCTGTGAAACTTTTTGTTTTCCCTGGAAAACCCAGTAATTGATGGACACTTGGCTATCATCTCAAGGTTGTGGTCTAAAGCTTAATAGTTACCCTAATTCCTTGAGAAGGTGTGGGAGGTATGACTTGAGTGGAGCCCAGACAATCTCTCCTTGGGTCATCCCAGGAGACTGAGTTACACTCTTCCCTATTCTTTCCCACCCCTTTCTCTCCTCCTCTTTTCTACCCTCAGCGGATCACAGGCTCCCAGTTCTCTCCGAGGCTCCAGTATTTTGGGCAGTCACTGAGCGGGGGCCAGGACCTCACAGTGGATGGACTGGTGGACCTGGCTGTAGGGGCTCAGGGGCACATGCTGCTGCTCAGGTGAGAGCACACCAGGTATCTTCTTTTTCTTAACATATGTACTTCTTTTTATTTTTAATAATTTAAAAAAATATTTATTTATTTATTTATTTAGGCTGCATTAGGCCTTCGTTGTTGCTCGGGCTTTCTCTAGTTGTGGCAAGCGGGGTTTACTCTTCATTGCGGTGCGTGGGCTTCTCATCATGGTGGCTTCTCTTGTTGCGGAGCACGGGCTCTAGGCGTGCGGGTTTCAGTAGTTGCAGCACACGGGCTCAGTAGTTGTGGCTTGTGGGCTCTAGGCACGCAGACTTCAGTAGTTGTAGCACGTGATCTCAGTAGTTGTGGCTCACGAGCTCTAGAGCACAGGCTCAGTAGTTGTGGTGCACGGGTTTAGTTGCTCCCCGGCATGTGGGATCTTCCCGGACCAGGGCTCGAACCCGTGTGCCCTGCCTCGGCAGCCAGATTCTCAACCACTGCACCACCAGGGAAGTCTCCCAGGTATCTTCTTTTTAAGGAGTGGCTTTGCTGTACGAAGGCCCCTGAGGGCCCTCTGGTGTCCCCCCACAGGTCCCAGCCGGTGCTGAAAGTTGAGGCGACCATGGAGTTCACACCCAGGGAAGTGGCAAGGGATGTGTATGAGTGTCGTGAGCGGGTGGTGAAAGACCAGATCGCTGGGGAGGTCAGAGTCTGCCTCCGTGTCCGCAAGAACACACGGGACAGGCTGGGAGAAGGTGAGGCTGGGTGAGTAAGTCTCAAGAGGTTAAACGACTGGGGACATGGACGGGTGGCCCAGAGTAAAGTTCTCACAGGCTCCGATAGCCTTCTTCAAGCTTGGGTGGAGTGAGCAAGTGGTTCCCCTGCTGGGGGGGTGGGTGGGGAGGCCCAGCAAACACCCCTAAAGAAGTAAGCATGTGACACTCCTTTACACTCTCAGTTCTCCAGAGAATGAAGGGCCCCTGTGAACTAACCACGTCTTTTTTTTTAAAATGAGAGATAACTCGTTTAAAGGGGAGGTTGAGCTGATGAAGCTAAACACAAACTCACAAAGCATTCAGATATGCATTTTATCACAACTAACTTGACTTCCTTCCTTGTCTCTATTCTCAAAGAGTGGCACTGTGCTTAGGGTGAGGAAGAGTAATGATGGTTCTAGAGAGAAACAGGGGGAGGGGATAAAATTGGTTTCTAGCAGTAATCTTACCGGACTGAGGAGATAGCAGTCAGAATTTGGGGCAGCCAGCATGGCTAGAAATTGAGAGCAAAGTCTTGGAGACTAGAGAATTACAGAGAAGGTGTCCCAAAATCTACATAGAAATTTCCTGTAAGTCATTGGCTGACTTTTAAGCCATGCATGTCCAGATCAACACTCTTAGAAACTCAGTGGAAGACAGCAACTGGAGAGCTCAAGAGTTGAACAGAAATCTAGCAGCTTCCCCATGCTGGGGAAGCAGAGATTTGAGAGGGACCTTAAAAAACACCTTGCTCCTTCTACTGGGACAATGTCCATTGAAACCAGCAAACCAAGAGAAACAATAGACAATAGAAATAGACCCATAGGTGATTCAGCAATTAGAATTATCAGATAAGAATTTAAAAGATAACTAAAATTAATATCTTCGAGAAAAAATAGGAAATGATGGAGAACTTCATAAAAAACCTGGAATTCATGAAATAGAGTTAAATGGAAACACTAGCCCTGAAAAATACACTGAATGAAATTGAGAATTCAATAGATAGATTTAATAGTAGATTAGAAGCAGAACAAACAGATATATACTACTATATATAAAATAGATAAACAGCAAGGATTTACTGTATAGCACAGGAAACTATATTCAATATCTTGTATAACCTATAATGGAAAAGAATCTGAAAAAATATATGTATAACTGAATCACTTTGCTGTACACCTGAAACTAACACAATATTGTAAATCAACTATACTTACATTTTAAAAAAGTAGAACAGAGAATTAGTGAACTGGAAGGTAAGTAAATTGCAAGTATCCAGCTGAACACACAGGGAGAAAAAAGGATGAAAAATAAACCATAGGAGACATATGGGACATGGTGAAAGATCTAATAAACATGTAATTGGAATTCCAAAAAGAAGGGAGAGAGAGAGACAGAATAAGAAAGAAGCAAGAGTTAAACCTAAATGGTAAAAGAATGTGAAAAAGAATAGATACATGTATATGTATAATTGAATCACTTTGCTGTGCACCTGAAACTAACGCAACACTGTTAATCAACTATACTCCCATATAAAATAAAAATTAAAAAAAAAAGAAATGGTGGTAAAGAATTTTCTAAAATTGATGAAAACCATCAAGATTCTCTACCAAATTAGGAACGTCCCTGGCCGTCTGGTGGTTAAGACTCCCTGCTTCCAATGCAGGGGGCGTGGGTTTGATCCCTGGTTGGGGAACTAAAATCCCATATGCCATGTGGCCAAAAAAAAAAAAAAAAAAAAAAAGATTCTCTACCAAATCAAAGAAAGATAACATTAGGCATTGTACCATCCCAAGGCACAAACTGCTGAAGGCCAAAGACAGAAAAAAAGTTAAAAGCAGCCAGAAAAAATATACTTAATTTTCCAGTATGTGACAGAGTAGCTACTATTTATTGAGCAGTTACTGTGTGGCAGACACTATGCTAAATGCTCTGTAGGCACTATTTCGTTTTCACTATTGGGAAGGTCCAATTATTATCTTCAATTTAAAAATAAGGAATTGAGGCCCTCAGAGAGGTCAGCTAACATGTCCAAATTCAGATAGCTGGAGAGCAGAGGAGCTGGGCCTCCACCTGCTGCCAGTCTGACTCCAGACCCAGACTCCTCACCACCATTCTACCCTGTCCCTTCAGGAGATACCCAGAGCACCATCACATATGACCTGGCTCTGGACCCAGGTCGCCCACATTCCCAGGCCATCTTTGAAGAGACAAAGAACAACACTCTCAGACATATAGTGACGTTGGGGCTGAGTCAGAAATGTGAGACCCTGAAGCTCCGGTTACTGGTGAGCAGAGGGTGACCATACTCCTGGGTCCTCCAAGCATGGGGCGGGCTTGGGATGTTGAGGAGGGCAGACCACCGAAACCCCATTGTCTCTCAGGATTGTGTAGAGGACTCACTGACCCCCATTGCCCTGCGCCTCAACTTCTCTCTGGTGGGAAAGCCCTTGTCCTCTTTTGGGAACCTCCGGCCAGTGCTGGCTGTAGATGCTCCGACACTCTTCACAGCCTTGGTGAGTCTGGGAGTTGGAGTCCAGCAGGAGTGTGGAAGGGACCAGAGGCCAAGGTTGTTGAAGCTCATTTTATTTCATTTCACATAATTTTATTTCAAGATTTCATTTTACTGTTTCATTTCACCTCTTTTCATGATTTCCTTTCATTTTTCTCATACTCTGTTTTGGCAGTTTCCCTTTGAGAAGAATTGTGGCAATGACAGCATTTGCCAGGATGACCTCAGCATCACCTTCAGTTTTATGAGGTGAGTTTCCTGTCCTCATTTTTACCCCCAGACCTGCACCATGACCTGCTGCTCTGTTCTTCTCCTGGCCCCCAGGGGAGCCTGGCGCAGAGCAGCTGCCTCAGAGGTGTGTTTGTGTGGCTGCCTCGTGCACTGTCTTCTCTCTCCGAGTGTCCGCGCCTCCTTCCCGCCGGAGCAGACCCGCTGCAGGAAAGCACTCAGCATCTCATGGCATGGCTTGTTCCCACCACAGCCTGGACACCCTGGTGGTGGGTGGTTCCCGGGACTTAAACGTGACGCTGACTGTGAGAAACCAGGGCGAGGACTCCTACAGAACACAGGTCACCTTCTTCTACCCATCTGGCTTGTCCTATCGGAGGGTGTCAGGCGCCCAGGTAGCCAAACCCTTCTCAGGCTCCATCTGACTTTGCGTTCCCTGCCCCCATGGCTGGTGTTTGACATCATCACTTCTGCCTCCCTTGCCTTCCAGAACCAGCGCTCACAGCGGTTCTGGCGCCTGATCTGTGAGTCTGACGTCTCCACTGAAGGGTCTGGGACCTTGAAGAGCACCAGCTGCAGCATAAACCACCCCATCTTCCCAGAGAACTCAGAGGTCAGGCTGTTGGCTCCTCCTCCCTTTTTCTCCTTTGTCTTCCTCTGAATTCTTCCCTAGTTCTTCTTTTTCTTCTTCTTCTTCTTTCCTCCTCCTCTTCCTTCTTCTTCTTCTTCTTCTTCTTCTTCTTCTTGTTCTTCTTGTTCTTCTTCTTCTTCTTCTTCTTCTTCTTCTTCTTCTTCTTCTTCTTCTTCTTCTTCTTCTTCTTCTTCTTCTTCTTCTTCTTCTTCTTCTTCTTCTTCTTCTTCTTCTTCGCCTTCTCCTCTTCTTCTTTCTTCTTTTTCTCCTTCTCCTTCTCCTCCTTCTCCTTCCTCTTCTCCTTCCCCTTCTCCTCCTTCTTCTTCTCCTTCTTCTCCTCCTCCTTCTTCTTCTGCTATTTCTACTTCTTCTCCTACTTCTCCTCCTCCTCCTTCTTCTTCTTTGCTGCACTGCATGGCTTGTGGGATCTTAGTTTCCTGGCCAGATATTGAACCTGCGCCCTCGGCAGTGAAAATGCATGGAGTCCTAACCAATGGACCGCCAGGGAATTCTCTTCTTTTTTTTTTTAAGTAGATGTTTCTTTTTTTTGAAAAACAGCTTTATTGAGATAAAATTCATCTACCACACAATTCACCCACTTCAAGTATACAGTCCAGTGGCTTTTGCAATGTTCACAGTGTTGTGCATCCATCACCATGATCAATGTTAGTGTATTTTATTACCCCAAGAAAAGACCCTGCTCCCCTTAGCCATCAGCCCGTGTCGTCCCATCTCTCCCAGCCCTAGGCAACCACTACTCTATTTGCTGTCTTGAGATTCACCTATTCTGGATATTTCATATAAATGGAATCATATAATAGGATTGCTTCTTTGACTGAGCATCATGCTTTCAAGGATCATCCATGTTGCAGGATGTATTAATACTCAGATTCTTTTTACTGCTGAATAATATTCTGTTGTACGGATGTGCCCCATTTTATTTACCCATTCTTCAGCTGATGGACATTTGGGTTGTTCCTTCTCTCTGACTCTTGTCACTGTCTCTTCTTTCTCCAACTCCAGATCACCTTCAATATCACATTTGACGTGAACCCTGATGCTTTCTTTGGAAACAAACTGCTTCTCAAGGCCAATGTGACCAGGTGCGCTATGCCTGGCCTCCTCCATTTTGAGGCCCCAGCCCCCGGCACCCCTGTTCAGGGTGGACCATTGCCCTCTCCCCACTTGTTCTCCCTTCAGTTCATTTGTTTACTCAACAAACACCAACTGAGCACCCACCACGTTCCAGGCATGGCCCCCTGTGCTGGTGGAACAGTGATGGACAAGACAGCTGTGATTCTTGCCCTCACAGAGGTTATAATTTAGGGGCAAAGACAGACAGGAAAGCCGATGATTATGATACAGTATGAAATGAATGATGTCTAGTCTTCTTGGGAGATTGGTGTTCAGAGAAGACTATACATTCAGGCTGTGAGTTAGCCAAGCAAAGGCATAAATTGAGGCTGGGCATGAAGACAGAGAGAAGGAAGTGTGGACCAAGCAAAGCCCGGAGACTGCAAAGGTCAGGCTGAGTTTGAGCACAGGAGGCAGGATTGAAGGAGTTGGTTAGATATAGGCCGTGTCATGAAATGACATGATGAGTGCTCTTAGGGAACTTGCAGTTTAACTTGGGAGTGACGTGATCACCTTTGCATGCTAGAAAGATCACTCTCCAGGAGCGGGGGAGATTGGGGTGGGAGTCATTTTGAATTCAGGGGACCAGTGAGAAGAAAGCATCCTTCTGCAGGCGTCCGTCCTGGTGAGTAGGGATGGGCCTGGGCTACACAGGGGCAGCCCTGGTCTTTCCTACAATCTCTGTTTCCTCTGTTGGATTTAGAGGACAGCGTTTAGGATGCTGAGAGGACAGGACTTGGTGGTTGGTTGGTGATGGAGGGTGAGGGGGAGGAAGAAGGAGAAGGAAAGGCTGATTCTCAATTCTCAAGAGCTGACCAGAGCTCTCTGTTTCCCTTCAGTGAGAACAACATACCTGGGAACAACAAAACCAAATTCCAGCTGCAGCTGCCTGTGAAATACGCTGTCTACATGGTGGTCACCAGGTACTGGCTGCTGGGGCTTTTAGTTCTGCCTTCACCACTGGGCTGGACATGGCACATTGAGTATCTGTGTGCACGAGTCTGTGCACGTGTGCCTGTGAGTGAGTCTGAGGATATGTGTGCACACGTGTGTGTCTGTACGTGCATGTGTACATGTGTGTGTGAGGGACCCAAACTGGCACATGCTGCAGGTCCCACCCACACTGCCCCTGCACACCATCCCGCTCGCACCCTCTCAGGGCTGCCTTACCTGCGTGCCTGTTCACCCCTTTACACACTTAGCCCAAGACCCCCTCCCAGGACTCCCCTGATGTTCTCTCACCTCCTGCCCCTTCTTCTTTCTCCCATCAGCCTTGAGGTCTCGACCAAATATCTCAACTTCACAGCCTCAGAGAAGACCAGCCACATTATAGAGCATCAGTATCAGGTGGGGAGCTGAGAAGGAGCCTGGGGAGGGAAATCGAGATGATGGGAGCACAGAAAGAATGGTAGGAGGGACTTCCCTGGTGGTCCAGTGGTTAAGACTTTGCCTTCCAATGCAGTGGGCACGGGTTTGATCCTTGGTCGGGGAACTAGGATCCCGCATGCCACGTGGCCAAAAAAAAATATGATGGGAAACATGCATGAGGTGCCTGCTTTGGGCCAGGCTCTGTTCTAAGCTTGCTGTGAATCCACACACACCACCACGTGCATCCGTATGTGTATACACACACGTATTAACTCATTTTATCTTCGTAATGACCCTGTAACAGAGGTACTGTTGTCTCCCCCAGTTTATAGACGAAGAAACTGGGGCTCAGAGAGGCTAACAGAACATGCCCACAGTCTCACCCCTAGTGAGTGGAAGAGCCACTGCTTCCGACCAGCCTGTCTGGTTCTGGAATGGGTGTTTAACCCCTGTGCTCTCCTGTCTCTCAGAAAGCATCAAGAGGCAGGATGCTTGGGTCTGTGAGGCCTGATTCAGTACTGGGCTGTCGGGAGTGGGGAGCCTGATTCTAGTTGCTGGTGGGGGCACAAAGGCCAGAACCCTGATATCTGCCCCTCCCCCCCCACGCAGTTCAACAACCTGGGAGGGAGGAAGCTCCCCATCAGTGTGGTCTTCTTGGTCCCCATCCAGCTGAACCAGGTGACCGTGTGGGACCAGCTCCACGTCACCTTCTCCCAGGTAAGCACAGCTGGGCCTGAGGATTGGGCCCAGCTCCTCTCTCCACAGCCCTGGTCTTTCCTAAAATCACTTCTGTTTCCTCTGTTGGGTTTTGGAGCCATTTCTGACCCTCTCTTGGACCTCGGTTTTCTCACCTCCCAGAGGGTGGACCCAGGAGCCCTCGCTTCAATCTGTCCTCACAGTGTCCCTCTTTCCTCAGAACCTCTCCAGTAGATGCCACACCAACAAGAGTGACCCTCGTCGCTCTGACTTCCTGGGGGAGCTTAAGAAGACCCCACTGCTGGTGAGACTAAGCCCAGCCTCAGCCTTGGGGCTGCACGCAGACTCCGCACTGCCCCCTCACCTGGGCCCAGTACTGGCTCTCATCTGCCGGCTGAGTGCATGGGATGTGGCCTGCATCCAGCTTTCCTGCTCACCTCTCTCCCCTCCTCCCTTCCCCAGAACTGCTCCATCGCTGTCTGCCAGAGAATCCAGTGTGACATCCCGTCCTTTGGCGTCCAAGAAGAATTCAAGGTCACCCTCAAGGGCAACCTCGCATTTGACTGGTATATCAAGGTAGGTGGGTGCCTGAGGCTCGGCTGGGCACAGACGAGATCCTCCAGGGCCAATGGGTCCAGCTCCCATCCTCTCTCTCCCACAGACTTTGCATAACCACCTTCAGGTTGTGAGCACTGCGGAGATCTTGTTTGATGATTCGGAGTTCGCCCTGCTCCCAGGACAGGGCGCGTTTGTGAGGGCCCAGGTATCTGTCTCGGACACAGAGGGACCGCTGGAGGCAGGAGAGGAGGCTGGGCTTGTGGGAGAGAGAGGGGGGGGGGGCTGGGGAGGAGGAGTGAGGGCTGGGGTTAGGGGGCACAGGGGATTTAGTCATGGGGTTCGGGGAGCACACAAGGTCTGACTGGGGAACCCCCAGAAATCCAGAGTCTCTCTCCCCTGATGCCCCCCCCCCGCCTCCCCCTCTCCCTGCTCCAGACAGAGACCAAGGTGGAGCCTTACGAAGTACATAACCCTGTCCCGCTGATCGTGGGCAGCTCGGTTGGGGGCCTGGTGCTCCTGGCCCTCGTCACTGCCGGCCTGTACAAGGTAACTCCCCCGGGGCCCTCTTCCTGCCCCTCGCCTCCCCCCACCCCCACGGCTTCTCACTCAGCAGCGCCTTCCTGGGTTCAGCTCCCAGCTGTGCCTCGGGCAGCTCACAGAGCCTCAGTTTCTTCAGCTGTAAAATGAGACTATAAATACCCATTCTGTGGAGGTCTTTGGGTTCGTATCTCTAGAGCACTTAGAATGGTCTCTGGTACAGAGTAAACACTATATAAAGAGTACTTATTATTATATTTTAGATTTCTTTCCCTCTTTTCTTTCTCAATAGTGATGCCATCCCCCTCCCTGTCCCACTTTCCCCAGATCTATTCTGCACTCCGCCACATTATTCTTTGCATCTCTTGGTCCCGCCGTCTCCCAGCCTGGCCTGCATGGCCTTCACTCGCCCTCCTGGCCTTGGTGCCCTTACTCCCCTGCCTCTGCCTCCGCAGCTTGGCTTCTTCAAACGACAGTACAAGGACATGTTAACTGAAGCTGTTCCTGAAACTGCCTCCCCCCAGTAACAGCAGCTCCTTCCCCACTCCACTGAGTGGCCTCTCCTGCAGCAAACAGGATGTGGTTGGACCGAAGAGTGAGCGGGTCCCAGGCTGCTGGATGGACACATCTGTTGGGAGACCAGGGCAGTGATGTCTCACTCAGGAGCAACCTGCTTGGGTTTCCATTCCTGTGTGTGTGTGTGTGTGTGTGCACGCGTGCACGAGTGTGAATTGTGTGTGTGGCTCAGATCTCTCTCGCATGAGGACACGTGCCTTCCGCACAAATCTCAAGCAGAAGGGAGTTGCTTGGGCTTCCTTGTGTGTGGGTGGAGGTGCCATTGGTTCTTCCTCGGGGACAGAAGTGATGGCAGCTTTTGTGGGTGGACACAAAGGGAAGTGCAAGAAATCCTCCCCCAGCTATAGGAAGCGAGACCTCCTTTTGTGGGTGAGCCCGCAGGCCAGCAGAAGCCCATGCAGCTGGGCCTGAGCCTACCTGGACAAGCCAGCAGGAACCTGTCCAACCCATTCCACACTAGAGCTGATGTGTCCAGTGTGCAATGGTGCACCTCCCTTTATGTATTCACTTTATTATTTTAATGCTACTTTTATTTTTTGAATGGATGAACAGGTCCGTAGTATCAAAATCAAAAGACACGCAAGGGTGTGTGATGAAGTTTCCCTTCCATCCTGGTCTGCCAGCCATTTAGGTCTCTTGTAAAGGGTAGTCCAGGTTATGCGTTTGGGGGTCTCCTTCACAAAGATTCTAGGCATATGCAAACACACACACACACACACACACACACACAAGCTTTTTTACACAAATGGCAGCATGCATTGTTTATACTGTTCTGCATCTTGCTTTCTTCATTAATATGGCTTAGACATTGTTTTATATCAAGACATAAAGTACTTTTTCATTCTTTTATATAGCGCACCATGTTCCACTGTGTGAGTGGATCCTAACGTCCTTGTCTCCCTCCGATATATTATTTCCAACTTCTTGCAATGAGAAACAATGGTGAATTAATAAATTGAATATATGTCGTTTTTGCATATGTGTAAGATAATTTATAGGATACATTCCCGGAAGTCTGAATTCTGCCAGAAGCAACCCCAAGAGAAGAATTTGAGTGAAAGAAGCTTATTTAAGAGAGACTCCAGGAAATACCAGTGGGGGAGGGACGTGAGCTGGGGAGGGAAAGGCAGCCAGTAAAGGGTATATTATCAACAGAGGGACCATTATGAGCTCCTGGAGTGTAACCCCACCGGGGAGGTCTGGGACGCAAAGTAGAACACACACCTTGACACTTCCCACCCGAGCAGAGAAGGAGCTGGTGTATGGATACACCAATTCCACATAGTTATTGGCTGAGGGTTGCTCTTTGTGGGGAAGGAAGTGCTAATTCCCTGGCACCTCTGGCCGGCCCTGAATGTAGGCAGAGCGGCTCTGGTGGCCAGAGAAAGGGCTACAGATGCTGCCAGCTGGAAGTCTGCCAGGTGAGCATAGCCCCTGGCAAGGCCCGCAGGGATCCGGGCAGGGTACCAACAGCACTTGCTATGAAGAGTGAGTACAGATGAAGTTTTGATAGCTGTTTCTAGGTAGCCCTCCCTCCTCTGGGGAGTTCTCCCACTGCCCATCTCCCAACCTTTGCCAGTGCAGTACCCACGACTCTGCCCTTAGCACCCATCCTAATGCTCACATCAGTCCTGCTAAGTGGCCATCTCTTGCTATTTACTGATGTCTGAATTTCACTTATGAGGAAGCTGAGACAGAGAGATCATCTCAATTGCCTGAGGTCATACAGATAAAGAGGAGATGGAGCTGGGATTCAAACCTGTTTCTGTCTGGCTCCAAAGCTTTTGTCTTTTACTGTCCCGACAGCCTCAGAGGAATGGCCTGCAGCAGGCACGAGGGAGGTAGGGGGGAGAGAGTGGCTGTTGTTTAGCTGTTATAATATCAGGTGAACCATATGAAATCGCTGACACATTTGTTGACAAAAATGGGAATTGCATGCAGTTCATCGAGATACAAGAAAATCATGGCTTAGCTGGACATCTGCTCCAGATGTGATAGGAAGGAGGGCAGGTGAGGGACGTGTCCTAGGGGAGGCGACCCCTGACTCAAGTAGGGGCAAGAGTCTTCCAGTCAGAGGGCAGCACATGTGGGGCTAGAAGAGTGGGCAGGAGCTTGGGCATATGTGCTCTGTAAGCTAGAGTGAGGAGTTTGAGTTTTATTCAAAGTGCAATTAGATGTCATCAAAGGATGACTGATAAGACAATGGCCCTTTGTATCTTTGGGGGTGTTGCAACACATGGCACTTGAAATTGTTCTACATGATTTCTTCTTCTGACTTCAAAATCCATTAAAAATCCATTTTCTTCTTCCTTAAGTTGAAAGACAAAAGACCTCAAGATTTCCAGATGTCCTTAACTGACCCAGAAAGGAGAGGGCCTCTGTACCTGCAGGCACCTGTCCTTGGATGGGCAGTCAAGGCTCAGAGTCCACATCGGCCTCTTTGCACTGGAAACTTGTGTTGAATTCAGTCAGATAGGAGCTTTATGATAGGTTAAAAAGTAAATTATTTCTAGTGACAAATGACCCTAGCATGATCACAAAGTTACTAATAAACAGGGCCATAGATCTCTGGTGAGAAGCAGATAAACCCAGGAAAGTCTGTCCTTGTTTTTACGTTTTGGGGTTCAGAATAAACAAATCTCTGCAGTCTCCACCCTTCTTTTCCTACTTAGTAATAGGTTCTTATCTGGGACACCGTGGAAGATTGTTATATTGTTATATTAATAGTTACGACCCTCGATGAATTGTGTCTCCCTGCATCCCACTCCCTTGCAATGTGACATTGCTGCTGCTCCCATCAAGTGGTGGGGTCTTCCTCTCTACCCTCTGGAATCTGGGTTGCACTTGTGCTTTGCTTTGACCAATAGAATGTGGTAGAAGGGCTATTGTGCAAGTTCCTGGGCCTAGACCGTCAGAAGCACTGCAGCTTCTGTGCTCAACCTCTCAGACTCCTGAGACCACTGTGCTGAGACCCAGCTAGCCTATTGGAGAATGAGACAACTGAGGCCCCCAGCCGACAGCCAGCACAACTGCACGCATGAGGCCATATTGGACCTTCCAGCCCAGTCCAACCATCCAACAACTGCAGCCACAGGCAAGTCCAACAAAAGAACTGCCCAGATTGTCACTTCCCAGAACTGTGAGAAATCATAAATTGTGGATGTTTCAATCCACTGTGTTTTGGAGTGGCTGGTTATGATGCAGTGGATAACTAATACAGCCAAACAATGAAAGAACATTTCCCATTTTCCTTTGTGGCTAGGTGTGGCCATGTAGCTAGATTCTGGTGAAGGGGATGTGAGTAGAGTGAGTGAACAACTTTGGAGTCAGGTCCTTTGAGAGAAAGAGTATGCTCCTTTTCTCCTTGCCATCTTTTCACCAGCTGGAGTGTGAATGTTGTGGTGCACCATTTTTTCTTTTTTCAATTTTATTTTATTTTATTTTTTTAACATCTTTATTAGAGTATAATTGCTTTACAATGGTGTGTTAGTTTCTGCTTTATAACAAAGTGAATCAGCTATACATATACATATATCCCCATATCTCTTCCCTCTTGTGTCTCCCTCCCTCCCACCCCTCTAGATGGTCACAAAGCATGAAGCTGATCTCCCTGTGCTATGTGGCTTCTTCCCACTAGCTATCAGTTTTACATTTGGTAGTGTATATATGTAAATGCCACTCTCTCACTTTGTCCCAGCTTACCCTTCCCCCTCCCCGTGTCCTCAGGTCCATTCTCTAGTAGGTCTGCATCTTTATTCCCATCCTGCCCCTAGGTTCTTCATGACCTTTTTTTTTTTTTTTTTTTTTTAGATTCCATATATATGTGTTAGCATATGGTATTTGTTTTTCTCTTTCTGACTTACTTCAGTCTGTATGACAGACTCTAGATCCATCCACCTCACTGCAAATAACTCAATTTTGTTTCCTTTTATGGCTGAGTAATATTCCATTGTATATATGTGCCACATCTTCTTTATCCATTCATCTGTCGATGGACACTTAGGTTGCTTCCATGTCCTGGCTATTGTAAATAGAGCCGCAATGAATATTGTGGTACATGACTCTTTTTGAATAATGGTTTTCTCAGGGTATATGCCCAGTAGTGGAATTGCTGGGTCATATGGTAGTTCTATTTTTAGTTTTTTAAGGACCCTCCATATTGTTCTCCATAGTGGCTGTATCAGTTTACATTCCCACCAACAGTGCAAGAGGGTTCCCTTTTCTCCACACCCTCTCCAGCATTTATTGTTTGTAGATTTTTTGATGATGGCCATTCTGACTGGTGTGAAGTGATGTCTCATGGTAGTTTTGATTTGCATTTCTCTAATGATTAGTGATGTTGAGCATTCCTTCATGTGTTTGTTGGCCATCTGTATATCTTCTTTTGAGAAATGTCTATTTAGGTCTTCTGCCCATTTTTGGATTGGGTTGTTGGTTTTTTTGATATTGAGCTGCTTGTAAATTTTGGAGATTAATCCTTTGTCTGTTGTTTCATTCGCAAATATTTTCTCCCGTTCTAAGGGTTGTCTTTTCATCTTTATGGTTTCCTTTGCTGTGCAAAAGCTTTTAAGTTTCATTAGGTCCCATTTGTTTATTTTTGTTTTTATTTCCATTTCTGTAGGAGGTGGGTCAAAAAGGATCTTGCTGTGATTTATGTCATAGAGTGTTCTGCCTATGTTTTCCTCTAAGAGTTTTATAATGTCTGGCCTTACATTTAGGTCTTTAATCCATTTTGAGTTTATTTTTGTGTATGGTGTTAGGGAGTGCTCTAATTTCATTCTTTTACATGTAGCTGTCCAGTTTTCCCAGCACCACTTATTGAAGAGGCTGTCTTTTCTCCATTGTGATTTCCTGCCTCCTTTATCAAAAATAAGGTGACCATATGTGCGTGGGTTTATCTCTGGGCTTTCTATACTGTTCCATTGATCTATATTTCTGTTTTTGTGCCAGTACCATACTGTCTTGATTACTGTAGCTTTGTAGTATAGTCTGAAGTCCAGGAGCCTGATTCCTCCAGCTCCATTTTTCTTTCTCAAGATTGCTTTTGTTATTTGGGGTCTTTTGTGTTTCTATACAACTTGTGAAATTTTTTATTCTAGTTCTGTGGAAAATGCCAGTGGTAGTTTGATAGGGATTACATTGAATCTGTAGATTGCTTTGGGTAGTATAGTCATTTTCACACTGTTGATTCTTCCAATCCAAGAACATGGTATATCTCTCCATCTGTTGGTATCATCTTTAATTTCTTTCATCAGTGTCTTATAATTTTCTGCATACAGGTCTTTTGTCTCCTTAGGTAGGTTTATTCCTAGGTATTTTATTCTTTTTGTTGCAATGGTAAATGGGAGTGTTTCCTTAATTTCACTTTCAGATTTTTCATCGTTAGTGTATAGGAATGCAAGAGATTTCTGTGCATTAATTTTCTATCCTGCTACTTTACCAAATTCATTGATTAGCTCTAGTAGTTTTCTGGTAATATCTTTAGGATTCTCTATGTACAGTATCATGTCATCCGCAAACAGTGACAGCTTTACTTCTTCTTTTCCAGTTTGGATTCCTTTTATTTTTTTTTCTTCTCTGATTGCTGTGGCTAAAACTTCCAAAACTATGTTGAATAATAGTGGTGAGAGTGGGCAAACTTGTCTTGTTCCTGATCTTAGTGGAATTGGTTTCAGTTTTTCACCATTGAGGATGATGTTGGCTGTGGGTTTGTCATATATTGCCTTTATTATGTTGAGGTAAGTTCCCTCTATGCCCACTTTCTGCAGGGTTTTTATCATAAATGGGTGTTGAATTTTGTTGGAAGTTTTTCTGCATCTATTGAGATGATCATATGGTTTTTATTCTTCAATTTGGTAATATGGTGTATCACATTGCTTGATTTGCGTATATTGAAGAATCCTTGCATTCCTGGGATAAACCCCACTTGATCATGGTGTATGATCCTTTTAATGTGCTGTTGGATTCTGTTTGCTAGTAATGTGTTGACGGTTTTTGCATCTATGTTCATCAGTGATATTGACCTGTAGTTTTCTTTCTTTGTGACATCTTTCTTTGGTTATCAGGGTGATGGTGGCCTCGTATAATGAGTTTGGAAGTGTTCCTCCCTCTGCTATATTTTGGAAGAGTTTGAGAAGGGTAGGTGTTAGCACTTCTCTAAATGTTTGATAGAATTCACCTGTGAAGCCATCTGGTCCTAGGCTTTTGTTTGTTGGAAGATTTTTAATCACAGTTTCAATTTCAGTTCTTGTGATTGGTCTGTTTATATTTTCTATTTCTTCCTGGTTCAGTCTCGGAAGGTTGTGGTTTTCTAAAAATTTGTCCATTTCTTCCAGGTTGTCCATTTTATTGGCATATAGTTGCTTGTAATAATCTCTCATGAGCCTTTATGTTTCTGCAGTGTCAGTTGTTACTTCTCCTTTTTCATTTCTAATCCTATTGATTTGAGTCTTCTCCCCTTTTTTCTTGATGAGTCTGGCTAATGGTTTATCAATTTTGTTTATCTTCTCAAAGAACCAGGCTTTAGTTTTATTGATCTTTGCTATTGTTTCCTTCATTTCTTTTTTAATTTATTTCTGATCTGATCTTTATGATTTCTTTCCTTCTGCTAACTTTGGGGATTTTTTGTTCTTCTTTCTCTAATTTCTTTAGGTATAAAGTTAGGTTGTTTATTTGAGATGTTTCTTGTTTCTTAAGGTAGGATTGTATTGCTATAAACTTCCCTCTTAGAACTGCTTTTGCTGCATCCCATAGGTTTTGGGTTGTCGTGTTTTCATTGCCATCTGTTTCTAGGTATTTTTTGATTTCCTCTTTGATTTATTCAGTGATCTCTTGGTTATTAAGTAGTGTATTGTTTAGCCCCCATGTGTTTGTATTTTTTACAGATTTTTTCCTGTAATTGATATCTAATCTCATAGCGTTGTGGTCAGAAAAGATACTTGATAAGATTTCAATTTTCTTAAATTTACCAAGGCTTGATTTGTGACCGAAGATATGATCTATCCTGGAGAATGTTCCATGAGCACTTGAGAAGAAAGTGTATTCTGTTGTTTTTGGATGGAATGTCCTATAAATATCAATTAAGTCCATCTTGTTTAATGTACCATGTAAAGCTTGTGTTTCCTTATTTATTTTCATTTTGAGTGATCTGTCCATTGGTGAAAGTGGGGTGTTAAAGTCCCCTACTATGATTGTGTTACTGTCGATTTCCCCTTTTATGGCTGTTAGCATTTGCCTTATGTATTGAGGTGCTCCTATGTTGTGTATAAATATTTACAATTGTTATATCTTCTTCTTGGATTGATCCCTTGATCATTATGTAGTGTCCTTCCTTGTCTCTTGTAACAATCTTTATTTTAAAGTCTATTTTATCTGAAATGAGTATTGCTACTCCAGCTTTCTTTTGATTTCCATTTGCATGGAATATCTTTTTCCAACCCCTCACTTTCAGTCTGTATGTGTCCCTAGGTCTGAAGTGAGTCTCTTGTAGATAGCATATAGATGGATCTTGTTTTTGTATCCATTCAGCCAGTCTATATCTTTTGGTTGGAGCATTTAATCCATTTACATTTAAGGTAATTATCAATATGTATGTTCCTATGACAATTTTCTTAATTGTTTTGGGTTTGTTATTGTAGGTCTTTTCCTTCTCTTGTGTTTCCTGCCTAGAGAAGTTCCTTTAGCATTTGTTGTAGAGCTGGTTTGGTGGTGATGAATTCTCTTAGCTTTTGCTTGTCTGTAAAGGTTTTAATCTCTCCGTCTACTCTGAATGAGATCCTTGCTGGGTAGAGTAATCTTGGTTGTAGGCTTTTCCCTTTCATCACTTTAAATACATCCCGCCCCTCCCTTCTGGCTTGCAGAGTTTCTGCTGAAAGATCAGCTGTTAACCTTATGGGGATTCCTTTGTATGTTATTTGTTGTTTTTCCCTTGCTGCTTTTAATATTTTTTCTTTGTATTTAATTTTTGATAGTTTGATGAATATGTGTCTTGGCATGTTTCTCCTTGGATTTATCCTGTATGGGACTCTCTGTGCTTCCTGGACTTGAGTAACTATTTGCTTTCCCATATCAGGGAAGTTTTCAAGTATAATCTCTTCAAATATTTTCTGAATCCCTTTCTTTCTCTCTTCTTCTTCTGAGACTCCTATAATTCGAATGTTGGTGCATTTAATGTTGTCCCAGAGGTCTCTGAGACTGTCCTCACTTCTTTTCATTCTTTTTTCTTTATTCTGCTCTGCAGTAGTTATTTCCACTATTTTATCTTCCAGCTCACTTATCCATTCTTCTGCCTCAGTTATTCTGCTATTGATCCCTTCTAGAGAATTTTTGATTTCATTTATTGTGTTGTTCATCATTGTTTGTTTGCTCTTTAGTTCTTCTAGATCCTTGTTAAATGTTTCTTGTACTTTCTCCATTCTATTTCCAAGGTTTTGGATCATATTTACTATCATTATTCTGAATTCTTTTTCAGGTAGACTGCCTATTTCCTCTTCATTTGTTTGGTCTGGTGGGTTTTTACCTTGCTGCTTCATCTGCTGTGTGTTTCTCTGTCTTCTCATTTTGCTTAACTTACTGTGTTTGGGGTGTCCTTTTCACAGGCTGCAGGTTCGTAGTTCCCATTGTTTTTGGTGTCTGCCCCCAGTGGCTAAGGTTGGTTCCATGGGTTGTGTAGGCTTCCTGGTGGAGGGGACTAGTGCCCGTGTTCTGGTGGATGAGGCTGGATCTTGTCTTTCTGGTGGGCAGGTCCGTGTCCGGTGGTGTGTTTTGGGGTGCCTGTGACCTTATTATGATTTTAGGCAGACTCTCTGCTAATGGGTGGGGTTGTGTTCCTGTCTTGCTAGTTGTTTGGCATAGGGCAGTGTTGTTGTTTGGCACTGTAGCTTGCTGGTCATTGAGTGGAGCTGGGTCTTGGTGTTGAGATGGAGATCTCTGGGAAATTTTCACCATTTGATATTATGTGGAGCTGGGAGGTCTCTGGTGGACCATTGTCCTGAACTCGGCTCTCCCACCTCAGAGGCACAGGCCTGACACCCAGCCGGAGCACCAAGACCCTGTCATCCACATGGCTCAGACAAAAAGGGGGATAAAAAAAGAAAGAAAGAAGATATAAAATAAAATAAAATAAAGTTATTAAAATTTAAAAAATATTAAAAATTGAAAAAATTTTTGTAAGTAATAAAAAAAAAAGAAAGAAGAGAGTAACCAAACCAAAAAACAAATCCACCAATGATAACAAGTGCTAAAAACTATACTAAAAAAACAAAAAAACAAAAAACCGGACAGACAGAACCCTAGGACAAATGGTAAAAGCAAAGCTATACAGACAAAATCACACACAGAAGCATACACATACACACTCACAAAAAGAGAAAAAGGAAAAGAATATATGTATTGTTGCTCCCAAAGTCCACCGCCTCAATGTGTGATGATTTGTTGTCTCTTCAGGTATTCCACAGATGCAGGTACATCAAGTTGATTGTGGAGATTTAATCCGCTGCTCCTGAGGCTGCTGGGAGAGATTTCCATTTCTTTTCTTTGTTCGCACAGCCCCTGGGGTTCAGCTTTGGATTTGGACGCGCCTCTGCATGTAGGTCGCATGAGGGCGTCTGTTCTTTGCTCAGACAGGACGGGGTTAAAGGAGCAGCTGATTCGGGGGCTCTGGTTCACTCAGGCGGGGGGGGGGGGCAGGGAGGGTTACGGATGCGGGGCGAGCCTGCGGCGGCAGAGGCCGGCGTGACGTTGCACCAGCCTGAGTCGCTCCGTGCGTTCTCCCGGGAAAGTTGTCCCCGGATCACGGGACCCTGGCAGTGGCGGGCTGCACAGGCTCCCAGGAGGGGCAGTGTGGAGAGTGACCTGTGCTCGCACACAGGCTTCTTGGTGGCGGCAGCAGCAGCCTTAGCGTCTCATGCCTGTCTCTGGGGTACGCGCTGTTAGCCGCGGCTCGCGCCCGTCTCTGGAACTCCTTTAAGCGGCGCTCTTGATCCCCTCTCCTCACGCACCAGGAAACAAAGAGGCAAGAAAAAGTCTCTTGCCTCTTCGGCAGCTGCAGACTTTTTCCCGGACTCCCTCCCGGCTAGCTGTGGCGCACCAGCCCCCTTCAGGCTGTGTTCACGCCGCCAACCCCAGTCCTCTCCCTGCGATCCGACTGAAGCCCGAGCCTCAGCTCCCGGCCCCCGCCCGCCCCGGCGGGGGAGCAGACAAGCCTCTCGGGCTGGTGAGTGCTGCTCGGCGCCGAGCCTCCATGCGGGAATCTCTCCGCTTTGCCCTCCGCACCCCTGTGGCTGCGCTCTCCTCCGTGGCTCCGAAGCTTCCCCCCTCCGCCACCCGTAGTCTCCACCCGCAAAGGGCCTTCCTAGTGTGTGGAAAGCTTTCCTCCTTCACAGCTCCCTCCCACTGGTGCAGGTCCCGTCCCTATTCTTTTGTCTCTGTTGTTTCTTTTTTCTTTTGCCCTACCCAGGTACATGGGGAGTTTCTTGCCTTTTGGGAGGTCTGAGTTCTTCTGCCAGCGTTCAGTAGGTGTTCTGTAGGAGTTGTTCCACATGTAGATGTATTTCTGATGTATTTGTGGGGAGGAAGGTGATCTCCACTTCTTACTCTTCTGCCATTTTCTGGTGCACCATTTTGGACCTTGCAGATGAGGGCAACACCCAAGAATGCCAGAGGGAGACAGAATGAGCCTGGGTTCCGACTCTGTAGAACTGCCGTATTAGCCCGGGACTCCATATTCTCATACTGTCATAGGAGAGAAATGAACACTGATCTTGTCTGAGCCTCTGATACAGCAGCTGCCCCTGTATTGTAACTGATAGCACTACCTTCCCAAAGGTTCTGTTTTCCACTTGATCCAAGAAACTAAACTTGTGAAGGCTTCTTGAAGGTGTTGCTACCCCAGTTTTAGCATTTCGGTCTAGCATTTCCTTCTCATCACAGCTCATGATATGGCTGGCACCCAACATGGAGGGGCTAGAGTATTCCCCTCTATCCATCCTTGTGACAGAAACAGGCCTCAGTTATGCTTTGTAGGACCTTCCTGATTAGCCCTCTTGGTTTGGTCTCCAAGGATTTATCCTCAACTTCTGAGAGCACCAGGGGAGGGTCCTATCTCTTGATCCCTTCCCTCCTGGTGGCAGAATGACCTAGCAGAGAAATTAACTGATCTGTTTCCCCTGTAGATGCATGAGAAAGGTACTAGGAGGGTATTTCCCCTCCCTCTCTCTTGAGAGATGACCCAGAGATGTGTGTCCTGATGGTGTCCTTTCCCCAGGGAAAGCACAGGTTTTTGTTGTTGTTGTTGTTAAATCCTTATCTCTTAACCACTTACAGAAAAAAGAGATTTCTAACTGGCAACCCTTGGGCCAAAAGCAGCCCTCAGGTTTTATTTAGCCCCATGGTTTTATTTGTTCATTTTTTAAAATCAATAATTAAATTGAATGTTATCCATTATTTTCTATTTTACAACATTTAATCTTTAAAAAAAATTTTTTTTATTGGGGTATAGTTGTTTTACAATGCTGTGCTAGTTTCTACTGTACAGTGAAGTGAAGTAGAGTTCCCTGCGCTATACAGCAGGTTCTTATTAGTTATCTATCTTATACATATTTGTGTATATATGTCAATCCCAATCTCCCAATTCATCCCACTCCCTATTTTTGATTAGTTGCTGACATTAGAAAATGGAGAGGTTTCTGAGGGAAATCCTGTCTGGTTTCTCATGAAAAATGGGAGTGTTTGGCAGAATGAGGCTACAACTTGCCAGAGCCAGCCTGTTGGGCAGGACACGGCTCCCCAGCTCACTCCATATAGGACTTGTGCCTCTGAGGCCAGAGCCTATTGTATTTAAGGTGACCTTTGAGACCCTGTGTGCATTGGCCCCTGCCAACCTCTGCAGCTCACCTGTTCCTGCCCTTCCCTCTCAACCTCATATTTCTCAAATGCACCATATTTAGGGTGACCAACTAGGACCCTTTTGAAAGTGAAAGAGAATGTGATTAGGAATTACATTGGGATTGAGGCTTAAACATGACCTGTTGGGACAGATCTGGATACACCGGTGCTCCCCCTGTACTCTCTCTCACATCCTGGTCTTTGCCCATGCTGTACCCTCTGACCAGACTCACTTCCTCTCCTCCTTCACCTGACTCTTGTCTTAGCTTGAGTGTCACTTCCTCCAGATCCTCCTGACTCCCTGGCTGAGAAAAGCTGCACCTCTCACATGCTGTCACAGTAACCTGTGTTTTTTCTTTTTTTTGTTTATTCTTTTCTTTTCTTTTCTTTGTAACGTCTTTATTGGAGTATAATTGCTTCACAGTGGTGTGCTAGTTTCTGCTCTATAACAAAGTGAATCAGCTATACATATACATATATCCCCATATCTCCTCCCTCTTGCGTCTCCCTCCCACCCTCCCTAACCCCCTCTAGGTGGTCACAAAGCACCGAGCTGATCTCCCTGTGCTATGCGGCTGCTTCCCACTAGCTATATATTTTACATTTGGTAGTATGTATATGTCAATGCTACTCTCTCACTTCGTTCCAGCTTACCCTGTAACCTGTGTTTTTTCCTCTGGACACTGTACCTCCCTGGAGGTACAGGAACCCCTAGGGCAATATCTGGAACACAGAACAAAAAATTGCTAAATATATGTGTTGAGTAAATGAATGAACAGGCGTGGATTGCCCAGCTTCCTGTTCTTGTGCTCTCTACCAGAAGACAGAGCTCTCAAAAAATCAGTTTCTCTATATACATCCCAACACATTTCTTTAGGACCATATGGTATCTGACTATATGTGATTACTTCACATTTTCTAAATCCTAAGAGACTGAATATACAAATGGACAGTGGGTAGACACAGAACTCTGACCCACAATCTGCAGGAACCAGCTCAAAAAACCGATCCATCATCTAGAGTAACCAGCTCAGGAAGCCAGCCTGCTACCTATAAGTCAAACTTAAGGAAAGTCAGACCACTATCTCTAGTAGCTGGTCCAGGAAGCCAAACAATAACCCCTGTAATAATTGGCTCAAAATGACTAAGCCTTGATTAATAACTGACAGCTCCCCTAATTTTTGCCCCTGCTTCCAACTTAGGACCAACTGTGACTGGGATGGGAACTAACTGCATCTTCTGTACAAAGAGACCCGTTCCCTTGCCCGAGATCATCGCTGCCTTTCTTTAACTTCGTTCATGCACTGGGTATTGATGGGCTGCTTCCTATGTGTCAAGTGTTGTGCTGGGTGCTGGGGATAGAGGGGCTAGAAGGACACAGTCCCTACATTGAAGAGGTCTATAGTCCTCCCCCCAATCCTTGTCACATCAAGTCATTCCTTTTTTTTTTTCCTTCTCCAAGTGTCTCCTTCTGAGACTCACCAAAGCAGAACTAATCACTTCCTGCAGGTCACTCTGCTGTGAAAAACTACTATTCGAAGGCATGAGAATATTTTCTCCCCATAGGGTATGAGCTCCTTGAAGGCTGGCCCCCTTTGCTGCATGTCTTGCTTCCCCAGCAGCTGGCCTACAGCCCTGGGTCAGGTGAGCAGCTCCTATGTATGGGATGAATGGTTGAGTGAAATAATGCTACCCACGCAACAGACGGGGTAGAGGGGGGGAAGTAAGATCATCAGCATCGTGGTTAAGACTCCAGCACCTTGAAACCTATCCTCATGTAGTACTAGCTGGGCAAACAGAGGCAAATGACTCAACTTCTCTGTGCCTCAATTATGCATCTGTAAAATGGGATAATAGCTGCCCCCTTCCCCTAGGGCTGTTGTGAGGATTCAATGAGCTAATAGACGTAAACTGCACAGTGATATAAATAACCCCAGTTGAAAATCGCACAGAGGACCTAAATACACATTTTTCCAAAGAAGACATAGAGGTGGACTACTGGCGTATGAAAAGATATTCAACATCATTAATAATCAGAAAATGCAAATCAAAATCACAATGAGATATCACCTCACACCTGTCAGAATGGCTATTACCAAAAAGACAACAAATAACAAGTGTTGGTGAGGATGTGGAGAAAGGGAACACTTGTGCCCTGTTGGTGGGAATGTAAATTGGTATAGCTGTTATGGACAACGGTATGGAGGTCCCTCAAAAAATTAAAACAGAACTACTAGATGATCCAGCAATTTCACTTCTGGATATTTATCCGAAGAAAACAAAAAACACTAATTCAAAAAAATACATGCGGGCTTCCCTGGTGGCGCAGTGGTTGAGAATCCGCCTGCCAATGCAGGGGACACGGGTTCGAGCCCTGGTCTGGGAGGATCCCACATGCCACGGAGCAACTAGGCCCGTGAGCCACAATTACTGAGCCTGCGCATCTGGAGCCTGTGCTCCGCAACAAGAGAGGCCACGATAGTGAGAGGCCCGCGCACCGCGATGAAGAGTGGCCCCCGCTTGCCACAACTAGAGAAAGCCCTCGCACAGAAACGAAGACCCAACACAGCCATAAATAAATAAATAAATAAATAAATAAATAAATATTAAAAAAAAAATACATGCACCCCTATGTTCATTGCAGCATTATTTACAATAGCCAAGATATGGAAGCAACCTCAGTGTCCATCAACAGACAAATGGATAAAGATGTGGTGTATATATATATATATATATATATATATATATACACACACACATATATATATTTGTATATATGTATATATATATACACACACACAACGGAATACTACTCAACCATAAAAAAATAATGAAATCTTGCCATTTGTGACAACATGGGTGGACCTAGAGGATATTATGTTAAGTGAAATAAGTCAGACAAAGACAAATACTTTGTGATTTCACTTATATGTGGAATCTAAAAAGCAAAACAAATGAACAAACATAACTCAACAGAAACAGAGTCATAGATACAGAGGACAAACATGTGGTTGCCAGAGGGGAGGGGGATGGAGGAAAGAGAGAAATAGGTGAGGGAGATTAAGAGGTGCAAATTTCCACTTGCAAAGTAAATGAGTCATGGGTATGAAATGTACAGCATGGGCAATATAATCAATAACCTTGTAATATCTTTGTATGGTGACAGATGACAACTAGACTCATCATGGTGAAATGTATAGAAATATCAAATCACTATGTTGTGTACCAGGATCTAACATAGTATTGCAGGTCAATTAGACTTCAAAAACAATTAGATAAACTCATAGAAAAAGAGATCAGATTTGTGGCTGCTAGAGGCAGGGGTTGGGGGCAGGGGTACTTAGATGAAGGTGGTCAAAAGGTACAAACTTCCAGTTATAGGGATGTAATGTACAACATGATAAATATAATTAACACCACTGTATGTTATAAATGAAAATTGTTAAGAGAATAAATCCTAAGAGTTCTCATCACAAGGAAAAAAATTTTTTCTATTTCTTTAATGTTGTACCTATGTGAGATGATAGATGTTCGCTAACCCTTTTATAGTCCTCATTTCACGATGTATGTAAGTCAAATCATTATGTTGTATGTCTTAAACTTACACAGTGCTGTAGGTCAATCATATCTCAATAAAACTGGAAAAAAATAAAGTACACAGTGACATAAATGTTAGGATTATCACAGCTCCTTTGTTCTGCCAGTAAGATGTTATTACACTATGCCTGCTTCTCCCTTCCATGTCCCGACCTTCCCAAGCACTGGCTAAAATTCTCCAGCGCCCTCAAATCATCCATCACACCAGAACTCCATGCCCAGGGATCCAGGAGTGTAGGGAGAACCAGATGCTTTTGGAGAGAAGCATCTTCCTGAGTACCTATGCCTGTGTGTGTTTCTACACTACAGAATTCAAGTAAATTCTGTTTTGAGAAAATTTGGGGGTGAGGTAGGAAACTGTCCTTCGAAGACAGAGAAGTGAGATGGATTGCTTGTAGCAGGAGGAAGGGCAGAAACTTTAGGGAAAATCCATTCAGGCCCTGTGGGTGAGCATGGGGTGGAAATACATGAGAAATCCGAGGGTTTCTGCCCACTAGATTTCTGTTCTCTTCTTTCCATGGAAAAGAAACAACCTGGGAGACAGATCCCAAATTATTCAGTTCCACTTAGCTCAGGCAAACCAGACCTGAATTAAAACAGCTTTTGTCCTGGTTTCTCCACCACCCCACCCTTGCCCCAGTATGTGGCAGATCAGATGCAGCCCCTCCTGCCCCACTATCCTTCTGGAATCTTCTTCAGCACCTCTGAGCTCAAGGACAGAGTAGAAACTTACTGAGTCAGGAATGCCAGCAGTGGGAAAGGATGACTGTTCTCCAAATCTCCCCAGACCCTCCCTCTGCCCTTGACCTCTTACTCCAGGATAGGGGTGCCAGGTGGACAAAGCTGGATGTGGACTCCCACTTGTGAGAACACCAGAATCACAACTAGCTGCTGGACAATCATCGACAGGAAGACACTGGAACTCACCAAAAAAGATACCCCACATCCAAAGACAAAGGAGAAGCCACAATGAGATGGTAGGAGGGGCACAATTACAGTAAAATCAAATCCCATAACTGCTGGGGTGGGTGACTCACAGACTGGAGAACACTTATACAAGAGAAGTCCACCCACTGGAGTGAAGGTTCTGAGCCCCACGTCAGGTTCCCAACCTGGGGGTCCGGCAATGGGAGGAGGAATTCCTAGAGAATCAGACTTTGAAGCCTAGTGGGATTTGACTGCAGGACTTCGACAGGACTGGGAGACTCCATTCTTGGAGGGCACACACAAAGTAGTGTGCGCATTGGGACCCAGGGGAAGGAGCAGTGACCCCAGGGGAGACTGAACCAGACCTACCTGCTAGTGTAGGAGGGTCTCCTGCAGAGGCGAGCGGTGGCTGTGGCTCACAGTGGGGACAAGGACACTGACAGCAGAAGTTCTGGGAAGTACTCCTTGGCGTGAGCCCTCCCAGAGTCCGCCATTAGCCCCAACAAAGAGCCCAGGTAGGCTCCAGTGTTGGGCTGCCTCAAGCCAAACAACCAACAGGGAGAGAAGCCTGCCCCACCCATCAACAGTGAAGCAGATTAAAGTTTTACTGAGCTCTGCCCACCAGAGCAACAGTCAGCTCTACCCACCACCAGTTCCTCCCATCAGGAAACTGGCACAAGCCTCTTAGATAGCCTCATCCACCAGAGAGCAGACAGAAGCAAGAAGAAATACAATCCTGCAGACTGTGGAACAAAAACCACATTCACAGAAAGATAGACAAGATGAAAAGGCAGAGTGCTATGTACCAGATGAAGGAACAAGATAAAACCCCAGAAAAACAACTAAATGAAGTGGAGATAGGCAACCTTCCAGAAAAAGAATTCAGAATAATGATAGTGAAGAGGATCCAGGACCTTGGAAAAAGAATGGAGGCAAAGATCGAGAAGATGCAAGCAATGTTTAACAAAGACCTAGAAGAATTAAAGAATAAACAAACAGAGATGAACAATACAATAACTGAAATGAAAACTACACTAGAAGGAATCAATAGCAGAATAAGTGAGGCAGAAGAACGGATAAGTGACCTGGAAGACAGAATGGTGGAATTCAGTGCTGCAGAACAGAATAAAGAAAGAAGAATGAAAAGAAATGAAGACAGCCTAAGAGACCTCTGGGACAACATTAAACGCAACAACATTCACATTATAAGGGTCCCAGAAGGAGAAGAGAGAGAGAAGGGACCTGAGAAAATATTTGAAGAGATTATAGTCGAAAACTTCCCTAACATGGGAAAGGAAATAGCCACCCAAGTCCAGGAAGTGCAGTGAGTCCCATACAGGATAAACCCAAGGAGAAACATGCTGAGACACATAGCAATCAAACTGGCAAAAATCAAAGACAAAGAAAAATTACTGAAAGCAGCAAGGGAAAAATGACAAATAATATAAAAGGGAACTCCCATAAGGTTAACAGCTGATTTCTCAGCAGAAACTCTACAAGCCAGAAGGGAGTGGCATGATATACTTAAAGTGATGAAAAGGAAGAACCTACAACCAAGATTACTCTACCCGGCAAGGATCTCATTCAGATTCCATGGAGAAATCAAAAGCTTTACAGACAAGCAAAAGCTAAGAGAATTCAGCACCACCAAACCAGCTCTACAACAAATGCTAAAGGAACTTCTCTAAGTGGGAAACACAAAAGAAGAAAAGGACCTACAAAAACAAACCCAAAACAATTAAGAAAATGGTCATAGGAACATACATATCGATAATTACCTAAACGTGAATGGATTAAATGCTCCAACCAAAAGACACAGGCTTGCTGAATGGATACAAAAACAAGACCCATATATATGCTGTCTACAAGAGACCCACTTCAGACCTAGGGACACATACAGACTGAAAGTGAGGGGATGGACAAAGATATTCAATGCAAATGGAAATCAAAAGAAAACTGGAGTAACAATACTCATATCAGATAAAATAGACTTTAAAATAAAGAATGTTACAAGAGACAAGGTAGGACACTACATAATGCTCAAGGGATCAATCCAAGAAGAAGATATAACAATTATAAATATATATGCACCCAACATAGGGGCACTTCAGTACATAAGGCAACTGCTAACAGCTATAAAAGAGGAAATCGACAGTAACACAATAATAGTGGGGGACTTTAGCACCTCACTTACACCAAGGGACAGATCATCCAGACAGAAAATTAATAAGGAAACACAAGCTTTAAATGACACAATAGACGAGATAGATTTAATTGATATTTATAGGACATTCCATCCCAAAACAGCAGATTACACTTTCTTCTCAAGTGTGCACGGAACATTCTCCAGGATAGATCACATATTGGGTCACAAATCAAGCCTCAGTAAATTTAAGAAAACTGAAATCATATCAAGCATCTTTTCTGACCACAATGCTATGAGATTAGAAATGAATTACAGGGAAAAAAACGTAAAAAACACAAACACTTGGAGGCTAAACAATACGTTACTAAATAACCAAGAGATCACTGAAGAAATCAAAGGAAATCAAAAAATACCTAGAGACAAATGACAATGAAAACACGATGATCCAAAACCTATGGGATGCAGCAAAAGCAGTTCTAAGAGGGAAGTTTATAGCTATACAAGCCTACCTCAAGAAACAAGAAAAATCTCAAATAAACAATCTAACCTTACACCTAAGGGAACTAGAGAAAGAACACAAACAAAACCCAAAGTTAGCAGAAGGAAAGAAGTCATAAAGATCAGAGCAGAAATAAATGAAATAGAAACAAGGAAAACAATAGCAAAGATCAATAAAACTAAAAGCTGGTTCTTTGAGAAGATAAACAGAATTGATAAACCATTGGCCAGACTCATCAAGAAAAAGAGGGAGAGGACTCAAATCAATAAAATTAGAAATGAAAAAAATAAAATAAAATTAGAAATGAAAAAGGAGAAGTTACAACAGACACCGCAGAAATACAAAGCATCCTAAGAGACTACTATAAGCAACTCTATGCCAATAAAATGGACAACCTGGAAGAAATGGACAAATTCTTAGAAAGGTATAACCTTCCAAGACTGAACCAGGAAGAAATAGAAAATATGAACAGACCAATCACAAGTAATGAAATTGAAACTGTGATTAAAAATCTTCCAACAAACAAAAGTCCAGGACCAGATGGCTTCACAGGTGAATTTTATCAAACATTTAGAGAAGAGCTAATACCCATCCTTCTCAAACTCTTCCAAAAAATTGCAGAGGAAGGAACACTCCCAAACTCATTCTATGAGGCCACCATCACCCTGATACCAAAACCAGACAAAGATACTACAAAAAAAGAAAATTACAGACCAATATCACTGATGAATATAGATGCAAAAATCCTCAACAAAATACTAGCAAACAGAATCCAACAACACATTAAAAGGATCATACACCATGATCAAGTGGGATTTATCCCAGGGATGCAAGGATTCTTCAATATATGTAAATCAATCAATGTGATACACGATATTAACAAATTGAAGAATAAAAACCATATGATCGGGCTTCCCTGGTGGCGCAGTGGTTGAGAATCTGCCTGCTAATGCAGGGGACACGGGTTCGAGCCCTGGTCTGGGAAGATCCCACATGCCACGGAGCAGCTGGGCCCGTGAGCCACAATTGCTGAGCCTGCGCGTCTGGAGCCTGTGCCCCGCAACGGGAGGGGCCGCGATGGAGAAAGGCCCGCGCACCGCGATGAAGAGCGGTCCCCGCACCGCGATGAAGAGTGGCCCCCGCTTGCCGCAACTGGAGAAAGCCCTCGCACGAACCGAAGACCCAATACAGACAAAAATAAATAAATAAATAAATTAAAAAGAAAATCCTTAAAAAACAAACAAACAAACAAACAAACAAAAAACCATATGATCATCTCAATAGATGCAGAAAAAGCTTTTGACAAAATCCAACACCCATTTATGATAAAAACTCTCCAGAAAGTGGGCATAGAGGGAACCTACCCCAACATAATAAAGGCCATATACGACAAACCCACAGCAAACATTATTCTCAATGGTGAAAAACTGAAAGCATTTCCTCTAAGATCAGGAACAAGACAAGGATGTCCACTCTCACCACTATTATTCAACATAGTTTTGGAAGTCCTAGCCATGGCAATCAGAGAAGAAAAAGAAATAAAAGGAATACAAATTGGAAAAGAAGAAGTAAAACTGTCACTGTGTGCAGATGACATGATACTATACATAGAGAATCCTGAAACTGCCACCAGAAAACTACTAGAGCTAATCAATGAATTTGGTAAATTTGCAGGATACAAAATTAATGCACAGAAATCTCTTGCATTCCTATACACTAAAGATGAAAAATCTGAAAGTGAAATTAAGGAAACACTCCCATTTACCATTGCAACAAAAAGAATAAAATACCTAGGAATAAACCTACCTAAGGAGACAAAAGACCTGTACTCAGAAAACTATAAGACACTGATGAAAGAAATTAAAGATGATACAAACAGATGGAGAGATATACCATGTTCTTGAATTGGAAGAATCAACAGTGTGAAAATGATTATACTACCCAAAGCAGTCTACAGATTCAATGCAATCCCTATCAAACTACCACTGGCATTTTTCACAGAACTAGAACAAAATATTTCACAAGTTGTATAGAAACACAAAAGACCCCGAATAGCCAAAGCAGTCTTGAGGGAAAAAAATGGAGCTGGAGGAATCAGACTCCCTGACTTCAGACTATACTACAAAGCTACAGTAATCAAAACAATATGGAACTGGCACAAAAGCAGAAACATAGATCAATGGAACAAGATAGAAAGCCCAGAGATAAACCCACACACCTATGGTCAACTAATTTATGACAAAGGAGGCAAGGATATACAATGGAGAAAAGACAGTCTCTTCAATAAGTGGTGCTGGGAAAACTGGACAGCTACATGTAAAAGAATGAAATTAGAACACTCCTTAACATCGTACACAAAAATAAACTCAAAATGGATTAGAGACCTAAATGTAAGACTGGACACTATAAAACTCTTAGAGGAAAACATAGGAAGAACACTCTATGACATAAATCACAGCAAGATCTTTTTTGATCCACCTCCTAGAGTAATGGAAATAAAAACAAAAATAAACAAATGGGACCTAATGAAACTTCAAAGCTTTTGCACAGCAAAGGAAACCATAAACAAGACGAAAAGACAACCCTCAGAATGGGAGAAAATATTTGCAAACGAATCAACGGACAAAGGATTAATCTCCAAAATATATAAACAGCTCATGCAGCTCAATATTAAAGAAACAAACACCCCAATCCAAAAATGGGAAGAAGACCGAAATAGACATTTCTCCAAAGAAGACATACAGACGGCCACAAAGCACATGAAAAGATGCTCAGCATCACTAATTATTAGAGAAATGCAAATCAAAACTACCATGAGGTATCACCTCACACCAGTTAGAATGGGCATCATCAGAAAATCTACAAACAACAAGTCTCCTTTTCTTTTGTCACTTGCAGACAGTTCTGGGTGTACTCTGATGCTTTTGCAAATATGTTCCTATAAAAGGGTTTCATCTTCAAGAAATTCATGGAAAAAACTCTGACAAGTACAGGTTTCTGGTAACTGACTGTACTGCTGAACTGAATGAATAAGCATTTTCAGAACTCTAATGAAAAACTGATGAACTCATAAAAGTGCTAACAAAAGATCAAGATGAAAAAAAAATTAATTACATGGGACTGAGTGAACTGATGATGATGAGTATAATTTTTGTGACTTTCTGTCTGAATTTAAAAAAAAAATCCCACAAGGACTCAGAGGCAAAGAACATACAAATCAATTTTCACTGCAAAGTAAAGGAGCTGTTACAGTGGAGGATTACTGGACTGAATGTCAATATTATGACATAGTATGAGTGTGTTTCATGTTTGGTAATTGCAATCATTGTTGCTTTTGTTGTGGTCATCCATGTACAATGCTTGGTGTCAGTCTATTTATCTCTTGTAAAAATAAAATACAGTGTGTGTGTGTGTGTAAAAAAAAAATCTGTTTCCTGCAAAAAAAAAAAAAAAAAAAAGAAATGAACAACCCAATCCAAAAATGGGCAGAAGACCTAAATAGACATTTCTCCAAAGAAGACATACAGATGGCCAAGAAGCACATGAAAAGCTGCTCAACATCACTAATTATTAGAGAAATGCAAATCAAAACTACAATGAGGTATCACCTCACACCAGTTAGAATGGGTATCATCAGAAAATCTACAAACAACAAATGCTGGAGAGGGTGTGGAGAAAAGGGAACCCTCTTGCACTGTTGGTGGGAATGTAAATTGATACAGCCACTATGGAGACAGTATGGAGGTTCCTTAAAAAACTAAAAATAGAATTACCATATGATCCAGCAATCCCACTACTGGGCATATACCCAGAGAAAACCGTAATTCAAAAAGACTCATGCACCCCAATGTTCATTGCAGCACTATTTACAACAGCCAGGTCATGGAAGCAACCTAAATGCCCATCAACAGGCGAATGGATAAAGAAGGTGTGGTACATATATACAATAGAATATTACTCAGCCATAAAAAGGAACGAAATTGGGTCATTTGTAGAGATGTGGATGGATCTAGAGACTGTCATACAGAGTGAAGTAAGTCAGAAAGAGAAAAACAAATATCGTATATTAACGCATGTATGTGGAACCTAGAAAAATGGTACAGATGAACCGGTTTGCAGGGCAGAACTTGAGACACAGATGTAGAGAACAAACATATGGACACCAAGGGGGGAAAGCGGCGGGGGCAGGGGGCGGTGGTGGTGGTGGTGGTGGTGTGATGAATTGGGCAATTGGGATTGACATGTATACACTGATGTATATAAAATTGATGACTAATAAGGACCTGCTGTATAAAAATAAAATAAAATTCAAAAATTCAAAAAAAAAAAGCTGGATGTGACTGACTCATGATCCCACTGAGCTGAGAAGATGAGTAACTGGGGTGTCCACCCCTTCCTTGCTTATATCATTCCCTTCAATCGCCGTCTTTTTCTGGAAATGTCAAAGTCATGATTCACTGAAATATGGCTGTGAGCTTTAGACACCCTAAGGTCTTGGCTGGAGCCTCACTGTCCTCATCTGTAAAATGAGTGCGCTGAATTAAGAACCCATCCTATTCTACACTTTTACGATCCAAGTTATCCTTGCCAAAGGCAAGGTGCCTTACCTTGGCTTTTCTCTGAAGCATCATGGAAGTATGTTGGGCAGCTTGAGAGGAGAGATGGAGTCTTACTGGTCCAGGGTTCTTATCTTGCCCATCCTCACTCATCTAGGGTGGAACCCAAGTCTAAGAAAAGAGAGCGAAGGAAAGGCCAGGTTCAAGGTCCTTCGAAGGCTGGTGGTCTCTCAACCTGTCCACAACACCAACCCTGCGTCTCCCAGACTTCTGGTTTAAATCATTTCTGGTTGTCTTTTATCCTCTCCAGCATCTGGGCCACTTCTACTTTCTCTTTATTGGGTTTTTCTGTCACCATTTCCTCTTGGAATTGAACCCCTGCACCCTCGCTCTCTCCCTCTCTCAAATTTTCTTCATCGCCAAGAATTCCAGGGCCTTTCTCCAGCCATGTTGTGTCTGAGGTCTCCTCAGGGCTGTTCCCCTCCGGGTGACATTGCTACTCCCGTCCCTGTCCCCTCCCCCTCCCTCACTGTCCTGGCACAGCCCACTCCAGGGTCACCAACAGCCTCTGTAGCCAGATCCAGAGACTTCCTCATTTCTTACTTCACTCAGTGTCACTTGACCGCAGCCTGTGATGCTGTTCACGCTCCTTCTCTCCATGCTGCCTTTGCACTGTGCCCTTCTCTCTCCTTCTTTGCGGACACTTTCTTTCCCCACCTTCTTGAGCCCCTATTCTGTGGCCATCATTGGCGTTTCCTTGGGACCCAGCCCAGGCCCATTTTTCTCCTTCCTCTTCACACTCCCATCAGGATCTCATCCAGCACTTCTGCCGATGGTTTCAGAACTCAACTCCAGCCCAGAATTTTCTCCTGTGATCCAGCTCTGCACACCCTTCAGGATGTGGAGGTTTCCCCCCTTGGGAAGCGCACTTACCTAACACAGTAATCATCATAGCATAGTAAGGATAAGAGTCAATAATAAAAGCTCTTAAATATTCTTTCGAGCATTTTCACACTTACAAACTCAACTGTCCCAGCAACAATAGGAGGTGTGTATTTTTATTATCACCCCATTTTGCAGAGGAGGAAACAAGCATAGAGAGGTCGGAAGAGCCCACTTTTTTTTTTTAACTTTTAAAATTTTTATTTTTTAAAGTTTGTATTTTTATCAAAGTTATACATAGGCACAGTCAAATTATTTTACAAGTTTTGCTATGAAAAATAGCAGGCCCTTATCCTTTCCCTCCACATCTCCCTCCCTGGGAGCAGTCGTTTTCAATGAAAGAGCCCAAACACCTTTTTTTAAAATTAAATTCAATTAATTTTTATTTTTATTATTTTAAAAAATTTTTAGTGGAGTATAGTTGATTTACAATGTTGTGTTAGTTTCTGTACAGAAAAGTGAATCAGTTATACATATACATATATCCACTCTTTAAAATTCTTTTCCCATATAGGTCATTACAGAGTATTGAGAAGTGTTCCCTGTGCTATACAATAGGCCCTTATTAGTTATCTATTTTATATATATAGTGTGTATATGTCAATCCCAATCCCTGAATTTATCCCTCCCCACCCCGCTTTCCCCCATGGTAACCATTAGTTTGTTTTCTATATCTGTGACTCTATTTCTGTTTTATGAATAAGTTCATTTGTACCATTTTTTTAGATTCACATATAAGCAATATCATATAATATTTGTTTTTCTCCATCTGACTTACTTCAGGTCCATCCATGTTGCTGCAGATGACATTATTTCGTTCTTTTTTATGAGCCCAAACTCTTAAACACCATGTTTTGGTTTCCTCAACACCAAAGTTGCCCTAGCCCACCACCCGTCCCTCCTCCAGTACCCTCCAGCTCAGGGACCATCACCACTGTCCACGCCTTAGGGACAAGTTAGCCTTCAGTTCATCCCCATGGCCACCAGCTCACCCACAGGCCCCCATCACCTCCCTCCTGAATGATCTGTCTCCAGCTAGCTCCCAAGGAAACTGTGCCCTACACTTCTCCTCTTTCTAGCTTTCTGAAACATAAAATTGAAGATCTCAGTCTTCATAATTTGCTTCTATGCTTCCCTCTGTCCTCGAGATAAAATCAACAGGCCTTAAGGGGGCTTTCTGGGCCTAGGGCCTGCTTCCCCTTCCCTTCTCTCCCACTGACCTCATCTCTTGTCACTTCCTACCTCCCACTGTCTGGTTTCTATCACTGATTTCCTAAGAGGCCCTCCTGTCTCATGCCTCTTCCACAGTTGGCCAACCCTTCTGAAATACGCTCCCCTCCAGTCAGTTGCCTTCAAGACTCAGATCAAGTGTCACCTCTTCGGTGAAGCCTTCCTGGAAATCCACATGCTTCCAAACTGGGTAAGATACCTTGTGACCGATGGGTACCTTCTCCTCTCACAGCAATGTCTTGCTGTTTACATATTTTTCTTCTCCACTGACCCCAGGGCTGGAGCCTTGTGACTTGTGTTTTCTCCCTCTGCTAACAGAGCACTTGCATAATCAGACTCAAATTAGACTTGTTGAATAAATGATGAACAAATGAGTAAATACCCACTCTGTACCCCCTCCTAGGGTCCAGCTGCTTGAATCCTGGGCCCAGAGGTTTCCAGGTCCAAAAAGGAGGGTTCCTACCAGAGTTTCTCTTAGGGCCCTGACCCCACCTTGGCAGCTACCCTTTCCCCTCCCCAAGTTAACTGAAGTTTCAAGGTCAAGGGGAAACTTTTGCCAGTACAATGAGGGAACCTGGAGAGGTAGGGCAGGGCAGGAGATTTGCATCCACCCAAGCCTAGGGTGGGGAGACAAAGAGAAGCAAGTCATGTCGTCTCTGGACGCAGAGTGTGTGGGCTGCCTGGCCCCTTTCTCTTCTTATTTTAGTTGCATTCTCCGCCCTCCACCTCTGAGTCATGCTGACAACTTCCCTCCCTACCTCCAGCCTCCTGTGCCCCTCTCTGTTTACTTGCTTTCTTGGCACCTTGGTCCAGCTGTTTCCCTGGTGGCTCAGACGCTCCGATGTCCATGTCTGACCTTCCAGTCATGACCAGGACCAGGATTTTCCTCCTCCTGTTGATGGGTAAGCTGAGAGTCACGACGAAGGGGGAGGAGGGGATGGGGGTCCAGGTAGGGAGAGAGATGAGAATGCATGCTTTGGACTCAGACATTAGGGGAGGGATCCGGAGTTATACCGGGTTTGGGATCTGGAGTTTGTGGAGGTTGAGAGGATACTGAACCAATTTTAGGAAAGTTCAAGAGATGCTGGAAGAGAGGCCAGTTGCCTGGACAATCCAAAAGATTTTCAAGTAGGCAAAACGAGTCAATCTTATACTCTGTCCACTGCATCCATTTGGCCCCAAGTTTTCCTGGATTCTTCCTCATAGGAGCCCAGGGGGAGGGGTGGAGAAGGAGCGCCTTTAGAGCTTGGGCGTTGCTCTGTGGAAATGAAGAACTGAAACTTGCTAGCAGACCAGTGGGTGAACAGCTATCTCTGGACCATCTGAAGGAGAGAAGCAGGGCTGAGCCTGAGGGTCCAGAAGACCAGGAGATGCTGGGGCATTGCGCCTGGAGGGGACAGTGGGGGAGGGGGCTGGGGGCCAGGGAGATGGAGCAGAAGAGAGACCCTTCACCAAAGCGTGTCTCCACACCCTCCTCCCCAGCCCTGGCTTCCTCTTTCTGCTTCAACTTGGACATAGACCAGCCAACAACCTTCCATGTGAACAGCGCTGGGTTTGGATACAGCGTGGTCCAGTATGCCAACTGGTGAGGACTGTGTGGTGTCTGGCCTTTGGATCTCATCTACTCCTCCCCTGTCCCTCCCCACATCCCTCTCTTTATTCACAAACTCTCCTCTGTCTGCCATGGCAATTCCCGCCAAGGCTATGAAGAGTTGGACTGAAAGAAGGGCCATCTTGCCATCTCGAGGACCCCAGCTAACTTTATTTATTTCTTAAGCAATTACGAAGTGCCAGGCACCCTTTTGTGGGCACTGATTGCATCCTCACAGCAACCTTATGATGTAGGAATCCATCACTCAACAAATGTTTATTGAGCATCTATTACTAAATGTCTCAGGAGCCAGGCATACACCAGAGCGTAAAAGAGACAAAAATCTCTCCCATGAGGAATTTAAATTGTTATTAACCTCCACTTTACAGATGAGGAAATTGAGTCTCAGAGAGGGGAAACAAACTGGTCAAGTGGCAGTCTGGCTCTGGCAGCCACACTCTTAGTTGCCGTGTTCTTTTCTCCTCCCAGGGTGGTGGTTGGAGCCCCCCAGGAGATAAAGGCTGCTGATCAAACGGGCGGCCTCTACCAGTGCGACTACAGCGTGGGCAAGTGTGAACCCATCCTCCTGCCGGGTGAGTCACTGCCCCCGGCTGAGACCCAGGTCCAGGCTCCTGTGCTCTGGGGGCCTGTGGAGAGCACAGGAGACCCACTTCCTGGCTTCAGCTCTGTCTGCAGACCCTTACCCTCAGACAGGCTCCCTGACCCACTCAGAGTCTCCCCTCCCAACGCACCCCTGCACCCCCATAACTCCATCAAGACCTGAGAGCCCCCTTCACCTGTCAGATCCCCTAATCTCCCAGAGGTGAGGTGCTCCCTGCCTCCTCTGTCCTGAGGGTGACCATGCACACATCTGTACCTTCAGTGCCTCCAGAGGCTGTGAACATGTCCCTGGGCCTGTCCATGGTGGCCACCACCAGCCCCTTTCGGCTGCTGGTGAGTTGCCCTGGGTCACGGGAGCACCCTGAGGGAAAGAGTGGGGACCTGGGGCTGCTGGTGCTGGGGGTCTCGTGAAGGGTGAAGGTGTTGGGATGGGAGGGTGGGACAGAAGCAGGGGCAACCCCTCCCACCAGGCCCCTCTGTCCACAGGCCTGTGGCCCCACCGTGCACCATGCATGCAGGGAGAACATGCACTTGACCGGGTTCTGCTTCCTGCTGGCCTCCCCGTCCTGGCAGGCCCAGAGGATCCCGGCTGCCCTGCAGGGTGAGTGTTTGGGGCCACTGAGTCCTTCGAGGTACCTATACACATCTGACTCGGGTTTGCAGTGGAGCCAGAGACACCCCAAAGTGGATAAAAAAGAGGGATGCAGAAGAAAAATTTACTGGATGGTATTGTGGTTCCAAACATGGGCTGGAGGGGTCATCACCTGCTTTCACACCTGCCCCATCACTGTCCCGCCGCAGGACCTTTCCTAGGACCTTTCCCTCTCTGAGCTTCAGTTTCTTCATCTGCCTGTGGGATAATATCACACCCAACACTGAGAGTAACGTACAATGATCCTCGGCCAGGGTTTAGCACAGTGCCTGGCATGTGGTGAGGGCTCAATTAATGCCAGCTGCAAGAATTTTTAGAGTGAAGGGCATTTATTTTCACACAATGCACCCTGCAGCACAGCCAATTAGTTCATGCAGCAGGCTGGGAAAGGGTGATGTGGGTGCAGGCAGTCTGAGTAGTGTGTATGCATGTGTGTGGATGAGTATATGTGCATGTGTGTATGTACGTGTATGTGTATGAGTGTGTGATGTATGTATACATGTATATGTGTGTGTTGTGTTATGTATGTGTGTGTGTAGTGTATGTGTATATGTGTATGTGTGTATATGTATGTGTGTGTAGTGTATGTGCATATGTGTATGTGTGTATATGTATGTGTGTGTGTAGTGTATGTGTATATGTGTATGTGTGTATATGTGTGTGGGTGTGTGTGTGTGTGCATGTTGAGGCACAGGGCCCAGCTTCCTTGGTGCTGACAGGGAAGGGGGATGAAGAGGTGGAACAGTGAGCTTTTCAGACCCCCCTGGGGCAGGCCGAGGCCCCTCCCTGGTTTCACATTCACACTCAAGCTGTTGGGGAGACTGACGTCTGGGGCCCTGAATGGGGTGCCCCTCCCAGCACCTCCTAGGTTCTAGATTCATCCACAGGTGCCTGGGCTACCATCAGGACACCCCTCTGTCTGATGGGAAGCCTTGGGGGCAGAAGGGGGCAGCTGGGAGCTAGATAGGAATCTCCCTGAGCAGGCCAAGCCAGGAGAGCTTCCGCTTCTGAGGACATATTCTTCGCTTACTCTGAGGAGAGTGGGGTCCAGATTGCAGCTGAGGACAGCACGGGACCAGTGTGCCGCTGTTGCCAGGGATGACATTAAAAATATTTAACAAAAGTACAGTTTGGCGCTGACCAGCTGGGGGTATACCCGGGCCAGGGGCTGGAGCAAGGTCCTTTTAGTGCTGGATGGTGGGCATGTTGGGGGAGAAGGTGCGGTAGGGTCAGGGGGCGGGGCACGGACAGCCGAGGAAGAAGGAGGGGCCCCCAGCCTCTCACCATCTGGATTGGAGGAATTGTTACTTTTTTATCAACCAGGTGTGAGCAGCTGAATCACAGATGTGTCCTCTTTAGAGACTTCAGGAGACCAAAGGGCCCTGCTCTAGGCAGGAATGAGGGCAGCCCCTGGGAGGGTGGGTTCTCGTGGCCAGGAGGCCTGGGCTTTGGCAGTGTCCCTCGGGGGACTGGTGCCACCTCCTTCTCCAGAGTGCCCGAGGCAGGAGCAGGACATTGCCTTCCTGATCGATGGTTCAGGCAGCATCTCCGCCACCAATTTTGCCAAAATGCTGAACTTCGTGAAGGCTATGATGAGGCAGTTCCAGCGTCCCAGCTCCCAGGTGTGTCTCCGGGGAGGGAAGGAAAGGGCGCAGCCGCCCCCTCGCCCTCCCCTTCCCGGGGGAAGCTTGTGGGAGGAACCCCAGGGTTCTGGAGTCTTGGCCCGGCCCCCAGCCCTGTGTGGTTCTCCCAGTTCTCCCTGGTGCAGTTCTCCCACAAGTTCCAGGTGCACTTCACTTTCAAAGCCTTCGCAGCCAGCTCAAACCCACTAAGCCTGCTGAACTCCGTACAGAAGCTGAGTGGGTACACGTACACGGCCACAGCCATCAGGAGGGTCACGTGAGTCCTGACTCCTCCCAGGTCTTCCCCCAGAGCATCTGGGTCTTCCTTTGGGCCGCATCTGTCTCCAAGAGGAAGGGAGAGATGGGTACTGGAGTTCAGTCTGTGGTCTCCCCACAAAGCCGGGGGCCTCTGTGTGGGACGGGGGCATCACAGAGGAAGCGGCATCTCCTTGTTCTCACAAAAGCATCAGAGGCTAAGCAGCAGCTCTGTTCACTGACCTCTGGACCCTCATCTTCTCTGACAGAGAACAGCTGTTCAGTGCCTTATATGGGGCCCGAAAAGATGCCTCCAAAATCCTCATCGTCATCACTGACGGGCAGAAAAAATATGACCCTCTGGATTACAAGGATGTCATTCCCAGTGCTGAGGCTGCTGGCATCATCCGCTATGCAATTGGGGTAGGATGTGGGGATGCCCTCCCACTGCTTCCTCCCCTCTCGTCCTCTTAAGCCACCTTCCCTTTCAAGGACAGAAACCCCAGCTCTCTCAGCTTCTACTTCAGGATGAAAACTCTGGGTTCCAGCCTGGGGTATCCTCATCCTTTCCCTAAGCTCCTTGCTGAGGCTGTCTGGGCCTCATTTTTCTTGCCTGTACACTGGGTGTAATAATATTAACCTTGCAGGGTTATTGGAGGATCCCAGCATCCAGCAGGCATATTATAGTTATGATTATTTTCACTGAATTGGTCTTTGCTGGGAACAGGTGGGATTGGCTTTTCAAAATATACATTCCTGGCAAGAATTAAAGGACATCGCATCGAAGCCCTCCCATGAACATATATTTAAAGTGGAGAACTTTGATGCTTTGAGAGACATTCAAAACCAACTGAAAGAGAAGATCTTTGCCATTGAGGGTAAGTCAGAGATGGAACTACTCACTTCAGAAGCCCTCAACCATAAATGTTTTTCCTTCTAGAACCTGGACCCCTATGTCATGGGCCAGTCTCTCCCTTTGGGTATTAGTCTCCAACATGTGATCCTCTTAAAGCTGAGATCCTTCTTGAACCTGGCAAAGCCTATCTTTCCCCATGGACCCTAGGTGTCATGCCTTTCCCCAGGTACGCAGACCATAAGCAGCAGTTCCTTCGAACTGGAGATGTCCCAGGAGGGCTTCAGTGCTGTGTTCATGCCTGTGAGTGGGGCCCCTTTCAGGCCACTGATGTAGGGTGAAGCAGAGATGGGAGGAGGGAAGGCAAGAGTGGGTATCAGGCGAGTGGGCGGAACCATCGGCAGGCATTGTTTTGGAATAGGCTGTCTTCTTCTTCTTCCCACCTGCTCTGGAATCCTTTCCTCCCAGGATGGACCAGTTCTGGGGGCTGTGGGGAGCTTCAGCTGGTCTGGAGGTGCCTTCCTGTACCCCCCAAATAGGAGCCCCACCTTCATCAACATGTCTCAGGAGCACGCAGACATGAGGGACTCTTACCTGGGTGAGGCAAGGCTGTGGTCGGAGGGCCGGGCGGGAGACGGGCTGCCTGGGAAGGGCAGGGGCCCGGGGGTGGGGAGTGGAAGTCTCTGTGCTGAGGCCCGATCCCCTCAGGTTACTCCACAGAGCTGGCCATTTGGAAGGGGGTACACAGCCTGGTCCTGGGGGCCCCCCGCCATCAGCACACCGGGAAGGTTGTCATCTTCACCCAGGTGTCCGGGCAATGGAGGCCGAAGGCTGAAGTCACAGGGACCCAGGTTGGGTGTGGAGGAGGGTCTCCAGGGCAGAGAGGGAGAGGAAGGGGGTGCGGGGCCCAGCAGGGAAGGGCTGGTATCTGGGGAGAGGCGGGACCTGGCCCAGAGCGGGTGCAGGGGTAGGCAGGATGACTCCACGCTCTGCACTTCAGATCGGCTCCTACTTTGGGGCCTCCCTCAGCTCCGTGGACGTGGACAGAGATGGCAGCTCCGACCTGGTCCTCATCGGGGCCCCCCATTACTATGAGCAGAGCCGGGGGGGGCAGGTGTCTGTGTGCCCCTTGCCTCAAGCGGTGAGTGGCTGATGAGACCCGGGCTGGGTGGGGTCTGGGTGTGGAGGGGTCTCCTGGGTTGAGCCCTGACACTTTTTTTTTTTTTTTTTTTTTTTTTAATGATATTCTTGTCTGCTTACATTCTTTTTTTTTTTATGTATGTATGTATGTATGTATGTATGGCTGTGTTGGGTCTTCGTTTCTGTGCGAGGGCTTTCTCTAGTTGTGGCAAGCGGGGGCCACTCCTCATCGCGGCCTGACACTGTTTTTGTTCTGCAGAGGGCTAAGTGGCAGTGTGGTGCTGTCCTGCGAGGGGAGCAAGGCCACCCCTGGGGCCGCTTTGGGGCAGCTCTGACGGTGCTGGGGGATGTGAACGGGGACAGGCTGACGGACGTGGCCATCGGGGCCCCGGGAGAGCAGGAGAACCGGGGTGCTGTCTACCTGTTTCACGGAACCTCGGGACTGGGCATCAGCCCCGCCCACAGCCAGGTGAGGCCCGGTCACTGTCGCAGTTGCCACAGCAACCTCCTCCAGGCTTTTCCCTGTCTTTGACACTGCTGCCTGGAAAATCCTTTTTTCCCTTATCTTATCTCTTTTGTCCAGCACTGAGCACCTAGTAGACAGCAAGCAAAATCTGTGGAATTTGAGAAATGGAAACATTGATACATTCCCTGCTTTGCATGGTGACTTGATACTTGGGTGGGTTCTCCACCCAAGCCTTTTAGTCCCCCAGCAGTTTTACACTGTACATAGGCCAGGCATTAGCAAACGCATTTTAGAGATGAAATCTGGGGCATGGAGAAAATAAGTGCCTTGACTTGTCCAAGGTTTATAGTGGATCGAGAATGATGATGAGGGAGGTTCCAACCTCCTGACTCTAACCCAATGCTCCGTCTCTTGGAGCCTTCCTTTGCCAGTCAGTTTAGTTCTGGTGGCCTCAGTCTGCCTGTCCACTCACCCCTTCATCTCCCTGGATGCCATGACTTTATTCTCTCCTGCCATCAGTAATCCTGCCAAATGCCCATAGGCAGGAGCCTTTCACCCAAGGGGGCAGGGTTCCCTGAGAAGGGAGGGCTACTTCCCCTGGCCAAAGTTAAGGAAGCCCCAATTAAAAAATAAGGAAAGGATCTGAAAAGACTTTTCTTCAAAGATGATATACAAAGGACGAATATGCACATGAAAAGATGTTCAACATCATTAGTTACCAGTCATCAGGAAATCAAAACCACTTCACATCCACTAGGGTGGCTAGAATCAGACAGACAGATGACAAGTGTTGGTGAGGGTGTGGAATACCTGGCACTCTCATCCACTGCTGGTGGGAATGTAAAATGATGCAGCTACTTTGGAAAACAACTCCTCAAAAGGTTAAGCACAGAGTTACTCTATGACCTGGCAGATCCACCCAAGAGAATTAAAAACATGACCACACCAAAAAGGTTATACGTGATTGTTTATATTAGCATTATTTATAATAACCAAAAGGTGGAAATAACCCAAATGCCCATCAACTGATGGAACAGATAAATAAAATGTGGTATACCCATACAATGGAATATTATTCAACCATGAAAGGAACGAAACACTGACACATGCTACAACATGGATGAACCTTGAAAACATTATGCTAAGTGAAAGAAGCCAGACCCAAAGGACCACATATTGTATGATTCTATTTACATGAAATGTCCAGAATAGGTAAATCCATAAAGACAGAAAGTAGATTAGTGGTTGTCAGGGGCTGGGGTGTAGAGGAAAATGAGGGACGTGGGGATGACATGGTGGTGAGATCAGTTCTCCTGTGCACAAGGCTGTCTGGCTGTGTTTGTACTATTTCTACCCCCTCTTCCTTGGTAATTGGTAAATTTCTCTTTCATTTTATTATTACCACTCTCAATGTCTGCCAGTCCCATCAATGCCCAGAGATTTAAAGGGCATATTCTTAAAGGGACTGGTCGTTACAGGAGCCATGGAAATAAAAGGGGAGGGACCCACAGGGCAGGTGGTCCAGGAGCGTAGAATCTGCATATGGGTGCAGCCCCTCCCCATCCTGACCTGGTCCCACCTTGCCTTCTGAAGAGACGGGGTGGCTACGGAGAGCAAAAAGGGGTCTTGGGCATGAGGTCAGAGAGTCTGATTTCAAGTCTGGAATTGGCCTCTTAAAGGCCCTATGGCCTTGGCACCATCTGCAATGTGGTGGGTAGGGCTGGAGCCCTGATACTCATAATAGTAAGTTACTGACTAGTGACCATACGTCAGGTGTGGTTCTAAGAACTCCATGAATTAATTCATTTAATTCTCTGAGGTGTTATTATCCCAGCTGAGGGATAAGGAAACTGAGGCACAGAAAGACTGACTCCTGGCCTAAGGTCCCATGGCTCATAAGTGAAGGAGCCAAAATCAGAACCCAAGACTAACTAGCTGAGTGAGTGAACAAAACTCAGGTCACCAGGCCAGTCTTTCCATCTCCACTTCTTCATTTATGTCCTAGAAATCTTCCCTTGTCTCTAGTCACCATTTTCCCATGCCCACCCCTCTCTTTAGGCACTTCTTGGAGATGTCTTTTTACTGCTCGCCCCTTCGTTCTGTCTCCCATACCCCCAGCTCCCTGCTCTTCTCGTTCTTCTGTTCAACTTGTTTCCATCACCCCCCAACCTGAATTGCTTCTCCCTCTCTGGCCAGCGGATCACAGGTGCCCAGTTCTCCCCCAGCCTCCAGTATTTTGGGCAGTCACTGAGCGGGGGTCAGGACCTCACCATGGATGGACTGGTGGACTTGGCTGTGGGGGCCTGGGGGCACGCGCTGCTGCTCAGGTGAGAACAGCCTTCCCCAGACACTCCCCGGGTGGTCCTGGGTCTGCCTAGGACACCAGCCTCCCTACCTGCCCTCCCAGGTTGTCCTCCCAGGACCAAGGGCCTGTCCTCAGCTCAGTGTTCTGCCCGCAGGACCAGACCTGTGCTTAGGGTGTGGGCAAACATCCGCATCACACCTCCAGAGATCACCAGGTCTGTGTATGAGTGCCACCAGCAGCTGGCCTTTGCCCAGTCTCTGGGTGAGGCCATTGTCTGCCTTCGTGTTTCTCAAAGTCCCAAGAACCGGCTGGGTGAGTTAATTCCCCTCTGACTCAGGATGCCCTGACCCTGGGAGTCTCCAAGCCCGGGACTCCTGTCTCCTACCTTGCCCCTTGCCCAGCTGGGAAGTTCCTCACTCTCTCAGCCTTTTCTATCCCCCGCTTTCCCCTACAGCTAACCTCCAAAGCATTGTGACCTTTGACCTAACCCTTGACCCTGGCCGCCTGAGTCCTCGTGCTGTCTTCGAGGAGACAAGGACTCGGAATCTGACTCGTGTTCGAGACCTGGGGCTGACACAGCACTGCGAGCCTGTGAGGTTGCTCCTGCCGGTGAGGGGGCCTCAGAGTCCTGGGAATAGAGGCAATTCTGAGGCTGGCAGGGGGCTGGGCAGGGAAAGAACGAGTGTGTTCTGGTCCTCGCTCCGCCCAGCATGGCACACGGAATGCAGGAGGTACTTGAGGTACTGGACACATGTTGGTGGAGTGAGTGAGTGAATGGATGGATGAGGTTGGCTGCATCTGCCAGAGGCTACACGGCTGGATTTCAGGAAAAAGAGTGCAGCTGCTTCAGAGAGCCATGGGGCAGTGGGGATGGGATTCTTTTATCCAACTCCTCCTCTGAGACAGGCCCTGTCCTTGTCACCAGGGACCCCGCAGTGGACAAAACAATCATGCCCAGGGGGAGCTCTGGGGGAAGATCAAAAGTGATCAGATTCCTAAATAATAGATGTCAGGTAGTGATGAAGGCTATGAAGAGAGATAAAGCCGGGGAGAGAACGGAGAGGGTGTCGGGGGGGTCACCGGGAGCAGTTTGGGGAGACCCTGAGTAGAGTGAGTGAGCCTGTGGGAGGCTGCGGGAAGGATGTTCAAGACCAAGGACAACCACAGCAGAGGTTCTGCACGCAGGATCCTATGGATGAGCATTTATGGGGGGTGGGTAGGTACCACTGTTGCTCCATTTTACGGATGAGGAGACTGGACCCAGCTAGTGGCTGCGACGGTGCGTTTCTCAGCCAACTGCTCCCTCCAATGTCCATTCTCCAGGCCTGTGTGGAGGACTCGGTGACCCCCATCATCTTGCGTCTCAACTTCTCCCTAGTGGGCAAGCCTGTCTCTGGCTTTGGAAACCTCCAGCCTATGCTGGCAGTGGATGCCCAGAGATACTTCATGACCTCTGTGAGTCCTGGTGCTGGGCTCTTCCAGAGAGGGTGGAGGGTGTGGACTCCAGATCTTGGGGAAAACCCTGCTTTCCCTTCGCTCTCAGCTCCCCTTTGAGAAGAACTGTGGTGCCGATCACGTCTGCCAGGACGACCTTGGCATCTCCTTTGGGGTCTCAGGGTGAGCGTCCAGCCCCTCAGACCTCCCCTGGTCCCCCAGCCTCCTTCCTGAAACCTGGAACTCCTGCCCCTGGCTCTCCCTAACATCTCTACCCAGTGCTCTGGACCCAGACATCCTGTCCCCATCTCTCCCCTGCTTTCCTACTCTGTGTTTCATCCCCACACCATTTCCAGCCTCAGTCACAGAATCACCTCCTCCCCTCTACCCCAACACCCAGCTTGAAGACCCTGATTGTGGGGAGTAATCTGGAGCTGAACTTGGAAGTGAGAGTGTGGAATGATGGCGAGGACTCCTATGGAACCACAATCACCTTCTTCTACTCGCCGGGGCTATCTTACCGACGTGTGGCAGGGGGCCAGGTATTGTCCTCTCTGGGGAAGGAAAGGCTGATGGCGGGGGATCAGCAGAGACTCCTGTGTTGGGTTCAAGGCTCAGGCAGGGCTTCCATTGTTTAGCAGCCTCTTGTAAGCCAAGAGGGCTGGGCTGATCGTGGTTGGGTGGATGTGGTTGTGTCGGCTGGGGCATGCATTGGCTCATTCTGTGTTCAACTCTGGGCTTGGCATTTTAAGAATGACCGTCAGGAATGAGTTCCCAGGAGGCTGCTAATGTGAAGAGAGCAAGGACCCTGCCTTACATTTCTTTGTATTCCACATCGTATCAATATTCCTCTTTTAAAGGAAAACATATCTCGGCCTTCAAATACTTTATTTTATTTTATTTTTTTAGCATCTTTATTGAAGTATAATTGCTTTACAATGAGTGTTAGTTTCTGCTTTATAACAAAGTGAATCAGTTATACATATACATATATCCCCATATCTCCTCCCTCTTGAGTCTTCCTCCCACCGTCCCTATCCCACCCCTCTAGGTAGTCACAAAGCACCGAGCTGATCTCCCTGTGCTATGCAGCTGCTTCCCACTAGCTATCTATTTTAAAGTTGGTAATATATATATAAGTCCATGCCACTCTCTCACTTCGTCCCAGCTTACCCTTCCCCCTCTCTGTGTCCTCAAGTCCATTCTCTACGTCTGCGTCTTTATTCCTGTCCTGCCTCTAGGTTCTTCATAACCACTTTTTGTTTTTTTAGATTCCATATATATGTGTTAGCATACAGTATTTGTTTTTCTCTTTCTGACTTACTTCACTCTGTATGACAGACTCTAGGTCCATCCACCTCACTACAAATAACTCAATTTTGTTTCTTTTTAAGGCTGAGTAATATTCCATTGTATATATGTGCCACATCTTCTTTATCCATTCATCTGTCGATGGACACTTAGGTTGCTTCCATGTCCTGGCTATTGTAAATAGAGCTGCAATGAACATTGTGGTACACGACTCTTTTTGAATTATGGTTTTCTCAGGGTATATGCCCAGTAGTGGGATTGCTAGGTCGTATGGTAGTTCTATTTTTAGTTTTTTAAGGAACCTCCATACTGTTCTCCATAGTGGCTGTGCAACAGCCCACCAAAGGTGCAAGAGGGTTCCCTTTTCTCCACACCCTCTCCAGCATTTATTGTTTGTAGATTTTTTGATGATTCGACCTTCAAATACTTTAAAACGCTGTTCTGGGGAATTCCCTGGTGGTCCAGTGGTTAGGACTCGGTGCTCTCCCTGCCGTGGCCCGGACTCAATCCCTGGTTGGGAAACTAAGATCCCTCAAGTTGTGCAGCGTGGAAATATAAAATAAAATAAAATAAAATAAAATAAAAAAGTAAGTAAAATAAAATAAAATACTGCTCTGTAGAAGAAGGAGTTGGATTTATTGGTTACTCTAGATCAGAGCTTGGCATACTTTATCTATAAAGGGCTAGATAGTAAATATTTCAGCTTTGTGGGCCACAGAGTGTCTTCACATCTTCTCAACTCTGCTGATGTAAGGTGAAAGCAGCCATTGACAATATGTGTATGAATGAGCATGTCAACCATTGACAATATGTGTATGAATTTACTGTGTGCCAATAAAACTTTATTTATAAAAGTTGGTGCTGGGCTGTCATATGGCAATCCCTCTTCTAGAGGACAGAACTAGGACCACAGGGAGTCAAAGAGAAACAGATTTTTAACAAAAATTTTATTATGAAAAATTATATTAAACATTTACAAAAGAAGAGAGTAGTTCAACAAACCTCCCCCAAAATTATCGCCCAGATTCAACAATGATCAACATTTTACCACATTTATGTCACCTGTTTGTTTTTTCTTTTCCCTTTGCTCAAATATTTTAAAACCAATCCCAAACATCCTGTCATCACACACCTTCCTATTTCACTGTTATGGACAGTAGGGACATCTTACTTGACCCCATAGCCATTATCACACCCAATGAAATGAATGATTCCTTGGTATTTAAATCATAATCAAATTTCCTTAATTGTCTCAAAAATATTTTTTAACTGGTTTATTTGAACCAACATCTAAACTAGGTCTGCACATTATGTTTGTTTGGTCTCCCATGTCTCTCTTAAGCTAGTCTTCCCAATGGGAGCATATTTTGATCAATGCATGAAGAAATACACTAGGAATGGCAAACTCCAGCTGTGTGAGGGGTGAACACCCTACCACTGGAGGTACTTCTAGACACATCAACCAGATGCCATGTGTGGACCCTTGTTGGATATTGCATTTAAAAATGAACTGTAATGTAACCTTTTTGGAGACCATCTAGGAAGACAGAACATGACCTGGATATTAGCTGATCTTAGGGATCAGATTTGTTGAGTATGATTTGTTGAGTCTTGTCTTATGTTAAAAAATACCCTTGTCTGTTGGTGATACACACTGAAGTCTTTCAAGATGAAAGTATGTGATGTTAGGAATGTGCTTTAAATTAATCAGGAAAAAAAAAAAGAGTGGAGAACAGCTGAATAAAACAAGAGTAGAAAAATGTTGGTAATTTAAGCTGCGTGATGGGGACATGGAGTAGATTTACCTAGTCTCTCCACTTTTGAGTATATTTGAAATTTTCATAGTACAACCTTTTAAAAAGAACCATAAATAAAAAGGAAGAAAAGCAATTATACTCCAATAAAGATATTTTTTAAAAAAAGGAAGAAATGCTAATAAATCTGGGATTTCTACATTAGGAAGAAGTTTGACCAGATACTGTTTAAAGATTTTTTTTTTAATTTTTTTTTTATTTTTGGCTGTGTTGGGTCTTTGTTTCTGTGCGAGGGCTTTCTCTAGTTGCGGTGAGCGGGGGCCACTCTTCATCGCGGTGCGCGGGCCTCTCACTGTCGCGGCCTCTCTTGTTGCGGAGCACAGGCTCCAGACGCGCAGGCTCAGTAGTTGTGGCTCACGGGCCCAGTTGCTCCGCAGCATGTGGGGTCTTCCCAGACCAGGGCTCGAACCCGTGTCCCCTGCATTGGCAGGCAGATTCTCAACCACTGCACCACCAGGGAAGCCCCAAGATTTTTTTTTTAAGAAACATAACCTTAAGGTAGATTCCAGGAAACTGTCAGTACTTTATGGAGTCTCGTTGGAACACTAACAAATGCTCACCGGCCTTGGTTCTTCTGTGCTCCCTTAAAACCAGCTGCAGTCACGTTCCCTGCGCCTGACCTGTGACAGTGCCCCCACCAGGAGCCAGGGCACCCTCAGCACCCGCTGTAGCATCAACCACTTAATCTTCCGTGAGGGCGCCCAGGTGAGCCTTGCTTCTGCCCCCACTACTCCCCTGCCCCCCACCGTCCTACTCCTCGGTGACCTCCCCCCCACCACATTCCTACCTCTTCCTCAGATCACCTTCATGGCAACCTTTGATGTCTCCCCCACGGCCATGCTGGGAGACCGGCTGCTTCTTGCAGCCAATGTGAGCAGGTGAGCTGGGCCAGGCCCAGGGCAGTGCTCCCTCCCGCTCAGCCTCCTCCTCTGGGGAACTTGCCAGCTGGGATCCTCCTCTTTTTCCAGTGAGAATAACACCCCCAAGATGAGCAAGACCACCTTCCGGCTGGAGCTCCCAGTGAAGTACGCTGTCTACACCGTGATCAGCAGGTGCCACACCACGACCTCAAAGGGCTCCTCCTCCGTCACTCTGTGGGGCTCGGGGAATTCTCACTCTCTGCAGCAGCTGAACATCTGTGATATTTAAGTTTTATCACCACCCTCTCAATCGGTAGATGACACTGCTAGCAGCACTTACTAGTCAATCATCGAGTGCTTATTGTGGGTTATTGATGATAATAGTAATTGTGATATCATTATCATTACATCCTACATTTAACAGAGGCTACAGTTCTCAGAAGCCTTTCTTAAAAGCCTCAAGATTGTCCCGGGTTCCCTAAGACGTATGACATGTGACCCTGTTTTCAAGGTTCTTACAGCCTTATTGGGGAGCAAGGTCATCCTGATTCAAGGAAGAATCTCATCAGGGGCCTCCCTGTGGTTCTGTATCCTGAGGCTACCTGAGTTTTCAAGGGGGCGAGGGGACGCTAGGGTCTCCTGTCAGGGGAGGCTTCAGCTAAACATTGAAGTGTCCATGGCATTGGGCTTAAGCCTTGGCATCTGGGCAGGACGATTCCTCATCACAAGGAACGGATTTACACTCTGCAGGGCTTTTAGAACCACCCCTCCTCCTTTTCCCAGTCTCCTTTGGGAAGGACAGGGGGAAATGACCTGCTGGCTGCAGAGACTGGGGATCAGGGGAAAGCTGGATGAAAGGGAAAGGGCTTAAATGCTGCCCAAGGAGGGGTACACACGGTGTTTGACACTAAGGAGTCAAGCCAAGGGCTTGAGCAGATACCTTCCTTCAACAAATACCTTCCTAGCATCTGCTATGTTCCACGCACAGTGCTGCGGTTACTTTCCATAAATTCATTTGTCATTCAACAAAGATTTATTGAGCCCCTATTATGTGTAATCAACACCAGACATAAGCCCCTGCCTTTGTGAGATCCACACACTCGTGGTGTGAAACAGGCCCACATGGCTTAGCCTGGGTACCTTGCCCTGCTAGTTCTGCCCACGGGCCTCCTTGGATTACCTCCTTCTGCCCAGGGTTTCACACTCTCTTTCACACCTGCACACTGGGGGCTCTCAGCAGCCCAGGCAGGTGTCAGCTCGGAGCTTGCTTGCTGGTGTGAGCACTGGGGTTATCACGCCTGCTTGCAGGGGACCCACAAGCAGGACATGCCATGCCTAGGTGTGTGTGACTCTACACTTGTATTCTGCAGTTGTGACTCTGTGGGTCGGGGCACTCTGAGGGGCCCCCAGGACAAGGCTGGGGTGTTTGAGCCCCTCACAGAGGAGGGATGAGACTTTGGAGTCGGAGTGGGGGTTAGAATTTGAATGGTACAGGTAAAGGGCAGGTATGCAAAGAGTAGAGTGGGGCAGGGGCGTGGGGCAGAAGTGAGAGCAGCCACCCAGCGAGGGGCCAGGCTGGCCACTGGGTCTCCAGAGGGGCCTAGGCAGCCTCAAGGTGTTGCTACACTGAGACCCAGGGAAGAGTCTGTGTTGGGTCCACCCTCACCTCCAAACCTCAGGCCTAGAAAAGCTGAGGAGGGAATTCCCCGATGGTCCAGTGGTTAGGACACTGCACTTTCATTGTCGAGGGTGCGGGCTCAATCCCTGGTCAGGGAAATAAGATTCCCACAAGCAAAAAAAAAAAAAAAAAAAGAAAGAAAGAAAGAAAGAAAGAAAGAAAAGCTGAGGAAACAGGAGAGAAGGGCCCCAGGGAAGGCCTCTGGGAGACCAGAAGGGGCAGGTCCAGTAGACATTTGTCAACAGCGTCTGCCTGAATCTCCCTAAACCTTTGTTGTGTCCTACCTGCCCATCCAGCTCCCTCCATGTCCATGAAGGCCTGGAAGGAAAACCGAGGCGCAGAGAGGACAGGCCCTGGCCCCCGCTCCCCCCGGGTCAGAGCTCTCAGTCCCCTTCGCCGCACCCCCGGCCCAGCCGCCTTGGCGGTCTCCTCTGTGGGCAGCCTCTGCAAGAACCTTGCAGCCAGCTTGAAGCCCAGCCCTGCTCCCTAAACCCTCCCATTACCCCAAGTCAGCCACAGACCTCGTTCCAGACCCCCCCAGGGGCCTCTGGCGACCTGTCCTGTCATGCTCCCAGCCAGAGCCTCCTCAGGAGGCCCTAACGGAACTCCCCATCCGCCCGTGCCTCCTCTCCCCTCAGCCATGAACAATCCACCAAGTACCTCAACTTCTCGGCCTCGGAGGAGGAGGAAAGCAGCGGGGCTCAGCACAGATACCAGGCACGTGGCGGTGACTCAGGAGCGTGGGCTGGGGCAGGGGTCCAGGAGCCAGAGATTCGGGAGGGATGTGGGGCTCGGCATGACCTTTGCCCTCACTGTCCCCCGTGCAGGTGAACAACCTGGGGCAGAGGGACCTGCCTGTCAGCATTGACTTCTCAGTGCCCGTGGAGCTGAACCGGTTGGCCGTGTGGAAGGATGTGGATGTCCTCCACCCTCAGGTACCCAAAGACTGTATGGCTCCTCCACTAATGCCCTCTCCCCGGACCCCTTGGTCCTCATGAATCCCTGATGACCCCATCACATGCTTTCTCCCTGTGCCTTTTCCTAGAACCCATCCATTCAGTGCTCTTCAGAGAGAACAGTGCCCACAGAGTCTGACTTCCTGACCCACTTGCAGAAGAAGCCTGTCCTGGTGAGAGGGCCCTGGGCTGTCCCCCACTGGAAGCCACACTTCAGAGGAATTTAATTCAGGAATGCATGTTACATTAGATGGATGTCTGCTGAACAGCCTGCTTGGGCTCACATGTGGCTGCTCCCCTCAAATCAGACAGTTGAATGCTGTCTTCTACCTTCAAACCCACCTTTCTCTGTCCTGATGCTACTTCTCTTCCCCAGGACTGCTCCGTTGCTGACTGCCTGAGGTTCCGCTGTGACATCCGCTCCTTCGGCGTCCAGGAGGAACTTGACTTCATCCTGAAAGGCAATCTCAGCTTCGGCTGGGTCAGCCAGGTGTGTCCCTTCCCAGACTCAGGTGGGGCCTGATGTGTCTGTGCCCACCTAAAGCCAGGGCGTTTCTCTAACCCTGAGCCCTCCCCAGAGCTATTTCCCAGCCTTCCCCCTTCTCTTTTGCAGACACTGCAGAAGAAGGTGTTGGTTGTGAGTGTAGCTGAGATCACGTTCAACAGATCCATGTATTCCCAGCTTCCAGGACAGGAGGCATTTCTGAGAGCCCAGGTAGTGACCGTGTGGTAGGCAGTGACCAGGTTGGTCAGAGAGCTCCTGATGCTAAATCTGTGATGCTGGGTGGGGGGCTTGCAAGCCTGGAGAGAGGAAGGATGGAGGTCCCTGGGCAGGACAATTGTTCCTTAGCCCATGAATCCTTCTGTATCTCACCTCTTGGAGCAGAGCCTGATGAAGAAGGGGAGAGAGTTAAAGGGGACCTGGGAGGAGTCTGGGGTAGCAAGAGTCCTGATACTTTCTGATGGGGTCATCTCCACTCCAGATGGAGCTGGTGCTGGAGAAGTATGAGGTCTATAACCCAACCCCCATTATTGTGGGCAGCTCTGTGGGAGGACTGCTGCTGCTGGCTCTCATCACAGCCATACTGTACAAGGTGAGTGTTTTCATCCCACTCCTGACACCACCAGCATTTGGTCCCACACCTTCTACAGTGTAAGAAAGACTCACCATGGAGTCAGGCACACATTCTTCCTAAGTCACTGCATGTGAGAGATCCCTTCCCACCTGTGACATAACCAGTCCCCAGTTGACCCCATGTCCTTCTATCTGATTCTCAAGCCTCCTCTAGTCTGTCTCCATTTCTTTTTCACTCTTCTCCACCTCTTTACATGTTTCCCTTAAACACAAACTAGAACATGAGAGCACAGCCTTGGATTTGATGTTGACACCACCACTGATTCTTTCCTTGACCATTGGCATGTGCTTGGTCCATGCTCGGTCTCGGTTTCTCATTCTGAAGGTGGTTCTACCCAGCTCACAGAACTGTGGCAAAGTCTAACTGACACAATTTATATAAAGTTCCTAGTGCAGTGCTGAAACATAGTGGGGTTCCAGAAATGGTAATTGCTCCCCATCTCCATCATCTCTTTTCCTCTCTTTCACTGGACTTCCTGATTTTCTTCTCCTTCCTCCCCAACAGGTCGGCTTCTTCAAACGTCAGTACAAGGAAATGATGGAGGGAGCAAATGGACAGACTGCTCCAGAAAATGGGACAGGAGACCCCCAAGTGGCCCAGTAAGAAACTACCTCCTGCTCTCCTTTGGACCTGCTCTCCCCTGAGAGGTTCCCTGGCCTTCTTACTTTCACCCAAGTCAGGCCTGATGGGGAAGAACATTCCACCTGAGGGAGGCTGGCATCAGGCTGCTTTCTCTCTTTGGGAGGATGCAGTGTGTTTGCACAAAGCACCTAGCCTGGGAAGGGCCATTGGTCTTGTCAAGGCTCCAACTGGAAATCCCAGGACAGGATCCCTGCCACACCCCCTCCCCGAGAGCTAGACTTGGAATTTCTACCTAGAAATAGATGGACAATAGCCTCAGGCTCCAGTCTCCCTTCATCCACTAACCACCGATGGTCTTCCTAAAATACAGTTCTGAACCAGGCTCTCATCCTCATCCATCTTCAGTGGCTTCCCTTTACTCGCAGTGTAACTTCTGAACTCTTCAGCTTGTGAACCAATACACAGATGTTTCTTACAAACCCTGGGATGTATTGAATGGAACATTGTCTGCATATGGTTAGTGATTGGAGAGCACTTTGAAGTCCTCTATCAGAGACGTGCTGCCCCCAATAAGGTCATTCTTATTATTATGCCACCCATCTCAGCATAACGCTCAAAGTGGTGCCTGGTGCTGACCTGGGAGTCAACACACAGCAGGCCATTTCCCTGCCCTGGAGAGATCCCACTGCTGCCACAACCAACGTGCCTGGGCCACGTGGATGTTTTAGTTAGAAAAGCAGAAGAGGAGGCAGTTAACCATGTGACTTGAGGTGACATGGTCAACTGTATCCCCTTCTGTCCCAAAACTATCTCCCCCATCCATCATAGGGTCCAAAACCCTTTAGGATTTGGAAGCTTTGGGAACTCTGAAGGACTAATTATGATGAAATCGCCTCAAGCCGGGCTCCATTTAGACTTTATGAGGATTGGGCTTTAGAGTATTATTTCTCAAAAGGTGCTCCACGAACCTCTGGCGGTCTCCAATGGTCTCCTAAGTGCTATGTTTTAGAGGGAAAAAAAAAGCAAGAAACAGTTTTAAACCCATGCATCTCACACATTTGAACCTGGTGACTTTCACAGAAATCCTGCTATATTCTTAATAATTGTGTTCCTAAAGCTTGTCCCTGGACTCCAAGGACTGCAGGGGGCTCTTGTCTAACATGCAGGCAATGGGTGCTATTTTTACATAATTTTCCTTCATGTTTTATTGCTTCCCTTCATTATATTTACATTTTTTCAGGATTGCTATCTAATTGTATTATATCTCCAAATGAAAAAAAAAAGGATCAATGGCTCAAAAATTATTCATTGAAGCATAAAAGTTGTGATTAAATAAATAAAACGTAATTGCTGCAACTTAGAATAATGTCATCAAAATCAGTACTGAACGAGTTTCTAGTGCACATTCAGTATAGGGATGCATGAATGCTGGGATGAGTGACTATGAGCCAAAAAATTAAAATCTATCAAGAATATATACCATCTGAAAATTGGATTTTATTGGGTCAGGTATCTGTTTGTTCCTAGGCTGCTGTCCATTATGAAACTTTGTCAAATCGTACCATGAAACTATCAAAGCTTTTGTGTCATTTTCAAACAAAGTATAATGACCTCTCACATAAAGCAAGAGAGGTTTCTTAGAATGACTGCAACATATCACTTTCCCATCTAAAATCTATTAATTTTATCATTGAAGACAGAGAAGACAGAAAAACTCCAGTGGCATAAATCAAAGTTGCTTTGATAGCAAAAGCATGTGCAAGTCACATAATTTCCAAGAAGCTTACAGAACCAGCAGTGAGGTTAATGTTTCCACAGAAGATTGCTTTTGGCTGCAAGTAACAGGAACCCACAGAATACATAAAGGCATATAAAAGGCCTTCACCCAAGAGGTCCAGTAGACCCCTGGCCACTGAGTCTCAAGATCAATTTGCCTTCACATGGGAGAGGCAACAGTGAACTTTTCAAGTGCTCCCCAAGGCTACCTGCACAGCCCCACTGTATGTCACGGGATGGTAGCCCGAGACCTGTTCCTGTTCTCCTTCCCCACGTTAGTAAAACGGGCCCATTACACTGATGATAGAATATTAACATAGGAAGACTTGCCTCTGCTCAGGACACTCTGCAGACTTTGCTGGAACATGTGTGAGGGAGAGGATGGGTGGTGATCCCACAGAAAATTCAAGGCCCAGGCACTGCCTTAAAGTTTTGGGGAGTCCTTTGTTGGGGTAAGGGGCACACTGTCCCAGAAGCTGTGATGGATGAGGTGCAAGCCTATCCAACCCCTAAGAATGGGAAGGAAGCACAAGTGTCTGTAGGATTTGGGGTTTGGAGGACTTGTATTCCTCACCCTGCACAGTGCCTCCGTCCCTTATACTGCCTGATAAAGGAAGGGCACGTGTGGGACTGGGGATCAGAGCAACAAGCCGCCTTTGAGAAGGCAAGACACTAGTGAAGCAGATTAAAGCTCAGGCATCCCCCAAGCAGGACTACCACTGGAGTCAGATGCATCTGTGACTCTGGGAGGTATGAGTTCGGCACAACCTCAGAGACAACAAGAGGGAGTATCCCTAGGATTTTGGTCCCAGTTCTAGAAGGGTGTAGAAACCCAATAAACCTGCATATAGCACCAGCTCGTAGCAGTGCACGCAGCGCTCGTCCAAGTGGAGTCTCTCACGAAGGAACAGCAATCATGGTAAGAATCTCCCTTCCTACTGAGGGGCAGGTTGACAACATGTGTCACCGACCCACCTCTGCCATGGCGCTAACTCTCACGTTGACGAAAGGGCTCGCCCGTCTGCAGCAGAGGGACACCCCCTGTCCTCCAAATTCTCCTGCCCCTAATCCTGCCCCTGTGGCCTGTAGGGAGGGAGGGGGGAGGTGCCTGCTGATGCCTGCTATACAGATGGGTCTGGTTGGGGTGACCCGTCTACAGGGACTGCAGTCACTGTTCAGCCCAACACTGACACCATCTGGAGGGAAACAGGAATGAACCACAGCTACCAGTGGGCTGAACTCAGAGAGGTTTGCCTGGTGATCGCTCATGAGCTCTGGCCGTTAACGCTTTGCACTTACAGTTGGGCTGTTCTAAAGGGATTAACCTTACAGCTTAGAAAATGGGAAGCTGAGGGGCAGATGATCATAAATAAGCACTTGTGGGGTCAGGATATGTGGAAAGACATTTGGATTTACCTGCAAGAGCCTGAGTCAGTCCTCACTGTCCTTCATGTCCCGGCTCAGAGGGCGCCAACACCCTTGGCAACGAGGAAGCTGATGCTGTAGCCCGGATATGAGCCCTAACAACGAACCCTTCAGTTATAGTGCCCGAGTGGGACGGTACATTGCCAAGGATGCTGGACTGCCCTTGAAATACAGTGACTTGGCTAATGCAGTAACAGCATGTCCTGTATGTTCTAAACAATAACCAGAGCAACTGCCAAAGGAGTCTGGGGCCATCCACTGGAGTTGCCAACTGGTGAGGGATTGGCAAATTGAGTATATTGGCTGGCTCCCTCTGAGCGAGGGCTCCAAACATGGCTTGGTTTGTGTGGACACTGCATCTGGTCTGACTCAAGCTTTCACCTGTTGCTGCAAAAACCAGGCTGCAGTTAGGGGATTAGAGAATCTGAGTACCATGGCCAGGTACCCTCATCGTGTAGATAGTGATGGGGGTCACATTTCAATGGTCATGAAATGCAAGACTGGGCAAAGGAACATGACACTGAATGGAGGTTCCCTCTCCCCTATAAGCCGCAGGCAACAGCATTGGTAGAAAGGAAGAATGAAATATTAAAGCAGCAGATTAAATTACTAACAGGTAAAACCACCTTGGCCGAGTGGACTAAAGTACTGTCCTAGCCTTTAATACGTTTGGATGACAACCAGTAGGGCCTGTTGCCCCATTTGCCAGACTGGGGACCCCCTGCCGAGACACCCAATGCCTTAAAGGTATGGAAGTCATGAGAGACAGACATTGCCCTGGATCAACATGGTGTGCTGCTGAGAACACCAAGCCCCATCACACCGGGAAAGGTGTTATCTACTGGAATTTGCAATGGGATGTCCCACTGGGATGGGTAGATTACTTCTCCACTGAATCCCATTGTCCTGCTGTAAGCCGGACCGGTTGAAATGCACTCTACCTGGAATGGAACATGCACCATTGAAAGAGGGGAGAAGGTGGGGTCCTGGTCCGGCATATCCCACCCCCAGTCCATCTCCTCATGCCTGACAGTCTGCCTCCCCAGAAGCATGACCAGGTCAAGTTCCTAAAGCTGCAGCCACATTAACAACCAAGGGTCAGGCCACAGGTGTAGTTCATATAGAAGGGGAAGACCTCCCCATACAAGTTCCTACTTCGTATCTGTCTTTTTTACCTTAGACTTCTGCTGCTCCTGTGGTGTTCAGTCATGGATGGGCACCTGATGGAGATACCTTTCTACGGTGGGCCCACTTGATGTCCGGCAAAGGAATCAATTCTCCTGTTGGGTATGTGGGCAGCTGCCCCTCTCAGCTCGTCAGGACGAGCATGGTGGGTATCACCACTCCAGGGAGGGGATTGGAAGTCTCTAAAGAAGTACATTAAGGAAAAACAAGCTAGGACTAGTACTCTTTTTCTCTTTTTCTTGAAGTATAGTTGATTTACAATATTGTGTTAGTTTCAGGGGTACAGCAAAATGATTCAGTTATATATATATATATAAATATATATTTTCAGATTCTTTTCCATTAGAGGTTATTACAAGATATTGAATATAGTTCCCTGAGCTATACAGTAAATCCTTGTTGTTCTTCTATTTTACTTATAGTGGTGTGTATCAGTTAATCCCAGACTCCTAATTTATCCCTCCCCCTCCTCTTTCCCCTTTGGTAACCATAAGTTTGTTTTCTTTGTCTGTGAGTCTGTTTGTATTTTGTAAATAAATTCACTTGTATTTTTTTTTTAGATTCCATATGTAAGTGATATCATATAATATTTGTAGGACTAGAGCTCTTAATTCATCTGATATCACCAATATGATCCAGAACCCTGGCCTGTGGCACCCATGATCAATAGCACTGGGTAAGAGTACTCTTTTTCTGTCAATCAAACTACAGAGGCAGCCCATCAAACTGCTGGCAGGAAGGATCCTAAAAATACCACCATCAGAGCCATGGGTGGCTGCACTCAGATTTGGGATGGGTTCATGTGGGGCACCCTGGGTTGTGGACATTTGAGCACCTGGGCAACTCTGTGTTGGGAACAGAAAAATCACTCTAAAAAGAACCAACCCAAGTGTACCCTGGGACATGGGATGGATATCGCTGGAACTGTGTGGTCATTCTGTCGCATGAAAGGATAGCGATTGGTTTGGCACTGACTGGTCACATCCCCCGGATACTTATTGGGTGGCCCTGAACGGGACCCAGTGGTTGTGTGGCTCATATCCTTGGCCATGTGGTTGGGCTGCTGCACCCTGGGTTTTCCTGAGCCCAGAGAAGAATCCACCCACAGTAACAAGAACTGCCAACCCTCTCTCCTCAAGGCCAGATGGGCACGTTCTGTTTTCCACTGGTATGATCATTTGGCCTCCATCTTTGTCCCCTCCATTGGCCTGGAGGACATCATAGCACACATAGAAGCTCTTACTAAGTTTACCCAGCAAGGCTTCGATGACAGCAGGCAAAGCTTGTCCTTACTAAACACTGAAATGTGTCTAGTGAGAAAAGCCATCCTACAAAAGAGGATGGCCTTGGACGTTATTGCTGCCTTGCAAGGAGGCACAGGATGTTGTGTGTTCGCACCTGATGAGTCAGCTAATGGATCATCTTTATTAAACCACATGAGGACACAAGTGATTGCCTTGAGTGATCCAACCCCATTCACTCTTTTGCATGTAGCGATCCAGTTTTCCCAACTTTATGCCTCTTTTTAATCTCAGGCAACCACTGATTTTCTTTTTGTCCTTATATGTTAGTTTTGCATTTTTAAAAGATTTTCTATAAATGGAATCATACAGGATTTGCTACTTTTTATTAGGCTTCTTTCTCTCAGGATAATGATTTTGAGATTCATCCATATTGTTGTGGGTACCAATATTTCATTCCTTTTTATTGTAGAGTAGCATTCCATTGTAATTCCATGGGATTTTTAAATGGCTAATGAGACAAAGCATTTTTATCAGACTCTGATGATGACCATAAACCCAGTTTTAAAATTTCAAGTGGTGGGCTTCCCTGGTGGCGCAGTGGTTGAGAATCTGCCTGCCAATGCAGGGAATACGGGTTTGAGCCCTGGTCTGGGAAGATCGCACATGCCGCAGAGCGACTAGGCCCGTGAGCCACAATTGCTGAGCGTGCGCGTCTGGAGCCTGTGCTCCACAATGAGAGAGGCCACGACAGTGAGAGGCCCGCGCACCGCGATGAAGAGTGGCCCCCGCTTGCCGCAACTAGAGAAAGCCCTCGCACAGAAACGAAGACCCAACACAGCCATAAATAAATAAATTAATTAATTAATTAATTAATTAAAAATTTTTTCAAGTGGTTTGTTCAAGTTTCACATCTCAGCAATATATTATTTAGTATCTTAAATAGCTTAAACCTGTCTAAGGCCAAAATATCACAATTTTCAAGGTGAAGGAAAAGCCATTGGGATTTCTTAAGACCAAACTGTGTTACGAACTTTTGTGTTTGCCCCGACTTCAAGATGTTCTTTACTCATCAGAGAAAAACAAATAACAAATAACACAGTGGTAGGCATGATTCAAAACTACATCTTAACGCTGCAGCAGAGCACAGAGTCTGAGAAAATGCAATCAAAGACAGAGCTAGGAATCCATGTGCTACTCTTCCTAAATCCCAGCACTCCAGCTCCTCTCTTTGGAATGTTCATCACCTTAGCACCTGATGAAACTCTAAAAGTCATCTGAGAGGGACTTCCCTGGTGGTCCAGTGGGTAAGACTCTGCACTCCCAATGCAGAGGGCCCAGGTTCAATCCCTCGTTGGGGAACTAGATCCCACATGCTGCAACTAAGAGCCCACATGCTGCAACTAAGACCCGCCACAGCCTAAATAAATAAATAATAAAATAAAAATAAAAGTCATCTGAGAGACTTTTTCATGACTTTAGGTGTTCATGTTTTATCTGGAAATCTAGAATTATCATGCACAGCTGTCAACACATGCAGCCATTCTATTGACCTATAGTTTCGAATTAGGATTTTCTTGTTCAATCAAAATAAACAGTAGGAGAAAGAAGAAAAAAACCCACCGGACGTGGAAATTAAGCTGTGGGGACCTGTGTTCATGCCTCTGTTACTGAGGCAAGCACAGATCATTCTGGTGAAAGGTTGCAAAAATATCCTCCCTCACACTGATTTGAAGAGAATATTAAATGTGTTGTTTAATTATTTTTTTCAGCCCTGGGAGCTCTTTATTGAAACAACTCGCAGCACAGTATTTGAGACAGAGAGCGTTGGCTGGCCGAATCCCAGGAGGCTGAGAAATTAAGGTTCCAGCACCCGTCTCTGCCCTCCTGGGGAGGTTTCCTCCATGAAGGCAACCAGGCCTGAGCAGCCCCAGGCTGGAAGGTGAGTGGTCCATACATAGAGGCAATAAGAGCACTTGGATCAGGGTGGCCCTGCAGCACTGCCCTAGGCTGGGCCCCCAAAGTCCGACAGTTGTGGCATCCATGGGGGGGCAGGCACACCCTTCTTTAATTAAGTATAGCTTTGACGGTTCTGAGCACCCCAGTATGAATGGTGTGCGTGCGTGTGTGTGTGTGTGGTTTTCTATACCACCAAGCTATTCTAGGACACCAGCTGGGTGTCCTGCAATTTAACTCAACTCTGACACTACCCAGAGAGAGCATCAGATTCCACAGGTGAAGGGCCCAGTCCTACAAGTCTGCTCCTCACCACCAGACACTGATTGCAAATCCAGGCTATCACCTGTGCGTCTGACCAGCTGGCTGTAGATTAGACGGTCCCACCATCCCCCCTCCTTACGTTTGCTTAATTTTGCTAGAGTGGCTCACAGAATTCAGAGAAACATTTTACTCACTGGATTACTGGTTTAATATAAAAGGATGTAACTCAGCAACAGCCAGATGGAAGAGAGGGCAAGGTTTGGGGAAAGGGTACAGGGTTCGACCTCTCTGAGCACATCAGTCTACCCAAATCTCCACGTGTTCACCAACCCGGATGCTCTCCAAATTCCGTCCTTTTGAATTTTTATGGAGGCTTCATTACATGGGCATGTAGATTAAATCACTGGCCAGTGGTGATTTAACTCAATCTCCAGCCCCTCTCCCTTCTCGGTGGGGCTGAAAATTCCAACCCTGAAATCACTTGGTCCACTCTACTGGCAACCAGCCCCCATCCTTAGGTGCTTTCCAAAAGTCACCTCATTAACATAACAAAAGATACCTTTGCCACTGAGTTCCAAGAGTTTTAGAAGCTCTGTGCCAGGGCCCATGACCAAATACATATTTCTTATTGTAAATCATAATATCACAGTCCAACCATTGGTCTTCCAACATGGCTCTCTTATAGTAAAACAACAAGAAAAGTCAGAAGTACTGGTATATTACTAGAATCCCTATTAATAACTATCAGCTACTGATAACAATCCAGTCCATCGTCCTATGGTATGAAAAAGCCTATCAGGGTGAGGCCACTCAGGTTTTCAGGCTTCCATTTAATCTTGTGAGGCCCCAAAAGCAGGAGTGGAGTCAGCAATATGTGGCTTCACCCTTTCAGGCCTTTGGTATAATTGAGCTAAGAGACAACATCATCTCTTGCTCTGAGCCCCTTTGGGGGTGTTAATGTAATATTAGATTTCCCTTGTTACATAATCCATTTATTCATTCCTTTACCTGGAACTACTATTTTTCCTTCTCTCCTTTTATACCCACACTTTTCCACCTTTGGAAGAGACATTAAGTTTGGCCACTGTGCTGGTCTAGATTGCAGGCAGCAGCACTGGTGTAGCAAATGCCTCCCCTTCAATCCACTTCTATTCAGAAGAGGTAAGGTTACACAGGCGCAGAACTGGTGGACTATCTTTACCACCAGGCCATATAGCTGTATTTATTGTTAACCCCAATTTTGTCAGATGGGGTGAAGGTATGTCCTGCCCCATCAGGCCCTTAGGAATTCCAACATAAAGGTTAAAAACACAGTCAGATTTTCTTGCTTAGGAATCACCCCCATTTCCTGCCTTTGTAGTTGCAGCCCTGGTCTTATAACCACTGCATCAAGAAGGGGAGGAAAGAAAAAAAAGTTGAAGTGATGCAAGGAAGAGAGAATAGCAGCACCTTCCCTAACCTCCCTTCCCCAGATCTGAAACCAAGCAGGACCCTGGGGGGCCTTCCCAAGTACAAAAGCCCCTCTGAGTCCCTCATTTCTTGTTTGTAGAAAGAAAGCTTTCATCTCCTAAGCTTTCCCTGAGCTTCAAAGAGCAGACTCAAGCAGTTGCTAATTAGGGAGGTGAGGGAATGCAGCTACAAAGGAAAAGTAGTCAAGCAAGAAAAGTAACGATAGCTTAAATAATAGTTCAATGATAAAACAGAGTCCTAGTTCCTCCTCAAGGAACATACATAATGATCTGACACATGTCTTTGAGTTGTTCTGCAGAAACTAAGACCCTTACCCAGGTGGAGGATGCTACCTACATGCTGACTACAAGCACATAGATCCCAGACTGGCTGCAACCAGAGGGTTGATGACTAAGATTCCAGAAACATCACCCTGTTACCTCACCACCAACCAATCAGAAGAAAGTGCAGGAGCTGCATCCCTCACACCAAGTGTTACCTTTAAAAACCCTTCCCTGAAAGCCATTGGGGAGCTCAGGTCTTTTCAGCATGAGCTGCCCATTCTCCTTGCTTGGTGCTCTGAAATATTCCTTCACCATAACCAGTAGACTGGCTTTGCTGTGTGGCGGGTGAGCAGACTCAAGTTCAGTTCTGTAACAGATCCACCAAAAAAATGGAGAAATCTATCCAGTGGGGACACTCCTTTAGCCCCACTCGTTTTCGTGTTGGATGTGAGTACACACTTGTGAAGCCATGTAAGCCAGCTTTTCATGCCTTTATCCCCACCCACACTCTGTTTTAGACAACCAATCCTTTAACTGTCAGTTCCAATTCTCTATCAAACTAGTACTCCAAGGAGGATATCTCTCTGCCCGTTGTTGGACATTATAGGCTCTAGAGTGAGTTCCTTGGTCTGAAGAAATGACGGTTAGCCATCCATATTGGTATAATATCTTCTCTTCCAGTTCTTTCATCATGCTCTAAGCATTTGCATCTACAACCAAGTAAGCAAAGCCCATTCCAGAGTCAGTGTTTATTCCTGTCAGGATCCATCTGCAGCCCCCAGGGCTACGAGAATCAGTCTGATTTGACAGCTATGTTCAGGGCCTTCCCACCAGGGAATCTGCAGTCTCTAACCACCTGCAGTCTCTGTCTCTTTTGCTGGAAGACAGTACAGTTCTTATTGACATTTTGTACCTTAGAGAGTGTGATAAAAAGGAGACAATGGTCCCCAAATGGAGTAACCTTTGTTAGGTTCCCATGTCAGCACACCAAGACTTAATACATAACTAATTACAGTTTCAATCTTCCCCAGGAATGCGACCTTTAGCCAGCAAACCTGGAATTTCCTGGGCAGCACAAGGAAGAAATCTGCTGATAAACCCCTTCCATTTCCGCTTAGAAGGATGACCTTGCCTAAAACAATGCTTTCTTTGCTGATAATTTCCTTTTTTCTGTTCCCTCTCTGCCTTTAAAGACCTTTTCTTTTCTGCAGGTTGATGGAGCTCCTTTCTATTGCTAGATGAGATGCTGCCCAATTCATGAATCATTTTATAAAGCCAATTAGATCTTTAAAATTTACTTGTTTCAATTTTTGTTATTGAACAGGTGCAAAAGGATCACGTCTAGATTCAGCCCATCTCTGCATTGCTGCAGTGCCCCCATGTCCCCTCATTTCTGGATCCAAGGGGCCATCTCAAGAGAGCATGTGGAGGGACTTCCCTGGCGGAGCAGTGGTTAAGAATCCACCTGCCAATGCAGGGGATATGTGTTTGAGCCCTGGTCTGGGAAGATCCCACATGCTGCGGAGCAACTAAGCCTGCGCACCACAACTACTGAAGCCCGCGTGCCTAGAGCCTGTGCTCTGCAACAAGAGAAGCCACTGCAATGAGAAACCCGTGCACTGCAATGAAGGGTAGCCTCTGCTCACCGCAACGAGAGAAAGTCCAAGCACAGCAACAAAGACCCAATGCAGCCATAAATAAATAAATAAATAAATTTTTTAAAAAAAAGAAAAAGAGAGAGCATGTGGGAATGTCTGCTTGTTAATTCCAGTCATTTTCCAAACCTGGAAGGGAGTTCTGATGGGCATAGACATGTCCTAATTTAATGCACTCCTCCGATTTCCATAGGGTTGCGCCCCTTATGGGCATCCCTTTAATAGGTCAGGTTTCCATTAACCTCTCACCTGACCAAATGGACTGGGCATTGGCCACTGCTCATGAGTCATTAAAAACCCAAACGTAGGGGCTTTTACCACTGTTCAACTCTTCCATCACTGTTAGGAAAACAGCATGCAATTCAGCACACCAGGCTGATCTGTTTTTACCTCCTTCAATCAGATTGGTGGCCTTCCAATCAGAATGTTGTCCATTTACCTTGGGACTGCCATCTACAAACCAAGTAGCTCTTTGTCTGTCAGTGGAGAGCTGTTTATAGGGCACTGACCAAGTGACAATAGAATCCATCAACTCCTCACACAGTTCCAGAGTCAGTCTTAGGGAGGAAAAGGCTTCCTGCTGGTATCTATTTCCTCCTTGCATTCTCCCCAAAATAAGACCCTATATAAGCAATTTCCATTTTACTATGGAACTCTTCTGGGCACCGCCATCTTCATTAGAGTGTTTCAACTCTCTAGTCCTAAGTCCCAGTAGGCATTGCTCATAGGCTTTTGCCATATGTCCCAGCCTGTGCTCCATGCAGGGCTATCTCACATAGGGCAATCACAGGGAGAATTTGTCCCCACCAACACTCCAGCTTCTATTCTACAATGTGTGAGCTCAGGGAATCTTCCTGATTCCCATTTAGCATGTCCAATTAGCATTGCTTGAAGGGCGGATTTACATGCCTTCTGTTTTACACAATACAAGGTAGGGGAAATACTCCCCTGTGAGAGTTGATGTCCACCCCCATAATACAACCAAGTAAAAGAGATGCAACCACTATAAAGACTGTTGGAACATATCAATCTTCCTACAAACTTTTACCTTACATTTCTAGCTGTAGCCTCCATTAGGACTTCATCCAGAGGTTTTGGTTTGCAATACTGGGTAGGGGAAGTGTTCCACAGCCAAAGAAAATATCCATTCCCATAAGAGGAGACACAAATTCTTTACATATAGCCTGTTTAAGCATTCCAACTTTCATAATCCTATCAATCATTACATGTTTACATTCTCTCAATCTAATTGTTGCCCATGTAGGGGCTTCACCAATAGGTGTGGCTTCTGTATCAAGGAGTCCTGGAAACTTTTCTCCACCCTCTGACCATTTTGTTCACTCTTGTGCCAAAGTCTTTTGGTCACCAGTGAGGGACTGAAGCAAGGCGCTTTTGTCAATCTTTAACCTGATTAATCTAACCACTGTCCCAAATGATGACTAGTCAGGTTTCTCACTGTAATTTCTGCATTCTGACATTTACTTTTCTTTTCTTTTCTTTTTCTCATTATTTAGAGAATACTTTATTAGTTTCTGTAATCAAACCCATGTAGATAAGACGTTACCTATTTAATACAGTGCATTAGCCCTGTACAAATGGAAAAAGTTATGTTTAATGTTTCTAGACAAATATAGCTGCTGACTTTTTCAATGTCTCCAAAATCATCTAAAAATTTCCCTCCTGCTGGGACGGGTCCCATGACTCTCCCCTTTCTGTTTCCTCTTTGTTTTGCTCCTATCAATATTTGCTTATTCACCTTATTTCTTAATAACCATTTAAAAATTTCCACTCTGTTGGGAAGTCCTTTGAGTCTCCCCTCTGCCTCTTTGCATTCTCTTGTTAATTAACTTAATGTTTTTATTACCATCTGTGAAACTGAGTTCTCCTAAAACCAAGTTCCCTTACCGAGTTCATGATTAATCCCTTTATGCAAAACTTTATTCCCCTTCTTGTCCCCTCTAACCTCAATTCTGTGCTAACTGAACACTAGCCAACCAGAGTCAGATGACTAAAATTTTGCTGTTGTCGATAAAGACATTAATGTACTAAAATTGCTCTTACAGATACCATCATTAACGTACAAACTCAGGTTATTTCTTCAGGGTAAGATAAGCTCACAGACTCCCAAGCCATGGACCACCTGGTCAGAGAATCATACATCAGAGACATCTTGACTTCCAAAACTATGATTAAGAAATGTCATAAGAAATGATTAATCCCAGCCTCTTTGTTCCTCACCTTAAAAAAAACCCCCAAAAAACCTTTAGTTCAAAGATCAAGTTGGAGTGGATCTGAGGCTTGTCTCCCATTCCCTTTCTTGGCACCCTGCAATAAATCCTTACCTTGCTGCAAACGCCTGCTGTCACAGTTTGGCTTTCTGCGCTGTGGGTACATGAGCCCTTTGCTTGGTTACATCTGTAAGACCTATGAGGGGAAGCTGAGACAGGAAATTCGATAAAGCTTCCTGCACTGTTTTTTGGTTTTGCAACAATAGGGTTATATGGGGTGCCTGTGTGAAAGGGGACCTATTAACCACAGTATTTACCACGTCCTGGGTAATGGGCATATTCATCAGGTAAATATCTCAGTCATCACAAAGCCCGTCCCACATGGCTTACATATGAAGCATATCAGCTGCTTCATTTGGGGTGTTCCACTTGACATTCATAGGGGGTGATGGGCAATCTCCCTTCTCAGGGTTAACGGATGTTTTCTCCAGTCCACCAGGCTGGCTGAGCCCTCAGGAATAACCTCGTGTGTGTCTGGATCACATATAGCCATCTGTGATTTTTCCATAGTGAGCTGTGGGTCCTGTATCAACCCAAACATGCTCTTCTACTCTTCAGCACTCAACCAGAGACCAGTCCCCCAATTAATTACTCTCACAATCCATTTTAGTAAAGTTTCCTCAGGAAGCTGATAATATCAATTCACAAAATGAAACAACTCCTTCACACTCTACTCCCTGGTTTTAATAGTTGCTTGGTTTTGCCCTTCCTTCACCTTGACTGCCTTCTTCATGATCAGGGATCTTAGAGGTACTTTCTGTTGTCCCTTGTTTAAAAAAATCTTTTTCAACTGAATAAATTTTATTATTTATTTATTTTAAAGTACTTATTTATTTGGCTGCACCAGGTCTTAGTTGCAGCACATGGGATCTTGTTCCCTAATCAGGGATTGAACTTGGGCCCCCAGCATTGGGAGAGTGGAGTCTTAACCACTGGACCACCAGGGAAGTCCCTCAACTGAATAAGTTTTAAAGATCTAATTGTCTTTACTGAACCATTCATGATTTGGGCAACATCCCATCTAGCAAGTAGAGAGGAGTTCTGAGGAGCTGTACTAAAAGGAAGGCTTTTCTAGGCAGAGAGTGGATTACCTTGTCTTCCTCTGGGGGATAGGAAGGGCCCGTGTGGCAGATGACCTCACTGGTGCTGACCAGAAAATTCCAGACCGACTGGTTAAAACTACATTCCTGGGAAATGTTGAAACTGCAGTTAGGTTAGTTATTAAGTCTTGGTTTGCTGATGTGGGACTTAGCACAGGTGATTCCATTTTGGGCCTGTTGTTCCTTTTTAATGATTCTCCCCTTTTGATCAGACTCTATGCTTAGCTGAGAGATGTGATAAAAATTTTAAGGCATTAGTGTCACTCTCAGCTACTGCTCTGAAGTTCTCCAATTTTTGTCAGTCCTTTGTGTAGTGTCCATAGGTCATAACATTTTTGCTTAATCCCTGTGATATTTACAGGTCACAACTTCAAGTTTACAATCTTTAAGTCAGTCATTCTCTTTCTTCCTTTTTAAATGTCCCAGTCTTAGGGAGATCATTTGCTTGGCGGTTAGCAGCTGTAAACATGCATTTAAAGCTTTTGAGAGAATACAATGCACCTTGGAGCGTGTTATGATTATAAATAAGCAGGATAATCCCCAGTGTCTGGAGTGCACTTTGGACTATGGTTCCTAAGACCCAAACCAATCAAAGTCAAATAAGTCAAAGATGACCGTGCTGAAGGAGTCATCTTTTTAAGCCAAGTGGCTTGCTCAGTGATCTTATGTAATTGAGTGTCAACTTTCCCAGAAGTGTCAATCCAGGTGCAACAGGTGGTGTTGGCCATGGAACACATACTTCATTCCTCAGCTAAAAGGTAATCAAGGGCTATCCTATTATTAAGAACAACTTTGGGGAAAAAAACCTCCACAACTTTGGCCAGAGAGTATAAGGATTTTTGTTGGGCAGCTATTGCTATTACAGCAGATTCCGTAATATTTTCAATAGTTAAGGAGAGGCTCCTCATTTGCATTTATGCATAACCAAGGAAGTAGGAACCTAGTAAAGGGAGCTAATTTTGAATCGTGACCGCCTCCTGATAATTTCAATTTGAATCTATGGCTCAGAACTGGAAATGTGACAGTCATGAAGGCCAACAAAATGTTAGGGGTATGTAGACAATACAGGCAGTTTTATTCCTTTTATTTTTAATTTAATTTTTTATTTTTTATGACCCTTGTTTTGTGTCCCTTTCTTTGCATAAAGCCTGGATGCAAAGTTCTCCAAGCTTGTGTTGTTAACCAGAGACAGGGAAAGGGACCAGGGGGTCTCTAGCATAATGGACAGATCAGAGTTTTTGATAACAAATCCAGCAGTCTGAAATGTTACCCCCCATTTAGCAATGGCCTGGGAGATACAGATGACGGCATTATCTTTCCAGACCAATACCAGAGTAAAGGGAAAAAAAGGAAGAAGAAAGTGTTTCATGTTTTGTTAAAGTATAAAGTCTTGATTTTATACTTGATTTTTATACTTTCTCCCATCTTGGGAGAAAGCAGTCTACCTTAATGTCAGCTACTTCTCTTCCTAGTTAATTTGATTTGGAGAACTCCAGCATTTGTACAGATATCAGGTGGAGCCTTCTTTAGCTGTATTCCCAAGGCTCGAGTCCCTGAAGTTTGGCTGCCACCTGGGTCATGAGGAGGACCTGGTATAGTCCTTTCCAAAGATATTCAAGAGCAATCTTCGGTCTTACTGATTCCAACTCAGAAGGGTGGGAGAAAATGGGAAATGTTATTTTGGAGAGTCATAATCAGATATTTGAGGAAACTAGAAGAATTCAGGATCCAATACAGTTTATAGGTACTTAATAAAACCTCAAGGACAATTAACAAGACTAGAATAAAATATCTACAAAGGTGCAAACATAATTTTTTTCTCAGTTACCCCCATTTTTTTCTTTTTTCCAAGGATAATTACAGTAAAACTAATTTATTTGCATTAAACTTGAACTGATTATTTATACAAATGCATCAAAAATAGTGATTGATCATTGTTTCTTTCTTTCTTTCTTTTTAAAAAAAATTTTTTTGGCTGCACCAGGTCTTAGTTGCAGCGTGCAGGATCTTCATTGTGGTGTGTGGGATCTTTAGTTGCAGTTCCTAACATGGAATCTGGGAAAGAATTCCAAACAAATGGGGAACTGAAGACAACTGGCAGCAGTTCCCAGTGTGGAATCTGAGGACAGAATCAAGGGCTGAGTTTAGAAGGTACTGCGGACTGGCCAACCCAAGACCCTGCACACACCACTAGCATCTCCCGTGGAACCTTGGGCTGGGGAGAAGTTTGAACCAGCAGACCTCAGTAAGTGGGGACTTCAACTTGGGTCTCCACATTGACGGGAACTGTGCACTGCCACTAACAGTTCCCACGTGGCTCTCAGGATAGAATTAAGTTTGGGGTTAACCGCTCAAGAACAGGGGAATTGTGGACTGAAAAGCCGATTAGATGGGGAGCTCGATGTAAAGAGAGTGGACCACAGAACTGAGAGAAACTTACCTACAACTCTTAGAAATGGCAAAAAAGACAGTGACGTGACCTCAAAGAGTTTACGGGGTACCATGCTTGTGTTTCTCGGTATCCAGATACCATGAGAGGTGGCTTTGGATCTGACCCCGATGCTGCCACCAAATATGTTAAATAAAAATTCAACAGAGTTAAATTCAAAGATCTAATTGGCTTTATGAAACATTTCAACTAGCAGTAGAAAGGAACTCCATTAAGCTGCAGAAAGGGAAAGGTTTTTAAAGGCAAAGAGGGAGCAGAAAAAAGGAAATTAACAGCAAAGAAAGAATTACCTAGGGGTACTCTCTTCTATTGTCTCTGCTGCCAGGCTCAACCCACAACTTCCAGAGTCACAGACGCATCTAACTCCAATGGTAGTCCTGCTTGGGGGTTGCCTAGAGATTTAATCTGCTTCACTAGTGTCTTGCCTTCTCAAAGGCGGCTTGTTGCTCCGATCCCCAGTCCCACACGTGCCCTTCCTTTATCAGGCAGTATAAGGGACGGAGGCACTGTGCAGGGTGAGGAATACAAGTCCTCCAAACCCCAAATCCTACAGACACTTGTGCTTCCTTCCCATTCTTAGGGGTTGGATAGGCTTGCACCTCATCCATCACAGCTTCTGGGACAGTGTGCCCCTTACCCCAACAAAGGACTCCCCAAAACTTTAAGGCAGTGCCTGGGCCTTGAATTTTCTGTGGGATCACCACCCATCCTCTCCCTCACACATGTTCCAGCAAAGTCTGCAGAGTGTCCTGAGCAGAGGCAAGTCTTCCTATGTTAATATTCTATCATCAGTGTAATGGGCCCGTTTTACTAACGTGGGGAAGGAGAACAGGAACAGGTCTCGGGCTACCATCCCGTGACATACGGTGGGGCTGTGCAGGTAGCCTTGGGGAGCACTTGAAAAGTTCACTGTTGCCTCTCCCATGTGAAGGCAAATTGATCTTGAGACTCAGTGGCCAGGGGTCTACTGGACCTCTTGGGTGAAGGCCTTTTATATGCCTTTATGTACTCTGTGGGTTCCTGTTACTTGCAGCCAAAAGCAATCTTCTGTGGAAACATTAACCTCACTGCTGGTTCTGTAAGCTTCTTGGAAATTATGTGACTTGCACATGCTTTTGCTATCAAAGCAACTTTGATTTATGCCACTGGAGTTTTTCTGTCTTCTCTGTCTTCAATGATAAAATTAATAGATTTTAGATGGGAAAGTGATATGTTGCAGTCATTCTAAGAAACCTCTCTTGCTTTATGTGAGAGGTCATTATACTTTGTTTGAAAATGACACAAAAGCTTTGATAGTTTCATGGTACGATTTGACAAAGTTTCATAATGGACAGCAGCCTAGGAACAAACAGATACCTGACCCAATAAAATCCAATTTTCAGATGGTATATTTTCTAGATAGATTTTAATTTTTTGGTTCATAATCACTCATCCCAGCATTCATGCATCCCTATACTCAATGTGCACTAGAAACTCGTTCAGTACTGATTTTGATGACATTATTCTAAGTTGCAACAATTATGTTTTATTTTTTAAATCACAATATATATGCCTCAATGAATAATTTTTGAACCATAGATCCATTTTGTGATTTAGGGATATAATACAATTTGACAATAATCCTGAAAAAATGCAAATATAATGAAGGGAAGCAATAAAACATGAAGGAAAATTATGTAAAAATAGCACCCATTGCCTGCAGGTTAGACAAGAGCCCCCTGCATTCCTTGGAGTCCAGGGACAAGCTTTAGAGCACAATTATTAAGAATATAGCAGGGGCTTCCCTGGTGGTGCAGTGGTTGGGAGTCCGCCTGCCAATGCAGGGGACACGGGTTCGAGCCCTGGTCTGGGAAGATCCCACATACTGCGGAACAGCTAGGCCCGTGAGCCACAACTACTGAGCCTGCGTGTCTGGAGCCTGTGCTCCGCAACAAGAGAGGCCACGATAGTGAGAGGCCCGCGCACCGCGATGAAGAGTGGCCCCCACTTGCCACAACTAGAGAAAGCCCTCGCACAGAAACGAAGACCCAACACAGCCAAAATAAAGAAATAAATAAATAAATAAATAAATTTATAAAAAAAAAAGAATATAGCAGGATTTCTGTGAAAGTCACCAGGTTCAAATGTGTGAGATGCATGGGTTTAAAACTGTTTCTTGCTTTTTTTCCTCTAAAACATAGCACTTAGGAGACCACTGGAGACGCCAGAGGTTCGTGGAGCACCTTTTGAGAAGCAATCCTCTAAAGCCCAATCCTCATAAAGTCTAAATTGGAGCCCGGCTTGAGGCAAATTCATCATAATTGGCCCATCTGGAGATCCCAAAGCTTCCAAATCCTAAAGGGTTTTGGACCCTATGATGGATGGGGGAGATAGTTTTGGGACAGAAGGGGATACAGTTGACCATGTCACCTCAAGTCACATGGTTAACTGCCTCCTCTTCTGCTTTTCTAACTAAAACATCCACGTGGCCCAGGCACGTTGGTTGTGGCAGCAGTGGGATCTCTCCAGGGCAGGGAATGGCCTGCTGTGTGTTGACTCCCAGGTCAGCACCAGGCACCACTTCGAGCATTATGCTGAGACGGGTGGCATAATAATAAGAATGACCTCTCTGTGGCCAGCAGGTGCTTGATAGAGGACTTCAAAGTGCTCTCCAGTCACCAACCATATGCAAACAATGTCTCCTTCAATACATCCCAGGGTTTGTAAGAAACATCTGTGTGTTGATTCACTCCAGGGACCTTTCCACCTGGGAGAGCAGCCACTGCGAGCTGCCCCTTCTCCTCGTCTCTCTGTCTCCTCGCCCCCACATCCCCATAAGCTTCCCATCAGTGACAGCCTTGAAAATGGAGCGAGGAGATGAATTGGCCAGGTTACCCCCAATCAGGGATGTTTGTAACCCCCACTCTGTTTAACTGTCTTCTCCTGGCGCCAGGCATCAGGGCTGGCCAGGGTCCGCCATGATTAGGGGACACCACGGGCATCACTGTTCAGGACTCATATCCAAAAAAGGCCTTAATTTTACACCTCTGCCACATTTCCCAATAAACACACATATGTCTCTTTTGAGCAATGTGTTAATTTGTTAATACAAACATTTTAAATACACAATTTTTATAACCATGTTCAAGCATTTCTTATTTACTATAGTTGGAGCCTTAAAAAATGGAGGTGGCCTGGGACTTCCCTGGTGGTCCCGTGGCTAAGATCCCACGCTCCCAACGCAGGGGGCCCGGGTTCGATCTCTGGTCAGGGAACTAGATCCCACATGCTGCAACTAAGAGTCTGCACGCCACAACTAAAGATCCTGCATGCTGCAACTAAGACCCAGTGCAGCCAAATAAATAAATAAATAAATATTTTTTTTAAAAAATGGAGGTGGCCTGAGCCTCTTTTGATCGCTGAGGAACTCTGGAGCTGGTTGAGCCAAAGTGGCATCAGGGCAATACCCTTCCTGGGGGACGACTCATCCCTCCCAGCCAGCAACGCTGACCAATCCAAGTTTACAAGTTCAAATGTGCAGACATTTCATCCCCAATTCAATTTGGGAAATTGATTGCCTGGATGAAGCTAAGGGCTGACTGACGGTATTCTACAGAAATGAAGATGACAGAGAGGCACAGAGCATCTCATGCGGTGTGCTCCGAAGCCAGCCTTCTGGAAACGGAATTGGATTCCTGACATCAGGCTGGAGAGTTTCGAAGTTACACAGCGAGTAATGGGGAACGACTGAAGTTGCATGAGGATGAGAGCCTGGTTCAGGACTGTATTTTAGGAAGACCATCAGTGGTTATTGGATGAAGGGAGACTGGAGCCTGAGGCTATTGTCCATCTATTTCTAGGTAGAAATTCCAAGTCTAGCTCTCGGGGAGGGGGTGTGGCAGGGATCCTGTCCTGGGATTTCCAGTTGGAGCCTTGACAAGACCAATGGCCCTTCCCAGGCTAGGTGCTTTGTGCAAACACACTGCATCCTCCCAAAGAGAGAAAGCAGCCTGATGCCAGCCTCCCTCAGGTGGAATGTTCTTCCCCATCAGGCCTGACTTGGGTGAAAGTAAGAAGGCCAGGGAACCTCTCAGGGGAGAGCAGGTCCAAAGGAGAGCAGGAGGTAGTTTCTTACTGGGCCACTTGGGGGTCTCCTGTCCCATTTTCTGGAGCAGTCTGTCCATTTGCTCCCTCCATCATTTCCTTGTACTGACGTTTGAAGAAGCCAACCTGTTGGGGAGGAAGGAGAAGAAAATCCCTGGGTGTCAGTGTAAGAACACCCCCTGAGGCTGCCTGGGCCCATCTGGAGACCCACTGGCCAGCCTGGCCCCTCTCCGGGTGGCTGGTCTCACTTCTGCCTCGCCCCGTCCACTCCTTGGTTACCTGCCTTTCACCTGCATTGTCCAAATTCTAGACCCCCACTCCTACTCTGTAGTCTCATCCCTCCTCTGTGAGGGGCTTCCCCAAACAACGCAGCCTTGTCCTGGGGGCCCCTCGGAGTGCCCCCACCCACAGAGTCACAACTGCAGAGTACAACTGAGCTGTAGAGTCACAGGCATAGCATGTCCTGCTTGTGGGTCCCCTGCAAGCAGGCGTGATAACCCCAGTGCTCACACCAGCAAGCAAGCTCCGAGCTGGCACCTGCCTGGGCTGCTGAGAGCCCCCAGTGTGCAGGTGTGAAAGAGAGAGTGAAACCCTGGGCAGAAGGAGGTAATCCAAGGAGGCCCGTGGGCAGAACTAGCAGGGCAAGGTACCCAGGCTAAGCCATGTGGGCCTGTTTCACACCACGAGTGTGTGGATCTCACAAAGGCAGGGGCTTATGTCTGGTGTTGATTACACATAATAGGGGCTCAATAAATCTTTGTTGAATGACAAATGAATTTATGGAAAGTAACCGCAGCACTGTGCGTGGAACATAGCAGATGCTAGGAAGGTATTTGTTGAAGGAAGGTATCTGCTCAAGCCCTTGGCTTGACTCCTTAGTGTCAAACACCGTGTGTACCCCTCCTTGGGCAGCATTTAAGCCCTTTCCCTTTCATCCAGCTTTTCCCTGATCCCCAGTCTCTGCAGCCAGCAGGTCATTTCCCCCTGTCCTTCCCAAAGGAGACTGGGAAAAGGAGGAGGGGTGGTTCTAAAAGCCCTGCAGAGTGTAAATCCGTTCCTTGTGATGAGGAATCGTCCTGCCCAGATGCCAAGGCTTAAGCCCAATGCCATGGACACTTCAATGTTTAGCTGAAGCCTCCCCTGACAGGAGACCCTAGCGTCCCCTCGCCCCCTTGAAAACTCAGGTAGCCTCAGGATACAGAACCACAGGGAGGCCCCTGATGAGATTCTTCCTTGAATCAGGATGACCTTGCTCCCCAATAAGGCTGTAAGAACCTTGAAAACAGGGTCACATGTCATATGTCTTAGGGAACCCGGGACAATCTTGAGGCTTTTAAGAAAGGCTTCTGAGAACCGTAGCCTCTGTTAAATGTAGGATGTAATGATAATAATATCACAATTACTATTATCATCAATAACCCACAATAAGCACTCGATGATTGATTAGTAAGTGCTGCTAGCAGTGTCATCTACCGATTGAGAGGGTGGTGATAAAACTTAAATATCACAGATGTTCAGCTGCTGCAGAGAGCGAGAATTCCCCGAGCCCCACAGAGTGACGGAGGAGGAGCCCTTTGAGGTCGTGGTGTGGCACCTGCTGATCACGGTGTAGACAGCGTACTTCACTGGGAGCTCCAGCCGGAAGGTGGTCTTGCTCGTCTTGGGGGTGTTATTCTCACTGGAAAATGAGGAGGATCCCAGCTGGCAAGTGTCTTAGAGAAGGTGGCTGCGGGCTGTCTTGGGTCTGGCCCAGCTCACCTGCTCACATTGGCTGCAAGAAGCAGCCGGTTTCCCAGCATGGCCGTGGGGGAGACATCAAAGGTTGCCATGAAGGTGATCTGAGGAAGAGGTAGGAATGGGGTGGGGGGAGGTCACCGAGGAGTAGGAGGGGGAGGCAGGGGAGTGGGGGGGGGGGGCAGAAGCAAGGCTCACCTGGGCATTTATTTAATTCATTCCAATCTTAGCCAGTCCTGACCACACAAAAAATTCCTTTCCAAAGATTCCTTTTTCATAAACCTTTTTTTTTTTTCACCAGAAACACACATCCTACTCTTCTTGCATATAGAGATGTTTCCTTTGTTATTTCTTTTTAGCTTTAATCACATATATTAGAATTGTTAACCCTACAAATCTTTAATTTTTACTGAAAACTAAAAAGTAAGCAATTGTGAACTGTCTTTTACATTAGCATTTTGTGGATTGGCAGACTTGTAAATATTTTTATAATTTCTAGAAACATGTGCTTTCTCATAGAAAAGTTCTCAGCATGGCACCAAACATGTTTACTAAGAAACCCAGGGCTTCCCTGGTGGCGCAGTGGTTGAGAATCTGCCTGCTAATGCAGGGGACACGGGTTCGAGCCCTGGTCTGGGAAGATCCCACATGCCGCGGAGCAACTAGGCCCGTGAGCCACAACTACTGAGCCTGCGCGTCTGGAGCCTGCGCTCCGCAACAAGAGAGGCCGCGATAGTGAGAGGCCCGCGCACCGCGATGAAGAGTGGCCCCCGCTTGCCTCAACTAGAGAAAGCCTTAGCACAGGAACGAAGACCCAACATAGCAATCAATCAATCAATCAATCAATCAGTCTTTAAAAAAAAAAAAAAGAAACCCAAATATCTTTAGTTTCTATGTAAAATGAAGCCAAAAGTATGTAAACGTGTGTTCAGTAATCAATGTTTCAGTATTCTGTCTTATTTGAGAATGATTTAGATATTCAATGATTAAATTTAATTTAACTTAGCATACCTTTAAGGTTTCAGATTGCCCAAATGATTTGGGGAAACTGTTTTAAAAGTTCACCTAGAAACTTTTTATCTCACAACCATTTAGTTCATTTGTTTAGATTATTTATGAAAATTTTATCATACCAAGTTATTTTTCTTGCTGACAAATTTCGTAACAGAGATAACATGAACTTTTTTGATTAATAAACCCGGGTGGAATAAAAGTTGTATGTCTGCATGATACTCAGTGTAGATAATTCTAAAGACATGCTTGTTTTAATTAAACCAACAACCATAAACCAGCTTTTATTTACTCAAGTTTAATCCTGGATCATGTGAACTTGAAAACCATTTGGGTTAGTTTCTGTTAAATTTAAATTCATGTTAGTGCTTGTTTGTCTTTAAACCAATTAAATAGAGCTCTTTTACAAATTAATTTTAGTAATACCATCTGGAGGTGAAAAATAGCACACATCTAAAACACGCATATGAACACACAGACATGCAAAAAGAGACCTTATACTTTCATTTTAAAATTTTAGTCATGAGACAGGTATAAGAATGTAAAATATACTAGTTATAAAACAAGTTGTATTTAAGTTGTTTTTCTGTCAGATGGAGTAGGTTAAGTTTAACTGCTCAGATGGCTAAAGCCTCTACTAGTATCTGCAGAGAAACACTTAAAAGATTTTGTACTACCTCTCCCCCTTTTTGTTCTCTTTCTGATAAGAAACTTCTCCCTACGGTTTGCATTTCAAAGAGCTGCCTATCCGGTCCTAGAGAAAATGGGGTCAAAAATCTATATCACAAAGGCACAGAGAAACTGTCCAAGTTTTCTCCAAGAAGTTTTGGGGTATATTTCCCTGTTATCAAAGTTCTAGAGTAATTATTATTTAAATTTTCCTTCTTTTCTTAGGTGCAGGACAAAGTCTGTCTCCAATGTCCCAGTCTCTTACAATATCTGTAAGCATTTAAAAAAATGAAAACGGGGGAATTTCCTGGCGGTCCATTGGTTAAGACTCCACACTTTCACTGCTGAGAGCGCAGCTTCTATCCCCCTGGTCAGTGAACTAAGATTCCGCAAGCCGAGCAGCGCAGTCAAAATTAAAATAAAATAAAAAATAAAAGTGAAAAAGGGAGGTTTTGGGGATGGTAAAGTTTTCTAGAACTGCATTTCCGGTTTTGTAAAGATGTGTGAGATTAAGACAGTTTCTTTCACTTCATCAAGGAATTAGGTTGCAACTTAAATGACATCATAGGTTGATCAGCCCACCCAACTACATTATCCCCAATTTGCTTTTCTCCCTCTGGGTATATAGTTTTATTTTAGTTTTAGGGGAGAAGGCCTAAAAAAAAATCCTATCAGGCTCTGAATATCAGCTTCCAACCTCTGGCCAACTTTTGACCCTAGAGCTACTTTAAAAATATATTAATTTTAATTTTAATTCCTTGTTGGCTGTTTAAGGGAATAACGTAGCAGTTTACCAGAAAATTTCTCGCAGTCTCGTCAACTCTGGAAGGACCCATACGGGAGCCCTTCTTCTAAGGTAGATACGGGGGTGTCTGTTAGGCCATTAATTTGGTGGACTTTTGTTTATGGTCTTGTAGCCTCTTCAGAGTGGAAAGACAATTCAGCCCAAGGATTAGAATGAGTTCTCAAGTTAAAGGAGGAAAAAGGGGAGCAGTAGGGGTTGCATCCCTCTCATAGTCTTTTGTTTTAAGTACCTCTTACTTATTTAATCTTTTATTAGTTTTTTGCAACAAAACTCTCAGTGAAGCTATTTTGGAATTTCAAAGGCTTTTGGGAGCTTCTGCATACCAGTTAAAATAGGTATTACATTCTGTTTATTTGATTTAGGAACTCTTACTTTTTTTTTTTCCTATTTATTTATTTATGTATTTATTTATTTATTTTTAGCTGTGTTGGGTCTTCGTTTCTGTGCGAGGGCTTTCTCTAGTTGCGGCAAGCGGGGGCCACTCTTCATCGTGGTGCGTGGGCCTCTCACTATTGTGGTCTCTCTTGTTGCGGAGCACAGGCTCCAGACGCGCAGGCTCAGTAGTTGTGGCTCACGGGCCTAGTTGCTCCGCGGCATGTGGGATCTTCCCAGACCAGGGCTCGAACCCGTGTTCCCTGCATTAGCAGGCAGATTCTCAACCACTGCGCCACCAGGGAAGCCTGGAACTCTTACTTTTTTAATACAATTTTTAAAGGTTTACACTCCACTTACAGTTATTACAAAATATTGGCTCTCTTCCCCGTGTTGTACAGTACATCCTTGTAGCCTATCTCACACCCAATAGTTTGTACCTCCCACTCCCCCACCCTTATATTGCCCTTCCCCGCCCCACCCCCCGCCCACTGGTAACCACTAGTTTGTTCTCTATATCTTGAGTTTAACCCACATTTCTGCCCAGCCAAGTCTAGCTGCAAATGAGGTGCAACCCACATTTCTCTCCGGCCATGTTTGGGGCCCCCAATCTAATGCTTATCAAGCTAAGCTTTCAGGACACAAAACAAGTTAGTAAGATTTTTGCCATTTTTGTTGATATTTATAGCTTCTAGGACTGTAGTTCTTAGACAAAAAATAAGCAGGTGTGCTGGAAGGTGGCACACTTAGCTCTTGAGACTTTAAGGATTTTTTTTTTTTCTTTTACTTAAAACAAAAATTTTTTCTGCAGTCAGTAACCTCCAACAATTCCTTCGGAACTTTGTCTTTGTACTGGGGAAAAGGATTGAACCAGCAGAGCTTAACAAATGGTGACTGTGGACTGGGGGCTCCACATGGATAGGAATGAATAGGACTGTCCACACTGCTGTTAACAGTTCCCATATGGATCTTTGGGCAGAATCAAGGGCTGATTTTTCCACTCAAAACCTGGGAATTGCAGTCTGAAAGGCTATGAGCTTGGGCTCTGGACAGAACGATCTGTCAGCTCAAGCTGACCTGTACTGTAAAGGAAAGTCAATTAGATTGGGAGCTTGATGCAAAGAGAGAGGAGTTTAAAACCAAGAGGAAATTACCCACGGTACTTGGAAATGGTGAGAAGGATAGTGACAGGGGTCGTGGAGTACCATGCCTGTGTTTCTTGTTGTTCCGAAGTGACGTCAAGAAGTTTGCTTTGGATTCCACTGCTGCCACCAAACCTGTCAAAAAAACAAAATTCAACTGAATAAACTTTAAAGATCTAATTGGTTTTATTGAACCATTCATGAATCGGGCATCATTCCATCCAGCAAATCTCTAAGGAGCTATACAAAATGAAAGGCTTTTATAGGCAGAGAGTGGACTACCTCATCTTTCTTCCTTTCCTGTGACAGACTACCTCGCTGGTGTTGACCAGAAAATTCCAGATTGACCAGTTAAAACTATATTCTTAAAAAGGTTGTAACTGTAAAGTTTAAGTAATAAATCTTTGTTTGCTGATGTGGGGTTTAGCACAAGTGACTCCATTTGGGGCCTGGTTTTTTGGGTTTTTTTGGCCATACCACGGGGCATATGGGATCTTAGTTCCCCAACCAGGGATCGACCCTGCGCCCCCTGCAGTGAATGCACGGAATCTTAGCTACTGGACCGCCAGGGAAATCCCCGGGCCTGTTGTTCTTAATATCCAGCACAATTTTTTCCTTGAGGTATGTGTTTGAAGCTAGTGGCCATAGCTCAGACTCACCTAAATCTGTGGTTGGTATAGCATCAAGGCCCAACCCACACTTTCTTTTAATTTCATTTTAGCTATTATGGATAATAATCATCAAGGGACTGTATGTTTAGCATGCTTATTTTGCATTTCCTTATAGATCCAATAGCCAACTCCCTGGGAGTCGGGCTACTATTATTTCTAAACTTTATTTAGTAAATTTTACCTTTAGTAACAGATTGCAGCATAGTTGTAGTTTCATAGGATGAATGCCATCCAGGGATCAAGGGTTTGTCTTTCCCTGACCTTTTACCTTTTTCTTCTTAAACCACCTGTTGCCATGAGCCAGGGCCTTTCTAGCATACCCTACTCTTGACACCAATTAATGATTCTGAACATCCCAGTTCCAAGCAATGGATTGTGTTTGGGGTTTTCCCCACCACCGAGGAATTTTCTGACACCAGCTGGGTGTCCTACAGTTCAACTCAATTCCGACACTATCTATCTGGAGATAGCATCAGATCCCACAGGTTAAGGGCGCAGTTCTACAAGACCGCCTCCCACCCCCACTTCAGACACCGATTGCAAGCCCAGGTTATCACCTGTGCTTCTGACTGTCTATTGATTGGAGGTTTCAACGACACCCTTCCTTTGGTTCCATTAATTTGCTAGAACGGCTCACAGAACTCAGAGGAACATTTTACTTACTAGATTGCCAGTTTATTATAAAAGGTTAGAACTCAGAGACAGCTAGATGGAAGAGGTGTAAGGTGTGGGGAAAGGGCATGACTTTTCTGAAAGGGCCACTCTGCTCTCCAAACCCCATCCATTTGGGGTTTTATGGAGGCTTAATTACATAGGCATCATTTTTGAAATTAATTTTTATTGGAGTATAGTTGCTTTACAATGTTGTGTTAGTTTTTGCTGTACAGCAAAGTGAATCAGTTATACATACACATATGTCCCCTCTTATTATTTATTTATTTATTTATTTATTTTCCCCTCTTTTTTAGATTTCCTTCCCATTTAGGTCACCACAGAGCATTGAGCAGAGTTCCCTGTGCTATACTTTAGGTTCTCATTTGTTATCTATTTTATACCTAGTATCAATAGTGTATATATGTCAATCCCAATTTCCCAATTCATCCCATTTCCCCCTTCCCCCCTTGGTAACCATGATTGATTAACTCATGGCCATTAGTGATTGGACTCAATCTCCAGCCCTTCTCCCCCCTCAAGAGGTTGAAGGGTGGGGTTGAAAGTGCCAAACCCCTAATCATGTGGTTGGCTCTCCTGGCCACCAGCCCCCATATTTAGCTGCTTTCTAAAAGTTGCCTCATTAACATAATTATCTTTATCTCTCACTATCTTGTCATCTTCAGCATCCGGCCTGGCAGAAAGACACTCTCATGGTAACACGTGGTTTTCACAAATATTTGAATATCTTTTTGCCATTCGGCCTTAGTGTTCTTCAAAAATGAGTGGAAAACAAAAAACTTTTGTGGATACAAGTGATAGTACAACTGAGGCAAAGTTGGAAATTTTACAGTTGCTGAAACAGCCAAAAGTTAGTTAGCCTCAAGCCTTGCTTGTGAAGAGAAGTCCGAAAGTAAAGATTACGTAGAAAATGTGATATCATTCAAGAGTGTTTCTAAAAGATGAGGTGTGGTGAAGATGGAGAAAATGAAGAGAGCTTTAAATTTTTGTATTAAGGAGAATCATCAAAAAATCATCTTTGTGGTTCCAAACACAGAGAGAAGTTCCCAGATGCACAGAACTGATGACAGGGTACTCTTTGCTACTGACCCCTTAGCACAAAAGGAAGAAAGCTATTGCTCAACTTGGTCTTGACAGTCTTTGCAGGAAGTAGGTAAGTCAGCCTCAAAGTCAGCAATCACAATCTTCAGCCGCATTCCCTACTGGGTATCACCAAATGCCCTTCTCAGAGTCTAATTTCTTCTGTCTGTTAAATGTCAGCTCAAGTAAATGAAGCTAAAATTTTTGTTTAGAAAACTATTTCATATTGTCTATACAGGAGTCCCTGTATCTGTGGGGGATGTTTTCCAAGACCCCCAGTGGATGCCTGAAACCTCGGATGGTTCTGAGCCCTATATATATATGTTTTTTCCTATACTTACATAAGTATGATAAAGTTTAATTTATAAATTAGGCCCAGTAAGAGATTAACAACATTTCTCCCTACTATATAGATGGGACCTCATCAATCTTTTCCCCCAGAGTTTATGTGGGTCTGTTTCCTAAAACTGTACAAAATGTTAGATTTTTAATCTTTGGTAATATGATGTTACAAAGAAATTGCTTTTCTTCTGTTATTGTTCAGCTCAGTCATCTTCATATATGCTAATCCTCACTAGTCACTTGTGTTATTTCATTTGGAATATCAATGTGTTTGTTACTGGTTTCTAAGAACTCATTTATGACTAAGGATGTTAACCATTTATCATGCAATGTAAATGAAGTATCATATTTTATTGCCATCAAAAAAGAGAGATTAACAACAGTAACTAATAATAAAATGGAACAATCTTAACAGTTTACTGTAATAAAAGTTATGTGAATGTGGTCTCTCTCTCAGAATCTTATTATTAAAATTTAATGCCTTTTTTCCCCAGTGATTAATGTTTGCTGTGATGTGATTTATCCCACAAAAATGAATGTAATCTCTTTATTTTGGCTTATACTTTTCATCTTCATGATTATTTTTGTAACATTTTAATGCTTTGTCTTAGGGTAGCAGAACTTACATTCTTTGTTTGCATTTACCAATTTCTTACCTTTAAGCCCTTCAGAGTCATTTTATTTGAAACCTAGCTTTTATAAAGAAAGTATAGTTGGAAAAAAATGTAAATGCCTTTTCCATCTTAACTAAGCACTTATCACACCCTGTGGCCATAACTTTTGCAGTTGGAGGTACAACAGCAAAACTAACACAAATTTCTTTTTCCTTCTTCACAATTTCACAGGTAGAAGACCCGTTCTTATTGTAGATCTTAGCAGCCTCAGCATATGATTTTTTTTTCTTTCCTTAGTCAGTCGACAACTTTCACCTTTTCACTTAAAGGAAGCGCTTTACAGCTTCCCTTTGGCACATCTGAATTGCCAGCGTCACTGCTTTTGCACTGGGGCCATTATTAAGTAAAATAAAGGTCACTTGAACACAAGCACTGGAATACCTCAACGGTCAACCTGATAACTGAGCCGGCTACTAAGTGACTAACGGGCGAGATACACTGGACAAAGCGATGCTTCACGTCCTGTGTGGGCTGGAGTAGATGGTGGGAGAGCCCGTCACGTTACCCAGAAAGGTGCACAATTTAAAATGCATGAATTGTTTATTTCTGAAATCTTTTATTTCATATTTTCGTGGAAATCAAAGCCAAGGGTGAGGGGGGACCACTGTGCTTGACATTTAATCTACATTTTAAGTGTTTCAAGTGCCTGTCACATATATATTTAACATAGTATGCCATAGTTAGGGATTTTTGTCACAAATTTTAGCCTTCTAAGTCTATTCCTCAGCTTTTATACGTTGGACCTTTTTTCATGCTTTTGAGAGACATTCATTTATGCATAACTGTGGAATATTTAAAACACACAGATATGGTTACCAAAGGGGAAAGGGGGGAAAGCGATAAATTAGGAGTTTGGGATTAACATATACACCCTACTATATATAAAATAGATAAGCAACAAGGACCTACTGTATAGCACAGGGAACTATAGCCAATATTTTGTAAGAACCTATAAGGGAAAAGAATCTGAAAAAATATATGTATATGTATAACTGAATCACTTTGCTGTACACCTGAAACTAACACAACATTGTAAATCAACTATACTTCAGTTAAAACACACACACACACACACACACACAGAAAATTACGGAGAATAAATAACAACCAAAAAAAAAAAAAAAAAAAAATAACAACCACCCATTTATTTACCCTTCCCCGATTTAACAAGTGTTAAAATATTAAGTGTGTCGAATGTTAAATTTAACACTTTACAAGTTCCCTCCCTGCCAGAGGCCATCACTCTTCTGATTTCTAGCTTTGCAGATTAATTTCACCTGTTCATATGAAAGGACTCATATATTATGCAATCTGGTGCCTGGCGTCTTTCACTTATGACAAAGTTGAAATTCATCCATGTTGTTACTCATATCTGTGTCTGTTCTCTTCTATTGCTGACTGGTAAGTTCAGTGTATGAATTTACCAGTTTGGCTGTCCACTCTTTAAACAGCACCCTCACCCATGCCCTGCCCCCCACAAGTGCTCTCTGAGGCGGCGGTGTGTTCCTCTCCAGGCTCATGTCCATGCAGTGGGGCCTCTCCACCTCTCTGTCCTGTCCCTTCCTCTCATATGCAGCCTGATTCCTGAGGCCCCAGAGAGCTACCAGGACCCTGGGCATCAAGTAGATCTCAAGGGCTGGGGGAGGGTGGTCTTCTGGGATAGCCGGACCCTGGAGAAGGAAGCCAGGCCCCCGGAGCTGGTGGTGGTGGGAGAATATGAGGGCTTTTCACCAAGGTGCCTTTGGCCTTGGGCCCCTGACTTTCTATAATTAACCAAGTACTTCCTCACTGAGCCTTCCTCCTGCCACGTCAAGCCCTGAGTCATTATTTTAGCTCCCCCCGAGACTCGGAGCAGCCTTCAGTGCTCTGCTGCCCAGGCCTCTTTTTCTCTGATGCGCTGCCCGGGGATGGCCTTTGGAGTTGTGCTGCTTCTGGCTGGTGAGTGGGGCTCCTCAGGGCTGGAAGAAGCCTTGCGGTGGGGTCTCTGTCCGGTAGGACAGGCAGGGGGCTGCTCGTTCAGCTCTCAGGAGGAGCTGAAGGAAGGGGAGAAGCCTCATATCCAGTCTGGCTTGGAGGGAGGAATGGCCTGGAATCTGGGGAGGGGCGGGAGCTGAGCAAAGCTGAGGGAGGTGGGCTCGTGAGTTACGCTTGGGTGGAGAGTGATCTGCTCTCCACCTTCCCCACGGCCTCCCTCCCTCCTGTGCGGGCCCTGGAGTGGGTGCTGTGAGTGAGGGGAGTCTGCCCCAGCGCCCCTGGGAGGGGAAGCCGCGAGGAAGAGGAAGACTTTGGACAGCACCTCCTTGGTCCTGCATGTCCCCCGAGTCTTGATTTCAGGCAGGCTGTCCCACTGCTGCCAAGAGAACAGTCCAGAAGTTGACAACGGTATCAGGACCACATTCGTGTGTCATTTAAAAAATCAGTTGGGTGTCAGTTGAAAATCAGATTTCACCCCCAAATCCCGATTTCCAGCTTCTCTTGAGAAATGGGAAGGTCTGGCTGCTCTGGGTACCAGAGCCTGGGAATGACTACCCCACTTTATTCCCTGGTGCTCATGCCACCATCCCCAACTTCACTCTTTGATGTCACCTGCCCGGCTTCTGAGGCACCTGGGTCTGAGTCCCTTGGTGTCCTGCTACTTGTCAGCTCACAGGGGCCACTTTCAGGAACAGAATCACCCTTTGTGAGGAAGACATAGGACGTGAGGCTCCCCTGCACGTGGCCGCAGGAGGGTCCCAGCATCCTAAACATCTAGCCTCTTCCCAGGGCCCCAGGGTTCAGGTGTCTGGACCCTCCCTGTCACTGCCTGGCCTGGCGCCTGACCTCCTTAAAGCTTCCCTGTTCTTGGGGTCAACTCCTCAATCCAGAGACAGCCGGGCCTTCTAGGAGGAATGGGGAGGAAAGTGGGAGGGCTTTTTCCCTCCTAAAGGGGAGGAATGGGAAAGCCCTCCTCATTCCTCCCCTTCTAGGAGGAATGGGGAGGGCTTTTTCCAACCCCCCCACAATTGCTTGCGGGGGGGGTTGGAAAAAGCCCTTGAAATGTAGGGGGTCTTCCCTGAGGCTTTCTAGCTTAGCCTCTGGGAAGGGGGACGTTGATGAGTCAAGGTTGGTGAGAGTGAACTGGATTCCTGGCTGTGCCAGTGACTTGCTGTGCAGTTCTGGGTCAGTCAGCAAATACTAAAGTCACCTGCTAAGGGCCAGGCACTGTCCCAGGCACCAAGACAAGAGAGATGTAGTAGTGTTTGCCCTCCTAGAGCCTGGCACCAGGGACGGGGACATGGAGAACACATAATGACAAATAATTAATCTCAGGATTCTAAGTATGTTCCTCAATCTGGATCTTAGGGTCTCTGAATAATGAGAAGAGGGAGCAAGACAGTTTTTAAGTGGGATGACCTGGGGGCAGTCCCAATATCCCTGGTGTAATTATTAATGGTGCCCCTTCCACTCTCAGAAGGTCCCAGTTTAGACAGTAAATGTACGGTCACTTTATCTTTAAAGGACATTCCTGATCTAAGCTATCAGGAGGTGACTGGCCTAATTTCAGATTGTGGATGTATTTGAAGTGTCCATGAGGGGGCATTTCTCTGGATGGTTGCCTGTTGCATTGTGATTTGACTATTTTTGACGGAGGGTGAGAGATGGGAACCACACAGAAGGCAACCAGGAAACAAAGAAGGAAAGAATGCCGTTCTCTTGGGCAGATGGGGAACCAAGGCTATGCGGGGTGGGTATCAAGACCCCAAGAAATCAGGGGTCTGGAGGAGAAGGGGCTTCTCTGGCTGTCCCTCTCACCTCCCCTTCCCGAATTCCTCAGTCCTGGCTTCTTATCATGGATTCAACTTGGATGTGGAGGAGCCCATGGTCTTCCAAGAGGACGGAGCCGGCTTTGGGCAGAGCGTGGTCCAGTTTGGCAGATCTAGGTAGGCCCCGCCCACTTCCCCAACTCCACCTACTTGGCCTGCAGGCAGGTGGCTGCTTGTGGCAGCCCAGGAGGTTCCCTGGAGGAAGGGCAGCATGGGTGAGAAGCCTGTACATGACACCACTGACTACTGACCCCTGGCATGAGGTGGGCAAGTTCAGGGTCAGCCGTGCCCAGCCTGCCCAGTCCTTAAGGGTCTGTGCTGGCCTTGTGAGGATCCCCATGCATGAAGGAGTGTGACACCGAATAGCAAATAGGAAACACCAGGACAGGCAGAGAGGGAGGCACTGCAGAAGAAAGGGGGAAAAACCTTTTTTCCAAGAACAAGAGACCCCGCATTTTTATTTTGCACTGGGACCAGCAAATTATGTACCTGCCCTGCCTCCAGAAGTGCACATTCTTGGGTCCCAGAGACAGGGACCCAAGGAGTTGAAGTCACAGTGTGATGCAAGCATAACCAAAGTCTGGGAGGCAGAGGAAGGGAGACCTCAAACCCAGGAGGGAATTCCAGGTAGACTTCACAGAGGAGGTGGCATTAGCAATGGAGCCTGAGAGCACAGGACAGTTCACTTGGCCAAGAGGGAGCACACAGAGGTCACTGAGTTCTAAATGTACATCCCTCCTCCTTCCTCACCCTGCTGGCAGACTGGGAATGTGGAAGCAAGTGCCAGGCGCCAGAGTTTTATTTTTTCTTTGTTTGTTTGTGTTGAAATATAACACAGAGACTGAAATGCACAAATCCAAAATCCAACTCAATGAATTTTTCATATGTGTGTACCCAGGTAAACACCACCTAGATCAAGATGTAGAACCTCTCCAGTCCCTTCTCGCCTGGGTTCCCTTGGGACTCTCCTGATGACACAACACCGAACAAATCCGGAGAGAGCCTCTGTCCCACTTACCATCACCACCAATTTGTGTTGGGGGCCTATTTTTTAAAAAAATGAATATAAAACTCTTGATTGACTGCTGTTCACCAGTATTTACAGTAAAGTAAATAATATATATTGGATGATATTCTGATGGCTACAAAGTTACTGTTTTTCCTCGTTTCTGCTGAGTTGTTACCCAAATACGAGAAGACTGAGCCCACGTCTAAGGAATGGGTTGGGGTGAAGAAAAACATGCAGATCAATAGTCTAAGACTAAAAGTTTATTCACCCATTTGTGCCAGCAGGTCCCAAACAGCTACATCTCCAGCCATCTGATTCAGTTTCATCCTCAAGCCTTAGACAAACAGGGATTTCAGGTTTCCAGAAAGAAATGGCTCTCTAGAAGGAATCTTTAAATGACAATTTAACAAGACTTGCTTGGCTAATTAGTTAAAATACACTAGTATTTGTCTAGTTTCCTCATCTGAGTAGCAAGGTTGTTGATAGTGAGAACATTTTTCCAAATTAAAAAATTGTCTCATCTCAAGGAATTTTGCAAATAAATGGTTGCATTTATATGACTGCAGATATAGATGTGGCTTCTGATACAGCTGCTTAAAATGGTCCAATTTAGGGGCTTCCCTGGTGGCGCAGTGGTTGAGAATCTGCCTGCCAATGCAGGGGACACGGGTTCGAGCCCTGGTCTGGGAAGACCCCACATGCCGCGGAGCAACTAGGCCCGTGAGCCACAATTACTGAGCCTGCGCGTCTGGAGCCTGTGCTCCTCAATAAGAGAGGCCGCGATAATGAGAGGCCCGCGCAGCGCGATGAAGAATGGCCCCCACTTGCCACAACTAGAGAAAGCCCTTGCACAGAAACGAAGACCCAACACAGCCATAAATAAATAAACAAACAAATAAATAAACAAACCCAAAAAAAAGTTTAAAAAAAAAAATGGTCCAATTTAAATTGTTTATCTTATATTTAAATTGTCCAATTAATTACAGAATTATCTGTTTGGCTTCAAAAGCTTATGGCTTCAGGACGTTTTTTCCAGTTTTTCTATTTGAGGCGACCTATTTCTTGGGTGGCTCAGAATGATGGCTCCTAGGAAACAAATTGCACTGACCTGTGGCTGGGAAAGGCTGTTTTTGTTCTGAATAGTATTATTTTGGGTGAATGTTAACACACACACACACACACACACACAACCCCCCAAACCATTTGCATACACAAACACACATATATTTATGTATACACACACACAAACACAAACAAATAAACAAAAAGCCCAGCACGGCCCTTCAGCATATGTGGGTTAGACTCGGGCCCTGATTTTTAATAGCCTCACACGTGGCCGAAGCCAAGAGCTCCCCTCATGAAGTCTCACTTCCCCGTGACACTTCTTCACCAGAAGCGCCTTGTGCCCCAGCCCCACCTGTGACTGTCTGTCCTGGCTGTGCCTCCAGACTCGTGGTGGGAGCCCCGCTGGAGGTGGTCGCGGTCAACAAAACAGGACGTTTGTACGACTGCCTGGCTGCCACCGGCTTGTGTCGGCCCATCTTGCTGAATAGTGAGTGACTCGCCCCAGGAATCAGGGCCCTCAACCCTCCTACACCAGACCGCCCCCTCCCTCCTCAGCCGCCAGCTCAACTGTCCCCCCAAACGAGGGTGTGTCCTTGAGTGTGACCCTGTGTGTCTGCCCTCTCAGCACCCCCAGAGGCCGTGAACATGTCCTTGGGCCTGTCCCTGGTGGCCTCCACCCATCTCTCCTGGCTGCTGGTGAGCGTTTCTGGGTCCCAGGAAGGTCTCGAGGGAGGAACAGGGGCCAGAGGAGGCTGGGGCTGGGCGAGAAGGAGGGGAAGTGTTCTGGGGGCCCCCTCGCCCACACAGGCCTCTGTCCCCAGGCCTGTGGCCCGACCATGCACAGAGCCTGTGGGGAGAACATGTATGCAAAAGGCGCTTGCCTCCTGCTGGGCTCCCACCTGCAGATCATCCGGACAGTCCCCGCCACCCTGTCAGGTAGGTCCCCTAGAGACAGCAGTTCGGTGCTGAGCACGTGCTGGCACTGCTCATGCGCGCAGAGCATGAAGCCTGGGTCTCGGCCTCTTGGGCCTCCTGTGTGCAGGCCCCTTCCCAGAGGCCTCGGCAAGCTCAGGAAGGGCTGGGACCATGGTCTGGCCTGGCAGGAGGGGTAGCTCATGGCAGGAGCCCTAAGCCGGCCAAGAGGTAATGGCTCTGATGGGGCAGGAGGGAATCCAGCCCTTGCAGGAGGCATGAGGGCCCTACATCTGCCAACAGGTGCAGGGATGCCTCCTGGTTTCCAGACGAAGGGCCTTGGGGGGGTGAAGATGTGTGGTGAGGACGATAGGTCCAAGAATCCAAGAGGGAAGCAGTCCTGGGTCATTCACTGCTGAGCTGCCAGGACCCCCCAGACTCACTCTTCCCCTTCCAAGGGGAGCAAACGACCCGGCCATGGGGAGTGTGAGACACAGTTTTGCAGCACTGATGTCATCCACAGAGAATGGTGCCTGGGGGCCCTGCCGTGGCTTCTCTCTGAGAGTCTGTCTCTACAAGTTCATCTTCTGTGTCCTTGGGCAAGTGGCTTCTTTCCCTGGACCTTAGTTTCCTCATTGGCAAAATGGAACTTAATAATCGAGGTGGCTATTAGGATTAAAAAATTTAATACACATAAAGTGCTTAGACTCCTTTCTGGCACATGTATGTGATCGCCATTATGACTGATTTTCTAGCTGAAGACCATGTGTTCCGTCTAGGAGGAAGATACAGATAAACTGCCCCATCTGTGGCATCAGAGGGAATAGTGGGCCCCAAGTGAGATCCAGGCATGTTTCAAAACTCAAGGCATGTTTTGGACCAGAGAAACCATGATGCCAGCCTTGGTGGGCTTTTAGCAGAAAGTGAAACAGCAGCAGAAAGAGCCCCCAGACCAAATTGTGAGAGCAGAGTCTACAGAGGGGACAGAGAGAGTGGAAAAGACTCTTGTGGGTACCATGGCCCACCTAGGATGTCTGTGCAGCCAGACATTTACTAGGTGATAAATGTCTTTTCCTAGATGTTTCTGGGGCTCATGACGTGGGATGCCTGATGAA